>NC_059368.1:20182645-20821573 GCF_019703515.2 Myxocyprinus asiaticus
CGCTTCCTACAATTAAGGACATTTATTCAGAAGGACACTTCACTTCTATCTGATGTGAGTTCATCAAACCTTGAAGAACAGCTTTTTGAGACTCGGTCAGATGCATCTATAAGTCATTTTTATAATATTCTGTCTTTGACTAAGAATATATCTACACATTTTTTTAAAACAATCTGGGAGAAAGAACTTGATATTACAATTTCTGACAATGAATGGGACATAGCCTGAAGGAATGCAAAGTCTCTGAGTGTTTCTAATAGAGTGAGAGCAATCCAGCTTAAAATTCTTCATAGAGCACACATATCTCCTGCCCAACGCAGTAGATTTAGGGCTGATCTCTCTCCTCTGTGTTCTAAATGCAAGACAGATATAGGGAATCTTACCCACTGCTTCTGGTTTTGTCATAAGATTCAAAGGTTCTGGTGTAAAGTTACTGAAGTGATGAACAAGATATTGAAGGTCTCCTTGGTTCCGGACCCTGTATATTATTTACTAGGAATATCTTATTATTTGGGTCTTACTGTACACAAGACTAAGCTCTTTAATATTCTCACTTTTTGTGGCAGAAAATGTATACTTTTGCAGTGGATTTCAGACAAAACTCCGAAAATGTGGAATAGGATTATTCTTGAATACGTGTCTCTAGATTATTTGACATGTAGGGTTCATGATTAGGATGCAATATTTCACAAAATTTGGGACCCCTTTTTGTCATATATAGGACTTGACATTGCTTCCATCTTAATAAGAGGATTTGTATGATTGTAGTTTAAAGCCTCACTGGCATCCCTTATATTACTTGGTAAAGCACTGTAATCTTTTTTTATCTCTCTCTCTCTCTCTTACCTAAGTCTGTTTTATTTTTTCTCTCTGTTTGGTGTATTGATTATACTTTATATTTACTATATTTCAGATCGTTTGTATTTGATTTGTTTCTTGTTCAAATGTAAAGAAAACTCAATAAAAATTTTTAAAAAAAAAAGTGCATTAAGCAAAGGGTAACCTACATTCACATCGCTTAAGGTTTTTTTTATTTTTTTTATCTTGATTATCTCTGTTGGCATGAGCCATGACAAATGGCTCATCTGTGACAATGGGGTCACAGCGAGCCATCCAAATGCCCATCAAATTACAATTCATAACAAGATGACTTAATGCTCAATCTCCTAGCTGGATGGTCAAGTAGAACTGAGAAGGCCAATATAAGACATGCAGCAGCTAATCTACCTGATAATGATGTTTGGCTAATGCCAAGTCACTCAGCATACAAACAGGTAATATTGCCAGAGTTATGGTTTCTTTTCATGGGCTTTAATAGGGATGAAGTGTTTGTGTTGCAGTGAGAAATAGGACAGCAAGTATCTCAGTGGATGCCCTTAATACAGCTTGACAACTGCTTACCTTGGCTGTGTACCACACTCTTCTCAAAATCAGATCTTGTGGAATTTTGTCCTTGTTTGACTTTCTGTTGTGCCACATTCTTCAGTGCATCATTGACTGTTTTTTTTTCCACCATGCAAAATCAATTAAGATATCCATGATAACCTTGAACCAAGCCATAGAAAACTGGCATCTCATATATAGACAAAACATCTATAACATACCATAAGATTATTATTAAACCTTTAAGTCACATTCAGCCAGAACATTAACATCTGATTTAGACATTATCAAAAAGTGACATCTTATTCTCTCTGACTAGAGTCCCAGAGTCCTGTCTTAACAACACTCTGTTGGCCCTGAACTGGACATGTACTCCATAATGGTATAAATATAGTCAGTCACATATACCCTGTTATAAGGGACTCCTTTAAATAATTTTACTCAAGGTAAAGCCATAAACCAAATGACTAGGCCATAATCACAAAGAACTGCATATTTGCAAGGCAACTATGATGTGTGCTCTGTGGCCCTAAATGGCCCCAGTAGAATCAGCCACTACAGTGGCCTTGGCAAACCACCAGAATGAATCTCAGAACACTTCTTACAGGGGAGCTCCAGGTTTTGTACCATCCATCAGCTTTAGGACAGGTTCTTTCTTTAGGTCATAAGACTGATATGATGACCAACAATGACTATCACTACACAACTCTACTCCATCTTCCCTAGCACCAAACTTTTTTTACATTAAACTCAATACATTGCACAGTACATTACTGTATATCTCTCATTATTCTGCTCATTACTCTTCTGCTCATGTCTCATTATGACTAGGCATGCATTCCAGCATTGTACATTATACAGTAAATATTCTGGGTTCTCTGTCACTCCATTTGAACTCCTGCATATGTGGTTGCTCTGCACATTTTGTATTATGTTTATTTTATGTATACTGTGTATTCCAAATGGCACTGTGTTGTCATTTTGTAAAGCACATGTGCTGTTGTATATTATGTATCATGTGTAAATTGGGTATGATGTGTATATTGTCTATTATGTGTATTATATGTAAATTATACATACTGAACATTGGGCCTCGTTCATGGAGCACAAGTAGAACTAAAAAAATGTAAAGCCGTTCTGACGTAAATTTTCGGATTCATGAAAGTTTTCGTATTTTCAAAACGAAAATATGACATCCATGCATAAGACCTCCAAACATTTTGTGTTCTTTTAGGCAAACTGCCATGACTACATTTTGACAGAAGTTAAATTCAATAATAATGAAATGTATGAAAAAAATAACTAAGAATTAAATGAGTAAAATTAATCTTTAATATAACATAAATTCATTAAATAAAAGCGGTTTGTCATTTTCTGTTTAAACCATATAGGCTAATTCATTAAAATAATTTCTTTGATACTTGCATTTATTTCATCAAAGTTTCTTCTCAACTGTGCTTCACAAATGTTATATTGTTTTTCCAGCAGAACTGCTTGGCATGGTGCAAAAAGGTCATTGAAAGACGTAGATTTTGTTTGCTTTTCTCAAAAAAATGTATGCCCTATAATGTGACAGATTTTTGAGTTTCTTTATTTGCTATGAGCTCTATAATTTAGGTTTCATAATTCAGTATAGGCCTTCAGGCATTCTATTAATTTCTTTAATGATTCTTCCAGTTGCAAGGAAAGTATATCACAATTACCATCACAATTTAGCCTACATGAGAAGTTTCACCAATGATGCTGGTGATGCGCTCGACTGTACCAGATAAGGTTAATTGCGGTAGACCTCCTTCTGCCGGCTACACTGAACATTTTTTTATTCTAAAGCAGTGGTGGCTGGTCAGAGGAGGCAAGGGAGGCTGAGCCTCCTCAAAAATGTATTCAAAATTAATGTTGTTTTAATCAGTTTACCTACTAACATACACAACTCAGATGCCTTTAATGGAAAAAAATGTTTTTCTATTTATTTGTCTTATATGCGTAGTAGCCAGGTGAGTTAAAATGACTGTATGAATTGGTATGAATGCCAGAGGAGGCTAATGGCATAAAACCTCTCATTAGTAAACTGACCAATCAAAATGGATATTCAAATGATACAACAGCATCTGCTTCCATTCAAAAAGTGTCCAAAAAGCCAAACGGAGGCAAAATGAAATTTGCCACCTTCCACGTTCATAACCAATCATTATCAGAGGTAGCCATTCAAACCAATCTGCTGAGCTTTCAGTATCACATTTACGCTTCATCAAGCCTACTTGTGGATAACATGAGAGGTGAAGAGAAACTTTCAAAATAAGCCAAAATATCGTTGGAATAAAAGTTATTGGGAAATCTAAAAACATGTGAAAGACAGAACGACATGATCATATATATATTTGAGGAAATGAAGCAGTGGAGGATGGAGTTCATCTACACATACAGTAGCTTATTAGGTGAGTAGATGCTACTGTACATGAAACTGGACCCTGCATCCATTTATAAATGTTTGCACTGATTGTAGTCTGTAGCTGGTGCTGCATCATTTGTTCCTTTCATTTGTTTTTACAAGTGTTGAGTTGGTGATTGGAAAGTGCTGAGTTTATTAGCGGAAAGAGTATAACACATATGCAGTTATCAAGATGTGGCGAGCGGGGGTGGTGGGGAGAGGGCGTGTTGTAGCCAAGCAATGAGGGACGGCTGGGGGAGAATGATCGCAATTAGCCGGGAGAGGGATAAGGTGGAGCCAGAGCCACAGTTCGAGAGAGAGAGAGACGCACAAAGCTGTCTGTGTGTGTGTGTGTGTGTGTGTGTGTGTGTGTGTGTGTGTGTGTCTTTATGTTTATACGTATAAACACTGAAAAGTGTTTATTAAATGTCTGACGTGGATTGTTCACCCGGTCCCCACTTCCTCCTTTCCACATTAAGAACCTGGTCTGTTACGCTGGTGATGAAACCTGGGAATTTAGAGGAAGATGCACCGTCAAGGAGTCCTCGCCACTGACTGAGGATCGCGACGCTGAGGGAGTGCTCGATCCGGTGGCGCTGGAGCACTGCGTCAACCGGAAACCGAAAGGGATGGCTGAGGTGTCCAGTGCCATCGCCCGGTTTCGTGGACGGAAGCAGTACAGCGGACTGAGGACCGTCTGGTGGTGTGTACAGGGACCGGCGAGTTTTTTTTTCCCTTTTCACTCTCGTTCTTTCTCCCTCCCTCTCTTTCTCTCTCTCTCTTCTCCTACCCTCCCCTTCTCGCTCTATCTCATTCTCTCTCTCCCCCCTCCTCTCCCTCGTCTTGTTCCCAGGAAGCAGGGAAAACAATCCGGCAGTGGGACAGGCCGAAAGGGCAATATTTACCCTGCAGAAATTGGGGGGGGGGAGTAAATCAGGCCGGATGGCTCCCAGGCCTGAGTTGGCCTTTGGGGGTATGTGGTGAGCATGGGGGCATGGTAGAGCGATGAGGGACGGCTGGGGAAAAATGAATGCAATCAGCCGGGAGAGGGATAGGTTGGAGCCGGAGCCACAGTTCGAGAGAGAGAGAGACGCACAAAGCTCTCTGTGTGTGTCTTTATGTTTATACGTAGCTGGTGGAAAAGCAGTGCATGTTTTTATGTAGTACTGAAAAGCACCCCCTTTTGTTATACACTGAAAAGTGTTTATTAAATGTCTGACATGGATTGTTCCCCTGGTCTCTGCTGCCTCCTTTCCACATTAAGAATCTGGTCTGTTACGCTGGTGCCGAAACCCAGGACTTAAGGAGGAAGAATGTTGCCATGGATGCCTCACCACTGGAGGAAGTCTTCAAGACCCTCGCCAGCATCCACCAGTCACAGCATCAGGCCCTCCTCGAGCTGCTTACAGAGCAGGAGCAGAGAACCTCCTGGTGTATGCAGATCTAAAGAAAACCATCCTGCAGCGGGTCGGCCAGACACCGGAGCAACAGCGCCAACGCTTTCAATCACTGACACTTGGCAAGCATGGCCACCTGTTTGCCTTTGCCCAGCAGCTCCGGGACGCCTGCCAGAGGAAGTTGCTGGCTGAGCAACGCAACGTTGGGACTGTGATCGATCTGGTGGTACTGGAGCAGTTTTTCGCTCAGCTTCCGAGAGGGAAGGTGGAGTGGGTCCAGTGCCATCGCCTGGCATCACTCCAAACAGACATCCAGCTGGCAGAGGATCATATGGCAGAGTATTTGGGACTTGGCGAGCCCCGAGCTCCTTCTCTCTATCTCTCCCCTGCCGTCCTGTTCCTGTTCTCTGGAAACAGGGAATTCCTTCCCCCAAACCGGTTCCCCAGTCCTGTGCACCGTTCATCCCGCTGGCTTTCCTTAACCCTCTCCACTCTCCCCCACAAGCTGCCTTATCCATCCACTAATCTTGGCACTAAAATTGGCTGGCATTTACTACCTTATTAAGGGGAATGTGTGTGGATGGGTCCTGTAACAAAACGTATAGGTATGTGGTGTGAGAATCGCTGGCTGGGGAGGTAGAGCCAGGGCCATCTACGTCAGCTCCATGTCAAAATGACGAAAGGGGATTTCCCTCTGGAGCAGACGTGAGATGAGACCCTTAGGCATGCCTTTGATCAAGTGAAAGTGATTGATGGTCAACGCCTCTGGCCAGACGTTGCACTCGCATATCCGTATTTTTCAATTATTAAGGATCGTTGTATCGAGTGACGCAGGATGCTCAGACAAAGGAGGATACAACCCAACTGTTAGTACTGAAGAGCCGTCGGGAAATGTTATTCCAGATGGCTCATTATAATCCGATGGTGGGTCACTTGGGGCAGGAAAAAACACTAAACCGTATGATGGCCTATTTCTATTGGCCGGGCATTCGCGGGGATGTTTGCAGGTGGTGTGCAGCATGCTGTGAATGTCAGCTGGTGAATCCAGTGGCCACCCCACAAGCACCATTGCACCCCCTTCTGTTGATCGAGGTTCCCTTCAAAAGAATTGGCATGGATCTCATCGGGCCATTAAAACGGATGGTACACAGGCATCGCTTTGTGTTGGTCGCAACGCGATATCCGGAAGCAGTGCCTCTGCGCAACATCTCAGCATGCAGTGTTGCGGAGGCATTCTTCATCTCCCGAGTGGGGATTCCGAAAAATAAATCCTCACTGATCAGGGCACTACGTTTATGGCACGTACACTATGCGAGCTGTATGAATTATTAGGTATTAAATCGATTTGGACAAGCATGTACCACCCACAAATGGATGGCTTGGTCGAACAGTTTAATCAAACCCTGAAAAACATGATTCGTAAGTTCGTGCATGAAGATACTCGGAATTGGGATAAGTGGCTTGAACCTCTGTTATTCGCAGTTTGAGAGTTCTCGCAAGCTTCCACAGGGTTCTCCCCGTTTTAATTATTGTATGGGCGTAAGCCTCATGGTGTCTTAGATGTTGTGAGGGAAAACTGGGAGGAGGGACCTTCAAATAGCAAGAACAAAATTCAATACATCCTTGACCTGAGAGCAAAACTCCACACATTAGGCCAGCTATTACAGCAGAATTTGCTACAGGCTCAAGAATGTCAGTTCCGGCTGTATAACAGGGGAGCTAGGCTATGGGAATTTACACAGGGAGATAAAGTCCTTGTATTACTACCTACATCAAGCTCTAAATTACTCGCAAAGTGGCAAGGGCCCTTTGAGGTCACTCTGCGAGTCAGGGAAGTTGATTATGAGGTTATACGAATGGATAGGGGCGGAGCACAGCAAATCTACCACCTCAACCTCTTAAAACCATGGAGGGAGGCAGTCTCCGTGTCTTTGGTGACAGTGGTTCCGGAGAGGGAGGAGCTCGGGCTGGAGGTGAACATAAAAGTCGATCGAGGCACCCCGGTCACTTTCAGAGACCATCTCTCACCATTGCAAGTCACAGACGGATTACCTGAGCACAAAAAAAAGTAGTTCAGGAAGAATTAAAGGCCATGCTCGATATGGGGTAATAGAAGAATCCCACAGTGACTGGGCCAGCCCGGTGGTACTGGTTCCGAAGAGCGGTGGAAGTACGGTATCTGGGGTTCCACTTGGGCCACGGGCAGGTGCGTCCCCAAATTGATAAGACTGCAGAGATTGCATCCTGCCCGAGACCTAAGACCAAAAAGGAGGTGAGACAGTTCCTGGGGCTGGCTGGCTACTATAGTGGGTTTGTGCCTAATTATTCAGACGTCATCAGCCTGCTGACTGATCTCACTAGAAATGGAGCCCCAGACCTGGTCCAGTTGACGGAGCCATGCCAAAAGGCTTTTATGCAAGTGAAAGCTGCGCTTTGTGACGGGCCGTTGTTACATTCCCTGATTTCTCTCTCCCTTTTGTGTTGCAGACAGACGTGTTGGACAGGGGGTTGGGAGCCATGTTGACTCAGCTGGTCTGCGGGGAGGAGTGCCCGGTGCTGTACATCAGTCGGAAGCTCTCGGCAAGAGAGGCAAGGTACAGCACCATTGCGAAGGATTGTCTGGCCATCAAGTGGGTGGTCCTCACCCTTCGCTACTACCTCCTGGGACAGACTTTCACCCTCTGTTCGGACCACGCCCCACTCCAGTGGCTCCATCGCATGAAGGATACCAATGCGCGGCTCACCCGTTGGTATCTGGCTCTTCAGTGTTTAAATTCGAGGTGGTCCACAGACTAGGGGCGCAGATGGCTGTTACGGACTTCCTCTCCAGAAATGGGGGGGGGGGTACTGAGCATGCTGGATGGCTCCCTGGTCGGGCGACGGGGGTATGTGGAGGTGGGGGCGTGGTTGAGCACTGGTTTGTGAATGGAGAGCAAGATTGGGAGATGAGAATAGTAAGGATCATCACCTGTCATTGATTATCTCTAACAGCTGCTTGTCATTGCAGAGAGAGTTGGAGAGGGATTTAAGAGCAAGCCAGACACCAAAGAGAGAGAGATGCACAAAGCTGTCTGTGTGTGTCTGCATGTCAGTGTGGTGTGTGCTGAAAAGCAAACCTTTTGTGTACTGCTGAAAAGCGGTGTCTTATTGTGTGACACTGAAAAGTGCAGAAATAAAGGTCTGACGTGGATTGTTCACCCGGTCCCTACTTCCTCCTTTCTACATTAAGAACCTGGTCTGTTACACAATACTATTTTAAGATATCAGGGAGAGGACTTTATCTGTGTACGGGAGCACAATTATCAGCATAAAACATATAATAAAACATGATATTTAGACCCACTGCAATCTTTTATTGGTTTGATCTTTCAATACTAATTTATATATTTGCCTCCTCAGAAAATGTGGTCACGGACCGCCACTGCACTAACGCTTGGATTGTGATAATTGTGAATGAACGTGCACAAGCCCCATATTTATGAATGTTTGGAATTCAATTAAATATACAACTAACAAATCTGAGGGGTACGAAGCTTTCGCGAATATTTAGGGAAGGTCAATTTTATGCTCAAATTACTCCAGATTTACTCATATATTTTTGAAAGTTTTTTTGCATTTTTGTGGAGCATTCACCCAAGTCACCCACCATTACACCTACAACATGAATAAGGTAATGTAACAATAAAGTTACTTGATTTGATTTTACTATGAACATTGCTCAGATCTTGAAAAATATAGCATCTTTAGCAATATCTTACTGAATTAACAGATAGTAATAGAAAATGTAAGAAAAAACACTTTCCCACCAATACTTGTATAGTAACCCCTCCAGTTTTTAGCCTGAAAGGTAATTCAGGAGAATCAATTTGTACAGCTTAATGAACCATATCTAGAAGCTTTAGAACTAGACATTCAATAGCTACTCTTACCAATATATGAAAATGGTCTGAAGCCCTTGTCACACACCAAACTCCCTCCAGGTAGTGTTGTGTATGGACAGGAAGAGGTGTATGGATAGGAAGAGGTGTGACAGTGGCCAAACAGGTTAGTTTACCACCCACTCTTGCTGTTACATCTTGATTCCAACACATTTCCTGCTGTTTCTCTCCGGGTGGTGGACCACAGAGGTGCCCGGTGAGGAGTTGACCACTTCCAGTTGGAGAGTTCTGTGTGGGCCATTCCCAGGACGTATGGGGTGACATAACACTGTGGGATGCTACACGTGGTGGCAGCAGGCAAGAAAGGACACCATGCTGCAGCTCAGGCATGACGTCCAATGCCAGCCCCAGGGCAGAGTGGAGTGCCAGGCATCTCAGGTGATGAAGGGGTGTTCCACACACTTCACAACGGTTCTGGGCACCACAGCACCTGGGAGGCCATTCCAGAGTCTGGAGCTTGTTGAGGAGAAAGGCTGCAACGCTTGGGTTCTGCAAGGAAATTCAGTAATATGTTAATGACCAGTGAAAACAACACAGCTGATATCATGGTCTTAGTTTGTATTGTTTACACTGTGTTTTGGTCGAATTAACCGACTGATTATAACTTCAGAGCTTGTGCTTAAATATTCTCTATTCTTAAAGCAAAAACTGGGCTTAATTTAACGCATTATGTATGTAGGACAGTTACTGTATGTGTAACACATAATGATAACAGCAAAAACTTTAAGTACGAAACAGAGGTGGCAGCTCAGTCCACATGTTGACACTAATGGGGTATTTCTCGAAGTTAAGAACGCAAAGACCGGACTTGCGTTGTGGTGAAAATCGGTCTTGTCTAGCTACCTTGAAAGGGTGAACTCAGAGGGACAGGAGGAATGCATCTATATGAGTTTTGGGATGTGCTGCAATATGTAGATTTAACAGCCCCATATGTACTTTTTCTTTTCTTTTCTTTTTTTTTCCTTCTTTTTTTTTGGAAGAGGATGATGACAGCGAATGAGTCCACAAGAACGTATAAGAACGCACATTGAGAAACAGCCATACTATAATTAAAATCATTGAACATCCTCTGAACAGCTATGTGACTGAAATGTTTCATGAACAATACATGCAAATACATGACCAAAACAAAACAGTGAGAAATAGAATAATAACATACAAAGGGGCCCAAAACTATTTGGAAACTTTAGCTACAATGAATGTCTTTGCATTATAACAAACTATCAATCCAAGAGGCATGTATTTTAAGGAAAGAAAGCACAATCACTCTTTTCAAGCAAAACATTAAAAAAAGATTTGTTAGGTTTTAAATGATGAAATAATAGAAAACAAAAGCTATTTGGCCACTTTCTGGTTGTCAGATGTTTTTCGGAGCATGTACATAGATGAGCTATACACCTGTTGGTACTCTGCTAAGACACCTGTATGAGGGAAACTGACTTCATACATACTGTACATTAAAATGACCTTGAGACCAGCTGGAGAAAATAAATCTCAAAAATGGCTCAGAAAGAAATGTTAGTTCTGAGAAAAGGTCTATTATTTGTTTGCAAATTTCACTTTGATATTTAGTTTATAATCCAATGAGATTCATTTTAAAACATTTTATTTGGGGTAAGTGTCTGGATACTTTTTAGGGCCACTGTATATACAGATAAATGAACTTCCATAAAATACAATATAAGTAGCATCCTTAATGGTAAACTTTTGGTGAACTTGGGCATTCCTAACAGCTGTTCTTTTTAAAACAATAAAATCAATGCACTCTCTTTCCATGAATCACAACATTGAGTGTAGCTTGATTTAAGAATCGTAATAAACTCCCTTTCCCTCTTGTTGCTTTCTCAGCCGTGACTACACACGGTGCTGGGGTACTCTGTCTACTGCTGACACCCTCAGTGTATGTTTGCGGGAGGGAAATGGAGGTCAGAGGACAAAGCCCAGACCTCAGCACAACTCTACACCATGATTGAGTGCTTTTTTTTCTGGGGGTGGAGGTCTTATGCAGAGGGTTCACTGCAGGAAAAACCATACGACATAGGCATGCCAGATGCCTGCAGTCTGCTTCAGCTTCAGTTGGCATGCATGCATCCAGAGGTGGGTAGTAACATGCTACATTTACTCCGTAACATTTACTTGAGTAACTTTTCAGAAAAACATGTACTTTTAGAGTATGTTTAAAAGTGGGTACATTTACTCTCACTCAAATACATTTCTAATGAAAAAATTTTACTTTTACTTTGTCACTATGAGGGGCGTTCCTGTTGTCACATTACTGTGTTTAATTTTAATTAATGTGTAATTTATTGAGAGATTATTGAATGGGACTTTTACGACAGCGGAAGTTCACACAGCTGTGCGCGCTGTCACAGACTGTCACTCAAGCCAAGTCCATCACTGCTGCAGCATTGAGCTCTTCAAACAAAGTGAAACACTTTCTTCGCTCCACACAGTGAAAAAAAGAATAGTTTTGTCATGCAATGCCTTCATTTAGCTGATATTTCAAGATAAAAAGTGAAGCTCCAATTTAAGCAACACATTGAGGTAAGTTATAGCTCTAATAATAACGTGGGATTTACTGTGACATGATGATGGACATTTTCAGGGTGATTATGTAAATATGGGTTCTTCTGACATTCGTTTTTAAGTGTACATTTTTAAATCAGCGCAGCAATATATCAGAGCGCTTTGTCCCATGTCCCGCATGTCATGAGCAGTATTTATGCATTTACCCTGCACCCTCGTGGGGGTACTGGAAACTATCGCAGCTATGGGCTGATTAACTGTATAAATCCTTGTAAACATCCAAGTTAAGTGTAAATGCCTTTTGCTCTGCCGTTCATGTGATTGACAACTGGAGCGCAAACAGATAGCATTTCTGCGCGTGCACAGCAAGTCATACGCGTGAGAGATGTGCAGACGCGAGGCGATCATATTGTGAAGAGAGTGTTGTGCGACCAGTGTTGGTGCCCTACGTAAGCTGCATATTCTGCATTTAGGGAACGGTGGTACATCTGTACAGAACTAATTACCTAAATTCTTTTGACACTGAAAACTGTAACTACACTGAACTAAGAACTAAAAGCTATGAAATAGCGAAAGTAGACATTAATGAAACATGATTTTGCTTTGGTTTATACTTCAGCATTATATATAATGTCCCTGTTTTCACTGTAATAATTACAAGAAAGGTTTTCAAACCTATCTTCTTATTGACAAATTCATCCAGATCTGACAAGAGCCCTTAAAGGGATAGTTCACCAAAAAATTTAAATGATCTCATCATTTATTCACCCTTATGTCACCCCAGATGTGTATGACTTTCTTTCATCTGCTGAATTCCTGAAGATTTTAAGAATAATTTCTCAGCTCTTTTGGCCATACAATGCAAGTGAATGAGTGCCAACATATTAAAGCTCAAAAAAATCACATAAACCAGCATAAAAGTAATCCATAAAACTGTGGATATATCAATATCTTCATAAGTGATGTGATAGGTGTGGATGAGAAATGGATCACTTTCACATTCTTCTTTTTGTGTTTTGGTGATTCACATTCTTCTCAGCATATCGCCCCCTGCTGGGTAGGGAGAAGTATGTCTAGCAAAAAATGACAAATATTGTCTGTTTCTCACCCACACCTATCATATCACTTCTGAAGATATGGATTACTTTTATGCTGCCTTTATGTACTTTTTGGAGCATCGAATTTTTGGCACCCATTCACTTGTATTGTACATATTCTTCTAAAAATCATAATTTGTGTTCTGCAGAAGAAAGGAAGTCATACACATCTGCCATGGTATGAGAGTGAGTAAATTATTTTTGGGTGAACTATACCTTTAAAGTGATAGCTCAGCCATAATTTAATATTCTGTCATCATTTCCCTACCCCCATGTTGTTCCAAACCTGTGTGACCTTCTGTGGAACACAAAAGGTGTTAGCCAGAATGTTATGGACTGACAGTCTCAGTCACCATTCACTTTCAAAATATGGAGAAAAAAAAACACATTCACTGAAAGTAAATGGTGACTCAGGCTAACATTCTGTCTAAAATCTCCTAATTGTGTTGCATAGAAGAAAGTCGTACAAAAGTCATTTGGAACAACATGATGGTGAATGATGACAGAATATCCATTAATAATAATAATAATTCTGTAATACTTGTTAAATGTGTATTGTGTAATGAAATATAGCGGAGTTAACGTCCATGATGTCATTTGTTGAAGTAACGAGTTACTCACTACTTGAGTACTCTTTTAATTGGATACTTTCTTACTCTTACTCAAGTAATTGTTTATGTTAGTACTTTTACTTCTATTTGAGTCATTTTTTTTTTTTTTTTAAAGTAAATGTACTTTTACTTGAGTACAGTTTTTGGCTACTCTACCCACCTCTGCATGCATCCCCCTCAACCTGTTAGAGCTGCCTCTGGGTATAAAGCTTGGCTGATACCCTTAAGAGGAAGCACCCTGGATGTGTGAGACTAGTCCAAAGACCTGATAATATTATGGCCTTAGATCAAGACTGACAGTACTGAAAAAGATTGCTATTGATAATGATAACGAATTTGAATCAAAAATGAAATCAAAACACTTCAGTTTTAGTTCACAAAAAATGAAAATTCTGTAATTACTTACTTATTTGTTCCAAACTGGTATGGCTTTCTTTCTTCAGTGAAACACAAAAGCAAGACATTTTGAAGAATGTACTGACTGCTCTTTTTCATGCAATTACCATGAACGAGGACTGGAGCTTTCAAACTTCAAAACTGATGCAAACATACCCTAAAATTATCATAAAAGTGGTCTTGTACACTATATTCCAAGTCTTCTGAAGCCATTTGTTCGCTTTGTGTGAGGAACCAGTTTTGTGAGCCAAATTAAACAATTCAAAATACATTCATGAGAATCCCAGATGAGGACATTCTTCAAATTTTCTCTTTTCGTGTTACACAGAAGAAAGTCATATCAGTTTGAAACTATATGAAGTTGAGTAAATGATGACAGGATTTTAATTTTGGAGTGAACCTTTGCTTTAAAATGAATTGTAATCACTGTTAAATGCTTGTACTTCCAATTAGAGGAGTAAATCTAAACCTTTATAAGAAAAAGGAAGAGTCTATTAGTGTAAGGGCTTTGGATCAGCTTAATCAACATATGTCCTCAAAAGCCTTTATGTGTGTTCATTTAAACACTGATACTGTGAATAGTAAAAATGCAAAATGACATCTGCAGAATGCAAAATGCCCAGATGATGTGAATGCATGCACAAACATAGAGTGTGTTAGCCATCCACCCACTCAACAGACACAAATGGCACTTGTTAAATGTTGGTCACACAACAGTGTTGCTGGAAAGTGCCTGCACCCTTTATTGTGTCTGTTGGCTTCTAGTGCCCTCCTAGGCAAACATATAGAGGTTAGAAATGCTTTATTCATGAGTTAATGCCTTTCTATGAGCTGGTGCCCCATATGACCCACCCACATGTGTTTGCAATGGCCACTACATTCTGATAGGCAGGACAAAGGGATGAGGGTGACCAGGCACACTTTATGACACACTAGAGGACAGGATGACGACAACATTACAAAGCTTGAACCTTTTAATGACAAACTTGAACCAATCCACCACCTGTGACTTTCTTTTCAGCCCCAATTATTAATAATGGGATTGTTACATGGATGAAATGACTGATATACAACTGCACCTGCGATACAGAGCAGTAAGAGGAACTTTGATGCAGGCGATCTGAAACACTAGCCAGTAGACATGTTGATGAAGATCTTTTTAATATGTTTTAATTGCTGTGTTAAGTGTCCAAGTACTTTTTAGGGCCACTGTATAAACAGATAAATAATCTTCCTTAAAATAGAACATAAGTAGCACAGGGGTGGTTTGTGGGATCTAAAAGTACACATGCATATTTTATACTGTATACTAGCAGTGTTTTAAAATGTTTCAGTTAGAATTTAAAATTTTTTTTGAAAGGCTGAATTCAGAATACAAAAAACAATTACAAGTTATTCAGAGCGTATATTTTCACCTATCAGCAAATAGATGATAGTAAACAGAAGTAGCATTAGAGGTGGCAGCCATAACAACAGCAATAGTAGATAATTGACATTTTGCTAACCGAGCTAGTTATGCCAAATGACAGTGGACCTCAACAAATTACACCCAGAAAATTAACTATACATTTACACTGAATAATTTAAAAGATGTTTAAAATTCTTTACAAATGCTGAAAATCCTTAAAAGATATCAGGCTGAGAGAGAACTGAGGTCTTCCTTCAAAGACTTCATCCATGCTCCACTGAGGGGCAAATTGCTGGTGAATTGCAATTTTCTGTCCTGTAAGGCAACAGACAGATGATGGCGGGACTGAAGAAAAGAGATGAGGGGAAAGGAGCTCAACAACAAAAAATGTGAGGAAAACAGACAAGGAATTAAGTAGGATCTGTCACAAAGTTTGGGTGAAATAAAAGTGTGCATGACAGAACACAGGTACAGAGAATAGTGCAATGTCTGGAATGATAGAACAAAGGAAGCTGTTTAAATTCCATAATTTGAAAAGTTTTAAACTCAGTCATAGATCGAACAACAGGACCATATACAGTATCTGAGTTTTTCATTCATCTTCCATCAACAACCTGCTCTTATAGATTATGTAAAAAAAAAAAAAAAAAAAAACTTTTGCATCATGTGAAACTTTATATTAATTTGTTACATACATTTTGAAACACATTTGTCTAATTACTGCAACATGCAATGCACTTGTAGACATAGTCTTCAAACACCTGATAATAAAAGTAAATTTTTTTCCATTATAGATATTATTAGATATACTGTAGAAATTATTTTGTTTATATGATATAGAACACAATAAATCCCATGTAAAATCAACAGCCTGAGCAACACTCAACCACTTTGTTATTAGATGACAGCAAAATACACAAATTGAGGAAGGTTTATGAACTAACTGAAAATGTTTTGTGAATTCTCAACTCAAGAGAACAAGATCTTTTCACTTTTATCCTTAATCCAAACCTTAAGTAATTTTTGGGATTTGTGCATATCTATATAATAATATATATCATATAAAAAGCATGTATGATCACATTATAAAGACAAGATTTGTATTACCTTTTTTTTTTTTTTTTTTTTTTGCAGTAGTCCACTCAAATCAAAATAACATTGGCTGACACAACTTGACTGGTCTTGGCAATTGACTAATTCAGATTCTCATAAACTCTCAAACCATCGCTTCTGGTTTGCAGTCAAACCACAACTGACTGATCTCAGAGAATATTCGACTTACTCGCAAAGGGGTGTTGTAAATCACATCACCCAAACAATTGAGATTTATCCTTAAAAGCACAGCAGACGGAGTGCATTGTGTGCTGGAGGTCAGGGGGTGGCCTGCGTGCTCCTCTAGAAGCAGTCAAAGGCTAGGAACAAACAGTTGTTTTGCCTTCATTTCACAAATGCCAACAAGTCCTGATGTTAAACTACAAAGTTATAAGATCCTGTAGACACTTAAGACAAATATAGGTGAGAGAATAACCACAAATTTAATGTAAAATGTCTTTAACAATATGTCTCACTAAACAAAACATTCTGATGAATTTAGAGAGGAGAATATATGGGGCTCCAGTCCCAGCTTACATGGCACACAAATGCAGTACTGTAAATGTACCCAAGGGGGCAAACACCACCCCAAATCATGGTTAAGAACACCCCCTGCACATGATATAATCACTATAATGCAAGGCCTCTCATGCCTTATTACTTTAGTACCACTTGCAGGTAGATTTACGTCTAAAAATAAATGTACTCTTCTTGGTCTCTGCCCCTATTTTACCTTCAGCAAGTCAAAGTCAAAGTCTTCTTTCCCATCAAAACAAGGACTGTCCCCTTTGCAGCCTCCAAGACAACCCTTACATTTAATTTATTCCACTCTTTGCATATTCATGCTACCAGCATCTTCAAAACATCTGTGTATACATCCCTTCCCTGTGAAACCTGTTCTCTCCCTCTATGGAGGTGTATACTTCGAAATCATAAAAAGCAAATTATGCATGTGTCACAAAATACATTCAAATAAGAGACTCTAATTTGTATTGCAAATGAATCCTGGTCACAGGTGGTTTTAAACAATCTACATAAAAGACAGGTGTTGTAACTGGTGTACTTAACTGCACACATTTGTTTGAAGAGTAAAAAAACAAAACAATTGTGCCATCTAAAAATACATAGTGAACACAGCAAAAGTTGTTGAACACCCTAAAAACATTTCTGAGCCTTGTGAGATTATCCCTGTTATAAAATCTGTTTTAAAACTCCAGCTGTGCATTAAACAAGGCAATATCTACAGATTCAGACAATATTTTAGAATTGCATTCACAGTTCCCTATCTGTCACTCACTTGACGTTGTGTCGATGTAGTGACACTAAGGGTCGCTCTTGGGAGCCCCGAACACGCGTACTTCCATGTCTTGGTTCTACCTTGACACAGACTCTTCCTGCGGTTTGCTTTCGAGGGCCAGGCTTTCCAGTACAAGGTCCTCCCCTTCGGTCTGTCCCTGTCACCTCGCACTTTAACGAAGGTCACAGAGGCAGCCCTTGCCCCGTTAAGGGAAGTGGGTGTTCGCATCCTCAACTATCTCGACGACTGGCAGATTATAGCTCACTCTTGGCCTTGTTGTGTGTGCGCACAGACCTGGTGCTCAGGCACCTTAGCCGGTTGGGGCTTGGGGTCAACTGGGAAAAGAGCAAGCTCTCCCCAGTTCAGAGCATCTCTTTTCTCGGCTTGGAGCTAGACTCAGTCTCAATGATGGCACACCACACGAGCGAGCGTGTGCAGTCAGTGCTGAACTGTCGGAGAGCATTTGGGCAGAAAACGTCGGTCCCACTGAAATTATTTCAGAGGCTCCTGGGGCATATGGCATCCTCAGCGGCGGTCACGTGGCTCTGTTTGATGCATATGAGACCGCTTTAGCACTGGCTTCAGACTTGAGTCCCGAGATGGGCATGGCGCCACGGCGCACACCGCGTGCTCGTCACGCTGGTCTGCCGTTGCCTGTTCAGCCGTTGGACTGATCTGGCATTTCTACGGGCAGGGGTTCCCCTAGAACAGGTCTCCAGGCACATCGTGGTTATGATGGATGCCTCCAAGCGTGGCTGGGGCACCATGTACAATGGGCACGCAGTCGCTGGTCCTTGGACTGGCCCGTGACTGCGTTGGCACATCAACTGCCTCGAGTTGCTAGCAGTATTGCTCGCCCTGCAGAGGCTTTTGCCGTTGATCCAGGGCAAGCACGTGTTGGTCCGGATGGACAACACGGCAATGGTAGTGTACATCAACCGCCAAGGCGGTGTGCGCTCTCGCCGCATGTCGCAACTCACCCGCCGTCTCCTCCTCTGTAGTCACCAGCAACTCAAGTCGTTGCGAGCAACTCACATCCTGGGCAACTTCAATAGAACAGCGGACACGCTGTCACGGCAGGTCACGCTCGGGGGAGAGTGGAGACTCCACCCTCAGGTGGTCCAGCTGATCTGGAGTAGATTAGGTCAAGCGCAGGTGGACCTGTTCGCTTCCCGGGAATCCTTCCACTGCCCGCTCTGGTATTTCCTGACCGAGGCTCCTCTCGGCACAGGTGTGCTGGCATGCAGCTGGCCCCTGGGGCTACGCAAGTATGCATTCCCCCAGTGAGCCTACTTACACGGACGTTGTGCAAGGTCAGGGAGGACAAGGAGCAAGTCGTCCTAGTAGCGCCTTACTGGCCTACCCAGACCTGGTTCTCAGACCTCATGCTCCTCACTACGAGGCGCCTGTACGACATGAAGTGATGTCTGTCTGCCAAGTGGTGTTCTTCCCAACGTGAAGACCCACCTGCTTTCCTTCTTGCAGGAGGGGCTGGAGGGGCAGCTGTCCCCCTCCACCTTGAAGGTGTATGTAGCTGCTATATCGGCACATCACGATGCAGTAGACAGTAAGTATTTGGGGAAGCATGAATTGATTGTCAGATTCCTGAGAAGCGCTAGGAGGTTAAACCCCCCCAGATCGCATCTCATCCCCTCGTGGGACCTCTCCGTGGTCCTTCTGGGCCTACGGGGAGCTCCATTTGAGCCCCTAGAGTCAGCTGATTCTCTTTGAAGACTGCTCTTCTGACGGCGCTCACCTCCATCAAGAGGGTAGGGGACCTGCAGGCGTTCTCTGTCAGGAAAACATGCCTGGAGTTTGGTCTGGGTTGCTCTCATGTGATCCTGATCATTACCTCTCTGCTTCCGATGGCCATGATCGCTGCCTCACGTGCTTGGGCGCTGCCCACACGGAGACGCCGTTCATGGATGGGTCATGTTCTCACTGCGAGAACATGACCATGGCAACCTACTAGTTTGAGGCCGCGTCGGTTAGCATTGGGAGCAATTTGGGGATTCCAATGAGAGCCACTCCGCCAGATAACCACCCACGGACCTCCCATTCCCAGCACGCTCTTCCTAGAGTTCTACGATGAGATCGCCGGCTTGTCTCAGGGCGAGTTCGCGATCTCATTTGGGGCTCGCAGAGCTGATGAGCTCTCGATTGCAGCATCAGAGAGCGGGCTGGTTCAGTCTGACGCCGAGGCTCCCACCTTTGGGTGCGGTCGCCCCATCGCAGGCTGACGCAGAGATGACGGCCATGCTTGCCCAGCCTGCAGTGAGCGTCGGGCTGGAGTGGACCCCTCCGTCCCACCCTGAACCCTCATGGCTTGATTATTGGTTCCTGGGCGCAGAGCGCTGCTCGCAGAGGTGCATGAGGAGCTCACGAAGTCGTTGCGGGCAACTTTTACTGCCCAAACCCAATCTCTGAGCTCCTCCGCTCTCACTACCCTCGATGGTGGGGCTACCAGGGGGTACTCGGCAATTCCCCAAGTGGATAAGGCGGTTGCGGTGCACTTGTGCCTGCAAGGCGCCGCCACCTGGCGGAGCCACTTGAGACTTCCTTCTAGGGCCTGTAGGCTCACATCGTCACTGGTGACTAAGGCCTACAGTGCCACTGGACAGGCAGCCTCCGCCCTGCATGCCATGGCTCTCATGCAAGTGCACCAAGCCAAGGCACTGAGAGAACTGCACGAGGGTAGTTCTGAACCGGGATTGATGCAGAAGCTGCGTTCGGTGACTGATCTCACCCTCCGGGCGACGAAGGTCACGGGCAACCCCGGGACTCTCTGGCAGGCGATGTCCACCTTGGTGGTCCAGGAGCACCAAAATTTCAGAGGCTCCTGGAGCATATGGCATCCTTGGCGGCGGGGGACCTGCAGGCGTTCTCTGTCAGCGACACATGCCTGGAGTTTGGTCTGGAATACTCTCACATGTCCTGAGACCCCGGCCCCTATGTGCCCAAGGTTCCCATGATTTAGGGATCAGGTGGTGAACCTGCAATTGCTGCCCCAGGTGGAGGCAGACCCATTCTTGTCGTTGCTGTGTCCGGTGCGTGCTTTACGCATCTATTTGGATCGCACGCAGAGCTTTAGATGCTCTGAGCAGCTCTTTGTCTGCTTTGGAGGACAGCGGAAAGGGAGCGCTGTCTCCAAACAGAGGATCGCCCACTGGGTTATTGACGCCATCACTTTGGCATATCACGTCCAGGACGTGCCGCCCCCTTGGGGCTACGAACACACTCTACTAGGAGTGTGGTGGACTCCTGGGCTCTGACCAATGGTGCCTCTTTAGCAGACATCTGCAGAGCAGTGGGCTGGGCAACACCCAATACTTTTGCAAGGTTTTACAATCTCTGGGTTGAGCTGGTTTCGTCCCGTGTGTTGTCAGGTAGGAACAGGTACATTTGTGGGACAACTGGCTGGGTGTACCACTTGCGCATAGCACCTGACCCCTCCTGGAGGCGGAGACGTGTGCTTTTACCCCCCCAGCCGTGTTCACGAGGTCGTGGAACCTGGATGTCCTTCCTCCTTAGCATTGTGGCAGGCGAGTTGGGGGAGAAACTCTATGCCGGCCCAGCACGTGTGCTAATAGGCCCTGTGCTGAGGTAGGTGCTCCACATGTGCCGGTTGCCTGTATGTAACCCCGTGTGATGTATCTTACGCAAGACGGTTTCCCCGTTGGTAAACCCGCATCTTCCTTGGGCAGAGTTCCCTCTGCCACCAGTCGCCGTGTTGTAGAGCTCCTCCCCTCTAGGTAGGACCTACCACGGGGACTTCTCCATGTGCAACACTGCCGACAAGCTCGGTAAGACCATGTGACGTATTTCCACACAATTACCTCCCCTTCGGGTAGGGTGTGGTCTCTGCAGTGTCTTCCCCTTGGGAAGGGACACGTCCCCGACCCGGACACTTAATGGCCCCCAGCTGAACAAGATTTCCATTCTTTTTTGGGGAGAAAGAAAAAGAGAAGAGGCCACGGATGGGGCAGCCTGTCCCCATTTTTGGGCAGTCAACTTGTTCCCGAGGTGCAGGGGACCATATGATGCTCGTAGGAGCGTTGGGGGAGGTTACGTGATGGCCAGGTGCTCTGGCTACGAGGCACACAATGGCCTACCCATCTCACACCTCCAGTCCACGTAACACAGTTCAGCTAGTTGTGGCATTTCGTATAGGGACCCCAAGTGTCACTACATCGACACAACGTTGAGTGAGTGACAGATAGGGAACGTCTTATTTACTTTCTTAACCTCCATTTCCTGATGGAGGGAAAGAGACATTGTGTCCCTCCTGCCACAACACTGAACTACCCGCTGAAATGGCCAGGACCTCGTCTCGGCTCCTCAGCACAAAACCTGAATGAGTGGTTGCGAGCCAGCTCCTTTTATACCTGTATGTCCGGGGGAGTGGCATGCAAATTCCACTAGCCAATTCCCATTGGCCTTTTCTCAAAAATCAGAGGTGTTTGGGGCTCCCAAGAGTGACGCCTAGTGTCACTACATCGACACAACGTCTCGTTCCCTCCATCAGGGAATGGAGGTTACGAAAGTAACCAAGATGTATAGTATAGTATAGTGTAGTATGGTACGGTACAGTATAGCAGTGGTTCTCAACCTTTTTGACTCCAAGGCCCCGCACTGTCCAAGACAATATTTGAAGGCCCCCTCACCCGAAACTAGATGTGTCTGATTAAAAGAATTAATCATGGATAAATTTTGATTCTAGAAGTTTCAGAAAGAGTCTGTTTATAATTTGTGGGCATATCTTAAAGTATTTTTTAGCATTTTAATTAAGTTGTATTATTTAAATTATTTTAATGTTTCTTAATTTAAATTAATTTTTAAGTAATCTTGAGGCCTCCTTGGAAGTTTGTTGAGGCTCCCTAGTTGGTCCCGGCCCCCAGGTTGAGAACCACTGCAGTATAGTGTAGTATAGTATTGTATATTATGGTGTAGCATAGTATAGTACAATATAGTATAGCATAGTATAGTAGGCCTATAGTATAGTATAGTATTGTATAGTATGTTACGGTACGGTACAGTATGGTACAGTACAGTATAGGATAGGATAGTATAGCAGAGAATAGTATAATTTAGTATAATTTAGTATAGCATAGCATAGCATAGTATAGTATAGAATAACCAATTAGCCTATCATTAATGAAATTTACTTTCTTGAGAATGTTCCTTCGTTGTCTCCATTCTCTAAATCTCTCTTTTACACTTTGGATTTTGACACATGAAAGCATCTCAGAAATGCAATAACATATTTAGGTTTGTGTATGTCAGACTTCAAAAGTGCATCACCAAAGATATATCCCCTTTGATCACCTGGAAATGCATAATATAGTTGCCTACACCATTTAACTAAAGTGCTTTACTACAGCTTCTTTTACTTCACAGCCATAGCAAAAATTTACACATCAATATACAGTAAATTCCAAAGTCTGTCTTAAAAAAAGTAAAATTGCTCTTATAAATGTAGTCTTAAAAGTTCCAGGAGTCTTTAAGTATAAAAAATATATAATGCTAATTCTCCCTAAGGGCCATTTTGTCATGTCATCATATTAGAGTTTGTCTCTTTGTGAGTAAAAGAGTTCATATAAAAAACTGCTTCCTTAGTCATCAATCTCTGATTGATCATACGGCACCAATGATACCAAGGATAATGGCGTTAACGACGCAGGCATAACTGACTGCGAGATGCAGGGAGAAATTGTAGTGATGGCTCTTAATAGAACAATTATACTCCATTACAATAACATCTCGCCCAATAAGCTCCCATTATCATGAGCAAGCACAGAGATGATGACAGGTTTTAAATACATGTGGGTGGGCCTATACTACATTCAAGTGGCTGTCTATAGAAATGCACTCTTTTATTATTTAACTAAGTGACTCCCAAAACAATTACACCAATCTTGTTTGACTAATTTACATTTAGAACACTAATTTCATAGAGCTTTGTAAACAAACAGGTTATGACATAGAAGAAAATTACAACAGATTACTTCAGTAATTTGGTTGCATTTATTTTTTTCCCTGTTGGGTAGAATTTACAATATTAAGAAAGGTTTCCAAAAATTACTGCAGCGTTCATGAGTTACTTGTGCAGAATTGTTGCAGCATGGAGAGTTCTTAAAAAAAGGGAAGGAAATACCATGCATGTAGCTTTGTAATTAACAAAAGTTATAGAAAAGTTTACCATACATCCCACAGATATTTTCACACTATATATGTCACCATTATTGACAGTGTGGGGATTTAGTTTTCAAAAAAAAACAAACGACTGAAGCAGGAAGATACATGCATATCTAACATGTGAAAAAAGAGCCATTGTCCCACCACACTGACTTAGCAAAGACTTGTATATCCTGGGTTTCTCTTGCATTCTATATAAAAGGCAAATTCCTGTCAATGTAATGAGACAGTTATGTAACTGAGATGACATACACATACATCAAGGATGCATTCAAAGGAATGTCTCCGTGTAGGTTATTGCATAACACACTGCACTCACTGGTACATAAACTCACAGGTAAAATGGCCCAAGAAAGAAATTCATACAGCTCCTCCTGATTTGGTAAAAGCTGCCAGAACCTATTTCAACAATCTACTGTACCTTATCTGTTTACCTACTGCAAGAACAGGAGCAATTTTTTTGCTACTTTTGAGTGTTTGAACAGAAATCAAGCACACTAGGTTGAAAGATTTGATTTTTTACCCTAGTTCAGGTCTGTGGTCAAATAAAGAGACTTTAGAGGGCTTAATTAACATTACACAAAATCCTTCCAGTAGCGATTATGGTGCAAGTGTGTCATCACATATTGAAAAATCTGCTACTCTTATAGGAATCATTAGTGTCCCACTGATGCATATCAGCCAAGCCAATAAGCCAGATGATTAATACAATCATTCAGCAGAATGAGCCATAATAAATTAATGGAAATGCAAATTATATTTCAGATGGCATTGAAATAATTTCATACTTTGAGCATAAATATTATTCTATTACTATATTATCTTTTCTTACAATTTGTATCATCTGGTCATAAGACCAGCAGTTCTGCAACAGAGGTTTCCATGTAGAAAGTGTTATTAGGGACAAACAGATAAAGTAAAGCCAGTCAATTAACTGTAGATACTGAGACCTTAAAAAGAAACACAAATAAAACGTATCATGAAAAAATATTTTTTCAGTAGTCTGAGTGCATTTTTGATCTAAAAGGCATCTTATGACCAAAATCATCCAAGATTAAATACAGAACACTAAAGATTTAGATTTCAAGGCACCACAGAAAATTTCCTTTGACAGTGCACATGAAAAAAACCACAAAAAAAAAAAAAAAAAAAAAAAAAACCTGTCAGAATATACCTGCAATCTTCAGCTAACCCAGTATTTTCCCAGTATTTATAATGTACCTCTGTAGTTGCATTTCCCACATAATATTATTCTAGAGTATGTCTGTACTATAGCCGCAAATATTATTGAGAAATATCTTTTAATTAGTATACTGTCAGTCAGCAAATATGAGTAATTCTTTGAAGGATATATGTTCATCTCCTTGCTACTAAAATCTACACATCTCTAGATTTATATGGTCAAAATGTTGCCACTGAAGATAAGTGAAATTCTTGGTAAAATTTCCCCATGATTAAAGTTTACTTTTCATGTTGAAAAGTCATTGCACTGTATTATCTTTTACTTGAAAGTGTATAATATAATTTAAAGTACAAAACTTTCATTTTTGGAAAAGTGCACCAAGTATACAGCCACAAAGCTATTCTGACTGGAATTTGTCATTTAACAGTTTTTTATTTTTATTTTATTTTGCTTTTCGATTTAACAATGAATAGTACTTTTTTAGCTTGATTAAAGCAATATCACACAAGCAAGAATGCTGTATGGCCCTATATCCGCACGCCTGTGATTCATCCACAGGTAATCGCAGCAGTGCTGAGAGAGAGACCGAACAAGTGAGAGAGAAAGAGCGATTGAGCGTGATTGTCGCAACTCCCAAGCAGAGATGAACAGTAAAGCTGTAGCTGTTTAACTCTATTTCTTAGCTGTTGTGTTAGTCAGGTTGCTGAAGATAATGGAATTTTGGTCAAAAACATCCTGTCTTCTCTGTGTAAAAAGAGCCCCTGAGTATTTCTTGGTAGCCGGTTCGCAAGAGTCATTCACTATAGAAACCATACTCTCGTCTGCCATGTTAAATGTTTACATCTCCTCCCAAAGTGGAATCTCTGGTAGAAGGTGCCTTGAGTATTTTTATTACTCTGTTTGTCGTATCTCTCAGCTGTGATAAGCCTTAATGCTGAAGCTGTTAGTTTAACTCTATATCCCAGCTGTAGTGTAGTGTATAGGGCTGGGACGATTCATCGACGTAATCGACGTCATCGATTACAGAAATACGTCGATTTGCATGACATGCGTCAGCGCGTCGCAATGGAGTAATTAAAATGGCAGCGCCCGGTTTAAGCATGGATTCCCCTGAAGAACAAGCTGCAGCTAAAAAAACACGTCCACAGTCATCTAAAGCATGGGAGTATTTTAGCCAGAGACCCAACAATGTGGTGCTGTGTAAGCTATGCAAATTGGAAATGGCTTATCACAGCAGTACAACCGCCATGAATGAACACTTGAAGCGAAAGCATCCCGGAGCACTTTGTCAAGACAGCAGCAAGGCAGCACCGTAAGTCCTGTTTACTTTTTGTCCCCACCCAAGCATTACATATTAGTATTACAACACGTGTTTCTGTTAGTAGTAGTCACTTAAAATTGATTTTCTAAATGTTTCCTCATCGCCCCCATGTTAAAAGTAATTTCTGCACCGCTGCTAACGCAGGGTGACCATACGTCCTCTTTTTCCCGGACATGTCCTCTTTTTTCAGACCTTAAAAAAGCATCCAGCCCGGATTTCTAAATTTGAGAAAATGTCCGGGATGTGTGCGCACATATTTGCATTGCTTTAACCCCTCTTTGTAAGTCCCGCCTTCTCGCACACCAATTGGTCGATTATAAGAGGCTTCCAGCAACTATTGGCCAAATTCCTGCCTGTCAATCTCTCCGCGAATGCGCGAAACGCTGTTGTGTTCAGCATCAAACAGTTGCTTGACAGTAGCAGCAAACGACAGCTGAGTGGAAACAATGCCCAAACAAAAGTGCAAATTTACAGAAGATTTGCACAAACAATTCCCATACTTTCGTCCAGGTCGAGATCCGTGGGAAGCAGAATGTATGACATGTAAAGCTGGCACTTATGTGTCAGTTGCTAATAAAGGTGCAAGTGATTTAGAAGCACACATTAGCTCTGCGAAGCATAAAGGGTCAGCAAAAGGTGAAAGTACATCAGGTAAATTAATGGACTACTTTTTGCAACCAGGTAAAATTGTTATCATATTTCTTCATTTTCCATGGCCATTCAAAATAATAGTAATAGTAAATGAAGGTACACTTATGACATCAAATATTTTATTTTAGTACATGGACATTCAAAAGAATGTTGGACATTTTTTATTTATTTATATATATTTATGTTATGCTAATAGAGTGTTTTTTTCACTGTATTAAAATTTGCATTCATAGTAACACTGTTTTGAACCCTATTACCCCCCCCCCCCCACCACCCCCCACCTTTTTGGAAAACCAAAATCCTCTTTCCTCCTGAAAGTGACTTGAATTTTACATTTGTTTCATTTATTTTGTTGTTGGATTGCTAAATGTAGATTGCACTTTCCTTTTACTTGAATTGAACAAGTTCTTTCTTTTATTTTGGAGAGATTATATGTTGGACTGTAAAATGGAGATTACCAGTTAAAACAGGGTTATTTTTGTTGCAGAATAATGCCCTGCAGTGCACACTTTGTTTCTTGTACATTTGTTTGTGTTTAAGAGAAGATGATTTAATAAAATATTGAAATATTAATGAGACAAGTTTTTTATATTTATTTTGGGTTAATTAATTGTTATATTAATCAAGTAATAATTATAAAAAATCTTTAGAATAATCTGCAAATTAGTTGTTAGATTAATTGACTAATCGGAAAAAGAATCATTAGATTAATCGATAAAAAATAATCGTTAGGTGCAGTCCTAGTGTAGTAGTAATCCGATCGATCATGGAGTGAGAGACAATGCTAATGACTTCAAAGAAACCGCTTGCTGACTGACAGACTTTATGAACATCAACTGGCTCATAACACATAAAAATAATATTTTGTTGTCACCTGCTGGCAAAAATCTTTAATGTCATAGGGATAAATAAAAATAGACACTTCTAGCAGCTTTTACACATCTGCACTGCTCTTACATTTTAGTTTAGAACACCACAAACACAAGCGGCTGCTCTTCTGAGACATCAGCACGCTAGGAACGTCTCTCATCCAGTCAGATTCAAGGACTGGAACTAACTGTTGTATAATTATATACAGTACATCATGTGCCAAAAAAAAAGCAATATCATTATTAATTGATATATTCATCAACACACATTGAAAATACTTAGAGAAATTAATAGTCAATAGTAACACCACTATCTCTGTGTTCAGAAATGTCCTGTTTGCAGATAGTCAGTGTCAACAAATGTCCTGCCCTCACAGTGTGAATAACCTCTATTTACACTAAATTGGGGGAAATAAGACACATGCAAGTCTGTAGAAAAAAAAAAAAAAATCTATTTTTACTCAAAATACTTTCATAGCACACGCACACATTACAATGGTCTGACACAAAGGGAACATCAGGTTCCTCCTAAAATCCATATGAGCTTTAGGCCATGCCAAAAACTAGATAGATGGGTAACCTCAGAGTATTCCAATACATTAGGGGATGGGATTTCATGTTCCATGTCAACAACGCATTCAAAAGTTCCTATTTTAGGTACCTCACAGCAGGTATTGGATTTTATGAACTTGTTTTTTGGCCACGAAGGTCAAAGCTGAACAGTCCAGACCTCCGAACAACAAAGATCAAATGAACAATTCCACTCCTCCCTGTGTCCGCCTGTAATTTCCTGTTTTAATAGGGAATGAACAGTGATGGTACCTCCTTTTAAAGAAAACAGTAATGGTTAAACACTCATATTTCTTTTTCCTTGTCAAAGCTCTGCGGTTTTGTGTCCTCACACTAGTTGCGATGACAGTGTTTTTCAGCAGGCCCCTAGCTGTGTTTTCTCTCTATGGTTCTCACAAACACACAAAGCAAGATATCTGTACAAGATATGCGTGCATTCTGATAGACATACATCCCCATTTAGGCAGCTGACGTCAAGAAAATCAGCCTCAGAACAACTCCAAATTCGTCTCATCACCAAATGTAATTGGATGGATGAGAAACTATACTTTATGCTTGTCTCTGCTACATTAACAATAATGCAACAGACCCAACATCACCTATAAAACATTGTTCCTACAAGTATTTATGCATCACACATAAATAAAGAGATGAGTTAAGGAATTGTGGAGACGTATTTAAAAATGTCAATGAGATAATAAAAAGCATTCCACTATTTTATTTACTGCATGTAAATGTCAGACTAAACCAGTCAAATAAAACTGACATGCTGCAAGATCCTGTCACGTGTTAAAAGATGTTCCTACAGGTGTGGTAAGATAACAGTGAATCCAAAAGACAAAACCAGAGGCAAAATTCTCAATCGCAGGAAGTAGCCTTGACCTCAACATGCACCCTCTCTAAGAATGTCCACTTGAAATACTCACAGGAAGTCCTAAGACTCAACATCAGAGGAGCCACAGTTAAAGGGAGCCCTTTGTTGATAACACCAGGACCTCAAATTTCTGGTGTAAACCGTGATGTGGGGTCACATCCCATAACACACCCAAAATGTTGTTTTAGGAGCTCATTAACTGAGAGGCCACTGAAACCTGGGGGGATGTCTTTACACTGTTTGATTTGTGGAACACCCAGATTTATAATTCAATTGAATTCACTTAAATTCTTGTCCTTAAAGGAATAGCTCAGGCAAAAATTTAAGTTCTGTCATTATTTACTCACCCTCATTTAGTTCAAAACCTGTATGGCTTTCTTTCTTCAGTGAATCACAAAAGGTGAATTTTTGAAGAATATCCTGGCCACTCTTTTCTGTAAAATGAAAACATAACAGTAGTCCATATGACTACTGCGCTATATTTCAAATAATCCAAAGCCATATGATAGCGATTGTGTTAGGTATAGACTGAAATTAAAGTTGTTAAGTAAATAGCTGCAGAAATTTCCATACTTATCTAACAAACAAAATCGATCTGGAAATCAATGCATTAGACCTACTTTTTCCTATAACGAAAAAGTCTTAGAAACTCTGTTAAACTTTATAATTATGCCAGTCATTTGCCTTGTGAAAACATTTTGACTTTGTACTCCAAGCGTAAATCCAGACTAGGTGTGAGAAAACAGCT
Organism: Myxocyprinus asiaticus; assembly: GCF_019703515.2. Lineage (NCBI taxonomy): Eukaryota > Metazoa > Chordata > Actinopteri > Cypriniformes > Catostomidae > Myxocyprinus > Myxocyprinus asiaticus. Next base: position 20,212,630 of record NC_059368.1, read on the forward strand.
ATCTCCTTAACACAGCCGCTCTGCTCCGTCCTCCAAAACATCAACATCTCACATTCCAATCTTACAGCCATCATTAATGACAACTAATCTAAAAGTGTGACCGCCAGGCAGGCTGTGGCTGAAGGGAGATAAGGAGGTTGAAAGTAAGATGCAGACAACCTGGTAGCATAAAGCGACAACAAGGACAAGCGACTCATGGAAGTGACTAAATCAAAGAGAAGTTAACACACCCATAATATTCATTAATCATAAATTCAAACTAGCCAAAATAACACTGGATACATAGGGAAAGCAGTAAGAACTCTCCCCGTGTCTGCTTCTCTCGGCTGATTACTACAGCACTGGCATGCAGAACTCACGAGGAGAGAGCTGTAAACCTGTAGCTTAACTGCTCCAATGGTTATTTATAGTGAGCATAGTGAGGGTTATAAAGCGGGTGTGAGCTTAATTGTCCCTTCTTTGACAAGGCGTGTGGGGACTCTTTGGGCAGAACTGGTGCACAAAACTGTGGAACTGTTCTCTTGAGCACACCTAAATATTAAGTTAAAACATTTGACTGTTACACAAATTACACTGCAACGTGATACACTGTGATAACATTTTCCCAGGGGGGCGGTTGACTAGTGTACTGCAGAAAATAATTTTCTTACTCAGTATTTTTGTTTGTTGTTCAAGTAATAATTTCTAATATCCTAAAAACATATATATATATATATACATACGATCAGCCACAACATTAAAACCACCTGCCTATGTGTAGGTCCCCCTCGTGCCGCCAAAACTGCGCCAACCTACATCTCAGAATAGCATTCTGAGATGCTTTACTTCTCACCACAATTGTACAGAGCGGTTATCTGAGTGACCGTAGACTTGTCAGTTTGAACTAGTCTTGCCATTCTCTGTTGACATCTCTCATCAACAAGGCGTTTGGACAGTTTTTTGGACAGTCTTATGTCAGTTAGTATCACTACTTTATTTTAAGAATGTGAAATGTCAGAATAATAGTAGAGAGAATGATTTATTTCAGCTTTTATTTCTTTCATCACATTCCCAGTGGGTCAGAAGTTTACATACACTTTGTTAGTATTTGGTAGCATTGCCTTTAAATGGTTTAACTTGGGTCAAACATTCTGAGTAGCCTTCCACAAGCTTCTTACCATAAGTTGCTGGAATTTTGGCCAATTCCTCCAGACAGAACTGGTGAAACTGAGTCAGGTTTGTAGGCCTCCTTGCTCACACATGTTTTTTTCAGTTCTGCCCACACATTTTCTATTGGATTGAGGTCAAGGCTTTGTGATGGCCACTCCAATACCTTGAATTTGTTGTCCTTAAGCCATTTTTCCACAATGCTTGGGGTCATTGTCCATTTGGAAGACCCATTTGCGGCCAAGCTTTAACTTCCTGGCTGATGTCTGGAGATGTTGCTACAATATATCCACATAATTTACCTTCCTCATGATGCCATCTATTTTGTGAAGTGCACCAGTCCCTCCTGCAGCAAAGCACCCCCACAACATGATGCTGCCACCCCCATGCTTCACGGTTGGGATGGTGTTCTTCGGCTTGCAAGCTTCACCCTTTTTCCTCCAAACATAACGATATTCATTATGGCCAAACAGTTCAATTTTGTTTCATCAGACCAGAGGACATTTCTCCAAAAAGTAAGTTCTTTGTCCCCATGTGCACTTGCAAACTGTAGTCTGGCTTTTTTATGGTGGTTTTGGAGCTGTGGCTTCTTCCTTGCTGAGCAGCCTTTCAGGTTATATCGATATAAGACTCGTTTTACTGTGGATATAGATACTTGTCTACCTGTTTCCTTCGGCATCTTCACAAGGTCCTTTGCTGTTGTTCTGGGATTGATTCACCCTTTTCGCACCAAACTACGTTCATCTCTAGGAGACAGAATGCTTGTCCTTCCTGAGCTGTATGATGGCTGCGTGGTCCCATGGTGTTTATACTTGCGTACTATTGTTTGTACAAATGAACATGGTACCTTCAGGTGTTAGGAAATTGCTCCCAAGGATGAGCCAGTCTTTTGGAGGTCCACAATTTTTTTTCTGAGGTCTTGGCTGATTTCTTTTGATTTTCCCATGATGTCAAGCAAAGAGGCACTGAGTTTGAAGGTAGGCCTTAAAATATATCCACAGGTACACCTCCAATTCAGTACACCTCCTATCAGAAGCTAATTGGCTAATTGTCTAAAGGCTTGACATAATTTTATGGAATTTTCCAAGCTGCTTAAAGACACAGTTAACTTGGTGTATGTAAACTTCTGACACACTGGAATTGTGATATAGTTAATTAAATGTGAAAAAATCTGTCTGTAAACAGTTGTTGGAAAAAGTATTTGTGTCATGCACTATAGTTGCTATAGAAACTATAGTTTCTACTATTAAATCTGTAGAGTGGTTAAAAAATGAGTTTTAATGACTTCAACCTAAGTGTATGTAAACTTCTGACTTCAGCTATATATACAATATATATGATAAATTAAGCTATATCCTTTATATATAAGATAGATTTAAGATATCAAGTCTTGTTGTCAGAGAAATCTAACAAAATTTAGTGAGATTTTTGCTTAAAGCAAGATAACTACTTGCCAATTGGGTAAGAAAATAACAACCAATGCTTTAACGAAACATTACTATAACTTAATTTTTGCAAACTGACTTTTACGTTCTACGTTTGCCACAGTTTCCTGGTGAAATTAAGACTAGAGGTGCTATAACAACTGTGTGTTTTATTCACTTTCACACAAATTACTCTGACGACTACAACGGCTGTTTATGACTATAAACACGTATTTTTCACACTATTACTCAAACACTGCTATGTTATGATATCGAAACACTTATACTAAAATGCATAATTTGAACAACGACACATTTTAACGCTTGTATTACAGACCCACCTACATTTACACGCTTATTCCAACATGATTAGCTTCTGCGGTAGCTTACCTGCATAGAGACTTAATTCAGAACACTGAAGCTTAATTCTTAATGCAAGACTTAATTCAGAAGACCGCTGTTTGAGCGCAGCCAAGCATGCAAGTTGACACGTGAGACGAAAGTGTCATAGAAGCGACTCAAAATGATGTGGTTGCTTCAGAAAGTGTGCTTTTCATGTGCCATTTGCTTTTAGGACACTGTCAGTTAGGTGTTGGTTAAGGGTAAGGATGTCTGTTTTGTTCACCTCTCATTTGCTTTAAGACAGTGTTTCCCAACCTTTTTTCTGCCACGGAACACTTTTTACGAATAAAAAATACCATGGCACACCACTATCAAGTCACATAGGTATGCTGTGTAATGAGGTCACAGGTGGCAAGAGTGCTAACTGGGTAATGAAAAAAACAACAAATTTGCTTCTTTTCTAATTTGTAGATTTGTTCTTGCAAATTAATTCTTGCAATGCCACAGCAGGAATGCAAACTCATGAAGGGCAAAAAAGGTGAGAGAATCACTGGTCCACGAACATTTCTTCCAGAGATTTTTTTTTAATTTTTTTTTTTAGGAATTAGCTAAAAGCACCAATTCCAGCTATTTTAATGTTTCAAGTAAAGCAAGTTAACTGCACAATTGTCTCAACCTCTTGACTACTCATTGTGTATTTTCTTACTAAGTAATTTAATTCAGTTTATTAATGCAGTTCATTAAATTCTTTTGCGATATAAAAATACATTAAATAAAGACATTAGCATGCAGTGAAATCATAGGCAATATTAATTATGTGTATGCACTACAAAAAATGTTTTTGTGAGTTTATAGTATATTCATGGTTACTAGTTGGTAAACTTTCACAATATATTTTACAGCAGTAGTTCTACAGTTTATTACAATTAAAAGACAACTGTATACTGTGACTTTGCAGTGAAATTTTATCTTACCATAAGGAGCTCTCCAAAGAATTCCTAGCTAAGAGTTTTTGCTTAAAAACTATTCACAAAACTGCTAAGAGCAAGTTTACTAAGGAAATCCTAATGTAAGAATCTTTTAAAATGCCAAAAGTGATTTAAAGTAAAATTAGGAGTGACACGCACCTAATTTTAAGAGTTGCTCCTAAATTTCTGTGTTAGAAGCTACTTTTAGCCTTAAGATTTTTTTATATTTTTTATATGAGCCCTGGACTAGGAAATTACTGTAATGTAGCAGTGTTGTGTTATACAATCACAATGATCATCTATGTATATATATATATATATATATATATATATATATATATATATATATATATATATATATATATATATATATATATATATAATTTTTATTTTATTTTTTATCTACAATGCATGTTAATTGTCACCATTGTGGACTTTTGTGTTGAGTGTTAATGTCTGTGCGTGCCTGATTGACAACTCACATAAAAAGTTAATGAGAGATAACAACCAAAGCATAGCATAAGCATTGCAAACGGAACACTAAACACCATAATGTGACTTCAAATGAAACACTTGTAACACAATGCATTGTGATTTTGTAATTTCTTTTATACTGTAATTTGGATTATGACAGAAAATGTCCAAGCCTGTATTGAAATTACAGTAAGATTCTGAGTACAGTATTCTGTTGTAAAATACTAGAAAACGTTTGCAGTGCATGCCACTGATTTCCAGTCCACCCCTGCTTTGTGATATTAGAATATTTGTCAATCAAGAGAAACCTCGTATGTGACTTGGGCTTTCAATTTGACTTATATGATGCACTTATCTCAGTGGCAGCCTCTGAAAGTTGATTGAGGTGTAGGCTCAGGGACAGAACTGAATTACGGCTACCAAACCACAGCATTGATCTGTTTCACAGCTCACTTAGCCTGTTATTCAATCTGTTCCAGTGTGGTTCTATCAGCTTATCTGTCCCATATACTCTAGCTGATCCACTGCACTCCTCTGTTTGACTCCCATTGCCTCAGGTTAATGTCAGGCTCCGAGGGATGCAATGACAAACAGTTCTATCTCTTACCTCAACTCTCCTTTTTTTGTTGGATTTGCCCTTGTTTTCTTCGCTTCTCACCACTGGTCCCCTCTGATCGCCAGACTTTCTATTTTTCTCACTCTGTTGTTATTGTTGTGTCTCTGTATCTCATTATCACTCATATCCGGTGTAGTCTCTGCAGTGACTTCAAGTTCAACTGTTACTTCATTTCAGCATAGGCCCATTTGGATCAGCATGGGAATTCATGCTGGTCTAAGCTGTATGGTTTTTATGTATATCTGGAGAAATACTTTAGGACTTTAACATGAACCTTCTTCTATTTGTCATGAAACTTCTCTTATTTGGTGTCTTTCCCACTCAGGTGCCGATTTGTAGGGTCTTGGGACATATAGTGCAATACCCTTTTTAGCTGCTGGCTCTGTTCCAAAATCAGGGCACTTTACAACCCACTCCTCACACATCTTCCCACTTGTATTTTCATCAGTCATTGTGTGTTAGCTGTGAACGAGCACTCCGGAGTGATTAATGCAAATGCTGCATTGATCTCAGCTCTGTGCTCAGCCTCAGGAGTGGCCTTGTGCTTTACCTGCAAAACTACTCACCCTGCATCCGTAACTCCACAGAATGAAAGGTCACTCTCATTAGTTTGGACTCATCAGAGACAAAACTCCACAGTGGCTGGATAAGCATACAAAAGCTCAATGGTTGGCCAGATATGCATAAATATCATTAATGTGATTAATGGACATCTAGTGTAGTGCAATGTTAAAATACTGGAAAGGACTTAAATGTTGGTCTGTTTCTAACTCAAAGCTATTGTGACGCCTCAGAAGACATGGAATATACCACTCGAATTGAATGGATTACTTTTATGCTACCTTTATGTGCTTTTTGGAGCTTGAAAGATTTGATCCCCAATGAGTTGCGTTATATGGAAGAAGAAAACCACCTCTTACATCCTTCAAAATATCTTTGTATTCCACAGAAGATGGGAAGTTTTTAGAATGGCATGAGGGTGAGTAAATGATGAGAGAATGATCCATTTTGGGGTGAACTATTCCTTTAAATTACAATATTTTTTGTAAATTCTATCCTCCAGACTAAAAGTCCAACATAAAGTGAACAGATTAAAGGGATAGTTCATATATAATATAAATCTCCACTTTCACATTGTTCTTCTTCATTCACACTTCTTTTGTTTTTGGTGGTTCATATTCTTTGCATATCACCAGCTACTGGGCAGGGAGGAGAATTTATAGTAAAAGGACTTAAATATTGATCTTTTTCTCACCCACACCTACAATATTGTTTCTGAAGTCATGGATTTAAACACTGGAGCCGTATGGATTACTTTTATGCTGGCTTTATGTACTTTTTGGAGCTTCAAATTTCTAGCCACCATTCACTTGCATTGTAAGGACCTACAGAGCTGAGATATTTTCCTAAAAATCTTTGTTTGTGTTCAGCAGAAGTCGTACACATCTGGGATGGCATGAGGGTGAGGGAATGACGAGAGAATTTTCATTTTTGGGTGAACTACTCCTTTAAAACCACACTGGCATACATTAATACAGGGGTCAACTTTATTATTAAGGTAGAATTTAATTGAAAGGTTGAACTGCATTCTGAGAATACACTTCATAGATGTCACTTTGGGGCAAATTGTCACATTTTGTTTATACAACGTATTAATTAAATATTTGTTGGCTGAAACAATGGTTTGATTTATTTATTTATTTTTTTTGGATGTTGCTTTTAATATTTCATGTCGTTTCATGAATTTCTGTTTTGAAAAAGCTATTTGTTGCCAAGACTTTAAAATATGTGTCTATACAGAAACTGAATTAAAAAAAATAACTTATTCTACGAAATATTTACTGGAGAAAAAATGTGATAACTACCCCATGATTTCCCCTATATTCTTTTGTTGTTCATTCAGTCGATGGACAGACAGGCAGACAGACTTACAGATTTACACTGAGACAAATACAAGAAAGCCTTGGGATTCTTATTCCATCCTTCAAACAGGTTGCTATGACAACCACCATCCCATCAGTGTGATGGATTGATCTGTGATGGACAAGTTATGACCCCTCACAGGGCCGTATTAAGGTGCTCTGGAGCCCCAGGGCTTAACGTTTCGCTGGGCCTCTGTCAGACATCGGGGGGGGGGGACGTTCGCACTCAATCACCATGCGCTACATGGATGGATTTAACCGTTGCGCACCTTCTCTATGTTTACATCAGCATCCCACTGAATGAGTTTTCATGCACGCCTTGCCGAGAACGTCTATGGGGGAGAATACGGTGCCCCCCCCCGCTGGCGCGTGCCCTGGGACTTAGCCCCGGTAAGCCTGTGCGTTAATACGGCCCTGACCCCTCAGGGCGTGACATAATCAGCACAGGATGGAAGAGGAATAGAATGAAAGAGAAGGGAAGGGTGATAACATGTCATCTGGTCATGAGCATTCTAAAGATTACCTATTCACCAGAGTAAATCAGAATCCCTCCATGTCCAGACTTTGAACAAACAGGATGAAAAGAAATAACAGGGAGGAAATGGACCAACATAATGAACCTCTTGGAGAACACTGAAGTTTTCCCTGAATGGGGATGATACAGCTCTGAGCTATGAGTTACATTAGCATGTTAGGTCAAGAGCTCATATGTTATCTGAAACTGTCGTTCACTCGCTGTAGTCAGTAAGAAATGCTGTATCCTTAGAAGAAGCCTGCATGGACTAATCTTTACCTGTTGCCCTCTATAATATATTGCAGTTTGAAAACCAATAAGAGTAAAGCCTTCATTTACACTGCCAAAAGGCTACCTGCTAGATAGCCAAGGACAAAGTGATTAGAAGAATAATCTCATAGAGGGAGGGAGAGGCCCTTGGTATAGGTCCAGACCTGTAAAAGAGGAAGCCATAGTCCCCTTGGGAAAGTACCCCTCTTGCTTCTCCTATAAACAGCCGTCATGCCTGGCGGGCTGAACGCTGAGACAGCAGGGACATGTACAGGTTTAAATTCTCATCACATGGACCAGCACATCATTCCTTCCCAGTTTATTTCTTTAAAATTGCTTCACCCCCTCCGGTGAGACCAGTGTGGGCCTCTTCTGAGATAGACTTGCCCAGTGAATTTATGGTGAGGTGGTTTTCAGTAGAAGGACTTGGCTGACTATAGTAATAATTATTTTAACCTAGAATGCACTTGTTGACAAACTTTCAGTAAATATTATAGTTGGATAAACCCATTTCATATTAGTACTGGACACAGGGGGGCAGTCAGGAGTTTACTCTGTCATCAAAGTCCACAACTAGGAAAATGTTTTAGGGGGATTTTTCTCAGTAACTGTAAAAGGAGATTATGTTGGAAGAACATAAGCCCCTTGAGTTCCCTACTCTGGCATTTTAGGGGTCAAGCAAAGAGCCAGTACTCAGAAATGTAAACAAATCTCAGGATCGGGCAAAGAAAATCACTGAAGTGGATGATGATGTTAAATTGAGAAAACACAAACACCACAGCCACTCAAATCCCTCTTCATTCTAATGCATATGGGGTGCAACAGCTAGAGCTGAGCAGTCAAATACTCTGCTTTTGTTTGTGTGTGTGTGTGTGTGTGTGTGTGTGTGTGTGTGTGTGTGCATTCTTGAGAAATGTGTGTGCTAACACCTAGCTGACATACTATTTAAATCAAATAAATAAGGTACGCTATGCACATATGATACATAAAATGTATGGACGTTCGCTTACAGTATGAATCGTTTCGTCAAATCTTTTTCACTTCACTTAAATAGCCCTTGTAGTGTTCATTTGTGAATTAATATGTTTTGGAATTAATTCATTAAGCGAACGAATCGTTCTTATTCACTACTGTTGTTTCCTTCCTAATTGCGACCCTTGCTTCTTGCTAGATTTAGCAAGAACACTGACATATATACAGTATATATATATATATATATATATATATATATATATATATATATATATATATATATATATATATATATATATAAATCCATGGCTTTCAGACCTTTTGATGATTTGTAATCACTATATGAGTATCAAATCTCTAATTGCTTAAACTGCCAAAACAGAATTCTTTATAGTTAACAGACTTCCTTTAGCAGGTCTGTTACATGATGTTAAATTCTTTAATTCATGTGGTATGTGATCATAATGATTTGAAACTAAGTTAAATGCCTCAATAATGCGATTCAATTCGTTTTCTATTGATGAGTCAGAATGGATTTACAATGTCAATACACTTTTTAATTTAAACCCTTTCTAGGGAATATGATTCCATGGGACAAACTTATAGTATCTTGTATTGACAGCCACATTGTGTGCTAAAAGTGGCCTGACATTTGTTCATCTTGCTTTTGTTAAACACTCAGCCTTTGCGGGGATATCTTACAGCTTAATCTGTCTGGACCCAGACCTGATTGTCTGAGCTGACAAATAATTTAACTAAGCCAAGAGAAAAATGTCTGCACACATTTTACAGCTTTACTCTTGCACCACATTTCATCTTATCTCCAGACTTGTAATTGGAGTCTAAGAAAACAACCATTTATCCTCCCTGTGCTTTAGGGAAGGCAAAGAAGCTCTGATAGCCTTCTTCTTTTCTTTGAGGTGAATAACTACATATAACTACATAACCAGATACAGACTTGTGTTGTTATATTGAATTTGTCAATTACAATATGCACCCTTCACAGTTCACTTCTCTTACATTAAGAGTCACTTTCAATTGTTATTCAGAATGAGATAGCGGGCTCTATTTTCATGAGTGCGCAAATCGGAGCACTACGCGTAACAACCGTGCACTACGTCTAATCCAATTTTCTTGAAAGTGCTAATTCTAAACACAATTTTCATGCCAGCGCAAAACACAAGTGGGCGTGAGTGGGAGTGTTTGCGCTATCTGTGGGTGTATTGTATGTTAATGAAGTGGCGCAAAGCACAATTTGCTATTTTCCAGAGAAAAGGGTCATTGCGCTAAGGCTTTGAGAAGCATCTCTTTTCTCAGCACAAAGTCTAAAATCAGTTCTTGAATTTGCAGTTTGGAGATTCCATCAGCAGGTGGTTATAAAATCCATGTCCAAACTCTGAAAATATAGTGGAACATGGAATTATGTCCCTGACAATCACAGCTGTAGACACTTTATGAAACAAAATGTATGAGATTTCTTTGAAACTATCTATAGGTCATTGTTTATTTTTCAATTATTATTTTTATTATGTTAAGTCTATATTTAGAATTGTACTTATGATCTAATTTATATTGTTTTTTAGTTATTTTTAGGTCACTGCAAAAAGGACAGGTGCACGAAGTTGGAGAGGGCAAAATGTTTGTATTTGGGAAGGTGATTATATATTATTTTTTTTTGACCACTTAATTATTTTTATTATATTTTTGTTTCGTTTGAAGTGTAAATTTAATTTAGAAATATTTTTGGTAAAAAAAATTCGTATTTCAATAAAGTAATTTTAATTTTTAAACTAAAATCGACCGGTAGAAGTGAAGTGCGTGCACAAATCCACAGCCTAGAATGCCAATACAAATACTGTTGATCCTAGCCACATTGTGTGTCAGTAGATCAGAATTATTAATAATACGTACATTCTCTATAATTTAACGGAGCCTACATCCAAATCCTGACGAGAACCACATTTTCCATGTGTATAAAAGGAGCTTGTCACTGTCATAGAATGTACCAATGACAATCAACAAGAACACAAGTCTATATTTCTGTTCTTCTAATTCATTGCATACAGCCCACTTACACTACCAACTTCTTATGGATGAGCTGTCTTTGGCTGGGTTTCCTGATAACGTTTCAACTTAAGCTTTTACGATCATCTTAACTAACGTCACTCGTTATTTTATGATGGAGTAACGCCTGTTTCCCAAACCAGCACTTAGATTGCTTGTTATAAAGTAGAACTTAAGTGCTTCATTACGGGAGCTGTCCGGTCCAAAGGTGCTGATCACTTTGGAAAATATGTCCAGAGTTTCTCTTCTCAACATGAAAATCATGTGGAAATACTAACAAACATGGAAGTTGTTTGTAACCTTGTCGAGGCACAGAAATGTATTAACTATTACAGAATTTAATTATAGAAATAATGATGGCTTTAGTGAGACGGAGTTACAGATGTATCATAGAGAATAATGAAAGTGATGCAATAAATGCATGTAACGTGAATGTACACGGTGTGAATCAGAAGCATCCCTCAGGTAGCCTAAAGTTTTTTGGCTGGAAACTGAACAAATGCACAAAGAACAGGATTAAAATGACGAGCATCAGTATTGAACTACTCATAGACCTATCTAAATATTAATAGATCATCTGGTTAGAGATCAAGGCACCATGTACTTGTAGCCTTACTGCCATTATGCATCATGCAATTTGTTACTGCCTTGTAAAAAGACTATAAGTAAGCTGATTTGAAACAGCCATTGGAGGAAGAGGAGGAGGAAGAGAGAGAGAGGGAATCTCTCATTACACACTCTTACTCTAATCTCCTTTGTTAAACAAATTGTAATGATTTATTAGGCATATATATTTAAGTTTTAAATTGCATGGTCACATTACATTACATCACTCATTTAATAAGAACATATCTTCTTTCTATTGCCATTACAATTATGCTTATCAAAGCAGGCTAATATTATGTTATACTGTATTACATGTCTTGTCATTTAGACCTATCACGTTGCATGTGCAGACTGCGGAGACTACCTGTTGATTTCATTGTGATTTTTTCAACACTTTTTTTATCCTCTGAAATAGTTTACAATGGCTTTCCAATTATCAAAATATATTAATACAATTCATTCAAAGACCCATTGTCCTTGATAAACTGTGAAAGATGCCAGAAAAATATGTTTTATTTGCACTTAATGGACTTAAGAATGGTTCAAAGCTCTCATTAATTTATGAAAGTTTTTACTAACTACTTAGATAATGACACTTTTGGGAAACGTGCCTTAGAAATTAAGTACTACTTAAGTGCTACTAATATTCTACTTAGTGCTTCGGGAAACCCAGCTTTTGTTTATATCACTGGTGCTTGACAGGGAATGCACTATATAATAGGACGCTGGCGGTGCAATAACTGGAGAAGAACCTGAGGATTAAATTGCACTTGACCATTAGCGTTTTGTGCGCTCAATTTCGCAAAACCCACTTGCAACTAGACTTAGCTTATGCTTGCACAAAATACCAAAACTTGCACAAAATGCCCACTGAGCATATGACATATGGTATAGCATTGTGCTTAGCTTTTTTAAAATAGGGCCAAGCCTTACCTACCTATGGTTCACATTTAATGTGCCAAATAACTGACCAAAAGAAATCTTCATGGGAGGTCTGAATTTTTCTGTAGTAAATAAATATGGAAACATCCTCATTATGTGTTTTCCATGCAGGCCTGCATTTCACTCAGATTTGCTGACTAGATGATATGTACTACTGTGATGGAATTGTTATGTTCCAGAGTAGCGGGTGAGAGAGGGACTGGAAAACAATTATATTGTGAGCCAGTTAAAAGAGCAGGAGTTTCCCAAAACAATTCAGTGGAATCTATGGCTGTCTCCATAACAGACCTTGAACTTTGTTGTTAATAAAGGGAAGGTGTGTAACTGAACCAGACATCGCAGCCTTGTAGCCTACATTGTTAGCTACAGCGTAAGTTAAACACTGTCTTTTTGGCTGAAGAGTAATTTGACCAAAGAGTATAAACAATGTGAATTAAACCATGCTGCCTTGTGGTAAACCTACACGTCCCTGTGGCAGGGTCAGTTTGACACACAATACTTAAAAACAAGACCTTATGGACAGGTCCAAGTCTTTATATGTTCAGTCAACGTGAAAGAATGCACAGCCTCTGACCATTTGAGGAAATGCATTGCCAAGCCAACAGGATCACACTTTCATTGAGTTGTAAAAGTTAGGTGGGTTAAACTTCCTTTTCAGATGTTATCATTTCTACACCTCCCTTTACACACATTGTTCTTTTGAACAATGACCCCCAATTGGTGTTGTATACAGTACAAGTATGGTAAGACCAACTAAACAAGACAGCTTATAATCACACTCACAAAGGAAACAGGTGGCTCAAATCTCAATGTTTAATCTCTTGATACCATTAATCATTTAAAGGCTAAACTCTCAATTTTAAAAGATTCAGTAATTGGCTTTAACAGTTTACCAGACATAAAGGGACTGAAGATTGTCCTTTAAAGTTGTGCCTCTTCCATAAACATAAGCATAGTCACAACTTGAAACACTGAGGTGTACTGCAATCTCTTTATGTACTGACAGCACAGCTGGTATCATCAGAATGCTTGTTACCAATGACAGGCATGACTGCTTACAATCATCTCAGCAGTTCTCCTCTTGAATATAGCCACTCAAAACCTTTCACTAGCTCTGGTCATTGAAATGTATGTTTTACCTGCAATCCACCCCACTATCATGTAAAAGAATCAGTGTGGAAGGGGGAGGAAAGTGGAGGTACTGGCGGCTGTATTATCTTCCATGATCGTATAGAGTTCTCATACATGTCAAATAGACAGACATGGATGCAAGAGACCAAATGTTGCATGCCTCTTTTTGACCACTGTCTTTAGATGCATTGTGAGCTGAATAGGTGGGGAAGTTACTCTGCAGAAGACTCTGCAGAAGTTTATACTACACAGAGTTTAGAGTGCATTTGTTAGACCCCGCTTACACCAGGTATTAAGATGCGTTTTTGGTGATACGATCACATGTGGTCAGGGCTAAATACAGATCAAAACGGGGTCTAAAATGTTTTGTGATCAGATAACAAATACCACATACATATGTGGTCAAAAATGCATATGACTGCATCACATTTGATGTGTAAACGCTAATCCGTCCTGAATGTGTCCCAGCAACAGCAAAGCGCACCCCCCCATCACCTGTCAATCAACCGCTGTGCTCGGTCATGAGCAGTTTAAAAGGAAATAACCGTGTGATCAGAACAATTAAAAAAGCAGATATATACACAAGCATGAGCACTTCATGGATCTTCTTCAGTGTGTCAACATTCAGGGACACTTATGTGAAGCACGAACATCTGCAGCTCAGGTTAAGACAGGTAATCCACTAAAATTACGGACAGTTCTGGTCGAAATGTTGTGTTTGTGCTTAGATTAAATTTCAGCTGCATCTGGGAGAAATAGCGCATGCAGTAACACACTGACATAGTGATGTGTGTCATCATGAAAAAGAGTCCCTCCCCTCCAAATCCGATCACAAGTGGTCACAGGAGACGCATATAAGTGGCCAGGTGTAAACAGCGATATGTCTCACATGACCACGTGTGATCAGATCACCTAAGACACATCTTAATAGCAGGTGTAAATGGGGTCTCATATCCTCAGTGACGGTAATGTGTACAAAGGCCTAGGCGTCATTTACGGGTGGGACGCGTGGGACATGTCCCTACCACTTTTTGCCTTTGCCAGTTTTGTTCCCACCACTTTCTGAAACGGCCTTCATCATGCAAGTGTCTAGCACACTGTTAAACACAATCATCACTATAGTGGACAATAGCGCCAGTTTTTCATTAGAAATCCTGTATTTACTGTGCATTTTCACATTGAAAAAATGCCTTCAGTGGCTTTATACCAAAATCAGAATCAGAATCAGCTTTATTGCCAAGTATGCTTACAAATACAAGGATTTTGTCTTGGTGACAGGAGCTTCCAGTGTACAACAATACAAAAACAATACAAAAACAGCAGCAAGACATAGATAATAATAAAAAATAAAAAATAGTTATACACATATGTACATACACACACAGACACACACATACAGTACATACATACATACACACATACACATACGTAGTGCAATCTAATACAAATCTGTTATCTGTTACGTACAGTGCAAATACAAATCTGTTATGTACAGTGCAAATGTTTTTTTTTTTTTTTTTTTTTCCAGAGGAATGAAATGGCAGAAGAGGTTGGATAAATATATTTAAAAAAAAGACTAAACTGTGTATTGCTCAATAGGGCAATTTAACTGTTGATGAGATGGATAGCCTGAGGGAAAAAACTGTTCCTGTGCCTGACGGTTCTGGTGCTCAGAGCTCTGAAGCGTCAGGCAGAAGGCAACAGTTCAAAAAGGTAGTGAGCAGGGTGAGTGGGGTCCAGAGTGATTTTTCCAGCCTTTTTCCTCACTCTGGAAGCGTATAGTTCTTGAAGGGTGGGCAGGGGGCAACCAATAATCCTCTCAGCAGTCCGAATTGTCCTTTGTAGTCTTCTGATGTCTGATTTCGTAGCTGAACCAAACCAGACAGTTATTGAAGTACAGAGGACAGACTCAATGACCGCTGAGTAGAACTGTATCAGCAGCGCCTGTGGCAGGTTGAACTTCCTCAGCTGGCGATGGAAGTACAACCTCTGCTGGGCCTTTTTCACAATGGAGTTAATGTGTGTCTCCCACTTCAGGTCCTGTGAGATGGTAGTGCCCAGGAAGCTGAATGACTCCACTGCTGCCACAGTGCTGTTTAGAATAGTGAGGGGAGTCAGTGTTGGGGTGTTCCTCCTAAAGTCCACAATCATCTCCACCGTTCTGAGCATGTTCAGATCAAGGTTGTTTTGACTGCACCAGACAGCCAGCTGTTCAACCTCCCTTCTGTATGCAGACTCATCGTCATCTCGGATGAGGTCGATGACAGTGGTGTCGTCTGAAAACTTCAGGAGCTTGACAGAGGGGTCCTTGGTGATACAGTCATTGGTGTAGAGAGAGAAGAGTAGTGGGGAGAGCACACATCCCTGGGGGGCACCAGTGCTGATTGTACAGGTGCTGGAAGTGAGTTTCCCCTGTCTCACAAGCTGTTGCCTGTCCGTCAGAAAGCTGGCAATCCACTGACAGATAGACATGTGAAGAGAGAGTTGGTGTAATTTATTCTGGAGTATAGCTGGGATGATGGTGTTGAAAGCTGAACTGAAGTCCACAAAAAGGATCCTTGCATATGTCCCTGGTCTGTCCAGATGTTGCAGGATATGATGCAATCCCATGTTGACTGCATCATCCACAGACCTGTTTGCTCGATAAGCAAATTAAAGGGGATCTAGAAAGGGTCCAGTGATGTTCTTCAGGTGGGCCAACACCAGTCTCTCAAATGATTTCATGACCACAGACGTCAGGGTGACAGGTCTGTAGTCATTAAGTCCTGTGATTTTTAGTTTCTTTGGGACAGGGATAATGATTGAGCGTTTGAAGCAGCATGGGAATTCACACTGCTCCAGTGATCTATTGAAGATCTGTGTGAAGATGGGGGCCAGCTGGTTAGCACAGGATCGAAGACACACTGTTGAGACGCCTTCTGGGCCTGAAGCTTTCCTCGTCTTTTGTTTCCGAAAGACGTGGCTCACATCATCTTCACAGATCTTAAGTGCAGATTGAGTAGCAGGAGTGGGTAGGAGGGGGGTTGCAGAAGCTGTTGGTGTTTGTGTGAAGTGAAGGTCAGATTGGGTGCGGGGTGTGAGATTGGGCCTTTCAAATCTGCAGTAGAACACATTCAGGTCATCAGCCAGTTGTTGGTCCACCACAGGGTTAGGGGTAGGAGTTATCAGTGAGTTGTTACATGCCACTCCACACTGATGCAGGGTCGTTAGCTGAAAACTTGTTTTTCAGCTTCTCAGAGTATCTTCTTTTAGCCACTCTGATTTACTTGTTCAGTGTGTTCCTGGCCTGATTGTACAAGACTTTATCCCCACCCCTGTAAGCATCCTCTTTGGCCTGACGAAGCTGCCTGAGCTCTGCTGTAAACCACGGTTTGTCGTTGTTGAAATTTAAATAAGTCCTAAAAGGAATGCACATATCCTCACAGAAACTGATATATGATGTAACAGTATCTGTGAGCTCATCCAGGTATGTGGCTGCAGCCTCAAAAACACTCCAATCCATGCTATTGAAGCAGGCTTGTAGTTTCTGCTCTGCTTCATTGGTCCATCTCTATACAGTCCTTACTACTGGCTTGGTTGATTTTAATTTCTGCCTGTAGGTTGGAAGAAGATGAACCAGACAGTGATCAGAGAGTCCCAAAGCTGCTCTAGGGACAGAGCGATATGCATCCTTTATTGTTGTGTAGCAATGATCCAGTATGTTCCTGTCTCTGGTGGGGCATGTAATGTGCTGTTTGTATTTGGGCAGTTCACATGTGAGATTTGCTTTGTTAAAATCCCCAAAAATAATAATAACTGAGTCCGGGTATTCTTGTTCCGTGTCTGTGATTTGATCAGCCAGCTGTTGCAGCGCCGCATTCAAACATGCGTTTGGCGCGATATACACACTCACCAGAATAAACGAGGAAAACTCACGTGGCGAGTAGAAAGGCTTACAGTTAATAAAGAGCGTTTCCAAATTAGGAAAGCACATCCTCTTTAATGTTGTTACATCTGTACACCAACTTTCATTGCTGTAAAAGCATATTCCACCGCCTCTCGTTTTCCCCGTTAACTCCACGATGCGATCCACTCTGAACATATGGAGTTAGTATAAAAAAAAAAGGTGCATTTTGAACTGTTCTGAGACCAGTGCAGACAGACAGCACACTGGAGGTTAAGTCATTTACTAAATAGGGAGCAAGGGAGCATCCTATAGCTTACCTATGCAGCCAAGTGCACTCACTCCTAACCTCCGACCAAAAGTTCAGTTTCAGGCTGCAAATTATGTTTGGACCACTCAACATGTTTGGCAGACATAGGACAATGGTAATCAGTACATAGATTCAGGATTTATAATGTATAAATTTATTTTAACATGGTTGGCAGTGATTGGATGATGCTGGCCATTACATTGAATCAGAATTATTTATGCTAATTTCTGATTGGTAAAATGCTTCAGCACTGGCTATCTCTTGTTTGTTTGACAGTGTAAAGAGAGAACATTGAGATTTTGTTTCCAGAGTAGAAAAAAACACTGAAACATAAAAGTCAAATCAAGTCAAAAAAATAAAATAAAAAGTTTTTTTTTTTTCTTCCAATACACATACGTAGTTCCAAAGCAGCTTTACAGAGAATCAGCTGTAATGTCTGTAATGTCTCAAAACATGAATGACCAACACTCCTGGAAACATAATAAACAATTTGATTTAAAAAAAATCTGAATTTCTAGAACTTGAAATAATTTACAATTTTACAACTTAATCCCACCGTCCTCATATGAGGACATACATTTTAGGAAACCTATTTGCTATTTTTTTTTTTTTTTTTTTTTTTGCATGTTTATAAGGTGCTACTAATTACAAATCAAAAAGGGAAATGAAAAATGCACACAGCAGTCACGCTCGAGTCTCAGGAGGTTTTTGCGGTCGTTTTAGGGTTTACAAACAAAGTTGTCAAATTAGATATAACTTTACACAGAAACGGTTAGTAAGCAATTTTATCACACTAAAGTCATGTTAACATGCATATTGTTTACGTCTAGAGGCTATACTTTTGAAACTTTGTCATGTTTACAGTTTGGCCCCCA
Organism: Myxocyprinus asiaticus; assembly: GCF_019703515.2. Lineage (NCBI taxonomy): Eukaryota > Metazoa > Chordata > Actinopteri > Cypriniformes > Catostomidae > Myxocyprinus > Myxocyprinus asiaticus. The sequence goes on from NC_059368.1 coordinate 20,231,089, forward strand.
TTCACTTCCATTGTAAGTGCCTCACAGTATCCAGATTTTTTCTTTTTTCTTTTTTTTTTTTTAAGAAAAGAAGGGAGGTCAAAATAAATTTTTGTGGTACTCAACATTATGCCACACATGCCGTTGATTGATCTTAACTTGTACTGAACCCAGAATATTCTTTCAATCACTGTCGCAAACTAATCGGTTGGGTTACAAAATAGATAATGTCTCATTGTAAAGATGTGTTTAGTATTTCACTGAAAATACCACACAAAAAAATGGATATTGTTAGGACTTGACTTTCACCACCACCAATTAAAGTTTAGTCTGCAAAGATTAAAACGATTATTTCTACACCAATGTCAGTCCCTTCATGGTGTAAAAGGCCCTGAGATGAATTGCTTTAATGGTTTAGTTGAATGCACATGCACAAACCTTTAGCGTTCCTGGCTCAGCCAGCTCGAGCGCCTGTCTGTTCAGTTCGTCCGTGATGATTTGACATCGCTGACACAGGCTTTCCCTCACTTGCTTGCTCTCGGAATGGCTTAACTCTGTTACAGACACTGAGCCGGCACCCTCTGGGTTTGGCCGGTTGCCGCATTGCACTTCCTCTGCTGAATGAAGCCTTTTCCTTGGATTAAGTGCTGGACTCTGCACTGATTCACTGCTTGCTGATATCTCAACGACCTAATGTGAGACAAAAGCACAAAAACATTTAAATTGAGAGATGAATGAAAAAACTTAAGTAACAACACAAAACGTTGTATCAGGTCTCTGGATCTCACAAAAAAAAAAAAAAAAAAAAAAAAAAAAAAAAAAAAAGCATGAACTATATCTGCGTTATTACATGATACGATAATTATGACGATAAATATTAATAATAATAATAATAATAACAATAATAATAATAATAATAATAATAATAATAACATCTGCATTATCTCACCGTGAACCTCCTGTTATCTGTTCTGCGCCCTCCACCTTGGACCCAATAATTGGAGCGCATGTTTCTTGCTTGAAATGTTCCCGCGTACGCACGCGACACTGATTTGGTTGGATTCACTTCAAGTTCCGTAAGATTCACTGATTTACATAACTCTGTGTAATCTTTCCAAGTTTAGTTTTTCCGGTTAGTAAAATGTTCAGGCATGCTAGATAACATTCTTGCGAGATGTCGCGTTTATCAATCCCACAGAGAATGGGCTATGTGGATTTAAGTTAGGTCTCAAAGTTATTGAGCATTTAGACTGAGTCTTCAATGGGAGGAGCAGAAACGACGCTCAGACAGTGCACCCTCCCAACTCTGATTCAGATCAAGTTCAGATTAAACGTGCATCATGTTCTGTCAGGTTGAACAGTCCTATTGCTTTTACATGCAAGAATATTTTTTATAAATACACCGGTGGACCAGTTTACACTTATATTTAACCAATTATATACTCTCCTGCATCATATGTATTATATATATTAGTATACTGCATATCATGTTGGATGTATTCTATTGCATGTCCTAATATGTGTGTGTGTGTGTGTGCGTGCGTGTGTGTGTGTGTGTGTGTGTGTGAGAGAGAGAGAGAGAGAGAGAGAGAGAGAGAGAGAGAGAGGAACATCACATTGTGAGAAATTTTAGTGGGGCAATCATCAATTTACCATTACTCTAGCGCCACCAAACGGGCACTAACCAAATTTTCAATTTTCATAAAACGAACGATTATGAAGTTTATTCATTGGTATTCTTATCACTTCATGTCATGATACATTTCCATGCGAGATATGTTGTCATTACAGTTTCATTTTCCAAAGACAAAACAAACATTTATGGGGCTCGCGTCAGTCGCGTGTTTCGAATGAGCTGTTCTTGGTGCTGAAATGAAATGTTCACTTCCTGTTCTTGTGTTATATACCGTATATAGTTTATAAAACAACATGCAAACTGACAAGTTGCTATTACCTTCTGTTTTCTCTTCAGACAGTGACTTGTCAATCCCAATATTATATCAGTATCCAAAAAGAACGTGGCACCTTCCACAGGTGTTGACCTCTGCAGTAATTCTCCTGCATTTTGTGCTGAATCATGTAAAGCCATGTGAAACCTCTTCTCTTTTGTGCTGTCATCTGGATGTATTAATAAATGTCTTATTAACCAACCATGCCGCTTGATGTTGCCGTGCATCAGACATCAGTGTAAGACCAAAGAAATATTTTGCTCAATCTCATGTGCCTTTTTTAAATGACACTGTTGTCTTTCAGAATAGCTTTAGCTCAGAATAATGTCTAACCATATCCATCCTTTGCACGTGCACACCCAAGACGCTCGAGCACACCTGGTAGTCCAAAACAAAACTATAAGCTTGTTGAATTGAACCATGTGGATCAGTTCAAAGACTGCGCTTGTGTCTCATCTCTCTCTCTCTCTCTCTCTCTCTCTCTCTCTCTCTCTCTCTCTCTCTCTCTCACTCTCACACACACACACACACACACACACACTCTCTCTCTCTCTCTCTCTCTCTCTCTCTCTCTCTCTCTCTCTCTCTCTCTCTCTCTCTCCTTTTCTTTTTGTCAAACAGCCTCAAACTAATTTGACTACTGTAAATTATTGTTTTATGCGCGTTTAATCAGAAAATGGATTAAAATATAATTAACCCTTGCGTCAATAGAAAAAAGTTACTCAGAGGTCCTTAGAGGACAAAAATGTCCACGTCAAAAAACTGCCATAATAATATTATATATTAATATTATTTTCTACTTTCAGTGAGTTAATTTTTTTTAACCAACATCAGTGCTGATCATAACTACCAAATATTCATTCATTTTCAGGATTTTAACCCTTTAAATGCCAGTTTGTTTATATAATGCCACTGTTGTTTTTTATGAAAAAAAGAAAAAAAAAAAGAAAGAAAAAGGAATTGTTTTCCATATACTAAATGCTAAGGAAAATTGTTATTATTATTATTATTATTTTATTTTTTATTTTTTGGATGATCACAGTCTGGGATATGTCATTGATTGGCAACAACATTGATTTTGATGCATTATTATTTTCTGTGCAGTGTCAGATAAAATAAAAAAGCACACTCAGGACCTTAGAGGACAAAAATGTCCGCGTCAGAAAACTGCCATAATAATATTATATATTAATATTATTTTCCACTTTCACTGACTTAGATTTTTTAACTAACATCAGTCCTGATCATAACTACCAAATATTCATTAATTTTCAGAATTTTAACCCATTAAATGCCAGTTTGTTTACATAATGCCACTGTTATTTTTCACACACACACACACACACACACACACACACACACACACACACTCACACACACACACACACACACACATGTTGGTGCAGCTATCATTATGAGGACTCTCCATAGACGTAATGATTTTTATACTGTATGAACTATAGATTCTATCCGCTAACCCTAACCCTACCCCTAAACCTAACCCTCACAAAAAACTTTCTGCATTTTTACATTTTCAAAAAAACATCATTTAGTATGTTTTTTAAGTGATTTAAATTATGGGGACACTAGAAATGTCCTCATAAACCGCATTTATAGCATAATACCCTTGTAATTACCAGTTTATAACCTAAAAAAAAGTCCTCGTAAACCACTTAAACCTGCCCACACACACAAACACACACACAGATTTCTCAATACACACATACAAAACACACTCTGACACCCATACCAACACACCCACACAATTTTAGCTGCATCATTTATTTAATTGGCCTGCAGTGCTCTATAATACAGCAAACAGAAAATAGGAAAAAAGCATGTATTTGCTCCATAGGCTAAACATGAGAAAAATGGCACCATCTAGTGGAAAATATTAAATGCTTTAATTTTGAAGCCAGGGCTCCAGAATGAAAGCATAATATCACAGAATTCATGATCTTATGCTTTAATGGCACAGGGATCAAATATTGCAGTTTTAATGGGTTTCCATGGGGACATTTTTGTCCTTTTTGTAACATTTTTGTAACTATTTTGTGTACACAGTGTATTATAGATGTATTATAGGAACTGAGGTTGAAATATAAAAATTCCCCCAAAAATACACACCTTTGGCAAAATGTATGCCATTGGCACACTGTCAAACAAACAAGAGATAGCCAGTGCTGAAGCATTTTACCAATCAGAAATTAGCATAAATAATAAAAAACAAAATGAAAAGACAAAAATGTCCCGAAGGTCGCACAAGGGTTAATGATGATTGAGTTGATGTGCACTATGAACCTTTATGTTTTACGGAAACTGATTTCTTTTTACTGATAATTTACGTTGTTTGTAATCATGGATTATTGTTGGAAAAAATATAAACTAACTGTCATTTAGTAACTTGCCTTGATGTCAGTACGTATTTGTCTCTGTTTAAATGATCAGTTAGTTGATTATTAGTCTTGTCTTGTTTGAATGTTGACTCAAAATGAAGTTATTACAATATTGAACAATTAAAGCAATATTAAAGTGTCTTCATCAATGATGGCCAAGTCATGGCAACTTGACATTTTAAGTACAGTGAAGAAATGTATGTAAAACAAATTCAAGTAGATGAATTAAACAAAACAAAACAAAAGGGGGGAAAAATTAAAGACAAGGAGAGAGGTAAGTGATTATTAGAGAGAATGTCCTTTATTGTGTTGAATTACATCTTGATGAGATGTAGGCTGCTGTATATAGCTATTTTTCACTCCCTATTAACAGGTTAAAAATATTGCTATTGTCTCAAACCATAGTTTAGTGTAATGTACCAATTTTAGTGTAGTGTAATTTCAATTTCTCTTTTTCATGGAACACTAACACACTATTAGACCTGAAAATGTGAAAAACACCTGTGTATATGCATAATATATGCATAAATCTTAACCTCTGAACTCTGATGGCCCTGACCTTATTTATGACTCCATGCAACATAGCAAAAATAAATGAAAAGTCACACAAGTTTGATGTGATGAAAATTTACATTATAATGGGTTATTGCGGTCCGATCTTTGCAATCCATTTTGAAGTTATTTGTAACATGTCCAGTGGTCCCTGGAGTCAGACTTGACATGCCCTGAATCCGAAAGACCACGTCCCGGGGGAACACCTCAGCTGGTTTAAACCTGGTGCAATCTGGTCAAGATCCTATTAATGCAAAGAGCCCCAGAACATCTTTCATGAATGCCACTTTTCTCCTCCTTTGACAGAAAGATGTCTGCTAAGGACTTTTCAAGTCATGTCTGGACTTTACCCAATATTTCAACTGTTGTGTTGTTATAAGCTTACAACAAATTTATCTAATTCAGAAGCACATTTAACAACAAAACAGATTTTACATATCTTGTGCACTTAGCTTTATGTGCTTCCCCTTGGCATATAATTGTAATGAGATCTAACTTTAGTTTTGAAATGCCCCATGTCTTTTGCAGATAGTGTGTGTAGAAAGTGATTTCTATAAGCTTTCAATTACCATAGCCTATGTTGAAGGTATACAAATGTAATCGGCCAGCAGTGATCATATGTCTGTGGCACATTCCTGCAACCTACAATTTCCTTTAAAATGGAAATAAAAAGTTGTATTCCTCTTCATTGATGGTGGACTAGTCCTTCCAAAAATCTGAGTTTTGTTTTAAAAAACATTTTGAGTAGCTTTTTCAAACTCATGTGAAAGCATAAAACAAAACATGAAGCATGCCACAAACATTTCACACAATAAAGTACGCATCTGCTATCCTGTTTCAGAAGGAACACAGATATTAAAGTTGTCATATGTCCAAGGACAAATTAGTAATTGGTCAAAAGTAGTTTGCTACACAGCACTACACAAAACAAACAAACAACTAAACATAAAGTCTACCCAGTGTTTGCAGAAAAATAAGAAAGAGTAGTTGTAAGTTATTCTTTTAATAGTACATTTATTATTTACATACAAAATGTGAAACATTCCATTTAAGAGAGAGAGAGAGAGAGAGAGAGAGAGAGAGAGAGAGAGAGCATAAACCTGAAGGCCAATAAAACAGAAATGATACTGTAAATTTAACCAACTTTAACAAAGCAACAGACCTGGTGCATTGGTGGATGGTTTTCCCAAGTCTGATCAAGTGGTCCTGAACATTTCACAATTTTCATAAGAACTGTTGAACTGTTGAGAACCACTCAGCCAAAGAGGAAGCCACAGGTTACCAAAGAGAAGTCGAGTCGGAAGTCGAGTGAGTGCCAAAGATCCTGTAGCATCTGTGAAAACCTGATTGGAAAAACACATCTGAAGCCCATATAAAGACATCTTTACTCAAACACTAACTGCACTGCTGTTGCCTAATGCATGGTGCTTATATAGAGCGCAAAATAATGGGGTCTCACACGTGCTGGTGTGGAATGATGATCATGCCGGTTGGACTTGTTGGAGAGGTTCTTACCATGCGTGGGCACTTTAAATGAAGTTCGTTCACCCTGAACCTGCTTGCTAAACCGGTTATAAGTAGGTGAACACACCTTTACTTTCGAGAATTTATCAGTTGGAGTTTCTCATTTGTCTCTCAATAATTCACTCATGCATTCTGTATTATGATTATAATAAGATTAACTCAGGTAAACTAATATTATTATGCTGCACAGTATACAACATTCTGTTTTTAAAGCCTTTATTCTACTAAAAGATTTTCTTAAAATAGGCCTACACTCAGACACACTCCCTTTTCATCAAGAACTTTGGGATTTAGTTTGTTACTGATTGAACTTAGTTTAGAGCTTCAATATATTCACAGTGCAACTTAATTTGTGTCCCAGATTGGTTAGTAATATAAAATGACCCACCAATGTATCATTAATCTTCAACTACTTTGCAACATATCTTAGGTAATAGTTACAGTATGTCAGTTACTTTTAGGACTATGGTATGACTATACAAAATATAAATTTTAATGCTAACTATATAGGGAAGCACACACTGCAATTTATAACAAATTCAAATCATTCATTGAGAGCACAAGAATTTACTAACTATTTCATATAAATTGGCTGAAAATAATAGGATTTAATATTACTGAGCTCATTACACATATATTCTCTAATACCAACAAAAGCTGATGTCACTGTATACTTTAAGAAGGATGCTTTTAACATAGCATTTAAAAAAGGAAGGATGAATGCTATTCTACAGGATATAATTGTCCATCCTAAAGCGAACAAAGTCTATGGAATCTGTTGTCTACACGGCAGACCTGATCTTTGAGGTCACAGTGAAACTAGCCTGCTAAAATTCCTCCAATTTGAGGGCATTACAAATTTTAGCTTAGTATCATAGGCTAAAATGTCTAACCCATATATAACATGAGATAACATGAGATTTTTAAAAAAATATTTGTGAAATAATGTAATAAGTCATGCATCATTTCAAGTGATGTGTCATTTATAATGAACTATAAAGATCTTTGTAGAGTGGAAAATTGCAATGTCATCTTCAATATAAGCTAAAGTCTGGGAAGAAATTTAATAAAAAGTAAAGTCTGTAAAGTCTTAAACCTAAATACATTGTGGGTATGGTCTTGTGTGTGACCAAAACACAAAGTGGTATCCATGTTTTTGCTAAACTTGCTTGTGCAGTAAAGCTAGTTACTGTGATAGTATCAGATCGTTTCTTTCTTTTTCATTTTTATTTTTTTTTTTCCAGGAAAGAAAAATTTAACCTACTGTGCAATATGCGGCACTTCAATCTTCTACAAGATTAACCCACTCAGTAAAAAAAATTCCATGAATCTTGCGTTGCCCCCAATTAACCCACCATCAAAGCATCCTGGTAGACCCAGACTGACCTATTACTTTGTTTGTTAGACCTCTTTTTTGTCTTGAGCAAGTGGATGCTGAATGATAAATAGGAATGCATGTTATTGGGTGTAGGCTCCATTTAAGTCTCAGGGGAAATGTATGACAGTAACTCTAGTGCTGTGACAAGAACAAGATGACTGTCACAAACCATGACCAGGTTTTTAGACTTGCAGATCTCGTCCATGTATTTATGCCTTTTGGATCATTTTAAGCTACCGCTTAAAATGATGGAAAAGTCAGATGTACACTGAAAAAGGGTTTTGTCAGGTAACTTAAAAAGTGACAATAAAAAGTTTTCGGTAGTGACATTTTAGATAATTTTGAGCATTAAAAAAAAAAAAAAAAAATCTGTATTTTAAACTAAAATATTATGTTTTTGTGTTTGTTTAAGTGTTCAAAGTTTGTGATTATTTCCTTAAAATAATTGTTGAACATAAGATTTAGTCACTAATGAAATAATCAACTCACTAATTAAACTTTATCATGTGTTTCAGTAGTGACAATTTTATCTAATTATAATTTTACATTTAATTTTAACTTATGATCATTATGAAATAATCATAAGTTTTTAACAGTTTAAACATTATAGATTAAACCCCATAAAGGTTTATTTAATTGCCGAGAATGTGTTCAGTAGTGTCAATTTTTTAAGTTACACACTGATTTTCAGACTTAAAAGCACATTTATTTCAAAATGATGGGATCTCATCTAACTACTCATAATACGGCCATGATAGACAGGGATGCAGTCTCACTCCCTGGTTAAAAATGCAAGGGTTTGGCTAATATCAGGCTCAACCAATGGATTTAAGCGTTTTGTGTTTCTGTAGTGACATGAAAATGTGGGACAGTATTTATAAATAAAGTTTAATTATTTAACAACTAAACCCTCAATAGTGAAAAGTGAACCCTTTTCTGTTCACTTTAAAATAAATAAATAAAAACGATATTTACTGTATGTTCACATATGGATATGTATCAGATTACTGTATGGGACAGAGTATGGGTAGACTGAGTACAGTTAACACTTTCTATCTATCTATCTATCTATCTATCTATCTATCTATCTATCTATCTATCTATATATATATGGCTTTCAACTAATTAATGAATTAATTTATTTGTCTGGCTTACTTATTTAAGGTTTCGGAATAAAAGACAACAAAACTAGGAGCATTTTCTACCATGTTTCTTATGCTGCCGGTACAGCTGTGTTAGCCTAAGCCTACTGTCCCCCACTGACCACCTTGCAAGTTTGCATGATTTTCTCAATGCAAATGTGCAGCCTGTCCCAAAATATCTTAAGCAGACAAATCAATAATTAGCAACAAGTAAAGTTTCCTTTCATGGTCAAACTGAAAAAAATAATTTTCTTAATTATTGTTTTTGTCTTGTTTTCCAGTAATAATATTTAAACATTCTTACTGTTTTTCTCAATCACTTTGGCTCATTTTTTTAATCAGTCTTAACATTCTCTAAACTGTAAGTGCAATTGTCACAAGTAGTTTATGGGACGTCAGAACTCTATTGCATGTCTGCAAAATGTAGTAACTCACCCAAAACATTTAATTCATGCTTCAAAACCTAGTTATTGTATCAGTAAATTGGCCAGTGCCACCAAAATTAAATGTTTTTTGTCATCGTGTGAGCCATACTTGTCAAAATGTTTAGATGTTTTTTCACCATGGCAGTCAACCCTGGAAATGTTTGTTATATTCAAATACAATAATAACTAATTTTTGCACTATACAAGAATGTCAGTTTTGTCTAGCTGAATGCTATTGTGTATTACACTGAGCTTTTTAGATACCGATTTCAACAGTAGGTAAAAGTTTACTGGGAAAAGTCAATACTGTACAATACTGTAGTACATAGATAAAGGATATGCACATTTGTATGTATACAGTAAACAACTGAACATTGAAAAAACCTTTGGTAGTTCTGTAAAAAACAATAAATTGTACCTCCTCACACTAAGTAACACTACAAGTTCCCATCTTCTTGGTGGACATTCTGTCACTCTTGTTGGTCTGGCCAGAGATTTAGCAGACGTCACAAACATTTTATGTCATAGATATTTATGGAATATACATGTATGTCTGACAAATTTGATAACTGAATGGATCATTTTGCATGTGATGGCTCACACTATGAAAGAATGTTTAGAAGTTGTGAAGAGTATGACAGTTTCACTGAGAATCAACTCATCAGTTTTTATCAGCAAGCCATGTGCATTTAGTTATTGTGCAAATTGTAGACAATTGTACTTACTCTTTTGCACACATGTGCCAAAACACGTGCATTTTGCTTAAATGAATGAGAAATTTAAATCTGGTGTGATCAAGAAACTTATTGTTCAGAGATTTGAACTTCTCATTCGAGAACTGCGCCAAAGCAATTGAGAAAACCAGTAAAACAAGTTATTGCCTATTTACTTGACAAGCAATATAGCATAAGATATTTTGTCTTGTTTTCAGATAAATCTAACTAAATTTAATGGGGGGGTTTGCTTACAGTAAAACAAGAAAAACTATTTGCCAATGTGGTAAGAAAAAACAACAACTTTACAGTAATAACAAGTTTATTTATCTTACCCCATTTGCAGATTTTTTTTATTTTTTTTTATTTTTTTTAAGCATAACGTTTACTAAATTTTGTCAGATATTTCTGAAAACAATACTTAATATTGTATGCCATTTTACTTGTCAAGTAAATATATGTTGTTTTACTGTACTATTTAGTCATTTTTTATTTTATTGATTTATTAACTGCAGTGCAGTCAGGAATAATGATTTATTCCCAACGAAAGAAGAGTAAGAAAATAATTCATGTAGTTCAAATTAGTTTGAGAAGGAAATATTCAGTGTTTTATCTGTACTCAGTCAGCCATATTTATGATAATACTGATTAACTGTTTAATTAAATAATGGTTACAATGAGTTATTATAAGACATTAAATACAGTATAACAATGACTATGAGATTACAAGAAAGGAGTCCATCCTTGAGCCGTGTCAATTATATTACTATTTGTAAGTCACCTCATGAGATCAAGAGATTCTATCTATCAGTCATCTACCTAAAATACTTGCCCTTTAATTATTTATCCCTTCACAGCGATAATATTTATAATAGTTAAAGAAAAATTCAACAACAAAAAAAAATCACATGAAAATCCTTTTTCAGATGCAATACAAGATGTGATGACACAACTGAACATTTATCGTCATGCGCAGTAACAGAATGCTGTCGCCGGAACGATGGCCGTCGATAATTTTCGATAATTTGGGTATTGATTATCTCCCAAAAATGATGGCAGACATAGCAATCTCCCCAGATGTTAAAGTTTCAGTTTGTAAAATGTTTTATCATACATTGCTTCTTTTCAACAACTGTCTTTATATTTCTTTACAGCTCTCATTTCCATGCCTTCTTGAATCTCCTTCTGTCCCTCTTGGTGGTATTTATGGTGTTTGTGGCAAGTAACATCTCCAGTGTTGGCTTCAGTACATGGTGTGATGCTATCACGGAAAATGGGGCCATGCCAAGCAGGTAAGCTCTTTTTATCCATTTGTAACCAATTACTGTATGTTTAAAACTTTGATATTACTTCTGCTTTAAAGATGATTAATTTCTCTTTGGCAGTTGTGAGGATCTGCAAGACACTGATTTAGAGCTTGGTGTCGACAACTCCTTCTTTTATGACCAGTTTGCCATGGCACAGGTAAACATCCACAAAGTAACATACCACCTACTGTACATTCCCTAGGTATTTCCGAGATTTTCTTATTCATAAGGAGCTTGCACAAAATATCCATTTTATATGATATTTCTCTCTCTCTCTCTCTCTCTCTCTCTCTCTCTCTCGTTCTTGCTTTTTCTCTGTCTCTCTGCTTTACAGTTTGGCTTGTGGTCAGCCTGATTATGCTGGCTGGGTGTGATAGTGCTGGCCTTCCTGAAGGTCTATCATAACCACAGGCAGCTGGAGCTGCTAGACAATCTAGTTCAGGAAAAAGAGCTTCTGTTGGGTCATCCTTTGCAGAGTTCTTATTTGCATAACAGGAATGCCATGATGATGTAAACAAAACATTTATCATGTAATACCTTTATACTGCATGGCCTATTTTATGACCTTAATTAAAATGTAAAGTATTTTGTATGAGATTTGATTTGAGTCTTACTGTAGTTATGAGTTTCCTTGCAAGGGATGTTCCTATTTATATAAATGTCTATGGCACACTTTATATTCAAGGCTGATACCATAGAGTTAAATTGTTTGCAGTATTATTTTTTAGACAGCATCCTGACATATTGCTCATAAAGCTGTACTTGGTGTTATCATTTGCTCTTATTTAATTTAATTCTTACATTAGTTTTACAAAATGTATTACATATCAGACTTTCACACAGGCAATGATTGGCTCTCCCATTTTCTCAGTAAAACTAACATATATGCCCTTTCCACATCATTTATACATACTGAAAATATTGTTTTGTATTGTGACCATATCAATGCTATATTAGAACCAGTTTCTTTGACTGCAGCCAATCAGTGGCATTGTTTGAACACTGAAGTGTAATACATAAAACAGCATGTTTCTCCAGTGTTTTTAATTATTAGGATCATTAAAATAATTATATTTGTATCTACATATTATATATTTTTTTATAAATATTTTTAAAAGTTAGATATTTAATGTATTATATTTTACATACTCTTTTGAAATGACACTGAAATTGTATTCTTGCTGCATGTGTATGGGGTCCTTAGCTTACAATGCTATTTATTTTTCATATTTTCATTTTCTTTAAGCACTAGTCTATGAATTTAGGTACATAATCCTATACTTCCATATTAATAGATAGTAGAATAAAGATGTACTGGTTTTCACAACATGGATTCAGTGCTTGACGACCAGATTCGTTGATTCTTTCACCACCTAGTGGCTGAAAGGGGGAAAATAGTGCCTAAATGTGAAGCGTACTGTAGTAATTTCTTGTCTCATTTTATCAGTGCGTATTAAAATAACAAAATTAATAACATTTTGTCTCATATGCAACTGCTCTTTTGCATATGAATATCCTATATGAGAAGAAAACTGCAAAGTGAAGAAAAGAACAAGAAGAAAACAGTATAAAAGGAAGATGTTATTTTTTTCCATCAAGGCAAAATTCCTCTACCAATTGTGACAATAAAGAAAAATAATAATAACCCTCTGGAAGTTTGCATGCTCAGCATAAAATAAGCCTACATAATTTTTCGTTCATAATAACTTGACAAACCATTTTGATCAATTTAAAAATCCTAATGTTTCACCAAAATAACACAGAATGGTAATCCATTGTGACATGCATATGTCTGCCCCACTGAAGGTGTTGAAGGAGTTGCAAATAAAGGGAATTCTCTCAAGGAGCTCAATACTCCAGTTTCTCATATCAGCATGTCTTAGGATCATTTTGCCACTGAGGAGTGATTTCATCCATCCAAACAACTTCAAGTACACTGAAAAAAAAAAAAAAAAAAAAAAAAACAATTTAAAAAAAATTCTTGTGGTACATTTTTAACTAGTTTTATTCAAGTAAATAAATATCATTTCACATCACTAATTCAACTTGAATATATTAGTTTACACTATTAAAACGAATTTCTAGAGTTAACTCAGGTAGAAATTTAGGAAACAAATGCAGATTACTACTTTTTACAAAGTACCATCTGGAAAATTTGTTAAGATGATGTTAATTTTGTTCTTTCCAGACCATATCAGGGTAACACTTTAGAATACTGTTCCTTCATTAATGGGTAATAACACAGGAACAAATGAGTAGCACAACATTAACATTTTAGTTACTACTATTAACTAACAAGAAACTGTGATTAACTAATCAGTAATAGCACACAGATGAATCCAATAGGCTAGTTCACAATGAGGTAATCAGTAACTACTATTTTTTCATACCTCCTGGAGGACTACTAAGTATACTGTTTCATAATTAATGCTAAACTAATCAAGAACTAATGCAGGACAAATGGCTAGCACTACATTACCATTTTAATCACTACTGCTAACTAATACACAAGATTGTTTAACTTATCAATAGGTAATAGATTTATAGCTATTAATAACTAGTAAATGTTGTTACACCTCCTATAGAGAACTATGTGCTAAGGGGTCATTTTAAATAAATGGCCTTCTTAAAGTAAGTTCGGGAGGTTACCTCACTCCTGTGTCAATTCTTTCAGCATCCCTCCACTGAAGATTACATTATTTCTATACTGGACCAAAAGGACTCATCAGCCAACATCACCACAAATGCCATAAACAGTCACTACAGTGATTTATTTTTTTCTTCAGGGAGTGGGGGCAAAGTCTTTATGACATCACCAATTCCAGCACTGTGGAATGACTAAATGTAAATGATTATATTCTATTTAGTGACAAAAATAAAGTACATCTTTAGAAGCAGGACAGTGTCCCTCTTGTGCTCTTTAACCAGAAATGAACTTAAAGAAATAACCCCTCCAAATTACTACATTGCTTGGTAGAATATAATTACTAGCCAACTTACCTCACAGAAATATATGGTTCTTCTGGATATCTCTCTTAACCATTACAAATGAGTATGCTGTTTCTGTGTTTTGGGGTTATAGGTTTCTATTACTGTAATAACTACTTTAAAAATCATGGTAACCCCCTAGTAATGACTGAAGTGTTACCACATCCTTCTGAAGGAATAACTTATAATTTGGAACAGTATTCTAAAGTGAAGATCATGGTAACCTTCTAGTAATGACTCAAGTGTTACCACATCCTTCTACAGGATTTACTAACCATTTGGAACAATATTCTAAAGTGAAAATCATTGTAACCCACCAGTAATGACTGAAATGTTACCACATCCTTCCGAAGGAATTACTAACCATTTGGAACAGTATTCTAAAGTGAAAGAACATTATAAACCAATATACAACAGTTAGTTCCAGTCCTCAAATCTGATTGGATGAGAGATGTTCCATGAGTACTAGAGCCCAACCGATATGGGATTTTTGAGACCGATACAGATTTTAGAGGGGGGAAATTCATCGATTTCCGATATGGTGGCCGATATAGTTAATTTTTGAGCTGGAATGAAAACAGACCTTTTCTATGTGGATTGTGCACCAATTTTGCACCGATATGACTCTGCAAAGGTACTCAGAAGGCTGCTTTCTTAAACAAATATTTTTATCAAAGAATATTTGACATTATTATTATACATTGTCAACCAATTCTAGAAATGAACACTGAGAAAATAAAGAATAAATAAAAATTCAATAAATAGCTTGTACTAAACATCAGTACTGTATGTTCATTGTCAGTCAGTTGCTGACCATTTAAATAAAGAATAAATAAAAATTATAGCTAAATAAAAATCAGTACTGTATGTTTAGTATCAGTCAATGGCTGACCATTTAAATAAAGAATAATTAAAAATAAAATAAATAGCTAAATAAACATCAGTAGTACTGTTTAGTATCAGTCAAATGCTGACTATATTAATACTTCCAAGTCAAGAGATAAACAGCAGCAGCGGTGTTACACCATATTCTGCTACAAGTTCAGGGGGAACTTTCAACAGTGGAAAACCAGACTTTTAAATATTACATTTTGTAAATGCAACGACTGGAATTGTTAGGTAGAAGGGGGTACCAAACTGCGAATCCTGAACAAAACATTTTGGTGAATACATGTTTACACATTAGCTTCCACTCAGCTGACAAGCAATGAAAGTAGCTACGTGGTTAGCTAGTTAGCTATAAGCTCGTTGTCATGGAGAGTAAAAGATGGATGTTGTTTATTTACTTTCCAGCATTGCGTCTCACCAACTAGGTAACAACGTAGCGTGAAATCAACACTCAACAGGCACAATCCACCACCACACTGTTGTCTGCTGAGCTGTAAAAACCCTTCAATCTGCAACATTACTGACTGCACTGACAAACTATAGCTGGCTAACAGCAAACAGATGTGATAAACATGAGTGACATGGTTGTCAGGGACAGGATTAATGTTATATTAAAGCAAAATTTGGTTTGAACTAGCAACGACCGATTCTAATCTGTCACATAAGTAGTTTCGTGCACAAATGCGTTTTTATGACCATACTCAGTTTTTCCTAATTTTGAAAAATGTACTTAACTGTTGTATATAAGCAATAGCACACTCGCAATCATGCTATATGGCCTTAAATCAGCACTGTTGTGATTACCTATGGCTGAATCACAGCAGTGCTGGTGTAGGACCATATCGCATGATTGCGAGTGTGATATTGCTTAATTAAAAGTAAACGATGTGTTACTTGACAGTTAATATTGAATAATCAAGTATTGGTTCAACAATTTATTAATTTAATCAGATACACAAATCTGTTGCATAAACATGTAAGAAAAAAATTCAAAACATCTTTCTATGACATTAAATTCATTGAACATAAAATGCATAAGAAACACTTTACTGCTTAACAATACCTTTTGTCAAACCTAAAGCAGGATATAGTGCTTTTAAAGGTTCTGTGTACTGTGAATGAGTGCTGGATGCCTTCCACAATCGTCTTTCATAGCATTGCCTTTCAACGTAAAACAAAAAATCAAGATGAATATAAACATTTCTGTGTCTACAGAAAGTGCGCTGAGCTCCAAAAGTCAACGGACAATGATGTTTCTCCGGGCCGATTCCATCTTTCTGTGTACTTTCGCTAAAATGCTTCTAAAATATATTTTCCACGTGTCCTTTGCCTATTTTGATCTGAACAGAACTAAACATATCTTAACTATGTTAATGTGTTAATCGCACGGCGTGTTCGGGCGGAGCGGCGTGAGCTCGGATCAACACAGAAGACCCGTGTTCTTTTCCTCACTTCGGCCCAGCCCACCTCCTCAGCTCCAGCATCCATCGCAAATGCTGATTGGATTAGAGGCGTGATGGACGTGCAGTTTTACGATTTTGATTATTCTATTCAACTAGATTTATTAAGTTATTAAAAAATACATGAAACTGCTAAAGTATAAAAATGACTGGAATACACCTACTCTATGATAAACATATTCAAACATATTCTGACTCAAAAATGTATTTAAAAATATTCTTTCCTTAAAAAATATTTAAAACCTTTAAAGTAGATTTTTAAAAGATGTTTCTATATAACATCTTTGACATCCTTATTTGTCATTGACCCATATACAGATACCAGACACTTCTTAAGCTACATTCATAAGTTGATCCAGTTCTGTTCTGAAGAAAACAGAGGCACAATCATGCTTCTCTGAAGATGCATTTTCAATTTGACAATAAAAATATAATTCCTCACATTATAGGGGCCATTTACACGACAATGTTTTCAACTAAAAACGGAAAACTTTTGGCTGTTCGTTTACACGATAACAGCGTTTTGGGGCCTGAAAACGCAAACTTTTGAAAACGGGTTTCAAAGTGCAAGTTTTTGAAAACGATGCCGTTATCGTCTCCGTGTAAACATACAAAAACGCGAATTTGTGAAAACGATGACGCCATGTGTACGCCTATTACGTGTTATATAAAGAATTATGGATTGATGGGCATCAATTTGAGATGTATAATTATCAATATGAATACTGGTGTCTGTGCAAATAACAATAATCAACAATATATTCATTTGGAGTGTTTTGTATGGAGTGTGAACATTGTACAGTAGTCAAAACCTGCAATTTGAAAATCTTGAAATTAATGTATGGATTCAGATGGGAAAAATTTATTTGTATTTTAATTGTTATTTATTTACTTACTTAATTTTATTTGATGTACCTTTACCCTGCAATTCATTCACCCACCGCTTATGTATATAGCCTATAGACAGAGATGCAATGCCATGTACAGTATTCAATGATATGCTTAGAATATGAAAACATGAGGCAGTGAAAATGCATGTTAGATCCAATGTACACAAGACCTCTCTCTCCGTCAGAAGATATCATATATCAGAGTTCTGTCTGATATCCAAAACCAGTCAACATCAACAGCTTGTTATGTTAAGTTACTCTCCTACCAGCTCAAGAGTCAGCAGGGGGAATACAGAAGAAGGCAAGAGAAGAAGTGATGGTAAAAATGAGCAGAGTTTATTGAATATTCTTGAGAGTTCAGTCTATAGGCATGCACGCGAGACATTCAAAACTACACTGGCGGACTACAGGACTGTGTTTGTGCTGCTCAAGATTTTGAGTCTATTGACACTTCTCCAGCAAAATAATTGTAGTAATTAAGCAACCTCATCGTCCGTCCAGGCAAAATTGCTCGATGCTTTCGCCATCTTCATTGATTGTATTCACCGCTCTGTGGAAGAATGCTTATGTGTGCAGGCGTGTAGTGTTTCTTTACAAAGTGACATCACCAACTACTGGCCTGGCATGCATAATACAGTGTTTTTATGCGGCGTTCCATTTGTCTCGGAAGTCGGAGCTCAGGACTCGGATCGACGTCATTTCCATTAAAAAAAAACAAGAAATCTGAGTTGGATGCGTTCCTTTTACACACAATAGGACAAGTTGGAAAAAAAGATGGATGCCTCCAGGAAATTAATTGTTGCATTAGCTCTTTTGGAGCACAGAGAGCTACAAAATAAGTATGCCCTTCACCTAAGAGACCTCGAGGAAGATGACAGAAAGCGGAGAAGGTATGTTAATGTTTCCACGTATTTGATTGTACCAAAACATGTTAACCACGTTTTAATCAAACCAGCGGTGTAAACAAAGGGCAATGCCCTATGGAAGTACAAACGTATATTTGCAATATAAATTTGCCTAACTGTGTTATGTGTAAACTGTTTTACGGTTTGTAATGTTAGGCAGTGTTGTTGTAGCAACACTGACCATTGTTCTTGTAGCTGCAGCAACCATTGCTGTTGTTAGCAGCAGCGACCTAGCCAATTTGAGCTGCACCAGTTTATAAACAACACATTACGCAGTAATTCACGCATAACAGGATCGTAGCAACATGCATATAGGCAACGGTAATACAGTATTGTGTATACGACTTACTAAATTGGACACAAAAAAGACAAAAGTGCTAAAAAAAAATTTAAACCCACAACTTACTACAGTCGATGCTCTTCGCAGCCATCTTGCTTTCTGAACTCGGGGTCCTCTGAGTTCGTCCGACTTTCCGAGTAGGAATTCCGACATCGGGGGGCGTTCCATTTGTCAGTTCCGGTCTCGGAACTTGGAAAATAACTCGGAACTCCGACTTCCGAGACAAATGGAACGCAGCATAAGTCGTTTTCGTGGATCCGTGTGAACGGGGATCGTTTTGAAAACATTGTCGCCTGTACGCGAAACTTTTCAAAAACGCAAAAGAAAAACGTTTCTGTTTTTAGTACATCGTTGTCGTGTAAACGTACCCTTAGACACTGTATTTTGAGGAGTTAATGTGGTGATGAGTAATGAATTAGTTGTTATTTTAATTTAGCCATAGTTAATTATTAGTCCTCAAAGAGGCAAATAAAATTCAGTAATATTGATTAGCTAATAGTAAACTACCACAGTCATCAGTTTGTAATTACTTACTGATTAGTTCATTTTGTTTCCATATTAGTTAATTGTAGTGACTTAAGTGTTAACGTAGTACTACTCATTTGTCCTGCATTAATTCCTGCATAGTTACCTGTTAATTAAGGAACAGTATTCTAAAGTGTTACCCATATCAGGGCAACTGCTAAAGTGCATACAAAAACAAAACAAAAAATAAAGATGACTAATTATACTGTCACTCTATCCCGATAGTAGCTCCCTTCAAGATACATCAGTATAACAGATCAATTTGGTCCACAGAGAGCAAAAGAGGGCCACTCCACAAACAGTTAAAGTGTAATGTTGCCTGCTCTAAACCTTTTGTTTGAAGTTCACAAGGGATATGCAAACTATGCAAAAGTTTTTTACAAACTGTATATACTAAAACAATTGTTCGGACTTGTCCTTTATGAGGGTAGATCAACTTAATACATGTGAAAATGACTGCAGATTCTCACTGCAACCACATGGCCAACTTACTTGTTATTATGCCTTTAATTACATAATTAATTTATCAATGATACAGTTCACCTAAGGGCCACCACATGTGCATCGCCAGAACATTTTCTCAGTCAACTTGTTATTCGTGTATGTATGTATTTGAAATTCTATTGATATTCAGAATATGCTTTTACAATGTGCATTAGTTAGAGATTATTCAAGGAAAACTAGAATGGAAACATAATTTTTTACCTGGTCCTGTTCTGGAATTGCTAATTGTCCTGATCATGACGTTAAACTGATCCGATAGGGTCTAGTTGGATAACCTACAAGAAGATCTCTGATCAATATGGTTATGGGGACCGATAGCTAGAGAAACTATCGTGAGTACTACTGGGATGCAGCGGTAAGACCTAAACCTCATTAAGGCAAGTACAGGGTTTAAACCTAGAAAGGCTTTTTGAGGGTAGGGCTAGGCAAGTACAAGGAGACCTTGGAAAGGCGAACCCACTGCTAGTCCGTGCATGAGGGCTCGTATCCCATCATGGTCTTACCTGGAATAAGGAAAATCCACGTAGTATAAACAATATGAAAACACAACCAAATTCTAAACATACTGGCTTGGCCGTCGCCCAGGTTATCAAGGTCCACGGTGGCTGTTCAACCAATCTGTCAGCCACTGAAAAATATGCGAATATTGGAAAACGAAAACCAAAAAACTAGCACTTCTCCGTGGCAACCTACAACGTGAGAACGCTGAACGATACTATCAGCACAGAAACAGGTGAACCCATCACGCACAAAATCAATCGCATTATAGCCGACTGCGAGAAATACGAAATCGTCATCATAGCACTCCAAGAGCACCGGCAAAAAACATCCGATACGGTGGGCTATAGTCAACACAAACAATACAGCAACTGGACTCTTGCACACTCAGACTCGTCATCCATTTGCCATGGAGTAGCCATTCTGTACAACAGCAAGATTGCTCAGTTAACCACCTAAATCACAGTCAAATCGGAGTGCATAATAATCGCACATATTAAGGGCAATCCAAAAGTATGCATAGTCTCAGCATACGCCCCAACAAAGACAGCTGAAGAATGTGACAAAGACGAGTTTTACAACGACCTATCTGAGCTAACCGAGTCGATTCCACCACACAAGATCACCATTCTTGCAGGAGACTTTAATGCACGAATTGGTAACGACAGTCATACAACAAACCCAAGAGTTATAGGCAGTCACTGCTATCATACGACAACCAACGACAATGGGTCACGAATGATTCGCATGTGTGAAATGGCGAGTCTTCGACCAGCCAGCTTTTG
Source organism: Myxocyprinus asiaticus (assembly GCF_019703515.2). NCBI lineage: Eukaryota > Metazoa > Chordata > Actinopteri > Cypriniformes > Catostomidae > Myxocyprinus > Myxocyprinus asiaticus. Next base: position 20,252,237 of record NC_059368.1, read on the forward strand.
GTTCCCGAACTTACAGAAGCCCAAAAGGCAAATATTACCAACTCGACCACGTTTTGTTCAACACAAAGTGGTGGACTTCTATAAAGAACTGTCGTGCATACAACACCTGCAGCATCAGATCAGACCACAAGATTGTGAGTGCCAAATTCAAGCTTGCGCTGAGATCTAGCAAGACACCACCTAATACTAGATGCACTTTCATGTACGAGAAATTGAAAATCCTAAAATTAAAACACGAATTCAACATGGAAGTGAAAAACCGATTTGAATCCCTCTTTGATGAAGCAGCAATCCAAGAACCACAAGACTAAATTCAAGAGAGAGCAAATGCACTGAATGCTGCACTCGTAAGTGCAAACGAAAAAGTTGGGTCAAACGAAAAAGTGTGGTGTTGGGTCAGCAACATCACACTCCAGCTCATCACCAATGAAGGAGATCTGAAAGCGAAATCTAAGCTAACTCAAAAAACGCCAGACAAAGAGACGTGGCAAAATGCACAGGCACAAGTCGCACAAGCTTTCGAAGCAGAAAACGATGCCTATATCAACGCCAAGCTCGACGCACTAGAACTAGCGAACAAACACCACGAGTACCGCAAATCTGGAAGCTAGTAAATGACATCACTGAAAAACCAAAAGCCGCTTCCGCCAATATGGTTCGAATGCTTGATGGCAGTATTCCCAGCTCCAAGTCCGAACTCCTAAGCGAATGGTCAAAATACTTCTCGGCTCTACTAAACAACAAGAGCCTGAAAGTTAACCTTGAAAACTGCCCATTACCAACAACCGACACCTCGGGCATATCATTAGGTGATATAACTTGAGAGGAAGTCGACAATGCAATTGAGACCCTCAACCGAAATAAAGCACCAGGCCCAGACTATGCAATGACAGCCAAGGTGCTAAAAGAAGGAGGTGACTTTGTGGTAAGCCAACTACACATCATCTGTCAGTTGGTATACAGACAGCTTACGGTAGCAAAACAATGGACATCAAGTCTGATTAACCCAATTCCAAAGAAAGGAAACTCACAACTTATGACCAACTATCGAGGAATCAGCTTGATGTCAATAGCAGCCAAAGTCTTCAATCGAGTGTTACTCAACCGCATACGAGACCCAATTGACAAACTGCTCCGAAACAACCAAGCATGCTTCAGAACAAGTCGCGGTTGTGCTCAACAAATCCACATTCTTCGCAGAATCATGGAGGAAGCAAACGCACATTTCACATTTATCACATTTATTGACTTCAAGAAAGCCTGTCCGATGATGATGATGATGAATTGCATGTATTAGCTAAATTATCTACAGCTAGGACCAGTAAAATGTCATAGACAAAAATGAATATTATGGATCTCTTGAGTCTGAGCTTCTTCTTCTTCTTCTTCTTCTTCTTCTTCTTCTTTGGCATTTGCCTTTCACTGATAATGAAGAACAGTCATAAGTTATACCCCCCTTTTTTATAGGGAACATGACAATAGTCTTCTACATGAATGCTTTGATATGATATAAACTGAAAAAAGTGCATCATGTGGTAACATCTTATTGAAATGGTATGATTCAAGTTATTTAATTATTTACCATTACTGGATCAACCTGAACACATTAGGTTACACCAGCGTACTGGTGCACTATGGCTGTTGTCACATCATCCAGGTGGATGCTGCACACTGGTGGTGGTTTAGGAGAGTCGCCTGTTCACTATGTAAAGCGCTTTGAGTGTAGTGTCAGAAAAAGCGCTATACTTACTGTATAAGTGTAAGTGTAACATTCAACAAAACTAAACTTAAGGGTTAGATCAGAACAATTGCAGGTAACCACAGTTTTTTTTTTTTTTTTTACAGTGTAGACTTCTGTCCATCATTGATTCTTAAAACAGACCAACTAGTCCTATATAAACACTAATTTGGACATTAGTCACACAGCAGTGATTCTATTGGAACTGTAAGACATTATATTAAAATAAAGACTTATTAATCAAGACTTAATTAAAACATGACTAAACCAGATGAATGTGATTGTGAGGGGCAGTACTAAATCACCTTGCCACAGTAGTCTTTTTAAAAACTATTTGTAATTTACCCACCATGTAAATGTTAATAACTGGTGTTTGTGTACCATAACTCAATAATGACTCTTTAACATGGGGTTGTGATCTGTAAAAACCTTGTCACAGTGAGAAGAGTTGTTGCTCCTTTACATGTAGAACAAGGGCCAAAGGGAATGCCATTGATCGTGGCCAAGGTGCCGGTATGGTGAACCAAATATTCAGGATATTCTAAAGTTTGATAGAATTCTTCTTGTTACATTAGAATATTCTCATATATTCAGTATTTTGAATGGAGCATTATGTAATTGTGCTTTTGTTACACACACATACATTTATGCACATTTTAGTACTTAATATTCATATTTGTGTTCTTACACGTCCTTATCTAAAATCCCAAATAACTGAAATTATGATAAACTTACAGCATTTTGTATCAGCAGTTATTGTGTAGGGGTTGACAGCTTGCAAAGCGATGAGTTAAAACAGTAACAAATGGGGAAACTGTTCCTTTAATATTTACATAAATGTGTGAAGTTGGTTTGTCACAGATCTGTCACAGAGACTACAAATATCACAGAGCCTCTTGTGCAAGAAGAATGTGGAAGGGCTAATTGTTCAGAATGGACAGCATTTCATTCATCTCCCTCCCATTTCTCTAATGGCCTAATGACTTCACAGATATAGCACATGTCATCTCTGATGTGTTTTAACCAATCTGATATTTCCTATTATTGGGTTGCTCAGCAACCTATGAATATGATACATCTCTCGAGAAATAAACAATGTTGGCTATTCTTCCAGTTAAAACTGTGTGATTGTACAAGTGTAACATACAACCTATTCAATGACAGTGATGCTCAAAGTAAAGTATGGATCTTTTTAAAAGTAATTGTTGTAAACTTCTTTACCATCCATTTGTTCTGTGATCTAATGTTTTTCAGATAATCTACTTAGTGCATTAGAACAGCATAAAGGACTGGATGGTCTAACAGTCAAAAATGTACTGTTGCCAGGCATGTTTTTAAGTTCAGTAGTTGCATTTATATAGACTTCAAGCTTAGATTTAATCAAATCAGTTCATATCAGTGAACATAAGCCTTTATACAACATGAGGTTTTTTTGAATAATGTTATAAATAAGGTTTCATTTCAAGTAATGTGTCATTTATAATTTATAGATTCGGAAGCTGAAATATATATAAAAACAAGAACATCTGTGATGCCAAGTGCAAAATTACAACATCATCTTACAGTTTTTTTAACAATTGCTAACAAGCATTTACCTATACTTAAGAAACTTTTTCTAAACTCTTAACACAGCAACACACCTACTTCACACAATTAGCCAAATAGTTAATTTTCTGCTCAAAACCACATTTTGTTCATTAAATACCAACTCTACATTTCAAAATACCAAAAAAAATAAATAAAAAAACTCTGCATACACTAACTTTATCAAAACACAGCAAAACTAACTCAATATCTAATCATTCCGTCAAAACACTAGCACATTTTCTATCCAACAGGAATATATAGTCAATGACTATATTGAGGGCATTACAAAAACTGCATTACTTGTCATGTTTCAGTTCTACCTGCATACAATAGACAATATGAAATTTGTTGTTTTTTTATAATTCAGTTTCCTTTTACTGTAAACCTCTCTACATTTTTGGTTGTGTGTCAAATGGAAATTGCTGCCATTGATCAAAATCCAACATACATGGCCTTTGGTTCCAAATGTGTAAAAATTACAATTAAAAAAGGCAAAAAAAAAAACAGTAAAAAATATACAATTACAGTAAAAAAAAAGGCACAGAAGGGAAAAAACACGAAGATGCACAGTCCTGTTCTAATCTATTTGATCTTCAGCATTTGGCCACATGTTCTCGTTCACATCACATCTTAAGTCATCTCTCGTTATACATGGATAGAAACACTTGGCATGCCTTATCCACCCCTGGTGGTCTTCAGCTGAGATGTCTCTGCAGCCAGCATCCATTGCATCCAGGAGGGACAATTGGTCATGTGGCTGATGATCATACATTTTCCACCTCCAGGCAGAAGAAAATTCCTCAATGGGGTTGAGGAAAGGCGAGTGGAGGGGAAGAAAAGGGAAACCATTCTTGGATGGGCTGCAAACCTGTTTGTGATTGTATGTGAATGGTGGAATACTACATTGTCCCATGCAATCACAAATGTCCTTATATTTCCTCCCAGCTGTTCACTTTCTGCTTCTGGCACCAGTTGTTGGTGGAGGTCATCTAAAAACAAAAGCAGGCGCTCAGTGTTGTAGGGACAAATTTGGCATTTCTGCAGGACCAAACCAGCACTCGAGATTGCAGCACATATTGTGATATTTGCTCCTCCCTGACCTGGTACATCAACGGTGGCCCTTTTCCCGATGGCGTTTGTTCCCCGCCGATGTGTTTTTGCCAAGTTAAACCATGCCTCGTCTACATAAATGATTTCATGTGGGGTCTGATTAGCCTCCAACTCCATGACTCTCTGAAAGAAATCAAACACAGTATGTGTAAATGCTTTTCAGTATGTCCTACTCTATGTACTGTAACCCATGTTTACATGTAGAGTAGCATAGTGTAAAACTCACTATAGAACAAGACATATTGGATAGACACCATACCTGGATGTATTGGTGCCAGAGTTCCTTGACCCGCTCACTGTTCCTTTCAAAAGGAACTGTGTACAACTGTTTTATTTGAACTCTGTGTTTGGTCAGAGTCTGAGCAATAGTAGCCAGGCTGATGCTTTCCACATTGTGAAATACCAGGTTTCTGGTCTGAATTTCTCTCAGTTTTATTGCATTGTCAGCGATGACCAATCCTACAATGGGATGCTCTTGGTCTTCACTGAGGAGCTTTCCTCTTTTCCCAGAGTGAGGAAGATGTTGCTTCCTTTACAGGAACAAAAATACAACATATGTATTTGCATTGGCACTGGTGGCCTACAGTTACTGTGGGACATAGCAACAGTAATGATAGAAGAAGCCCTTGTGAAATGCATTACTTACCTGTTGGTTTGTTGAAAATTCCAGATAATGGAAGCCACAGCTGACCATCTGAGACTCTTTCACCAGCCTCTCTCAGTGATAGACCATGGTTTATCACATGGTCTATGATGGTGGCTCTTATTTCATCAGTGACAACAGCTCTTACTCTCCTTTGATCACCACCACGCATTCTTACTCCTCTCCCCCTACCACTCCTTCTCCCTGGTCCAACTACCCCTCTCCCTCATCCAGACATTATTTTTTTTCTCTCTGCTCCTCCGTGTTGTTCTGTATCCACATTGAACAAAACCAATCCAAAGAGTCCCCTTTTTACTGTGTATGTCCATGTAATGGAAAGAACTTCATCACCAGGCTATGTCTCCGATTGAGATTGGAATCAACTATTTCTCTATGTTTCAATGAACTGTTCTTTCAAAAATGCTTATCAGCTGTTTTCAATATAGCTTCTGAGCTGCTGTTGTTGCAGAAGTAGAGTCTTTATACTATATTTAAGGTTTGGAAAATTAGATCTTCATTTCTGGCATGCTGTGTGCAAGCATTTGTAAACAAGACAAGAAAGATCCATGATTTTGGTATTGGGTAAGCTTGTATGTAAAGAAAATTCAAGTATTTTAGGAATGTGTTAATTTACTGCATATTCTGTGAAAACAACATGAATTGTGTTAATGGTATGGTCCACAACAGATGGATGTTGTACTAGTTGTGTTTACATTTTTGAAAATGTGACTACAGATTGGACAAAAGGACGTTATCGACTGTAAAAACTGTAAATATAAACCAAAATCTGGGAAGTCTGTACAGTATTACCAAAATACAGTGTGTGTGTGTGTGTGTGTGTGCACTTGCATGTGACAGTGGTGTCCAGGTTTTGGCTAAACTAGCTTTTGCAGTAGAGCTAGTTCCTGTGGTACTATCAGATCGCATTTCTTTGTTGTTGTTTTTTTAGTTTTTGATGAGTCCAGGAAAGAGGCATTTGCAGGCATATCAGTATGCAGTATAAACCTAATGGGGAATATGCAGTATTTTAATCTCCTATAAGATTAATCCACACAGTACAGTCAAACCAGTGAAGCTTGTGTTGCCTCCACTTAACTCACCATCAGAGTCTCCTGGTAGACCCAGACTGACCTGAAATGGAAGGGAAGTTTTGAAGTAGAATGAGAAAAAAGAATTCATTCCATTGGGCCTAGGCATTTTTTATGTCACAAGGGAAAGGAAACGCATCACAGAAACCCTATCACACAAGTCATGACCAGATTAGACTCCACATATTTCTGTCTTTTGGCTTATTTCAAGATTTAAAGTGCACTTACAAAATGATGCAAAAGTCAGAGGAAAAGATGTAAAAATCTAAGTGTGAAATCTAAATACATACCAGTAGGTTGTAGGTTACTAGTAAAATCACACAATTTGAACTGGAATAACAGTCAACATTGTTTATTTCTTAAGAAATGTATTGTATTCGTGGTCTGCTGAACAACCATATAAAAGGAAATATTAAACTGGTTATAATACATCAGAAATGACACATGCTACATCTATGAACTCATCATCAGGTCATAAAAGAAATGAGGTAGATGAATGGAATGCTGTCCGTACTGAACAATTAGTTTTTCAGTACGACATTCTTCTTGCATGAAAGGCTCTGGGACATTTGTTGCCTTTGTGACAGATCTGTAACAAGCCAACACACTTTGTATGTATTAACTTAAAGGACCCCTTTGCCCCTTATGTTACTGCTAAACTCATCTCCTTGCAAGCGGTCAATCCCACACAATCATTGTAAATACAAAATGGACCACGTTTATCACAATTTCAGTATTTATTTATTTTTTTCCCATAAGATTGATAAGTACAAATAAAGAAAAGCAATATATACAGGGTTGGGAGGGTTACTTTTGAAATGTATTCCACTACAGATTACAGAATACATGTTGTAAAATGTAACTTGTAATGTATTCCATTAGATTACTCAAGATCAGTAACGTATTCTAAATACTTTGGATTACTTCTTCAGCACTAGTAGATTTTCTTCACTTGTTTTGACTATAAAAACTCTGCCAGTACAGGAAGACAAAATACATTCTCTGAAAAACCTAAATATCTTATGCAGTGTTGTTTCTAAAACAAGATAAATCAAATTGATCTTAAGGATTTTTTTTTAATATTCTTACAGGAAAACAATACAAAAATTATCAAGAATAAGATTTTTGCCCTAATGTCAAAGGTCTTACTAGAAAAAATAAATTATGATCCAACAAGAATTTTCTTGATAAAAAAAAGAAAATATGATCGTGCCTTGTAACATGTGTATGTAAAATGTCTAGAAATAGCATTTTAGCTTAGCATAAAGCTGACAATTTACACAAGGTTTATTTCTATTTCTTCTGCTCCAAACTTACTTCAAACGTACTTCTCTGTCTGCTCGTATGAATGTAACACATCATAAGAAAGTGTTTCACCGCTGTTCAAATGCACTTTGGATCGCATCATTTATATGTATAAATGTTTTCCATCTGAAAGGACTAAATATTAAATGAAACAAATGACAATAAAATACAAAGTAATCTCTTCAGTAATCAAAATACTTTTTGACTGTAACTGTATTCTAATTACCAATGATTTAAATTGTAACTGTAGTGGAATACAGTTACTTATGTTTAGTATTTTAAATACGTATTCCCGTTACATGTATTCCGTTACTCCCCAACCCTGAATATGTGTGTCACATAGAAACTCACGGAGGCAGGGATATGGACTCAATTGCGGGGTTTATTGAACAAGTGAAAGAAGCAGTGATGTAAACCACAGGTGAGTCAATCCAGATACAGTTGTGATGCAAACAGCAGGTGAGTAATATCCAGACAGGGAAAACATAGCGATGTACAGATGATAGGTTAACTCACAACAGTCCTTTTGATATATGCAGGAAACATAAACAACACAGGAGAGTCCAAACGCTGGGGAATAAACGGAAGATGAAACAACACAAAACTCAGACTAGGAGAACAATAACAAAGTAAGTATTTTAACAACTTTAGACAAAACTAGGGAGTCTGTAGTCTCAGGGAAAACATAGATAAGAACAGACAGTGAATGTGTGTGAAAGCTGGTTATATGTAAATATATTTCTTTTAAGAAACCTGTTGAACAAATAAATGGTGTGTATATGGTACAACTTTAGAAAATTAACTTTTGTATATGTATTTTGATATATGTATACTAACATTAATATGTGTAGAGATGTAATAATAATTGGGAGGTGGGGGGGAACCTATGTATATATTAGCTTTGCAGTAGACAAGGGGCATGTATGTATATTTATGTGATGTGGAATACGAAGGAAATTTTGGTAAATTCTGTATTTACTAATAGCTCCAGGCTACCGTGCATGGTGGCGATCCAGGGCACATGCTCCCCCCGCCACGGCCACCCAAGCGAGGGTCCACAAACCCGTCCCCAGCTGCAATACCATGACCCTCCACTCCACAAACTGTGTCCCCACAGCAACCCACTCCCAGATCAAAGGCCATAAGTCCTGCTTTGCAGGAATAAGATCTGCCTTTCAGGTCCCTTTGGTTGGTGTGATCAACACCTTTGTCACCTGGTGGAGAGTTCCATTTATACATATATAGCACAGGTGTTGCAAGGCTTGTGTTCACAGGATGGGAACATAATAGGGCAGGTCTACTGTTCTATAATATATATCAGTGTGCAGGCCATTTACTTCTGGCAGATTTAGGTCATTAATTGAAAATAGATAATAGTTTAGAAGCAGGGTTCCACCACCCCGACCGCTCAGGAGTAATTCGCCGCAGAGGCCCAACATGCAGAGTGAGGGGCCCAACATCCCAACAGGAGACAGGTCATAGCCCACCGCTCATGCGACCACAGCCGGAACACACCCACCCCATACTAACACCATGCACAGCAGTCTGAGGTCATCAACAAAGAATAAAGAATACCGTCCAGTAATTGTGAGGTTATAATTGGGTGGGTCAAGGGGTAGAAATGAACTTGAAATGTCTATATCTACAGTATATCTGCGGGTCATTGATAATTCAGCTATAATTCTTGGAGGTTAGAAGTAATGGTGAATTGTAAGTTTCATAGTGTCTATAAGTTGGAGCGTATCTGTAGTTAAGTATTATGTGGTGTATTATGTGGTATGGTGTAAGTATTATGTTGTATATTATGTATATTATGTCGTAAGTGTTAATGTAATATAACATACATTTAAATGATACTACCCGTAGGGGGAGAGAATAAAAGAAGAAGAAAAAAAAAGAAAATACATACACATATACTTCATTATTATAACGCCTATACACATTGAAGAAGAAAAGAGAAAGTGAGAGCAAGTATCAGCTCATCGGCAAGTTGAATTCTTTGGTGAGTAAGGAAAATTTCTTGATGAAATTCTCAGTTTGTTTTTTCTGTAGAGATGAATTATATTCTTGATTATCATATTTAGAGTGAAGGTCCAACCACAATGATGCTTTGAGTTGTATTTTTGTCTTCCAATTAATAAGGATTGTTGTTTTTTTTTTTTTTGCAATGACCAAGGCTATCAGTAAAGCAGTGGTAGATTCAGCAGGAAATTTTAACTCTGAAAGATCACAGAGGATACAAATACTTGGGCATAGTGGTATATTAATTTTAAATATTTGTGACATTTTTGTGATGGTCCTTTTCCAAAAGAGATATACGGGGGGACAGAACCACAATGCATGGATGTAAGTATCTGTTACCTGGAGTGAGCAATGTGTACATTTGTCTGATGTATTAAAACCCATTATGTGCAATTTGTGTTCTGTTATATGTGTTCTGTGAATAATTGTGTATTGAATTAATTGCAAATTTTTATTTTTAGTGATTTCAAAGATGGAATTGCAAATTTTTGACCAAAACTGTGGATTAGTTGTGATATTAAGATCTTTTTCCATTTATCTATGGGGAGTGATATAGATGAATCATGAGATGCCAGAGTTTTATATAATTTTGAAAAGAGTTTGGGTGCATTTGCTATCTTATTTAAAGTTTCTAAAAGTGGAGTGGAGTGGAGAGGATTATATGTTATATAGATTTTTGCTTTTACTGCACTTTTTAACTGGCTGTATTGTAAATACTGCTCTTTTCCTATATCAAACTTTTGGCAGAGATCTGGGAAGCTGAGATTTGTGCTATTTTCAAAGAGGTGGTGCAAATGAGTGATGCCTTTTTTATTATTATTATTTCCTATTATTGGTAATTTGTTAATTAAGAAATAAGGGTTGTTTCAGATTGGTGTGTTTGCACAGGGTGTAAGGTTGAAGCCTGTAATTTTATTAGCATTCCACCAAGCTGTCAGAGTTGTGACTATTGTATTATTCCTAAAACAGCTATGCTTTCCAATTGATTTGCCTAAAAATTTGAAGCGAAATATTTTTACATTCACTATTTTCTATTTGAAGCCATTGCTGATTAGAGTGTGTGTGGTGAATATAAGTACTAAGTAATAGTAATAGAAATTAGGGACTTCTAATCCTCCTTGAGTTTTAGGTTTTTGTAAAGTTGCCCATTTTATTTTGGGCTTTTTATCTTTCCAATAAAATGTACTAATTAATCTATCTAGTTTGTTAAACCAGCTGCTTGGTGGTTGTATAGGTATCATTTTGAACAGACAGTTAATTTTTGGTAGTATTATAATATTTATTGCTGCGATGCAGCCAATAATTGATAATGGTAGAGCTGACCAGCATGATAATTTGTCTTCTATTGATTTTAAAAGTGGTGTAACGTTGAGGTTAAATATTTCTGATTGCTTGGGGGAAATGTTTAAGCCAAGGTAAGTGATATTGCCTATATTGACAGGAAATTTCAGGTTATGTTTGCAGATGTTGCCATGTACAGGTAAAATGTTTGATTTTTTCCAGTTTATCGAGTAATCTGAAATTTTAGAGAATGTATTGATAAGCTTAAAAACTTCATTGATTGAATCGGTCGGATTTTGTAAGAACAATATTATATCATCTGCATACAGACTAATCTTATGAATTGTTGTGTTTACCGTAATTCCTGTTATGCTTTCATTTTTGCGTATTGCAGATGCTAGTGGTTCTATAAATAGGGCAAACAGCAATGGAGATAAGGGGCAGCCTTGTCTTGTTCCTCGATGTAGTGTGAAGTGTCCTGATATAATTCCATTTGTAATAACTGCCGCTCTAGGTGAATCATAGAAGGCTTTGATCCTCTGAATAAATGTTTCCCCAAAACCAAACTTTTTAAGTACTGCAAAAAGAAAAGTCCAATTTACACGATCAAATGCCTTTTCTGTATCTAATGCTAGAAAAATTATATTTTTTGTATACATTTTTGCTATATGCATTAAATTAAAAAGATGACGTGAATTAGTTGAAGAGTTTCTATTTTTAATAAATCTGGTTTGATCTAAATGGACAAGATCTGAGATGACTGATTCAAGTCTTGCTGTTAGTACTTTGCTGATAATTTTGATGTCTAAATTGATTAGTGATATAGGGCGATAACTTGCACATGATGTTGGGTCTTTGTTTGGTTTTAGGAGTATGGAGAATAGGGTGGTATTCATATGTGGTGGCACTGAAGTGTTTAAGATTTAATTGGCCATGCATGGTGCTATGTTATTTGAGAGTTGTTTCATCGCTTGTTGAAATTCATTGACTGTTAATGGGGCATCTAGTGTTTCTACCTGTTTATTGTTTAGTGTTGGAAGTGGAATTGTATGGGATTGTGGTCAGGGGTATAAAGTTTATTGTAGTATATGCTGAATATATTGTTTATAGTCAATGGATCATGATTTGTATTCCCCTTTAAGTCTTTAATGGTTGCAATGGTTGATTTCTCTTTGTTTTTTTAACTGGCTTGATGTGCCTTGTACTCAAAGGTAATGAAATGTAACTGTTGCAATTGAAACTGATTTTGTTTTTGTTTTTTTGTTTTTGGTGTATGTTGTCTAATTGGAGTTTAGTTTCACTAATTTCATGTAGTATTTTGTCTGTTGGAGGTGGTGCATAGCAGCCATGCAAATGTTTTAGTGTTTTTTCCAATTTGTTCTCTAATTCCTGTTCTTTTTTTTTTTCTTCTTGTAAGTGGAATATGAGATGATTTTACCATGTAGTGTTGCTTTAGCTGTTTCCCATAATAATGTTGGTGAAATTGCTGGAGAGTCATTGGTTTCCATAAAGAATGCCCACTCTTTTTTAAAGAATTGATCAAAGTCATTATCTGCAAGGAGTGAGGTGTTCAAACGCCACCTAAAACTTTTCTTCACTCTAAATTTATTATTGAGAGTGAGACTAATAGGGGAGTGGTCAGATATAGTGATGATGTGTATTGTTTGTTATGTCTGCAATGATGGAATTACTTATTATGAAAAAATCAGTTCTGGAATATGATTTGTGTAATTTAAGTTTTTAGGCTTTCTTAGTCACTGTGAAATCTATATGATATCAAGGCATTCATGTAGAAGACTGTTGTCATGGCCCTTGCATATAATGGGGGTATAACTTGCCTATTGTCCATTGACAGAGAATACAAATGCCTAAAGAAGAAAAAGCTATATATATATAATTTTCTGTATTTGTTATATATACAGTATTTGTTTTTGTGTGTATGTGCTAATATGTATACATGCATTCTTAGTGGACAGTGAATTATGCTTCTAATAAAACATACATGTGGTGTCCCATTGGTGAACTGCATGATACATTAATTATGTAATTAAAAGCATAATAAGAAGTAAGAGGGGCCATGTGGTTGCAGTGCGAATCGGCAGTTTTATAGAACAGCATATATTTCTGCATATATTGTCCCTTAACAACATTGGCAACATTTACTGTTTGTGAATTTGCCCTCTTTTACTCTCTAAAGGCCAAATTGGTCCATTATAGCCTAATGTATCTTAAGGGAGAAACTATCGGGGGGCAGAGATGTGACTCAAATTTGTCCCCAGAAGCCAAATTTGAAAATCCTCTCTTTGGGGACAATTTGGAATATCTTCATTAAGAAAAATGATCCATACACAATACCTCACACATAACCAATTTAAAGATTAATATATATATATATATATATATATATATATATATATATATATATATATATATATATATATATACATGTGCCCATGTATATATTTTGGATTGGTGCTGTTTCACAGATAATAAATACATATTGTATAGGCCATTTATAAAGATTGAAAAAGGTGGGGGTGTAGGGAAACTCCTGTTATTCACTTGGGATTGGCCCAGATGGCTTGGAGGTGTTCCATTAAATCCTTAGGATAAATGGATTTGGTGGAGGTCAAAGTGAGTCTGGAAGGAAGTCACTTTAAACTCGCTTCTCACCTCTTCTCTCGTCTCTTACTTAAAACTCCAAAGGATAGCTTTTGCCAAAAGCAATATGACAGCGCCTATAACCAAGATACATGGATTACGAGCCAGTATGTGAATATGTTAGAGCTGAACAGGTAGGTTATGTGGTTTTGAGGGTTTTTTGTAGCAATACATCAGAGAATGGTCGGAAGGTTTTAGATTGCCTAGAATAATAATGTTCTTCTGTAACAGGTAAAGTAACAGAAATATAATGAACACTTTCAAAGTGGATATGAATGTTTTAGTGTGTGCATGGAATATAGGATACTTCGTATGTGACATAATGCATTGATTAGAGCTTAAAATAATACTCAAATGTGTAACTTAATCAAATATATTACATTTTGCAGAGTGAAATATAAAAATTGTAATGGAAAATATCATAGACAATACTATTGTTAATTACAAACATCATCTTGCATATTAAATTTAAATCAGCAATATGTAAGTAATCAGTAATAATCCAGACATATATTATATTTATGGTATACCATGAACATTAATTAGACATTGTCATACTACGTAAATTGTCTGTACATTTATATTTGAATTTTTCCCCATCTTGATTTCAGTACCTGTGCTGTTATGCAGCGAAGGCCATCATCCAGGAGTGTAAAAATACCGCATCTAAGCTGCTTATGAGGTCTTCTTTGCCTTCTTTCCCAGTTCACTTCCCTCCTCCCTGTGGAACATTTTCCCTGTCTTCACCCTTTTTCCCAGGATATCACTCTAAAATAAAATTAACATACCTGGAGTTAAAAATTTACTACTTAAACTGTGAGAGTAATACTTCTTCCCATGTACGATGGCAGTCTTAAAAGTGACATTTACGAAGACAAATAGAGACAAATTGGCCCAGGTTTTATGGGTGCTAAACTGGGTGTCCGTGATAACAGGCGTCACGCTTTTCAGTCTGGGCTTGTTCCTAAAAGTGGAGATTCAGAAGAGGCATGAGCTGATGTCAAAGGAGATTGACTCTGTGCCAAATATGCTTATATCTGTTGGCTTGACTGCCTGTGCGATCAACTTCTTGGGGAGCAAGATCTGCTATGATTGTGTGGATACCACCAAGTTCTTGCGATGGAAGCTGCTGATGCTGCCTTACATCATATGTACCTTTTTCTTTACATTTTGCATCCTTGTGGGGGCCCTGATGTGTTATAGCATGCGCAACGATCTGGAAGAGTCGCTTTTTCTTGGCTTGCGTGACAGCATGCGGTACTATAAGGACACAGACATGCCAGGCCGCTGCTACATTAAGCGCACAATAGATATGCTGCAGATGCATTTCCAGTGTTGTGGTAATGGAGGGTATCGGGACTGGTTTCACATCCAGTGGATCAGTAACCGCTACCTGGATATGACTAATAGTGAAGTGGTGGAGTAAGTCAATTACTGAGCCCACAGTGCACTTTCATGTCAAGTGGTTAATATTGTCAAATTATTAATTTGAATGACAGTTAAAGGGATAGTTCACCTAAAAATTAAAATTCTATCATTTACTCACCTTCATGTTGTTCCAAACCCATATAACCTTTTTTCGTCTGTGGAAAACAAAAATAAATGTTTAGCTCTTTCATTGTATGGAAAAAATATGCAATGAAAGTGAAAGTCATTTTGCCTAACAACTATTAGGCATACGGGTTTGGAACAGCATGAGGGTGAGTAAATGATGATAGAATTTTTGGTGCGCTATCCCTAACTGATGCTTGCTTTCACAAATATCTAGCACTTACTGTTCTACTGAAATCATGCATGTTATTCATCTATGTGTTGATCCATTGCTTACATACTGTACTGTATGTATGTTTTGTTTTCTGTATTGTTCTCCTCTTGAGTCGGCTGCGGAGTAATGTGGAGGGCAAGTATCTGAATGACGGGGTGCCCTTCAGCTGCTGTAACGTGCACTCTCCTCGGCCCTGCATCCAGCATCAAATCACCAACAACTCAGCACACGTTAACTATGACTACCAGAAGGAGGAGTTGAACCTGAATCGAAGGGGCTGCCGACAGGCCCTACTGGAACACTACACACAGATCATGCAGTCCATTGGCTTAATTGTTCTCATCATCTGGCTTTTTGAGGTGTGTCATGTATAGAATGTCAATATACACTGGCGGCCAAAAAATTGGAATAATGTACAGATTTTGCTGTTTCGGAAGGAAATTGGTACTTTAATTCACCAAAGTGGCATTCAACTGATCACAAAGTATAGTCAGGACATTACTGATGTAAAAAACAGCACCATCACTATTTGAAAAAAGTCATTCTTGATCAAATCTAGACAGGCCCCATTTCCAGCAGCCATCACTCCAACACCATATCCTTGAATAATCATGCTAAATTGCTAATTTGGTACTAGAAAATCACTTGCCATTATATCAAACACAGTTCAAAGCTGTTTGGTTTGTTAAATGAAGCTTAACATTGTCTTTGTGTTTGTTTTTGAGTTGCCACAGTATGCAAAAGACTGGCATGTCTTAAGGTCAATATTAGGTCAAAAATGAAAAACAAAAAAACAGCTTTCTCTAGAAACTCATCAGTCAGTCATTGTTTTGAGGAATGAAGGCTATAATGCTTGAAACTGCCAAAAAAAAAACTGAAGATTTCATACAAAGGTGTACACCACAGTCTTCAAAGACAAAGGACAACTGGCTCTAACAAGGACAGAGAGAGATGTGGCAGGCCAGATGTACAACTAAACAAGAGGATAAGAACATCAGAGTCTCTAGTTTGAGAAATAGATGCCTCACATGTCCTCAGCTGACAGCTTCATTGAATTCTACCCGCTCAACACCAGTTTCATGTACAACAGTAAAGAGAAGACTCAGGGGTGTAGGCCTTATGGGAAGAATTGCAAAGAAAAAGCCACTTTTGAAACAGAAAAACAAAACAAACAAAAAAATGTTAGAGTGGGCAAAGAAACACAGACATTGGACAACAGATAATAGTGTAGATCCAGGTTATGTTCAGAATAGCATACCACAATACCACTCTTATTATTGCTGCAGTATATAGAATGTATATTGTCCAAAGCATGGTAATTTTCTGTATGAAAAGAATTCTGCAATTGGCAAAATTAGCAATATACAACACAGGATACTGTGTGGAATACTGTATCCCACAATGAATGCATTGCTCCTAACTTGACCTCCCTTTTTAGTGTGATGGATGAATCAGTCCCTCTGAATTCTTTGTTTGATCAGACTGTGTTAGTTAACAATTTGTGCACAAAATTAAAAATGCAAATTAACCATTTTTATTTCCAAGATAAAAGCATCTCACTGAATTTGATTTTCAACATGATTAGGTCATGTGACAAAAATTAAACATAATGTACTAATGTTTGAAATGTTTATTGTGGAATAATACCTTCTGTTTTACTTACTATTTTAAACAAACAGGCAGTAACAGTGTATACTGTGCAACATTCAGTAAGTAGTACACTCTTAAAAATAAAGGTTCTTTATCAGTATGAATGGTTCAAGAATTTAATTTAATTATATTTAACATATATGGAATTTAACAATTTAACATTTATGGAACCTTCCCATTGCACAAAAGGATCTAAGTAATGGGGAAAGGTTCTTTAGACTGGAAAAAGGTTCTTCAATATGGTTCTTTTAAGAACTTTTCACTGAAAGGTTCTTTGGAGAACCAATAATGGTTCTTCTATGGCATCGCTGCGAAACACCCTTTTTGGAATCTCTATTTTTAAGAGTGTAAGCTGGTGTTCCATTCCAAACATATAGCCAAAGATTTTGTGAAACCAGAATACATGACCACCAATGTGTAATTATTTTTCTAATACCCACTTGTCATGCCTTCCTATTTGTTTTTTGTTTTTTTCTCAGAACAAATATAGCGAAATATTACAATCGATAGCATGAATTATGCTTAAATGATTGGAACATAAAGGTCTTTCTTCTAGTCTTTTAACTATTAATAGATGTTATAATGTATTATAAATATAAATGTACGTAAAAAATGTATTTACATTAATGTAAATAAGTATTTTTCTCTAAGTGTTTTTTTTATTTTATTTATTACAGTCCAAGTCAAATGTCAATTTGTTGATTCACTTTAAATGAAGAATCTTGTGGGCTCCTCTTAAACTAGCTAAATCTCTTCAGCCCATCTTCATCTATGCTTCTACTACTGATTTCAATCCTCTCCTAGCCTCTTCCCTTTTTTATACATCTCTTTCTCCTTCCTATAGGTCTCTGTGCTGACAGGAGTGCGATATCTTCAGACAGCCATGGAAAATCTATTGAGGTTAGGGGACCCTGACTCAGAATCTGATGGCTGGCTTCTGGAGAACAGCATTGCAGATACTGCCCGTTATAACTTCAACATCATCAAGAACTTAGGCAAGTGCTACCAGGTGGATGATGACCCCAACATTGATGTTCCAAGCACAAGCCAGCAAACACAAGAGAACGTCCTCCCCACGCAAATCACAAAGGCCAGGTAGAATAAGAGACAAGTAAATGCAAACTCTGGACATTGGGACTTGACCCAGCCTTCCAGAAATGGCAGCCTTGAAGAGGCAAATCAAGCTCTGCATTGCAGCTTAATACATTTGACTCTTTACTTGAAGTACACAAAGTTGAAAGAATATGAAGACTGAACTTGACCAACAGAAGCAGAAAAACATCTAAGTCGGAACAGTTTTACTATATTAATAAGGTGATCACTGTTTACTGCAATGTAATCCTTGTGCCATACATAAGGAAAAGGAAAATGAAGGAATCTTTGCAGGAGCACTGTAAAATGCTGGGGAAGAACATGAAGGGAGCAGAACTGATTTGTACAAACTCAACAGCCAGTTAATCTCAATAATCAAGCAATATTATTTTACAGGATATGCAAATGCAATTCTAAAAAGGGAGAAAAATCTAGAGACTGATGACTTACAAAGAAAACCTAGGATGAACTTGGTGATAACAAGACTGTAAAGGTGGTAGTGGAAGAAATTTGTGCCTCTACCCTGTAATGAAGATTATTTTGTCCATCCTAATAATATCTTAAATAATATGTATTATTGTGAAAAGGGTTAAAATAAAAGGCCTTTTGTTCCATAAGAAGGTATTTCCATCCATAAACTCTAAAATGCCTTTTGGAATCCAACAAGGATCTTTTTCTCCTTCAGTTACTTGCTCGGTTTGTGTCATCGTTGGTTTGCATTCAGTTTCACAACTAGTAAACCATATTATTCTGGAGAATTACTGTATCTTAATGTAAACTGTACAGTGTTTTCAACTGGTCTCAACTCATCACATGAGCTCTCAGTAAACGCATAATAATAAAAAAAAAAGTCTTAAATTGAGCTTTGCTATTCAGTGTAATTTTTCTTGCTGTATTTAAACAACTCCTTTTTCATGACATTTCAGAACTGAATACATTTGGGGAAAAAAGTGAGAATGCTAAAGTTGATACAATTACACTAAGTTGCCTTGGAGTCTTTACTGCATAACTATTTTGCTGTTGTTATGTTGGGTTCAAAGTAAGCCAAGGATGTTGAACTGTTGGGCACAAGCAATGCTCCAACGCAAATCCCTTGAACTAAAGAGATTGCTCTCCACTTAATAATAATAATACATTTTATTTATAGGCACCTTTCATGACACTCAATGTCACCTTACAAACAGAACACAAAAAAAGTCATCCTTGAAAGCATCAACAATAACGACATTAAGCAAACAATACTATGATATATAATAAGACATTAGAAGATACAAAGTATGAACTCAGTGCATGCACAGTCATAAAAAGGCCTGTAGGTGAGTTTTAAGATGAGATTTAAAAGTATGAAGACTATCACTGTTATGAATATCCAGAAGAAGGGAATGCCATATGTGAGGGGCAGTACAACTAAAGGCTCTAGACCCCATAGTGTTCAGATGAATACATGGTATAACAAGAAGAATTGATGAGGAAGATCTGAGGGTACGAGTAGGTGAACAGATATGAAAAAGATTGGAGAGGTATGAAGGAGTAAGATTATTTAAGGCCTTGTAGGTAAGAAGCAAGATTTTAAAGTCAATTCGGTACTTAACCGGAAGCCAATGCAAATGTTGAAGAACAGGTGAAATGTGTTCAATAGAGGGAGTACTAGAAATGATTCGTGCAGCTGAGTTCTGGACCAGCTGAAGTTTATGAAGAAGTTGGGAAGGAAGACCAGAGAGGAGAGCATTGCAGTAATCAATACGTGATGTAACCAGTGCATGAATTAGAATGGCAGTGCTGTTCAATGTGAGAGAGGGACAAAGACGATTAATATTACGTAAATGAAAGTATGCAGAGCGAGTTAGGTTATTAACATGGGCTTCAAAGGATAAGGTACTATCAAGGACGACACCCAGACTCTTAACCTGCGAAGAAGGAGAAGCAGTGGACTGATCGATAGTCACAGAAAAACTGTCAGTTTTAGTATGTGTCTCTTTGATTGAGATCTGAAAGTCCCGAAACCCTTCTCTTAAAATACAACCAGCGCCGTTCTACAAAACTGCTAACAAGGTTATCAAAATTTGCATTACGCTGGGGTCCCATAGACATTCTTTGCCGGTACACTGGCGAGGAGACAGGAGCCCGTTTTTTAATGGATGCTTATGGAGGAGATGCTTCAGTGTTCTGAATAAACTGCTTTTTCTTTTCTTTTTTCTTTTTAGAAGAAATAGCTCATCACTTAACGAACTGATAACCTGTCCGCTAATCTTCAGCATGTTTTACACTAAACCATCCTTTTAGAATAAACTATGTGTGACTACGATAAAATTGCTGTTTTATCAGATAAGACAAGTTCCATTTTTGCGACACGTAGGTATTAGTTTACGGCTCCCCCATTCATAGGTATGGTATCCGCAAACGGCGAATTACTGTCGCAACACACTGGTTGACCTTTACGCTCTCTTCTATGGTAAAACGTGGAAGGTTACTAAGTGTATAAAAGATCTCTGGTAGAAAGCAGCCTGCTCTCTGCGTCTTGTGATTCAGTGTAGAATGATCAATGAGTTATGCGTTTGCCACATCCATTTCTTCGCCTGGCCATCTTACTATTGCGTTAATTATTACATATGTACATATCAGTCATCAGATATGTCACATTTGGTGATTTGAGTGACTACACAAAGTAGTGAAACGCAAGATTGTGGGATAGGGTTGAGGATTACGCGGGTGACATCTTGTGGTTACTCGTGTCACCCAATCATCCACTAACCTTATTTCGTATTTATTTAATTGGACTCGTTAAACGGAATATACAAAAATGATTATTTTTCATTTTGGGTAGCCACTCCGTATTTATTAAACACGTTCACGTATCCACTCCGTTGTGTAGCTGATATTTGAAATAAGGGCACATGGGGAAAAACACAACTAGTTAAGGAATGGAGTCATATATTGTATAAGCATCGCTTGATTTATTTTATGCCGTGTCTGTGTAAGTGCGATTAATCAGTGGCATACGTAAACTGCGTATAATCAAGAACGCGCAAACAAGGGCGGATGTTACGTAATCTCCGTAAGTTTGGTTTGTTATTAATGGCGAGAGGCGACACGTAGCTTGATTTCTCCTTTTTTGATCATTGTTTGGGACATTAGGCACTGACCGAAGCAGATATTTGTAAGTAGTCAGTCTTTCAGAATATTTCGCCATTGTTCTCCGTAGATTAAAATAAATACATCTCTGAATTGAATTTAATGCACGCAATTGAGAATTCGACCGTTACAACGAATTGCGACTCCCACAGTTGTGTCGCAGTTTAGCGCAGTCTATTATTAATTCTTGGATTAATAATAGATCGTCAAAACAGCTTTAATCGTGTGAAAATGTAAGACAAGGGCGTCTTGGGTGTTCACGATTGTGCCCTTTTTGTGTGTGCAAATATTCGCCTATTTTTATATCTAAATGTTTCTTATGGCTGTGGTTGTTTTTGTCTGTGATCAGAATGACTGAGTCATTAGATAACGGGCTGCATCATTAGCATTCCTCAGAAAGAAGGTTAAATCATGCCCTTTGGTTTTGCAAACTGTAAAATATCTTGCATTGCTTGGGTTTTTACAATGAAGGGGCCGTTGAGACATTAAACCAACTGCAAATGAGCAAATCGTGTGTTGTTTTGTATGTGTAAACCTGTGACTTGTCAAAAGTGCACGGTTCAAAAGCATCATGCTTATGGATCAGTCACTAAACGTCTTACAAAAATGTTTTCCTTTGAACTCTCATGTACTCCGTATTAATAATACACTTATTAAACTGTATAAACTGATTATAATATATCGCATTTGCATGACACCTGTGATGCTGTATTTGGTTCATGCTGACATATGAAATAAAAATGCATTTAATATTTTTCATTAAGGCACAAACAGAGCACCAGTGAAGTTATAAAGATGGGCATCCTCTCCCTCTTGGTCAGGGCATCTTTCCTTGCTCTGTGTGTTCTTGGCCAAACCACAGACATGGAAGAGCTTGCCACCAGGAACGCAGACTTTGCTGCCCGGCTTTACAGCAAGATCGCAAGCTCAAGTGATGACAATGTAGTGATTTCAACCTTGGGGGCTACCTTGGGCCTAGCCACAATAGCCGCAGGGGCTGGTGGGCCTTCTCGCACCGAGCTGCTACAGGGTATAGGTGTGGCCTCAATGGAGAAAGATGGAGAGCCAGAAAGGATTCAAAACCTTCTCCAGCAGCTGAGGAAGACCACTGCTCAGATCCAGGCCACTGGCCTTTTCATGAGCCAGCAGATCCAGGCAGAGGCCAGCTTCAGCAACCAGGTTAAGCAGTTTTATGATGCAGATGTTCAAAATGTGAATTATGCCAATGGACAGACGGTCAAGGGGAGTATCAATGACTATGTAAGAGGCCAAACAGGGGACAAGGTCAAAGATGTGGTGGACACTGTAGACCCACAAAGCATGGCGATGTTAATCAGCGCAGCTTTCTTCACAGGTGAGATAAAAACAAGAACTTGTGATTTATGTCGTAATTAACATAATAACATTTTATCTTAAAGGGATAGTTCACCTAAAAAGGAAAATTCTCATAATTTTTTAGAAAGTAAGTCATATGGGTTTGAAACAAAATGAGGGTGAGTACATGATGACAGAAGTTTCATTTTGGATGAAGTATCCCTTTCATATTTCATGTGTCAGTTGCAAAGGAAATACATTAAAATGAGGAGTTAATATATCTATGCTTTGAATAAGATTTCCTCTCTTGATCTTTAACAGGCCAGTGGCAGCAACCCTTCAATGTGAGCTTCACCCAAGAGGAGCGTTTCTATGTGAACAAATATAACATTGTGCAAGTGCCCATGATGCTCCGTTCAGATAAATACTACCTGGCTTATGACCCCACACTAAAGGTTGGCATTCTGAAACTGGCCTGTGCAGAAGGCATTGCCATGCTAGTCCTTCTTCCAGATGAAGATGTGGATTACACCCATATTGATGAAGCCTTCACTGGTGATGTATTCCGTGGATGGGTTGCAAAGCTGAAAAAGACGTGAGTCTTGTAATCAGTCTTTCACATTTTGTGTAAATAAAGACAAATATCAATGTGATATGAATGGATTTATTAAATGAGTCAAATCTGCATATCAAATCAGTCACCAGTTGCTTTTATTGCATTTTTTATTTATTTTTTTAAACAATGACAGCCAACATCTCCCATTGTGTTTAAAGGAAGAAAGAAAGTCATACAGGTTTAGAACGACATGAGAGTGAGTAAATCACAGCAGAATTTTCACTTTTGGGTGAAATATTACTTTAAAATAGTATATATTTACCCTGTAGAAACAAGCAACTTAAAGAGATAGTTCAACCAAAAATGAAAATTCTCTCATCATTTACTCACTCTCATGCCATCCCAGATGTGTATGACTTTCTTTCTTCTGCAGAACACAAACAAAGAGTTTTAGAAGAAATTTTAGCTCTGTAGGTCCATACAATGCAAGTGAATGGTGACCAGAACTTTGAATCTTCAAAAATCAAATAAAGTCAGCATAAAAGGATGAAATCCATATCTTATGAAGTGATATGATTGGTGTGGGTGAGAAACAGATCAATATTTAAGTCCATTTTTACTATAAATTCTCCTCTCTGACCAGTAGGTGGCGATATGCACGAAGAATGCGAACCGCCAAAAAACAATAGAAGAAGAATGTGGAAGTGAAAGTGGAGATTGATAGTAAAAAAATAACTTAAATATTAATCTGTTTCTAACCCACACATGTCATATCTTAAAAAAAAAAAAAAATCAAGGTTATAGTGAGGCACTTACAATGGAAGTGAATGGGGCCAATTTTTGGAGGATTTAAAGGCAAAAATGCGAAGCTTAGAATTTTACAAAAGCACTTACATGAATTTTTATTTGAGCTGTAAAGTTGTTTATGTTGTCGTTTTTACGGCCGTTTTAGGGTTTATAGTGTTACGTTGTCATGGCAGTGAAGTTGTAAAATTATAACTTTACACAGAAAAGTCTAGTGATTTTATCACACTAAAATCATGTTAACACACATAAGCTGCTTTTCGACTAACGGTTCTGAGCACGGTACGGAATGGTTACAGTAACATTTTCCTCTTGAGCACGGTTTGATTATAAACTGTTCTCAGCCCTGAATTCTCAGCACAGTTAGCTAACCATACTCAACTATTCTTAAGCCTGCTGGTTGAATGGCTTTAATACGTGGCGGCTCGTTTAGTGTATCTTCATGACTTTATTATGATGGTTTAACTAGTATTGTTTTTTAAAGAAAAGGAGGGACAAGTTGACATTAATTTTTGTGGTAATCAACATTATGCCACATAATGTTATGTTGTCAGTTAAGATTAACTTGTATAGAATCCGGAATATTACTTTTAACACGTCAAAGCCAATTCAGGTGACGTCTTTTTTTTGTCCTGAAGACACATTTTATATCTCTCTTCAGGAAGTTGGAGGTTCAGCTGCCCAGATTTTTACTGAAGCAGTCTAACTCACTAAGTAAGAGCCTGCCCAGTCTGGGCATTAAAGAGATATTCGAGAGCAGTGCAGACCTGTCTGGAATCAGCACTGTAGAAGGCCTGAAACTGTCAGAGGTATGAAATCTTTTTACACTATTAAGGGGAGGGATGAGCAAAGAAAACGGCAGAAATAAAAGAAGAGTATATAATGTATAACAACGTTATGACATGTATGGGGTGTTGAATAGATACGATTGTGAAGATTTTATCACATATCACTTTTACTGCATACAGTACTGTGCAAAAGTCACATTAGCACATTAGATGATTCACAAAAACATTTGTTAGATGGTTATTTTATATATTCAGTCAATAGGAAATATCAGTTTTAGATTTCCAAACATTCCTTTTGCAAATAGAAGTAGAACAGGATCTCAACATCAAGTCAGTCTGGGATTACATGAAGAGACAGAAGCAACTGAGACAGCCTAAATACACAGAACTGTGGCAAGTTCTCCAAGATGCTTGGAGCAACCTTAAAAAACTGTGCTCATGTGTACCTAGGAGAATTGGTGCTGTTTTAAAGGCAAAGGGAGGTCACACTAAATATTGATTTAGTTTTTGTATGTTTAATGCACTTTGTGTGAGGTCTGATAAATACAAATTATTCATGGCATTATTTTTGAAAACATCATCATTATGCAACAATTTTCACAACCTCCTAAAACAGTTTTGCAAAGTACTGTATTTCATGTCTATCAGTGGTTTAATGTCAAGATTTTGACTAGAATTATTGAGATAACCAGGAGAATGCAAGTGATGGATCAGGGTGGTTTTCATGTTTTCAGTTAATTTTTTAGTAACACTTTATTTTACAGTGTCTGCATTACACATATTACATGTTACTATTTTTAATGACTGTAGTAATAACAATAAGTACAAGCAGCTCTGGAAAATAATTACACAGTGAGTACATTAGTATTAATTACACTGCAATATCAAGTGTCACCCATTTTTCTGCAGTTATTCAAATCTTCAGAATCAATCATTATCAAACACATAAGTATTGTGTACATTAATTATACAAAATTGTAGTAAAAGATGTGAAATGTGACGGGGGTGAACTTAAAAATCTGTAGATAGGAGGATAGGCTTACTGCACAGTAAGTTATCTATGTTAATAGATTATCAATATACATTAACCAATGTCCCCCTGGTTCCAGGTTCTACAGAAGGTCACCGTGGAGGTGGATGAGACGGGAGGGTCAGTGGCCGATGCCTCTAGCAATCTCTTCATGACCCCTCTTCCTCCCAGGCTGACTTTCAACAGACCCTTCCTTTTCGTCGTCTACCATGAGTCCACAAAATACATACTCTACATAGGACGAGTGGTTGACCCAACCAAGAATTAATCATGTATAGAAAAATTAACAATCATGATTACAGTCTACTTCTTACCCATACAATTACCAGTTTGTTTTATAACCCACTAATTAAATTGAATTTGATGTTTATTGACACTAAGTTAACAAGGTAGTTTTCTTTAAAATGTGCACTTAGTAATATTCGTGTTTATGTTGTACTGACACTTAGCGGCGTAGAAGCATTTTCCCATTTTCTCAAGTTGTCATTTACCATTGTGCCATTTTAGAAATATTCTGCTTGTAGTCAGATGTGATTAATATATTTTGCAAGTGAAACCGCCGTATTTCTGGGGATTATCAAGATTATCGAGCAATATTCGGCTCGTCATAAGATCTCAGCACAGCGTGGCTCGTGAATGTGCACGCAGCACCATATGTAGAATAAAGCAGCTTTTTCTGTAAGACTAGTCTTCATCTCATGTGAGTGTACATAATTTTCAAAATC
Source organism: Myxocyprinus asiaticus (assembly GCF_019703515.2). Lineage (NCBI taxonomy): Eukaryota > Metazoa > Chordata > Actinopteri > Cypriniformes > Catostomidae > Myxocyprinus > Myxocyprinus asiaticus. Next base: position 20,278,528 of record NC_059368.1, read on the forward strand.
AAAAATACTATTCAAAACAATTTTACTATTTCCATTTCTACCTGTTTCAAAGCTTTAAAAAATCACTGAGTACCCCTTTAAAATTATATAAAAGAACATTAGTACAATATAGTCAACACAATATGCACTGTTTTGTCTGCTAATAAAACAAATGTATAGTGATTTAAATGGTTGATTTAGGAGGTTTATTGATGGCAGATTGTTACTCACAAAGTATATAATGTTACATGTCTTGTCATCTTGTCAAGTAACTTTCTTTGTGCTTTAGTATGCCTTCTCAACTCGTTGAGAAGTACAACTCATTAAAGCACATCATATTCAACATGAATTGTATTCATTGGGTACTAAGATGTTGGCATTAATCAGTCAGGTGCTAGGCAGCACCAGGCACAATCTCATTGGTAGAATGGGATTAAGAGTTCCAGAACTCTTTAAGGAGGCAGTCAATCATAAAAATACATAGTGCTTCTTTTTCTCTTAGCCACTTCAAAAATATAAAACGGAGAATTTTCACAGCATGCTATATTACAAGAAATTAAATAATGAGGCAGTAAATTAAATACATTCAATTACTCCTCAACTCTCTTTTTCATTTTATGACAATTGGTGTGAGTTTTTGTGAAATAAGGCAGAGATGGATCAATGCAGACCTTGATTGATGCCCCAGCATGTCTTAAGCTGTTTCTGGTATAGAGGAGACAGGACACATTAAAAAAAAAAAAAAAAAAAAAAAAAAAAAGGGGGGGGGGGGGTATGCTGCTGCAGATTGGATGCCATTAGGCCATGAACTCCTTCTCCAAGCTCAATTGCAAGTAAAGTCATATACTGTAGAAAGGGGCTTGAAGTCAGAAATTGCTAGGCAAAGCTGTAGTCACTCTCTACCAGACAGCATTCCAAACGAATTCGACTTCCGTTGTCTGTCAGACATAAACCGAAAAACAAACAAAGAGAAGGTTAAGATTACTTTGATTGAAATGTTCCAGTTTATAAGGACCAGATACACTATGACTTTACCTAAGATGTCATTTGTTTAATAAAGATTACCATATTAGGTGTTTTTTGAAAACTAAAGCAACAGTATGCAAGGACACTTGATGAGCTATTCTAGAAAAGTTAGGGAGACGTACACACTGAGCTTCCTGGACTGTGTGTCTTTATTTCCATTACTCCTGTGATCCACAGAGCTGCTTGTGTTGCTGCGGATCAAAACAGGCATGGAGGAGGTGGATGGGTTGGGGGAGATTGAAGAAGCAGCATTGAAGTGGTGGGGTCGCAGGTTATCGTCTGGAATGCAAAAGGAGAACAGGTGCATGAGATGAAACAAAAATAAACAACTAGATAAAGTTTTAGGCAAGGTCCACAAATCATTGTGATTTAGGATGAAAATCCATTAGTTACCATTTATCGGTAGCATAGTACTCTTTACCGATCCAGGGTAACTTCCTGAATCCTTCACTTTTCTAAAGAAAATTGTGAGTAAAAAAATGCAATGTAATTACTACTGGTGATTGGTCATAATAAATTCAAAGTCATGACAGAAAGGAGCTTTGGTGATTTATCTGTTTTAACCCAATGCAACAGCAGCACATAAGACATGAAATGAGTGTTACTTACAATGTTTTGTCTGAGTTTGTCATCTTTGGTGTTGTGGGATGGCTAAGGGAACGACTTCGAGATAGTTTGGCCCTCCGTATTTCCTTACCTGAAAACAGTTGATGTTATCGATATTGGGAGAAAAGGAATCCAACTTTTTTGATTTCGCTTCTAATATTTTGTATAAGCACTTAAAGGGTTCCTCCAAAAATGCCATTTCTGTCATCATTTAGATGCCCTTATGTTGTTACAAACCAGTAAGACTTTCTGTTCTGTAATGTTAGGCATTGTAGCAACTCATAATAACTGCACATAACTTCACTTAATGTATTACATTATTAATGTAATAAAATGTTCATAATGTAATAATTTTCTCAAAACATAATAAAATCTTGAGCTCATAATGTAAAAACAGTTTTTACATTGAGAAATTTATTATATTATAAACTCACCAAAAACATTTGAATTGTAAACATTTTATCATATCGTAATAATTTCCAAAAAAAAAAACAATAGTATCCTTTTTAAGACATAAAAACCCCCCAAAAAACATTGGTATTCCTTTACAGTACATTAAACAAATCTAAATCTAGTCTTAAACTACCCATGAAATGCACCAGATTTAAATATTCATGCATTTATTATTTTTATTGTTTTTATTAATAAAAATAATATTAATATCATTGATGTTATTATTATTAAAATTATTACTGTACATTACTTCTAATATACAGTGCTGTGGAAAAGTATTTGCCCCCATCCTGATTTCTTCTGTTTTTGTGTATATCTCATACTAAATTGTTTCAAAAATTCAAATAAAATCTAACAAAAAACAATGGCAATCTGAGTAAACAAAAAATACAGTTTTTAAATGATAATGTTATTTACTGAAGCAAAAATGTTATCCAATACCAACTAGGCCTGTGTGAAAAAGTATTTGCCCCTTAGTTACTAAATCCCCAAATCTATGAAACTGCATTCATAATGGGGTTAAGCTGGACTTGGCACACCCAGGCCTGATTACTGTCAGCCCTGTTCAATCAAATCAACACCTAAATATAATTTATTCAGCTGCATGAAGTTGGATAAAAGGTCTCACCCAGTAGCACACTATACCAAGGTCGAAAGAAATTCCAGAAATAATGAGGAGAAAAGTGATTGAAATACATCAGTCTAGGAAGGGTTACAAAGCTATTTCAAAGGCTCTGGGACTCAAAAGAACTACACCCTTACAAAAATCGAGAGTTCATGGCAAATTTGCCACTGATAATTTTCACATGCAAATGAGCTTTGCAGCAAACTTGCGGCAAATTGTCCATTGTTGCCAAAGGTTTGCCGGAGGTTCGCCACACTGGTGAAGAGTTGTAAACACACCTTGATGAATGTTTAGTGGACTGATGAGTCGAAAGTGGAACTGTTTGGAAGACAGGTGTCCCATTACATCTGGCGTAAATCAAACACAGAATTCCACAAAAAGCACATCATACCTACGGTCAAGCATGGTGGTGGTAGTGTGATGGTGTGGAGATGCTTTGCTGCTTCAGGGCCAGGGCAATAATTAAGGGAAACATGAATTCTGCTCTCTACCAGAAAATCCTAAAGGAGAACGTCCAGTCATCAATCTGTGAGTTGAAGCTCAAGCGCAACTGGATCATGCAGCAAAACAATGATCCAAAGCATAGGAGTAGGTCCACTTCTGAATTGCTCAAAATAAGCTAAATTAAAGTTCTGGAGTGGCCTAGTCAAAGTCCTTAATTGAACATGATTGAGATGCTGTGGCAGGACCTTAAACGGGCAGTTCATGCTTGAAAACCACACACTCCATTTCTCTCTCTCTCTCTCACAAACATACACACAAACACACACACCCTTGTTTCTCCAATAACTTGTTAGAAACAGACCAAGCCTAGTTCTAAAGGGACATTTTTGAATTAGTAATGAAGGCTTGGACGCATCATTTGGTTTGTACTAGCAATGGCAGATTCTGATCAGCACGGAGTGTGAGTGAACCGATCATTTTCTTCACTTTAAAACAAGTTAAAACACGAAACAAAACATTTATGTTATGGACATCTGTGGGCTTGTTGAAAGATACAGAACATTCACGTATTGTCTCTCACGTATGCGTCTAAGCTGTTTTAACCACGGGAAGACGTCAGTATAACAGCTTGTTAAGAACTGGTCACCTAACGTTACCTCAGGAAGATTTAGCCAATAATGCCCTTAGCTCGTTAGTTAGCTAGAAAAATTAAAGGTTTCTCTATAGAGAAGCATACAGCTATATATATATATATACTATTATAAATGCATTATACATATTTGCAGAATATAAACAAGTTTTTATGACAGCCATTTAAATGATTATATCTCAACAATGATTAGAAACTTAATAATTACATCATTAGAAAGCGGAAATTTTTTTATTTTAGTGCATAAAACTTGAAATGTGTTTCTGGGTCAAAGCGACTCAAAATGATGGAGCAGGTCATAATCACAAAAGTAGTAAAATTTTTATGAAAATATTTGGAGTTCACAATGTAGCTTAATAAGCCTACATTTATTTTAATGTAATAACCTTTTTTTTTTTCTTTTTTTTACTATTATTACATTTTGTGCTCATAACTTTGTTGAGAGAACATTATTATACTGTAAAATTTGTTTCAATTATACATTATGTGCTGCTATTACATTATGAACTATGATTACATTATAAGTTGCTATAGTGTGTTCATAATCAGGGTTTAAAATGAACACCCGCCAAATTCGGGTAACTCTGTCACTCTACTAGCCACTTTGGCCGGTGAAGTTTTTTCAGGGTTTTTCCTGCATTGAAAATTAGGTGAATGTCGGGCGACTCAAAGCTGCTGCCGAAGCAAATTTAATGGTATTCATGCCTCTCATAACTTACGGGCATCTGTGCGGGGCATCGGCCGAATGAAGCGTGCTTTCGTGTGAACTGCCGTAGCTCACACCAGAGATAAGATCGCCAGAGCTCTGTGACACTGCAGCGTGAAACGTCTTACTCAGTCGCGCTTCACTCAATATTGCACGGCCGGTGGAAAACACAAAACTTATGTGACCCTTTTGAATTCTACAGAGAACATTCTAGTATAAAGTGCTATATGGAGGAAGTGAAACCTCATTTTCCATCCCACTGAGAGTTTTGGGCCACCACAGTCTAGATAATTAATGGGAAACACTGAAGTCTTGATTCCCCTACAAGTAATTTTACCTTTGTTGTTTTGGCCTTGCCCCCTCCTGAAGCCTTTGATACTTTTTCTGTTTCTTGAACTAAATAGAAGTATTATTTGATTTTAAAAGTTGACTTATTTTTGAGTGCTGGGATGGGAGAAGGGAACTCCAACCTTTTTGTTACTCCTCCCCAACCCTGGACAGGGGCAGAAGTAACAGTTCAGTGACCCCACATCATAATATATAGACTAAATAAATTATACTTAAACAAAACATTAATGCATTATGACTGTATAATAATAGGGGTAAAGTTTAATTTAAGTTCAATATTAATAAATATTCGCTTATTTTTCATAAAAGATCGTTTGGAAAGTTTACACACTGTGCTAAATCGTCACTGGTGTCCGAGTGTTAAATGCAACTGCCTTGCATTTTCTGTCTTAAGCACTTTTATATATATAAAAAAAGAATTATTTACAGTCCAAAGATTGTAAATTGTATGTATAACTTACACTTTAATTGAATTAATGAATGAATAAGTACTTCTGATATCTCTGACGTTTTAGTGCTGTGGGTGGAATTTTCAGACGGTCCCTTACAAGCGCTAGTCAATGAAAGCCCATCGGAGCATTTTTAGGCTTAAATCTCCAGCTACATCAAGCGTTGACCATCTGAGTTCACTATATTCTTTAACCTAATTGTGCTAATGATATCATTGTAAAATGGTCGGCTCCAGAGAGCGTGGGTAGGAGAAACTGAATGTCAAACGAAAAATGAGCCAACAACTTCCGGAGATATGTTATAAGTTTCAGCATTAGCATTACACATTTGGACGTGCCATCTCCAGTTTCAGTTCTACTTAATGTGGATTATACATGCTGTTGTATATGTAAGTCAAGTTACTTTTATACCATGGGTCTGTTGAATGCTTGATTCTGATTGATTGACGGACGTTCTACGGTGTGCAATTATTTTTCAAGTAAACACACAGCTATGAAGTAGTTCCTGGTCTTGACCACATAATGGTTCTATATCACTTTGCCAAATTATTTCAGTAATTTCAAAGAGCCCTACAGGCTACCACAACAAAATAACCAATTAAAACAAAGACATTGGTTAAGTACATTGAATAAGAATGACAAACTATGTCAACTATATTAAAATTCGATTGAAAAGTGTAATTGGGCTCCCTCTCTTTCACTCATCTCACCACACACACACACACACACACACACACACACACACACATATGTTGGTGCAGCTATCATTATGAGGACTCTCCATAGACATAATGATTTTTATACTGTATGAACTATAGATTCTATCCCCTAACCCTAACCCTACCCCTAAACCTAACCCTCACAAAAAACTTTCTGCCTTTTTACATTTTCAATAAAACATCTTTTAGTATGTTTTTTAAGCAATTTAAATTATGGGGACACTATAAATGTCCTCATAAACCACATTTATAGCATAATACCCTTGTTATTACCAGTTTGTAACCTAAAAAAAGTCCTCGTAAACCACTTAAACCTGCCCACACACACACACACACACACATCGTACATACTACCACAGCAAAATTACCATATAAACAAAGACATTGGTTAAAGTAAATCAGTTAAGAACGTCAAACAATGTCTATAATATCCTACATTTATTTCAATTTTGGTTGAAAAGCTCCTTCGTCTCCCCTGCACTTACACACATACATATGCACGTGCATGCACACACTCACGCACACTGAGACTCATGTTGCGACCAACAAAAACTTGATCAATACAATAGTTTATATTATCCGAAATAACTTGTGAAACTTTTTATGTTTCAATGTATTTCGCACTAATCAGCCACACATAGCTATAGTGGAAAGCACTGCATTACCCCTCCCCCTCTCTCACTCGCTCATGCACACACACACACACACTACCTTGTTACTCCAATGCCATGCCACGGAGCGCAACTCAAATATTTTCCATTAAATTCGGCCCAAATCATTATCAATGGACATATATTATTTACTCTAGCCTTGTTAATTTTCTAAGAAGGGAAAAACCTTGCTAACTTTTGTGTGTACTGTCTGCCACGTGAACCACATCGACGTGCCCTGTGTTTGATACCTGTGCCGTGTCCTAGCCATGACGCAGCACTTCTCATCCGGTGTGTGACCGCCTTTACGCTCTCACACACATGGACACACATACATATACGCATTACGTACACACTTACTCGCGTGCCATCAGAGCCGTCATGTCAGCGCACACCTGCATCTCAGTAGGGTTGAAAACAGTTGTTAAGGTTTACATCAGAAATATGCCGACACTCGCTGCTGCTGAGAAGTGCTTAAACTTACATCTTGGCAATTTTGAAGCGATGTTACTTCTGACGAGAGCTGCAACAAATAAAGGTAATCTCTCTCAGTTTCTGAGCTTCTCTCTTTCGATCCCTCAAAAACAAACTCACACACACGCACAAATGCACTAACTTGTTACTCCAGTCAGTGCTCCAGTAAAGCAGCGCAAGCCTCGCTATCCTCCATTGCTAGTTCTAAAGTGACGTTTTCGAATAGTAACGAAGGCTTGAGCTGTATCAGAGCAAGACGCTGAATCCATGGCGGAAGAAAGTAGTTCCACTCTGTGTTCTGCAAACTGTTTTGTTTTGTATATATTGTATATAGCCACTCTGGGATTTCACTACATCATATTAACTATTTCTTGTGTATATATTTATGTCACTTTTTGTAGTAAACATCACTTGTAATTTTCACACGGTATCGGCCTATGTCTTATTCAGTCCAGCACACTCCCGGTTAGAGTTCCTGTGTCCCACATTATTTTTATGTACATCCCTCCATACCCCTAGCTTAATTCTAGAGGGTCGTAACACACTCACAAGAGCATTTTAGGGATGAAAACTAGAAAATGTCTTGAGATAAAACCCTGAAAGATGTATTAAGGTGTGGTACCCGTGGTACAAGCAGAATAATTGTCTCCGGCCCATTGAATTATTGAAAAATAATGCACATCTGAGGTGCAATGGCATTACCACCTCAGTGTGCATTATTTTTCAATAATTCAAAGGTCTGTCATCAATTACTCCTTACTTATAGTGCAATTTCCCACGTTATTATCACGAAAACCGATCTGGATATGATTTTCTGCCTTATTGAATGCATGTGAGCCCAACTCGTTAGAGATCGCTCTTGTTTAGCAAGCATTCATTATAAAATATATTTTTGTATGTATAGCCTACATCTGTTGGGTTTTCATTTCTCAAACAACATACAGTACACACTAATGTTATTTATAATAAGGTCTTTTTTTTTCACCATTTTTTATTTAATGTTTTGCACTGTACAATGCAGAAACAAGACAAATGTTCAAGTATGGCAGAACGAACAATGAAGCAACTGATGGAACAGCACGCAGGAACAGATGTAAAGAAACAAGTATGAAGAAACAGTAGATAGCATTATACAGGGCCACACCGCACTTGCAATGGCAAATTTATTATGAATACACTTAAAACATAAAATTGGAACCCTTATAAACCACCCCATCAAAGCCCAAATAAATGCCTTACCTTCAGTGAGAAAATCTCTTATACACTAAGCTCACCACATCAACGTACTTCAACCTAATAATATTAAGATTAATACTGGTACTGTTGGGTTCAGGCGCAAGAATAAAGACAAACGCGCAAATCACCGGGAGAGAGAGAGTTGATCCTGCTGCTTATCTTGCAAACGCAATGCAAGAGAAGCACTAAATAGTTTACATGGAAGATAACAAACACAATGTCCTCTTTATAAACACCATTCAATACTTAAAGTGTGGCGCACCAATCACAAGGGAGAGGCACACATGTGCCCAATAACAGAGAACTGAGCTTAATATTAACAATAGCATTTTCTAATAAGAGGCACACTCAATAAGGAATGTGCATAGACTTTGATAGACATAATAATGATTAAAAAAACATATTAAAGCCATCTTGTTGGTCACTTATAATTACGATGCATGCAACTTTTTTAAACTAATAGTAATTGAGATACATGCATTTAAAAATGTACTTGTTACACTGGACCATTTAAAATTAACTAGTGAATTAAAAAATGTGCTTAAAGGAAATTGTGATCATTTACAAGACCTGTACATTCTGATTACAGCCTACCGCTTAAATTCTAATCTAAAATCTTGATGTAGGCTTTCTTTCATTTTACCCAAGAATTTTACTGCATTAGTCATTCTAAAGAACAGCATGGCAACATGGCTTAATGTTTGTGGGTAAAACCAGAATGTTAGAGTGTACTGACTCATTGAAACATTTGTCATGAGCCTGTTTGTTTACATATTTTAAAATTAAAATGTTAAAATTTATACTAAAATTTGGTGAATCTTTGGTTGTCTTTAAAAATTGCATTTCCACAAATATTAAATCATTTAAGGTATACTACAGTTGCCACCCTACAAGCACACCCAGCCCCACCCTGGCCCCACCAAGCAAAATGGTCTAGAACCGCCCCCGAATCAAACCTCTCAAACTCCTAGACAGCACATACGTTATAAACAGCACTGACGAGGTAAACAGGAGACAAATACATCATCAGTTTTTAAAATACACATAATCATCCTTACTAAAATATATATAATTTTTTAATGCAGTAATACTAACTGGTAACTTGTATAGATTCATATTAAATCTATTAGGGCGAATCGACTTTATTTTTATCAGGCTACAACTGTGAATGTTGTAGTTAAATGTTTCAAAATGTGTTTAGGCTGTTGGCTTATTCATAACAAATACTACAGTTTATTTTTTTAGAAAAGACTATCAACATTAACCTAACCACAGTAATGTGAAGCCACCCATAGTCTTACCTAATGGCCTTGTCATTACATATAACATTGTTAAACAATGGTAGAACAATGGTAAACTTTCATAGGCAAGTACAATTTGAAGGGGTTGAAACTTCCATGAACTATGGAAAAATTATTTACAAATTTTCATCCTGTTCTATCCTACTCCTGTTCTAACTGGCATTTGCCTTTGGATATTTTATTGGTTACTTAAATCATTAGGCTTGCATCCTGCTGAACTCATATCATTCTTGTTTAAATGAAATGCGCAAACAAATGCATGCAGTTACAGTATCCTTTATCACTTTTTGCAAGGTGAGGGATTTTGCAAATGAAAATGCTGAGTGGCTTGTGACCTTGGAAAACTACTAGCCACAGTGGCCAGTGAGCCAAAAAGTTAATTTCAAACCCTGTTTATAATGTAATAAATTTCTAATACAATAACCTATTACCTTATGCGAAAAACATTATTACATTATGAGCTCAAGATTTGATTAAGTTTTAAGAAAATTTTTACATTATGAACATTTTATTACATCAATAATGTAATACTTATTACAGTTATTACATTACGAGTTGCTACAGGCACTGACAGCCTCTGCATCTACAAAAAAGATGCAGTGAAAGTGAATGGTGACTGAGGCTGTCTGATTCTATCATTCTGCCCAAATCTACTTTTGTGTTCCATGAAAGAAAGAAAGTCACACAGATTTAAAACAACATGAGGGTGATATATGGACATTTGTGTAAACTAACCCTCTAAATTGTAATGTTTATTCTTTTAAATGTATGTAATTATGTTATAATGGTAATGCTGCATCAAATGGGAAAAAAAAATATTGTGATAGTTTTCTGCCATATTTATAAGACAAAACAAATGTTTTATTTAGGGCTTCTATTATTAATTTACACCAATCAATAAGGTGAGGATGCTGACCAGTAGTGGATGATGTTGCTCCTGATGTAGATCCCGACATTCCTTTACTACCAGATAGACCAGCCTTGCTGTCTCTTCCTGCAGTGGATAACAATAACATTACAGATATATATAAAAACGTTTATATACATTTGGGAATTTTACATTTGTCGGCTAGAAAAACAGAATGTTTAAAAAAGAGGGGGTCTGAATGAACGTCACTCACGTTTCTTTTCACCATGTTTGTCACCAGCTAATTTCGCCTCACTCTGCTGTCGTTCTAGCCGTTCCTAGGTTAGGCAAATACAAACATTATCAGTAGCAGCATTTAAAACTACTGTGTTTTGAAGGATCATATAATGAAAAGTCTAAAATTTCTTGATATTTTGGGAAATTGTTTTTGGTTTACAGTACTATTAAACTTACTCCTCCCTCTATTTATAAGACTTATCTATTGAAATGAAGTTTAAAAAGTGGCTCGTTCTGAAACTGTTGAATATTTGATGTCAGAAAAGTCTAATACATTGACCCAAGACTGCACACATTTACACATCAAATCCGCCTATTCACCATCATGGCCCACCCAATCATGGTGAAGTAATAAGAAGTAGAATAGTAAGTAGGTTATTTAAAGAAAAAAGAAAGAGGAAACTATTATTCCAGTTGGTATATATAACTAACGATGACACTAAGACATGGGCAAAGTCACAGTAGCTATGCTTCCATCCAAGCTGCAAATTTAATTTGTGAAAAACCATAATATTGCAAAAACAATGTGTGAATAAAGCCGCATTTCCATCCCATGTGTTCAAAAGAACAAAATCGTCACTTCCCAAAAAAAACTGTAGCCACTGTGACTTTTTAATAACTAAAATACTTGCAGTTTAGAGCACACAGACAAAACACTCTAATGAACACAGATCTGGGAGCAATACGTGTGTGTGTTCCTCCTTATGACTTAGCCGTGCAGGTCTATAAGATATTTTTCAAAAGTGTAAATATACCTGCTCTTTGGCACAGCTCAAGTTTGTATTACTTATTTGCTCTACAAACTCTATGCAGGCTTTGGATTCTAGACACTATTATTTCAGGATGACCAGAGCAACATTTCAGATATGATGATTGGTCCGCTGGTTAGTCCAGTTATGAATGAATTATTCAGTCACACAACTTTCTTGATGCGCATCTTGTATCCCTAATAAATTCAACAGGAGTTTATTCAGTAAATGTGTTTCCATCATAGTTTATGTAAATATTTTCTTATCGAATAAAAAAATCCACCTCAAGTGAGCGTTTAAGTTTTTATGTGAATTTTGGAGATTTTACTCACATCTTGTTTTCATCTAGCAGTTTTTATGCGATATCCCAAAATACGCATACAAATACGTGGATGGAAACCCAACCAATGAGGCTGTTACTGAACCAACTTAACTTGATCTGACTGCAAACCCACAATTTGTAGGTAAGCATGGTTACTTATTTTACAAGTGAAGAGGTGTCTAGAGACCTGTTCACACCAAGAATGATAACTATAACTATAATGATAACTATATTAGCATCCACACCAACAGATGATAACTTGCTGTTTATTCTTAGCATGTGCTGCAGTTATATTCATGGTCAAGAAAATGGATGTACATGACCTGCTACTGTTCTACGTTTTGCAAAGAAACCAAAGAAATACAGACGGATGAAACTTCAAAGGAGACAATACAATGTTTTCGACATTAGCGCTGGATACCTGAGGTAATTTTATGCTACAAGCTTGCGTTAGCTTTTCATTATCTCATCTCTGATAATACTGAAGAAGAATGCAGAAGAAACATTGCCGGTTCTTGAGCATGAGTTTCCATTTAGTTTGTGTGTGTAATAAGTGGCAATCCGCTGCTGGAATGTGTTATTTTAAAGATGAGTGCATGTTGCAGCATGAGCCTTTTAAAGTTGGATGAATTTTGATTAGTTGTCAATGTTCTGATCGTTCATCAGCTGGAAATAAAAATGCTCTGAAAGTGATCCCAAAGACAGAATTCCTCGATGCCATTATCGTTATGGTTGTGGTGTAGACTCCGCCATTCTCTTAGAGTTGTTTTTGCTACAAGTGGACATCAGGGGAAAAAATGTAAATGATGAAAAAAGTAGAAATCATTCACCATTTCAAGTAAAAGAGTCTCCTCCTTCTCCTTCTTCTGATCCAAGAGCTCTCTTTCATGTGTTTTATGATACTGCAAAAGTGAAAAGTTATTTCAAAACAAAGTAACTCATATTACAAAAGTATTAAAAGTATTCAGATACAGAAAGCTGCTATGGTGTATAACACTGTCAGACAGTGTGCACCTTAACTAACATACCTGCTCTGTAATGTCCATTTTGTCCACTTCCAGAACTATCTGAAAATAAACAGCAACAGTTTGAGGATCTAATTACTTATAATTAATAAAATTATACATTCTATTCTCTATATTCTAAATCTTTTTAATATAGAGTAGCCTAGGAGAAAAGCTGCCTCACCTTGTGCAAAGTTGCCACTACATCTTTGTCCTTCTCGCAGCATAACAATTTCCGCAAACAGAACTCCAGCTGCTGAAGCAAACGTTTTTCTGCCAGTCTGATGGTGGATCTCAGTTTGGGCAGCATGTAACAGAGCTTGTACCTGTCAAGGTCACAGACTCATCGATTACTGCATTGCAGAATTGATTTTTAACTGCTTCAAAATCAATGAATCATCTTCATGCTTTTTTTTTATAATGCCAAAAATATGTGCTGAAATAAATTTATTTTTAAAAAGAATGCTCATTAATAAAAATGTATTAAACCATTAGGTTAAACTATATAAATTTATGACACAGCAAACATGCATAAAAGCAGTTGTCACCTGACATTGGCCACGGGGTCACTGACCAACTCGAGCGCTGGAATAAGGAAATGTTTGCAAAAATACGTTTTGGAGAAGAGATCTATCGTAATCTCACACAGATCCAGGTACCGCAGCCTGTTCCAATAGCTTCTACCTTGAGCAAGCTCTAAAAAATCAAAAGAGAAGACCGAATTAGCATCTCATAATAGTTACGAGGCTGCAGATAATCACAGCCATGCTGATATTCAGTACAACAGCACTTTTAATTCTTAACACCAAGATGGCGCCGCGGATGGCAGCCTCGGTGTGGAGCTCTCCAATTCTTTTGTTGTTTTTGTTTGTTTGTCCTGTGTTTAGTAATTTAATACTAATATATATAATTACTAATTTTAGTAATACCAGACAATCTTTTCCCGGTTTTGGACTATTTGGACGTTTTGCTGAACATTTTAGTCGAAGGCGAAACTGTGTTTTTTAAGCGCGCTATGAGACGCTGGCGCGCTAGTCAAGCTCCATCAGCGTGGCTTTCAAACAGCACTGCCAAGTATTCATCTAGCGAATCTCAGCTCTCTCCCTAACAAAACAGACGAACTACATCTCCTCACCCATACAAACAAGGACTTTTCAAACTCTGCTGCCTTGTGCTTCACAGAAACCTGGCTGAGTGTAGCCATTCCGGACAGCATATTACATCTGCTGGGCTTTCAGCTGATAGTTAATGGGGAAAACGAGAGGTGGTAGAACATGCTTTTACATCAATGAAAGTTGGTGTACTGATGTAACAACATTAAAGAAGATGTGCTGTCCTAATTTGGAAGTGCTCTTTATCAACTGTAAGCCTTTCTACTCGCCATGGGAGTTTTCCTCATTTATTCTGGTGAGTGTTTATATTCCTCTACACACGTGCATGAACGCAGCGCTGCACAGATGGCTGATCAGATCACAGACATAGAACAACAATACCCATACTCACTTATTATTATTCTCTACGATTTTAACAAAGCCAACCTCACCAGTGAATTGCCAAAATACAGACAGCACATTACATGCCCCACCAGAGACAGAAATACACTGGATCATTGCTACACAACAATAAAGGATGCATATCGCTCTGTCCCTAGAGCAGCTTTGGGACTCTCTGATCACTGTCTCGTTCATCTTCTGACCTACAGGTAGATACTAAAATCAACTAAACCTGTAGTAAAGACTGTAAAGAGATGGACCAATGAAGCAGAGCTAGAACTACAAGCCTGCTTTGACTGCCCTGATTGGAGTGTATTTGAGGCTGCAGACACCAATCTGGACAAGCTCACAGATACTGTGACATCACATATCAGTTTCTGTGAGGATATGTGCATTCCTACTAGGACTCATTTATCATACAACAATGGCAAACCATGGTTTACTGCAAAACTCAGGCAGCTCCATCAGGCCAAAAAAGATGCTTACAGAAGTGGGGATAAAATCTTGTACAATCAGGCCAGGAACACACTGAATAAGGAAATCAGATTGGCTAAAAGAAGCTATTCTGATAAGCTAAAAAACAAGTTTTCAGCTAATGACCCTGCATCAGTGTGGAGAGGCCTGAAAGACATTACTAACTACAAGACACCATCCCCCAACACTGTAGGGAACCAACAACTGGCTGACGACTTGAATGTGTTTTACTGTAGATTTTAAAGGCCCAGTCTCACACCCCACACCCGCTCTGACCTTCACTTCACACAAACATCAACACCTCCTGCAACCCCCCTCCTCCCCCTCCTGCTACTCAATCTGCATTTAAGATCTATGAAGAGAAGGTGTGCTTTGTCTTCCGGAAACAAAAGACAAGGAAAGCACAGGGCCCAGATGGTGTTTCAACCACTTGTTTAAAATTCTGTGCTGACCAGCTGGCCCCCATCTTCACACAGATCTTCAACAGATCATTGGAGCAGTGTGAAGTTCCCTGCTGCTTCAAATGCTCCACCATCGTTCCTGTCCCAAAGAAACCCAAAATCACAGGACTTAATGACTACAGACCCGTCGCTCTGATGTCTGTGGTCATGAAGTCATTTGAGAGACTGGTGTTGGCCCACCAGAAGGACATCACTGGACCCTTTCTAGATACCCTTCAATTTGCTTAGAGCAAACAGGTCTGTGGATGATGCAGTCAACATGGGACTGCATCATATCCTGCAACATCTGGACAGACCAGGGATATATGCATGGATCCTTTTTGTGGACTTAAGTTCGGCTTTAAACACCATCATCCCAGTTATTCTCCGGAATAAATTACATCAACTCTGTTCCCACATCTATCTGTCAGTGGATCACCAGCTTTCTGATGGACATGCAGCAGCTAGTGAGACTGGGGGAATTCACTTCCAGCATCTGTACGATCAGCAGTGGTGCCCCCCAGGGATGTGTGCTCTCCCCACTACTCTTCTCCCTGTATACCAACGACTGCACCGCCAATGACCCCTCTGTCAAGTTCCTGAAGTTTGCAGACGACTGTCATCAGCCTCATCCAAGATGACGATGAGTCTGCATACAAAAGGCAGGTTGAACGGCTGGCTCAGTTCTACTCAGCAGTCACTGAGTCTGTCCTTTGCACTTCTATAACTGTCTGGTTTGGTTCAGCTATGAAATCGGACATCAAAAGACTACAAAGGACACTTCGGAATGCTGAGCGGATTACTGGTTGCCCCCTGCCCTCCCTTCAAGAACTGTACACTTCCAGAGTGAGGAAAAGGGCTGGAAAAATCATGCTGGATCCCACTCACCCAGCCCACTATCTTTTTGAACTGTTTCCTTGTGGATGGTGCTACAGAGCACTGAGCATCAGAACCATCAGGCACAGGAACAGTTTTTTCCCTCAGGCTATCCATCTCATGAACAGTTCAAACTGTTGTATCTCTATATATACTTATATTTTCTATTCACTTTTTATTTTTATTCTGTTTTTTTTTTTAAATTATTATTATCTCTATCTTGTTGTTGTATTGTTTGTGACCTGGAAGCTTGTCACCTAGACAAATTCCTTGCATGTGTAAGCATACTTGGCAATAAAGCTCATTCTGATTGTTAGTAATGATATTGCTTTTATACAACATTTCTATATATACACATGGTAGTACTGAGAAACTTTTAGACACAATATGGCCAGGAATTGTGTTTAATTTTGCTCTGCTAACAAAAATAGTCACAAAAGAAGCAGGATCAACTGTTGCATCTCGCTGAGCAACACGCATATTGACAGCCCGGAATCATCCCAGTGCTGTTGAACTAAACTTAACACATTCTTAAGTATGGAAGTAAATTCATGACTAAAGTCTTTGAAGCGTAAAAGCATGTTGAATTGCTCTAATCGAAAAAATAAATGCACTGTATTTTCAATGCTTGAATTTAAATGCATTGCATTTATAGTGCTTGCATTTTGGGAGGCTGAAATTTAACATTGTTGTATTTTTAAGCATTGAATATTTAGTTTGAAAACATTTCACAACTAATTTCATTATTAAAAATTCAACAATAAATATTCACCTTCCAAAGTTAATTTCCAGAATATACAGTTAATTTCAAAATACAATCTAGATTTTTTGACAGGTAAAATTCAGCCCGTTCTATTTCGCTTAACAAAATTCATTTCCTCAAATTCAGTGGTTCAAATTTGGTTGGATATCCAACCTTCTACATCCGGGAACTGCAGGAAAAGGAGTACTGATGCACAATCTCCAACTGATGCTATCAGTTCTCACCAGTAGGTGGTGCAGTGCAATCGGGTGTTGACTGCTGAAGACCAAAGCTACAGGTAGAGAGAACAGCCGTGTACATTTTGATAGTTTGTTTTTCAAAATTGTTCATGGGTAGAAAATAGATAAATATTTGATTTGCACATGTGGGTGGGCATGAAACGCGCCTTTCCACTGATTGGTCAACCCACGTAATCATCAGTTCCTCATTGCCATGCAACAGAATAATTATCCACCGCTGCTCAACTTTTATTGCAACTACACATTATCTCTCTCTAATCAAACAACCGGACTAAGGAATGCCTGTGACAGGGCCTAGACAGGGCTTCATGCCAACTTTCTTCTGCGTAGGCATGGGTTCTGCAACCTACGTGTGCCAGAGAAATATTAGCTGTCTGTTTCAGAAATAGCCTATTGATGTCCCTCGCATCTGCCTACTTAGACACACAGCCTGTTTTATTTATCTGTCAGCCATCAAAATCTCTATCAAAAGGTGTGGTGAAGCTGCACACGCAGCGTGACCCACTGGACTGTTGTAGTGAAGTGTAGACCAGTATGTGGAATGTATTGGCTTTAAAAAAAAATTATAAAAAGACTGCAGATACATTGTCCAGGTTATTACTTAACTCAGATATTTGAAGCAATGATTGCTGCGTAGGTAGGCATTACATATAATGTAGTAGGGTGACCAGTCATGAATTGGAAGCTTTATTGTCTCATTTCATTTATTTGTCCATGGCTGGGTTTCCTGTGGCACCAAGTAGAATGTTAGTACCATTAAAGTAGTACTTAATCTCTACAGTACATTTCCCAAAAAGCAATCAGGTGATGACTGTTGAAGACCAAAGCTACAGGTAGAAAGAACATCCATGTACATTTTGATAGTTTGTTTTGCACTGAAGAAAGCTATGGGCTGAAACGTTTGCTTACTGTCAAAATATTTTTGATAGACCTTCTTGGTCTGTTCTTTATTCAATGTGCAGACAGCATCTATTGTGGATTTTGGATATTATATTATTTTGCTCCACGCATTTAAGGATATACGAATCCTATTTGAGCACAACAATTCTCTCTACTTCAGCACTTCACAATGGACAGCAACTCTTAAGAAGCACTTAAAAGTGCGTCGTGCATTCGTGTTAAGTTCAGGTTTGGGAAATGCACGTGAAAAAGGAAAGACCGTTCGCAACTTTGCACGTAGAGAATGCTCTTAAGAGCTAAGACTCATAGTTATCAGAAAAGCACGTAGCCTGTCAGTGGCCAGGCCAGCAATTTTCAAGTGGATGGACCTCTGTGAAACAGGGTGGACCTCTATTCGGATCCTAATTTCATCAATAATATAATGAAGCGTACACCTTTGCTCTGCCGTTATGAGTTAATATTTGCTAATTTACACAGCTTAATACTTAGATGCCCATACTGATACAATAAAAATACTTAGTTGTTTTTAAACACTTAGTATGTTTAATATTAGAAATTTACCTTAATAAGTCAAATATAGGCCATAGAATAAAATAAAATAAATTAATATAAGAGATAAGATTCAATAAGCATCATTATTACAAGCTTTTCAGCCTTCCTGAAAAACAGGAGTCTGGTGAATTAGGTGTTCTACTTAACGTCCTGGTTACTTTCGTAACCTCTGTTTTCTGATGGAGGGAACAAGATGTTGTGTCAATGTAGTGACACTAGGGGTTGCCCTTGGGAGCCCCAAACACCTCTGATCTTTGAGAAAAGGCCAATGGGAATTGGCGAGTGGAATTTGCATGCCACTCCTCTGGACATACAGGTATAAAAGGAGCTGGCTTGCAACCACTCATTCAGGTTTTGTGCTGATGAGCCGAGACAAGGTCTCGGCCATTTCAGCAGATAGTTCAGTATTGTGGCAGGAGGGACACAACATCTCATTCTCTCCATCAGGGAACGGAGGTTACGAAAGTAACCAGGACGTTCCTTATCTGTCACTCACTCTACGTTGTGTCGATGTAGTGTCACTAAGGGTCCCTATACAAAATGCCACAACTAGCTGAACTGTATTACGTGAACTGGCAGTGCAAGACGGGCAGACCATTGTGTGTCTTGTAGCCAGCGCACCCGGCCGTCACGTAACCTCCCCCAATGCTCTTACGAGCGTCGTATGGTCCCCTGCACCTCAGGGACAAGTCGACTGCCCAAAAAATGGGGACCGGCTGGGGGGGTGGGGGGGTGGGGGTGTCACTCCCAAGGGGAAGACACTGCGGAGACCAAACCCTGCCCAAGGGGGAGGAAATTGTGTGGAAATACGTCACATGGTCTTACCGAGTCTTGTCGGCAGTGTCTCATGTGGAGAAGTCCCCATGGTAGGTCCTACGCAGGGGGGGTGGAGCTCTACAAACACGGTGACCGGTGACCGGGGGCAGAGGGGCCTCTGCCCAAGGAAGACACGGGTTCACCAACGGGGGAACTGTCTCGCGAAAGATACATCACACGGGGTTACATATGGGCAACCAGCGCATGTGGAGCACCTACCCCAGTACAGGGCCAAGTTAGCACACATACTGGGCCGGCAACGAGTTTCTCCACAAACTCACCTGCCACAGGGCTAAGGAGGAAGGACATCCAGGGTCCACGACTTTGTGAACACGACTGGGGGTAAAAAGTGCACGTCTTTGCCTCCGGAGGGGAAAGGCGCTATAAGCAAGTGGTACACCCGGCCAGCTGTCCCGCAACTTACCTGCTCGTACCTGACAACACACGAGACGAGACCGGCTCAACCCGGAGATTGTAGAACCTCGCGAAGGTATTGGGTGTTGCCCAGCCCGCTGCTCTGCAGATGTCTGCTAAAGAGGCGCCATTGGTCAGAGCCCAGGAGGCCGCCACACTCCTTGTAGAGTGTGATCGTAGCCCCAAGGGGGGCGGCACGTCCTGGGCATGATATGCCAAAGCGATGGCATCAATGATCCAGTGGGTGATCCTCTGTTTGGAGACAGTGCTCCCTTTCTGCTTTCCTCCAAAGCAGACAAAGAGCTGCTCAGAGCGTCTAAAGCTCTGCGTGCATTCCAAATAGATGCGCAAATCACACACCGGACATAGCAACGACAAGGCTGGGTCTGCCTCCTCCTGGGGCAGCGCTTGCAGGTTCACCACCTGATCCCGAAACGGGGTCGTGGGAACCTTAGGCACATAGCCCGGTCGGGGTCTCAGTACCACGTGAGAGTATCCCGGACCAAACTCCAGGCACGTGTCGCCAACAGAGAATGCCTGCAGGTCCCCTACCCTCTTGATGGAAGTGAGCACAGTCAGGAGGGCAGTCTTCAAGGAGAGTGCCTCTAGCTCTAGATTCCAGAGCTGCTTCTGCAACTTTCGTGAAGGCGCAAGGTGACAGGGACAGACCGAAGGTGAGGACCTTGTACTGGTACACCTGGCCCTCGAAAGCAAACTGCAGGAAAGGCCTGTGTCGAGGTAAAACGAGACATGGAAGTACGCGTCCTTCAGGTCTACCGCCACAAACCAATCTTGATGCCGGACGCTCGCTAAAATGTGTTTTTGCTTCAGCATCTTAAACAGGAATCTGTGCAAGGCCCGGTTCAGTACTCGCAGGTCCAAGATTGGCCGCAACCCACTGCCTTACTTTGGTATGATGCAGAGCCTGAGACGCCACACTGGGGGGGCTCGAGCCCCGAACTTGTGGCCGTGCTGAGTCTGGGGACATCGAAGCACTTACCTGGATCCGTATACCCACCATAGGACCGGTCCGGGATGGGGGAGGAGGGAAATCGTTCTGTCGCAACCATCCTGACGTGGGTGCAATTGTGCCACAGCTGGGCAAGTGGGGGCGGGGAGCCCACCTCCGGAGTGCCATGCCTGCAATAAAGGTGCGGTGCCTGGCGGTCGTTATAACGATGGCCGTGGACACCGAATGTGAGGAAAATGCTCTTTTCTTGAAAATGTGGGTACCGCAGTCCTTTGGGCGTGTGGCGAAATATTAAGAAAACGAGTGCTTCGAAGCCTTCTTTGGGCTGCGGCGGAGCCGGTGTTGCTGCCGCAGGGGGACGCCCTTGGTGATGAGCAGACGGGGTGCGGGATCTTGATCCACACCGCGGCAGGATGTGCTGGATAGCCTCTGTCTGCTTCTTAACTGTCGAGAACTGCTGGGCAAAGTCCTCGATGGTGTCGCCGAATAGGCCAACCCGGGAGATGAGAGCATCAAGGAATCGTACCTTGTCAGCCTCCATCTCGACCAGGTTGAGCCAAAGGTGGTGCTCCTGGACCACCAGGGTGGACATCGCCTGCCCGAGAGACCGTGGCGTGACCTTCATCACTCGGAGGCCGAGATCGGTCGCCGAGCGCAGCTCCTGCATCAATCCCGGGTCAGAACTACCCTCGTGCAGTTCTCTCATCGCCTTGGCTTGGTGCACTTGCAGGAGAGCCATTGCATGCAGGGCGGAGGCGGCCTGTCCAGTGGCACCATAGGCCTTAGTCGCCAGTGACGATGTAAGCCTACAGGCCCTGGAATGTAGTCTCAGACGGTTCCACCAGCTGGCGGCGTTTTGCAGGCACAAGTGCACCGCAACCGCCTTATCCACCTCACCGAGTACCCCCTGGCAGCCCCACCGTCGAGGGTAGTGAGAGTGGAGGAGCCTATAAATCGGGTCCGGGAAGTGAAAGGTGCCCACCACGATCTCGTGAGCTCATCATGCTCTTCCTGGAAGAAAGGAACCGGGCGGGGCACGGCCGTGAGCGCCGCTCTGAGCCCAGGAACCAATCGTCGAGCCGTGAGGGTTCAGGGGGAGTAGAGGGTTCCACTCCAGCCCGACACTCGCAGCTTCCCGGGCAAGCATGGCCACCAGCTCCGCATCAGCCTGCGACTGGGTGACCGCACCTGAGGGTGGGAGCCCAGTCGAGCCCTCGGCGTCAGACTGGACAAGCCCGCTCTCGATGCTGCGATCGAGAGCTCATCCTCTTTGCGAGCCCCGAATAAGATCGCGAACTCACCCTGAGACGAGCCGGCGGTCTCATCCCAGAACTCGACCAGGGCACACAAGCGTACTGGGGAATGGGAGGTCCGTGGGGGGTTTCCCGGCGAAGAAGCTCCCATTGAGGTCCCCAAATTGCCCCCAGTGCTAACCACCGTGGCCTCATACCTGTAGGTAGAAGGACCGAGGCAGGGAGCCGCTGGGGTGGCTTTCCCTCTGACAAAGGAAAGCCTTGACTGCAACGTTGCCATGGTCACATTCTCGCAATGAGGACATGACCCATCCACGAATGGTGTCTCCACGTGGACAGCGCCCAAACACATGAGACAGCGATCATGGCCATCAGAAGCGGAGAGATAGCGACCGCAACCAGGAATTATACACAGACAGAAAGCATCTTTAAAAAGGCACTCCATCTGTGTCACATTTTCAAGTACTACTTAAGTTACGATGGCTTTGGAAACTGGAGGCAAAACTAAGATGAATCCTAAGATGCATTGTACGATCTAGGCTTATGATCCTTTTGGGAAACGAGGCCCAGACCTGCGCAGTGCTCTCACATATGCAATTAAAAACTTGCGATTAGAAATTTTAACCCATTCACATGTGATCGATAATCTTTGTTTCTATCTTGGAAAATCCACAAATGTAGCATACTGACAGCGTTACAACAAAGAACTTGTAAAATGCGCCTGATGTCTACTTCGCTATCGCAAAATCATAAATCATAGGTAATGTTCCCTCTGCGCTGTGCGCCGCACCCTATCGCGCAGCCACGCTCGATACGCAATCCATAATTTAATGAGCTGTACACAAAAACAAGAGCAGGAAAAATTGAGAGGCAATCAAATAAAATGCAAAATATTATTCTGTTTGCCCAACAGGTCATGCATGTGAGTCCTTTATCTAGACGCTTGACTTGAAGAGAACAAGCTTAAAGATTGTCACGGTGCTGTCAGTCTGTCAGTCTGGGTTTTTGTCTGACAGGACTTGTGTTTCGTTGTCTGTCTTTGTGTGAGTGCATGGTTTTGGTTGTATTCCCTGCCGTGCGCTCTTCAGTCTGTCTGTTTCATGTCGGGAGCATGGTGTCTGGATCCTGACTTCCTGTCTGGTTCGGTTTCGATCTTCGTCAGGATCCGGACACTCATGCTCCATGTCTGTCTGTTATTGACATGGGTGCATCGCGCTTATGTCATCTTGGCAGCATGCACTCACCTCAATAATTTGTCTCTTGCGAACATGGGTGCACCTCGTGTCGCGTTGCGTGCACAGGTCGCACTCGGGTTGCGAGCTGTCTTCATGTTGTGCTGAGGTTCGGTCACTTCGGTCTAAGGTGTCGGATGTGTGTGTGGGAGGTTTTGTTTAGTGTGAGAATGCTAATGACTAGTATGGTTTGTGTCACAGGCATTCCTTAGTCCAGTTGTTTGATGAGAGAGAGATAATATGTAGTTGCAATAAAAGTTGAGCGGTGGTGGATAATTATTCTGCTGCATGGCATTGAGGAACTGATGATGACGTGGGTTGACCAATCAGTGGAAAGGCATGATTCATGTCCACCCACATGTGCAAATCAAATATTTATCTATTTTCTACACATGAACAATTTTGAAAAACAAACTCCATGAACAATTTTGAAAAACAAACTATCAAAACGTACACAGCTGTTCTCTCTACCTGTAGCTTTGGTCTTCAGCAGTCAACACCCGATTGCATTGCACCACCTACTGGTGAGAACTAATGGCATCAGTTGGAGATTGTGTATCGGTACTCTGCTGCTTTTTCTGCAGTTCCTGGATGTAGAAGGTTGAATTTCCAACCGAATTTGAATCACTGAATTTGAGGAAGCAAATTTTGTTAAGCGAAATAGAACGGGCTGAATGTTACCTGTCGAAAAATCTAGATTGTATAAATATATTGAATATTTTGGAAATTAACTTTGGATGGTGAATATTAATTGTTGAATTTTTAATAATGAAATAAGTTGTGAAATGTTTTCAAATGAAATATTCAATGCTTAAAAATACAATAATGTTAAATTTCAGCCTCCCAAAATGCAACCACTGTAAACGCAATGCATTTAAATGCAAGCACTGATAATACAATGCATTTATTTTTTCGATTAGAGCAATTCAACATGCTTTAATGCTTCGAAGACTTTAGTCATGAATTTACTTCGATACTTAAACATCACACCGTTTGTCCATTCAGATTTGAGAAACTGTCTGATTAGAAGGTATGTTGTATAAAATAAGAATTACCTTGCATTATTTTGCTGATTATCTCTTGCCGCTGTTCCTGTTTGCGGTTATAACGCAAGAACACACATA
The DNA here is from genome assembly GCF_019703515.2 of Myxocyprinus asiaticus. Classification (NCBI taxonomy): domain Eukaryota; kingdom Metazoa; phylum Chordata; class Actinopteri; order Cypriniformes; family Catostomidae; genus Myxocyprinus; species Myxocyprinus asiaticus. Next base: position 20,302,958 of record NC_059368.1, read on the forward strand.
ATGTTCTGGCAGCTTCCCGCTGGACAGGCAGAACATTCTAGAACAGCATAAAGAGATGTACAGATTAAATGTGTTTCAAGTGAGAGACTGTACAGGCAGCATTGTGCATGTGACAAGTTTACATTGGTAGTGATGATGTTGAACATTCTGGGAAGGAAGCGGAAGTAGATCTGGTCTCCAGAGATGACACGGGGCAGACAGGAGTAGCACTGCAGAAGTTTCTCATGAACCCGCCAGCGCAGTGATGCTGCTGCTTTCTGTTCCGCCGCCACCAGAGCAGGCACCAAATCTTGTACATTCACCTGCTGTAAGGCAGAGAATTACAGAGGGTTTGTTTTAAAGTAATGCCTATTCTATTTGTAATTTTGACATTAGCTAAGAATTTAAGGTAAAAACATTGTTTATTTATTTCTGTTAGCACCATAATAATGGCAGCTAAAGCTAAATTAGAGTTAAGACAACAACAGCAAAAATACCATGATATTACCATGTTGTTTTGACACACACCATGGCAATACCATGGTTTGAACATGTACCATGGTATTTTTTGCAGTACCTTTGAGTACAATGTTGAGTACAATGTAAATAACATGGTTCATGAATATGGTATGAACATGGTTTAGGAATATGGACCGATATATCGGTCGATTAACATGCAGATATTTGGCCATTTTTACACTAAGATAGTTTTGTCAGGTAACCTAAAAAATGTGCTTCATGTAGCAACATCTGAATTACAACTGGTTTCAAGTCAAATAATATTATTAAATATGATTACATCAAACTGAAAACATTAGGCTGCATCAGTGTCAGAAATTAACTTAGCAAAGGGGGAATATTTGCCCCCTGGATTGAATTTTCAGGGGCATTTTTTACCTTTGAGGGCTTTTTTTTTTCTTTTTCTAATCATTAAAAAAAATTGCTGTGTCTCATCCTTTTATACTACTGTCGAATACTAATTAAATCAATTCACTAATACAAATTCAGAGAGTGATTACCTCTTACCCCAAGAATAAAATCAATATTAATTTATATTTTATGCCATAATACAAATAACTACAACTATAGTAAAATATATTAAAAACTATATCAAATGTTTCATTATGAGGGCATTTCACATTTTCAATTTAGGGGGCATTTTTGTTTTTTTTTTGTGGCATTTTTGCCCCGAGCCCTCCTTATTGTCTGACCCTGGTTTACATCAACTAAAGTAATTTATAACGGTTACTGGCATTGGCCAATAACTGTGCCCACTTGACCAATAAACAGAAGTGTTCCTTCTGCCTTGAGTCAGTTCCAAAACCTACCAAGGTACTTCACACAATTTTGTGTAAATATTGTGTAATATAAGTGTTCTTTTAGATTCAGCAATTTTATATACTGTACATCTTTGCTATCATTCAACTGTATTATATTAACAGTATCAGCCACCTTCTATCCTGCTGTCTAGATATCAGTTTTGGCATTGGCCATTAAAAAAAAAAAAAAGATCACTAGTAATCATTAGTACCATGTACCTTGGTATTACCATCTTATACTATCACAAGACCAAATTACCATCACAGTGTTGTTGTTTTTATTTAGCTTTTATGCATAAGACCAACATTCTAACCAACACACACAAGCAAGATAAAACACATTTACAGTAGCTGGTACCTTGCTCTCAGGTCCTGCTCCCTCCCCTCTCGAAGTGGCCAGCTCTAATGTCTCCTGAAGATTATTCAACAGAGCATCCAGTACCTGCAGTCAAAAGTCCTTCAAGTCAATAACATCTTCTCCTCATCACATGTTTCATAAGCACACTTCTTCCATCCTAACAAAGGCCAGGAGATAGGTTTGAGTAAGATCTCTTTGTAATGAAAACTGTTCAACCATACATGATATGTTTGCCTTGACACCATTCACTTTAATTAAATGAAAAAAGCTGCAATGACAGTGAATAGTGACTGAGGCTGTCAGTCTGTAACAATCTACCTGACATCTTTTGTGTTGCATGGAATAATAAAAGTCATAAAGGTTAAGAACAACATGAGGGTGAGTAAATAATTAAAGAACTATCCCTTTAGAAGCTTTTGGCTAGATAGAGTCTTTTTCTACTATTCCCTCAGTGAAATCTGCTGGTGGTGAAATATTTACCTCGGCCATTGATATTAATAATGCTTTTAAAGAGTTCTATCTTTATTTCTATAGTTCCACATCTTCGTCTACTGATGAAGATATTAGAAACTTTGTGGAACAATTAGAACTCCCTAAACTGACGACTGAGCAAAAACATTCTCTTGATTCTGAGATAACCTTGGAGGAGCTTGGCAAGGTAATTAAGGCCTTGCCTACAGGCAAGGCTCCGGGGCCAGACGGATTTGCAGCTGAATTTTTTAGATCTTATGCTACAGAACTGGCTCCACATTTGTCAGAAGTTTATACAGAATCATTAAAGAATGGGAAGCTTCCAACAACCATGACACAAGCCCGGATCAGTCTGATTCTTAAAATGGACAAAGATCCAAGCGAGTGTAAGAGTTACCATCCAATTTCCCTGATCCAGCTAGACGTAAAAATATTAAAGTTCTCAGGATGCAGAATCAATTGGTCTAAATCCGAGGCTTTGGCTCTGGCAGCATGCTGCCCAGTGGTGGCCTTCTGGCCGGGCGCCTTACAGTGGCCAGACAGGACATTAAGTATTTGGGCATTTAATTCCCAGCAAATTTGTCTGATATAGTTAAAAGTTAATTTTGACCCGTTAATGGGGAGGTTTTCGGGCGATGTGGCAGGTGGGTTTCATTGCATTTATCTATGATTTGGAAGGTTAATGCTATTAAAATGAATTGTATTCCAAAATTCAACTACCTGCTACAGTCTCTCCCTGTAGATGTCCCCCTCTCTTATTTCAAGCAATTTGATAGCATAGCGAAGTCCTTCATTTGGAATGGTAAGCATCCTAGATTACATTTTAATAAGTTGCATAGGCTGATCGAAAAATGTGGGCTAGGCCTACACAAGATTTAGTTTTATTATTATGCATTCAGACATTTGGCTCATTGGTCACTTCCACCTGAGAGAGCCCCTCCCTGGTTGTGTACTGAACAGGACGTTCTTGCCCCTATTTCGCCATTGCAAAGCCTTTCTATCAGACTAATCGGAGAAGTTAAGTTACACCCCGTTATCTTGCATTTGCACTCGGTATGGACAAAAGTGTCCAGAATGTTTAATTCGGACATTTATTTAAATGTTGCCTCAAGCATATGGCTGAACCCTAAATTATGTATTGATAAGTCCCCTTTCTGCTGGTCAGAGTGGATTTTGAGGGGGGTTACTACACTCTGGTATTGGAGGAAGGAGTGTGGGCTAGGATTTTAAAAAACGTCAAGTCTGCATCTAGAGATGCAAGGGTGCGCCTTATACAATTCAAGATTATACATCGATTCTGTTGGACCCCCTCTAGATTGTATAGGCTTGGTCTTAAAGACACACCCACCTGCTGGTGATGCCAATCAGAAGATGGAGACACGGCCCATGTTTTTTGGTGGTGTGTTGAGATCCAGGGGTTTTGGATGAAGGTTCAGAGTATTGTGTGCGACGTGTTGGGCACTCGGATTTCGTTTTGCCCAAGACTCTGTGTTTTGGGCGATGGGGAGGTCATCGATGTGGGGAATAAAAACAAAGAATTGGGTCCTGACCAGTGTAATGGTTGCCAGACAGATTGTTTTGAGGGGATGGAAGTCGGCTGGAGCGCCCCCATTTCAGGAGTGGTGCACGGAGATGGGGAGGGTGGCGGCGTATGAGGAAGTGGTATTTAGTAGACTGGGTAATTTGGATTTGTTTGTTGGGAAATGGGGCAAGTGTTTGGCATTCTTGGAGGGCTCTCAGGGAGAGGTAGCGGGGAGAGAGGTTTAGATGTAGATGTGTGTGATTATTATTATTATATTATATAATTTTATTTTTTATTTTTATTTATTTATTTATTTATTTGTGTGTGTGTTTATATGCTGATGTGACCACGGGAGTGTTTGTTGGAGGTCGGGTTGAGGTTGGGGAGGGGGAGGGGTAGTGGTGGGGGTAAAATGTTGATTCCATGTATATATGTTTTGCTTTTCGTGTTTTCTGTGTGAATCAATAAAAATGTTAATCGCAAAAAAAAAAAAAGAACTATCCCTTTAACTATAATAGATACTCTGTTCACTAAAATCAGTATGCCTGATAGCCCACGATATTCAGTGAGCTCTGCATAGCACTATAATGGATGCTTATGCAGTGTGTGACTAACACCTCTCAGGGGATCATAACCAAATAAACAATACCACACTCCCAGCCTGAGCTAGAGAAGAGCAGTGTATTCATTCATCCTACACACAACCTCCGCAAAGCCTCACACACATGCGCACGCACGCCCCCCCCCCCACACACACACTTTGGCATGGCATGTCTGGCACCACTAATGAATGTTTGCTAGTTTGTTGTTAAAGGAATAGTTCACCCAAAAATGAAAATTGTGTCATCATTTACTTAGACTCTTGTCTTGCCAAACCAAATTCCACTTTATAAACATCACTGGTTCTTGCGTGTCTCCTGACCAAACATCTGTTCAGCACCCAAAGCTATTGCATGTCTTGGAAAGGACTAAGTGGAAAGGAAAATAGTGCACAAGTACCATGGACTACTTATTTGGGTGCTTTTAAGACCTTTTTGAAGTTTAACAGACTGGTCAATTTGTACTGCCATTTTATGGAAAACAAATAATCAGAAATTATAAAAATTTCTCCTTTTGTGTTCCACAGAAAAAATAACAGCATAAGGGTTTGGAACAACATGTGGGTGAGTAAATAATTACAGCATTCAGTAGTTCATTTTGTTGATACATTACAAAGAAAGGGCAAAATGCATGACAAAAAAAATTGCTTTCTTTTACTTTATACTGTTTCACACACTCCAGAAAAGGAATTCAGCCTGGTCTCATGAAATTTATGTGAGCATTGCGATGTTTTTGAAAAACTGAAATTACATGTTTGGCTGCAGTTTTAAAGTGAAATGTCCAGCGGGGGGCGCCAAAACCGAGCGAAATGAGGTTGTAATCAGATGAGGTTTTTAAGGTGAATTTTAGATGGAGGTTTTAATAAGTAAAACGTACCTCCAAATCCAAAAACTTTACCCTAAACCTAACCAGTAGTGTCCGAAAAGATAAATGAGAGTTTAACAAAACAGACAACCTTACCCTTAACCAACATCTAACCCTAAACGATAGTGTTTTAAAATGCAAAGAAAAAGAAAAAAAAAGAAAAAAGACAACACATTAACTGAAGCATCCATGTCATTTTGTGTCGCTTCTACAGCACTTTCACTTCCGTGCATCTTTGGCTGGACTCAAACCGCGGCCGTCAAGCCCAAAGTCCAACGCTTTATCTACAAGTCAGTTTAAAAAATGTATATAGAGTAACGTTCATTCTATGAGACCAGGTTGCAGCATATATATATATATATATATATATACTACCGGTCAAAAGTTTTGAAACACTTACTCATTCTTTATTATAATTCTTTTTTTTTTTTTTTTCACATTTTAGAATAATAGTAAAGTCATTAAAACTATGGAATAACATAAATGGAACTATGGGAATTATGTTGTGACTAAACAAAATCCAAAATAAATCAAAACTGTGTTAAATTTTAGCATCTTCAAAGTAGCCACCTTTTGCCTAGAATTTGCAGAAATGTACTCTTGACATTTTCTCAAACAACTTCTTGAGGTATCACCCTGGGACGCTTTTTAAACTGTATTGAAGGAGTTCCCATCTATGTTGGGCACTTATTGGCTGCTTTTCTTTATTATTTGATCCAAGTCATCAATTTCAAAAACCTTTTTTTTTTTTTATTATTACATTTTAGATTTAAAATGAAATATATTAATATGGTGGCACAATTATATTTTTGTCTACAAAACTAATTTCAAACATTTAAGCATACGCCTTCAGATCAAAAGATTTTTAAGATCATGAGAAACATTTCGGTCAAGTGTTTCAAAACTTTTGACTGGTAGTGTATATGTGTGTATACACTACAACATAATTCCCATAGTTCCATTCATGTTATTCCAGAGTTTTGATGAATTTACTATTATTCTAAAATATGAAGAAAAACAAAACTATAATAAAGAGTGAGTAAGTGTTTCAAAACTTTTGACCGGTAGAGTATATATATACATACACACAAACACATTGGCAACCAAATGTAAAGATTTTGCTCTTATGGAAAAAAATTGTTACTTTTATTCACCAAAGTGGCATTCAGCTGATCACAATGTATAGTCAGGAAATAAATAACATGAAAAATTTGAAAAAAATGTTCAGAACTTCTTAAACTATTTCAAAGAGTTCTCATCAAAAAATCCTCCAAGTGCAGCAATGACAGCTTTGCAGATCCTTGGCATTCTAGCTGTCAGTTTGTCCAGATACTCGGGTGACATTTCACCCCACACTTCCTGTAGCACTTGCCAAAGATGTGGCTGCTGATCCCACAAAAGCTCAATGGGGTTGAGATCCATAACACTCTTTTCCAATTATCTGTTGTCCAATGTCTGTGTTTCTTTGCCCACTCTAACCTTTTCTTTTTGTTTTTCCTGTTTCAAAAGTGGCTTTTTCTTTGCAATTCTTCCCATAAGGCCTACACCCCTGAGTCTTCTCTTTACTGTTGTACATGAAACTGGTGTTGAGTGGGTAGGATTCAATGAAGCTGTCAGCTGAGGACATTTGAGGCATCTATTTCTCAAACTAGAGACTCTGATGTACTTATCCTCTTGTTTAGTTGTACATCTGGCCTTCCACATCTCTTTCTGTCCTTGTTAGAGCCAGTTGTCCTTTGTCTTTGAAGACTGCAGTGTACACCTTTGTATGAAGTATTGTATAGCCTTTATTCCTCAAAACAATGATTGACTGACGAGTTTCTAGAGAAAGCTGTTTCTTTTTTGCCATTTTTGATCTAATATTGACCTCAAGACATGCCAGTCTATTGCATACTGTGGCAACTCAAAAACAAACACAAAGACAATGTTAAGCTTCATTTAATGAACCAAATAGCTTTCAGCAGTATTTGATATAATGACAAGTGATTTTCTAGTACCATATTAGCAATTTAGCATGATTACTCAAGGATAAGGTGTTGGAGTGATGGCTGCTAGAAATGGGGCCTATCTAGATTTGATCAAAAATTACTTTTTTCAAATAGTGATGGTGCTGTTTTTTACATCAGTAATGTCCTAACTATACTTTGTGATCAGTTGAATGCCATTTTGGTGAATTAAAGTACCATTTTCCTTCCAAAACAGCAAAATCTGTATATTATTCCAAACTTTTGGCCGCCAGTGTGTGTGTATATATATATATATATGTATATATATATATATATATATATATATATATATATATATACATACGGTATATAATGATTATATAATATTATATGATATACAATAACTCTTGTCCTGAGAAAGAATAAAGCTTTCTATGAAGAATGTTGCCACGTCTAACACAACAGTGTGCCAAGGAAATGACAGTTCTGACTGAAGCAACTGAACACTCTCTTTATAAACAAACGCATAAACCTTTTTTCAGGTCTCACCTCTAATGAATCATCCTGCAGCAAAGTGATTAGCTCTTTGTGTACGTAATGCACATTTGGGCCCAGCAATTTGACCACCTAATGCAGAAGGATTAGAGAAGATTGTATTGTGCATTCTGAACAGGCTTCTTCCATCTACGCTAAGTGTAAAGTCACTAATGGCAGCAAATAATAACATCATAATGGCATATATTATGATAACAAGTTGCATAACATTCACAGTGCTGTCTGAGTTCTACCAATATTGAAAGTGTGTTCAATGTGATTAGAGCTCCCAAATTCATTTATTTGGCTTGTGGTAATGTACTTCAGTATTCTCTTTCCTGTTCAATCTGATGAACCCATTCTACAGCCATTTACAAATATCAAGAAAAGTTTTAAAATATTGCAATAAGTTATATGACCTTTCTGCTGAAAACCAGCACATGTTGTGCTTTGAATGCTGGTCCACAACACTGGTGCTGGTGTGTAGGTGATCCAACATGTCTTATCAAGCAAAACTTCCTTAGTTAATATACTGGTACTGGTCAAAGTTTTGCTGATTAACAACACGGCTATGCTGGTTTACCAGCTAGACCAGCACAATCCAGCATAAACCAGCCTAGACCAACATGGGAACTGCATGCTAGTCTTTTCAGCAAAGCTGGGTTTAGTAGAGTTACAGACAGACCAGTAAGAAAGGAGAATTCAGAGGCACTGCTACCTAACAAAATGTGAGACTAATTGTATCCCACAAGGGAAATGTTAAAATCAGATTGAGAGTTTTTACCTCATGGAAACCCTCAGCTGCTGTCTTCCGTACTGAAATCTCAGGGTCATGACAGAGACTTGAGAAGGTGTGATATAATTCAGACAAGAAGTGGTTTGGATCAGCAAATAACACCATGGCCTGCAAATACACATGGAAAAGAACTAAAACAAAATTGTAGGTTGTCATTTCTTGTCACTTACATTTCGTAAATAATATGGCATTTCATTCCCATGACAAACAGCTTGTGATAAAACAGCCATGTAATTTGTGAATTCTACTCAGAAACATCCCATTAAACTCCAGTCACACAGTAAAATGCTAATGTATTATTCAAGAGAGTAACCTAAATGATAGTCTCAGCTGCTTTGAAAATGAGCAAACTGTATGGATCTACTGTAAGAAAAGCTCACAGTCACCCAAACTGAGTGAGTGAGTTTTATTAAACCTGACTTTCAGCTGCCTTCATCTCACACTATTCTCAGAAAGCGCAGCCCTAAGATGAGTAACAGACATTATAGTGTATATAACCAGACTAATAACAGGGAAGCACTTCAGTGGTTGATGATGAAGCAATCAGATGTCTAATTTCCTCAAATGAGCTTTTCTAGACATCTTTGTCTCCAATGACAGATGTTAAAAATAGGTAACTATGTTTTAGAATATTGACTGGTAAACAGAAGTCCAGCTGTTAAATGAATGTATTCTAAAGCGATACGATCCCTTTTGGTGTGAAAAAGATAAATATGTAAGTACTTTTTTAACTCAATCATCGCTTCTGGTTAGCAATGGTAAGTGCGTGCGATGTAATCGTGTTGGCACGTGAGACACGCAAGAACTTATGCATGTGCGAAACACATGGAAGAGCAGCGCTGTTTACAACTGAGTTTGTGAACTTTTTTCGCACGAAAAGCGATCATATCACTTTAGAAAACATTCACTTAACTGCTGGAGTCGTATCAATGATGTTTAAGGCCAAAGTATACTTGGCGCGTCCGCGTTGCTGATCGCTCCGCGCACAGTATGCGTGATGTAAATTTGGTCATAATCCAGTGCACACGGCCTGACCGCGCACGGGCCAGATTTTCTTAACTTGTGGACGCAGTCATCGTCTGTGCGCATCGTTGGCGCATATGCCGGCCATTGACTCAAAATTGACTAAAAGTGTATCAAAAAGTTGTAGTGGGCATGCGTCAAACGCGTTCGTGGTCAGAAGTGTATACTCACAAAGGCAACGCGGTTGACCAGGCACGAGCCGATCCGGAGCACACAAGAACGAACTATACCTGGGCCTTTGTTCTGACTGTCTGTGATTTTTGGAGCTTTAAAGGTCGGATCACAATCCACTTGCATTTTAAGGACCTACAGAGCGGAGATATTTTTCTATTTTTCTTCACATGTGCCCTGGTAAAGAAAGAAAGTCATACACACCTGGGATATCATGAGGGTGAGTAAATGATGAGAGAATTTTCATTTTTGGTTGAACTATCCCTTTATATGCAGAGAAAATTTAAATCATTTGTTAGTGAATTTTACAAAATGTAAAACACTGTATCTCTGTGGAGCTTTTAAAACAGTGCTCTGGTTGTTTGAGCATCCCGACACAGCAATACTGACTACGTTAACAAGGACAGCAGAAAGCAGTTTTTTGCGAGAAAGTGGCTTTCCCGTTTACATGCACTGTATATATGGCGTACTTGCGATGCTTGTGTACAAATAACAAATATGGCATCTGAGGAAGACTCGCTAGTTTATTCTGTGTTGCTTCGCTTTATTCCCTTAATGTATGTGCGCATATACATGAACATTAGGGACAGTCCATATTTTACATTGCTGTATATAAATGGGTATACTTTATAGTGTATGTGAAAACAATCATTTTTGCTATTCTAAATGCAAATCTGACCTTTTAGGATTGCAATAAACTTCCCTGTCTCACTGTTTGTAAAAACAGTAAGTCCCACCCCAAACTCATGCCTTTGGCTGAGCCAGAAGCTGACATGTCAGACTGCTTATGCAAACAGTGTAATGTTCTGAAAGCAGGAGGACAACCTACAAGTGTATCTGTATATATATTAAAATTTCAAAAAATCCACAATTCCCCTTCAGAGATTTCACACATAGTGTTTTTGATGTTAGTCAGGAAAACTCACAGGAAAGTTGTAGGCACAGTTCCTGCGCACCGAAGCGTATTTGTTCTCCAGCTCCAGCGGGTAGGGCTGGCTCTCACAATGGCCATTTTCATGCTGCAGACCCAGACAGCACAGCTTCTTATAAAATTCCAGAAACCAGAGGTGCTGTTCATCAGTGAAAGACTCTGTTCAAGCAAAAGGTATAAGAATACATTATATTAGCAATAACCCAACCAAAACCAGAATCGTGGCATGAGCATAAGCTTGTTCACAATGCATGTATGCAGTTAAGTATGCTTTGTCAAATTTGTTTAAATGTTTAAATATGTGCCAGCATGAGTAAATGGGCTTCCCAAACTGAGTCTGGTTCCTCCCAAGGGTTCTTCATCTACTTAAACATCTAAGGGAGTACTGTCGCCTTTGTCTAACTGGGGGGTTTGTTTGGCACTATTCTGTGTAATGCTGCTTAGTCTTAAAGTATAAAATGCTATACAAATTAAATTACATGAAGGAAACTTATGAAAGTCTACTCATAGATTGTAATCCTAAAATCATTCAAAAAAAATTTTAGGTAAAAAAAGGAAATGGACACACACCAGAGAGGCCGTGACAAAGCTTTCCATACTGAAAGGACAAGGAGGCCAATGCTGCCTCATCAGCTTTGAAGCACTTTTCACAGAATGCCTTCACCAAGGGAAATATCACACAAGTTCTGTCATCTGTGAAGATAGGGTGATAGAAAGGGAGGGAGGGTGAGAGGTTGACAGGAAAAGAGTGTGAGACAAGTTTCAAAATACAGCAAACATTTCACAATCTTCACAAAAGAGCCACTCGCCATATCTAAATCTGATGTCCCTGCATGCAGAATAAAAAGAGACAGTATGAGAATATAATGAAAGTATGTCTGTTGATATGTGCAGGTACACAGCATTTGTTTGAAGCAGCACTCCTTGGTGTGATGAAATGGGAAAACAACAGGAAGTGTGATCATTTCTTCAAATGTTTGACACTTTTGAGTTTCTCTGTCATTTAACTATCCTGTATATGAGACTAAAGTCCCATACACACTGACAGCGATTGTTTTGCTGGAGGTCAACAGGTTGTTGTACTATTGGTCACTAGTAGGCATTCCTGCCACTGGATAAAAAAGGTAAAAATAAGACCTTATCTCATGAAAATTATGTGACTGTGGCAACATTTTTGAAAAAACAAAAATATTTCCTTCATTTCACGTTTTGCTGCTGTTTCCAGTGAAATGTCCAGCGAGGGGTGCCAAAAGAGAGTGAAAAGTTGTCGTAATCATATGATTTTCACGCTGAATGATAGATGGAGGTTTTAAGTAGTAAAACGTACCTCCCTAACCTAAAACTTTAACCTAAACCTAAACAATAGTGTCCTAAATGCAAATGAGAGGTGAATAAAATAGACATCCTTATCCTTAATCAACACCTAAACCTAACCGATAGTGTCCTAAAAGCAAATGCGACATGAACAGACAAATTTTCTGAAGCAACCACGTATTTCGTGCCAGTTCTATGACACTTTCATCTCACGTGTCAGCTTGCATGCTTGGCTGGGCTCGAGCTTTAGTCTCCCGAGTCCAACACTATCAGTTAAGCTACCACGCTTTGGAATAAGTGTGTCTGTGTGTAGGTGTGTCTGTAATACAAGTGTTCAAATGTATTATTATTCAAATAATGCTTTACAGTAAAAGAGTTTAAGCATCATAACATAGCAGTGTGTGAGTAATGCAACATGAAAAATGCAACATGATCACACTGAATGTCGGTATGCTGTTTCCGAAAGTTCCGATACCCTACGATCGGCGACAGTGTGCCGACTCACTGACATGCGGCATTTTCCACCAGACATTTTTGCATCGATTTCAGTGTGTTTACCTTCCCATGTGGCTCAACCAGAAGCACGTTGCGTCAGCAGCGTGAGAGACCTGGGATCGTATCCACATTGAATCCACAAATTGTGTTTGCTTAATCAGTGACAAGCATGATTTGGAGGTTGCACTTTTCCCCCTAACATTTATTTTTTACTCCACTAATGGTTAGGTTTAGGTTTGGGGATAGAGTTCATAAAATATGCATTCCTCCTCTCTATATTACATCCTGTACAAATGAAAAGAATTAGCTTCACAACAAGCATTTTGCTACCTCTCCTGGACATAAATGGAGCTCACACATGCCTATACACCCTACAAAACATACTGCTTTTGCCACTGGGGGCAGTGTTTTAAATTTCGGTAAGCAAATACCGATTTTTGCTGAAGTAAATTCGACCTACTCTTTCCGATTACACTGTGAGATCAGAATGGAAAAATAAGTGTTTATAAAGTCATAATCAGCTGTTTTGCTAGCGTTAGTCTCTAGAGTTAATTTCACCAGAAGACTGTGGCGAAATGTAGAACAAGGCAAATAAAACTCAGTTTACAAAAATGTAGTTATATCAAGGTTCATTCTATGAGACTAGGATGCAATAAGATGTTATACTAGTTTAACAAGGGATCAGTTTTTTTGCTGCTAAAAATGTACATTCTGCAGGGGAAAGCATTTGTATTTAGGTAAACTGTAGCAGTGCACAATACATTATATCAAGAACATGATAAACGATTGACAATGCATGAATTTAAACTCACTTAAAAAAACTGACATTATCTGACAATTTTTTTATTATATTGCTGTCTTCGCTACACTCAACTACAGTATCTCACAGGAGATGGATCATGCGAGTTCCACCATCTTCACTCCCAATAGTAGTTGGCACATTGCACTGCTGCTCATTTGCATAAAGTTGAGATGCTGGAAACACCCACATGTTGTACTCGTGTCACTCATGTCACTGGAAATTGCCAACTCTAATTAAATATAAATTACTTCCAATCTCTTTATCACTGCAAGTTGCTGTCAGTGTGAATGGGGCTTAACTGACTCATACAGTAGAAAAGCTGATATTAACATACATATTTAATATCATTTAAAAATTAGCTCCCTTTTTGTAAGACAGCTGAAAAACAACAATTCAAACAAGTCCATTAACTAATATATAATATACTGTAATATATAATATACTGTAATATATATATATATATATATATATATATATATATATATATATATATATATATATATATATACACACACTACCGGTCAAAATCTTGAAAAACTTACTCATTCTTTATTATAATTATTTTTTTTATTTTTTTTCACATTTAAGAATAATAGTAATGTCCTCAAAACTATGGAATAATATAAATGGAACTATAGGAATTATGTTGTGACTAAACAAAATCCAAAATAAATCAAAACTGTGTTATATTTTAGCATCTTCAAAGTAGTCACCCTTTGCCTAGAATTTGCAGACATGTACTCTTGACATTTTCTCAACCAACTTCTTGAGGTATCACCCTGGGATGCTTTTTAAACAGTATTGAAGGAGTTCCCATCTATGTTGGGCACTTATTGGCTGCTTTTCATTATTATTTGGTCCAAGTCATCAATTTCAAAAACTTTTTTTATTTTTTATTTAAATTTAGTTTTATAATGAAATAAATTAATATGGTGGCACAATTATATTTTTGTCTACAAAACTAATTTCAAACATTTAAGCATACGCCTTCAGATCAAAAGATTTTTAAGATCATGAGAAACATTTCAGTCAAGTGTTTCAAAACTTTTGACCAGTAGTGTGTGTGTATATATATATATATATATATATATATAAGTATATATATATATACACAGTTGAAGTCAGAAGTTTACATACACCTTAGCCAAATACATTTAAACTCAGTTTTTCACAATTCCTGACATTTAATCATAGAAAACATTCCCTGTTTTAGCTCAATTAGGATCACTACTTTATTTTAAGAATGTGAAATGTCAGAATAATAGTAGAGAGAATGATTTATTTCAGCTTTTATATCTTTCATCACATTCCCAGTGGGTCAGAAGTTTACAGACACTTTGTTAGTATTTGATGTCAAACATTTTGGGTAGCCTTCCACAAGCTTCTCACAATAAGTTGCTGGAATTTTGGCCCATTCCTCCAGACAGAACTGGAGTAACAGAGTCATGTTTGTAGGCCTCCTTGCTCGCACACACTTTTTCAGTTCTGCCCACAAATGTTCGATCGGATTGAGGTCAGGGCTTTGTGGTGGCCAATCCAATACCTTGACTTTGTTGTCCTTAAGCCATTTTGCCACAACTTTGGAGGTATGCTTGTGGTCTTTGTCCATTTGGAAGACCCATTTGTGACTGAGCTTTAACTTCCTGGCTGATGTCTTGAGATTTTGCTTCAATATATCCACATAATTTACCTTCCTCATGATGTCATCTATTTTGTCAAGTGCACCAGTCCCTCCAGCAGCAAAGCACCCCCACAACATGATGCTGCCATCCCCATGCTTCACGGTTGGGATGGTGTTCTTTGGCTTGCAAGCCTCACCCTTTTTCCTCCAAACATTACAATGGTCATTATGGCCAAACAGTTCAATTTTTTTTTTCATCAGACCAGAGTAAATTTCTCCAAAAAGTAAGATCTTTGTCCCCATGTGCACTTGCAAACTGTACTCTGGCTTTATGGCGGTTTTGGAGCAGTGACTTCTTCCTTGCTGGGCACCCTTTCAGGTTATGTTGATATAGGACTCATTTTACTGTGGATATAGATACTTGTCTACCTGCTTCCTCCAGCATCTTCACAAGGTCCTTTGCTGTTGTTCTGGGATTGATTTGCACTTTTCACACCAAACTTCATTAATCTTTAGGAGACAGAATGCTTGTCCTTCCTGAGCGGTATGATGGCTGCATGGTCCCATGGAACACTTGCGTACTATTGTTTGTACAGATGAATAGTGGTACCTTCTGGCATTTGGAAATTGCTCCCAAGGATGAACCAGACTTGTGGAGGTCCACAATTTTTTTCTTAGATCTTGGCTGATTTCTTTTAATTTTCCCATGATGTCAAGCAAACAGGTACTGAGTTTGAAGGTAGGCTTTAAAATACATCCACAGGTACACCTCCAATTGACTCCAATTAGCCTATCAGAAGCTAATTGGCTAATTGCCCAAAGGCTTGACATCATTTTCTGGAATTTTCCAAGCTGCTTAAAGGCACAGTTAACTTAGTGTATGTAAACTTCTCACCCACTGGAACTGTGATATAGTCAAATAAAAGTGAAACAATCTGTCTGTAAACAATTGTTGGAAAAATTACTTGTGTCATGCACAAAGTAGATGTCCTAAACGACTTGACAAAACTGTAGTTTGCCAATATGAAATCTGTGGAGTGGTTAAAAAATTTGTTTTAATGACTTCAACCTAAATGTATGCAAACTTCTGACTTCAACTGTATATATTTATTTATCATAAATATGTGTACACACTTATGAAAAATGCATAAACTGCATTTTTACTACAATATCAATTAAAGGCACCTTTTGTAGTAATAGAACAAAAAAAAAAATAAGTAACACAAGAAAGAAACTTCAGGTAAGATTCAAGGGATATCAAAAGTAGCTTGCCAATGTCAAACATCTCCAAGAGGTTGACGATGGTGTCGAAGGCAGCCAGTCTCACAGTACTGCTTTCATCTCTGGCCAGCTCAACAAGTTCGGGGAGCACTTCAACCTTATTGTGGTCCACCCTGGTTCAGAGCAATTACAGACAAACAAATCGAACATATCCATACTGGTACTGTAGATTTTGATGATAGCCAACACATAAATGTTCACCACCTAGCTAAAAGCCTGAAATGGCACTGTTTTGTGACCTCTTTCTTATTAAGCTTCAGGTAATAAAGGAAGTGCTTCCAGTTTCCAATTCAAGCATCAATCTGTCACACTGTGAAGAGCTTGCATAGCCAAGTTGAAACAGCCTCGCTAAGCAAATAAATGAGATTGTAGAACTGGAGTCTCCATGTTAAAGTCTCCATGACAGTGTTTCTGACAGTGTTACATACATTATATCACTAAAAGTGCACAAAATACAGTAACAGAGAGCACAATGGATATTTTTTTCAGGGAGGGATAAGGACTGTGGAAAATGGCAGATAACAATACTCTTTAAAGTAATATTACAGCCCCACCATAGTAATATTGTCTTAACCATTGGCGTGAGTTTAAGGTGGCACTACCTTTTCGTCTGACCAATGGCAGGTGGGGGAGTGTTTGGGAAAACTGTTTGAAAATATTTCTGAAATTTTGCCAATAATGCAGAAATTACACACATCTCCTTAAATAAAATGGAAGAAAATGTAAAACCATAACACTATACCTGAACTGCTGGCATCTTTTCAAAGTAGCAGATATACAACCAACAACTCACTATGTTTTTGTAGATAGTATTCCATCTAATGTCTTCTATAATAACAGGGTTGAGACTCTTCCATTCATGAGTCAGCCATTTAGACTTTCCACCATAAATAGCATTGGACATTCAGAGCCCCCCAAAATTTTATTTTAATGTCTCTCTGCTTTATATCTTTTTTACCCAGTTCCCCTTGCGATGTTCTCCAGCTGACGACACATGCAGGAGCGCACCTCATACTCTATGTCCTGGCACAATGACCTGACCAATGGCAGGAGGTCCTTCTTCACTCTGCAAAAAGAAGCCATGATAGAAAATGTAAGGAACTACATGTACAGTCAGCAAATGAGCAACACAATATTTATTTACTGGTGTATAATATCATGGTTACTTTCGTAACCTCCATTCCCTGATGGAGGGAACGAGACGTTGTGTCGATGTAGTGACACTAGGGGTCACTCTTGGGAGCCCGAAACACCTCTGATCTTTTGAAAAAAGGCCAATGAGAATTGGCGAGTGGAATTTGCATGCCACTCCCCCGGACATACGGGTATAAAAGGAGCTGGTATGCAACCATTCAGGTTTTGTGCTGAGGAGCCGAGACAAGGTCCCGGCCATTTCAGCGGGTAGTTCAACGTTGTGGCAAGAGGGACACAACGTCTCGTTCCCTCCATCAGGGAACGGAGGTTACGAAAGTAAACATGACGTTCCCTATCTGTCACTCACTCGATGTTGTGTCGATGTAGTGACACTAGGGGTCCCTATACAAAACGCCACAACCAGCTGAACTGTGTTACGTGGACTAGCGGTGCGAGACGGACAGACTTTTGTGTGCCTCGTAGCCAGCGCATCAGGCTGTCACGTAACCTCCCCCAACGCTGCTATGAGCGTCGAAGGTCCTTCAGGAACAAGTCGACTGCTCAACAAATAGGGACAGGCTAGCCCAGCCGAGGCCTCTTTTTAGACGTAGTTTACCAAGAGGGAAACGATTTTATGGAAGATGGGGTTACCTATGGGGAACCACCGCAGGGCCTTACCTTACTGAGCCAGCAGCGAGTTTCTCCGCAAACTCGACTGCCACAGGGCTTAGGAGGAAGTCATCCAGGGATCACAGTCTGTGAACACTACTGGGAGTAAAGAGCACACGTCTTCCACTCAATGGAGGGGAAAGACACTATGCGCAAGTGGTACACCCGGCCAGCTGTCCCGGAACTTACCTGCTTGTGCCTGCCACTACACGGGATGAAACTGACTCAACCCGGAGATTGTAGAAACTCGCAAAGGTGTTGGGTGTTGCCCAGCCCGCTGCTCTGCAGATGTCTGCCAAAGAGGCGCCACTGGCCAGGGCCAAGGAGGCCGCCACACTCCTGGTAGAGTGGGCTCATAACCCCGCAAGGGGTGGCACATCCTGAGCTTGATATGCCATAGCGATGGCGTCAATAACCCTGTGGGCAATCCTCTGTTTGGAGACAGCGCTTCCTTTCCGCTGTCCAACAAAGCAGACAAAGAGCTACTCGGAGCTTCTAAAGCTCTGCGTGCGATCCAAATAGATGTGTAAAGTTTGCACCGGACACAGCAACACCAAGGCTGGGTCTGCCTCCTCCTGGGGCAGCGCTTGCAGGTTCACCACCTGATCCCTAAAAGGGGTCATGGGAACCTTGGGCACATAGCCCGGTTGGGGTCTCAGGATCACGTGAGAGTAACCTGGACCGAACTCCAGGCACGTTTCGCTGACAGAGAACACTTGCAGGTCCCCTACTCTCAGATGAAAGTGATCGCAGTCAGGAGGGCAGTCTTGAAAGAGAGTGCCTTAAGCTCAGCTGACTCCAAGGGCTCAAAGGGAGCTCCCCGTAGACCCTGAAGGACTACAGAGAGGTCCCAAAGGGGAACAAGCGTGGTCTAGAGGGGTTCAACCTCCTAGCGACTCCCAGGAACCTAATGATCAAGTCGAGCTTCCCCAAGTACTTACCATCTACTGCATCATGATGAGCTGAAATAGCGGCTACATACACCTTCAAGTAGGAGGGGGACAACCGCCCCTCCAACTTCTCCTGCAGGAAGGAAAGCACCGATTCGACTGCGCATCTCTGGGGTCTTCCCGTCGGGAAGAACATCACTTAGTGAACAGATGCCACTTCAAGGCATACAGACGCCTCGTAGAGGGAGCCCTAGCTTGAGTGATCGTGTTTACCACAGCAGGCGGTAGGCCACTTAAGTCCTCCACATCCCGACCAAGGGCCAAACGTGGAGATTCTAAAGGTCTGCGAGGAGCGTGAGATCCGAGAACCATGTCTGGGTGGGCCAGTAGGGTGCTACTAGTATGACCTGCTCCCCGTCCTCCCTGACCGGGTCTGTGCGAGTAGGCTCACTGGGGGAAATGCATACTTGCGTAGTCCAGGCGGCCAGCTGTGTGCCAACGCGTCTATACCGAGAGGTGCCTCGGTCAGGGCGTACCAAAGCGGGCAGTGGGAGGATTCCCGGGAAGCATACAGGTCTACCTGTGCTTGACTGAATCGACTCCAAATCAGCTGGACCACCTGAGGGTGGAGTCTTCACTCTCCCCTGAGGGTAACCTGACATGACAGCATGTCCGCTGCGGTGTTGAGGTCGCCCGGGATGTGAGTGGCTTGTAGCGACTTGTGGCGCTGCTGATTCCAGAGGAAGAGACGGCGGGCAAGTTGTGACATGCGATGGGAGCGTAGACCGCCTTGGCAGTTGATGTAAGCTACCGTCGCTGTGTTGTCCATCCGGACCAACACGTGCTTGCCCTGGATCAACGGCCGAAACCTCCGCAAGGCGAGCAGTATTGCCAATAACTCTAGGCAGTTGGTGTGCCAACACAGCTGCGGGCCAGTCCAAGAGCTGGCGGCTGTGTGCCCATTGCATAGAGCGCCCCAGCCCGTCTTGGAGGCGTCTGTTGTAACCACAACGTGTCTGGAGACCTGCTCTAGGGGAACCCCTGCCCGTAGAAATGCCAGGTCGGTCCAAGGGCTGAAGAGGTGGCGGCAAATCGGCATGATGGCCACACGATGTTTCCTGCAGCGCCATGCCCATCTCGGGACTCGAGTCTGAAGCCAGTGCTGAAATGGTCTCATATGCATCAACCCGAGCGGTGTGGCCATCACTGAGGATGCCATATGCCCCAGGAGCCTCTGAAAAAGTTTCTGTCATCGAGACCGAGTCCAACTCCAGACCGAGAAAAGAGATGCTCTGAACTGGGGAGAGCTTGCTCTTTTCCCAGTTGAACCGAAGCCCCAGTCGGCTGAGGTGTCGAAGCAAGAGGTCCCTGTGTGCGCATAGCAACTCTCGAGAGTGAGCTAAGATCAGCCAGTCATCGAGATAGTGGGGCGAGGGCTGCCTCCGCGACCTTCGTGAAGATGCGAGGGGACAAGGACAGGCCGAAGGGGAGGACCTTGTACTGGTACGCCTGGCCCTCGAAGGCAAACCACAGGAAGGGTCTGTGTCAAGGTAGGACAGAGACGTGGAAGTACGCGTCCTTCAGGTCTACCGCTGCGAACTAATCTAGATGTCGGACGCTCGCTAGAATGTGATTTTGCGTCAACATCTTGAACGGGAGTCTGTGCAAGGCCCGGTTCAGTACTTGCAGGTCCAAGATTGGTTGCAACCCACCGCCTATCTTTGGTATGATGAAGGGCTGTAGAACCCTTTCCTCATCTCGGCTGGAGGGACAGGCTCTATCGCACCCTTGTTCAGGAGGGTCATGATCTCCACTAGCAAGGTAGCGGCGTTCTCGCCCTTCACCGAGGTGAAGCGGACGCCACTGAACCTGGGCGGGCGCCTGGCGAACTGAATCGTGTAGCTGAGTCGGACAGTCTGGGTCAGCCATCACGACGGGGTGGAAAGCGCGAGCCACGCGTCCAAACTCCGGGCGAGGGGGACCAAGGGGATAATCATGTTGGACGTACCGGCGGGTGGGGCCCCGTGGCGGAGTAGAGCTCGAGGTGCCACGTCGAGGGGACTCGAGCCCCGTGGCCGTGCTTAGTCGAGGGACATCGAAGCACTTACCTGGCTCCTGCCGCCCACCATGAGATTGGCCGAGGAGGGAGGAGGAGGAGTCTCGTCCCCGAGGTCCATCGGCACTAATCCCGTGTGGGGATATCCGTGCCACAGCTGGACGCTGGAGCGCCAACCCATCTGGTTCCGTCTGCAGCCTCCGTCTGCTTCTTCACCGTCGATAACTGCTGGGCAAAGTCCTCGATGGTGTCGCCAAACAGGCTAACCTGGGAGATGGGGGCGTCAAGGAACCGTGCCTTGTCGGCCTCTCGCATCTCTACCAAGTTGAGCCAGAGGTGGTGCTCCTGGACCACGAAAGTGGACATCACCTGCCCGAGAGACCGCGCTGTGACCTTCGTCGCCCGGAATGCAAGGTCGGTCACAGAGCGCAGTTCCTGCATCAATCCTGGGTCAGAACTACCCTCGTGCAGTTCTTTTAGCGCCTTGGCTTGGTGTACTTGCAGGAGAGCCATGGCGTGCAGGGCGGAAGCGGCTTGACCAGCGGCACCGTAGGCCTTAGCCGTCAGAGATGACGTAAACCTACAGGCCTTGGACGGGAGCTTTGGGTGCCCGTGCCAGGTGGTGGCGCTCTGCGGACACAAGTGCACCGTGAGCGCCTTTTCCACCTGGGGGATCACCGAATACCCCCTGGCCACTCCACCATTGAGGGTAGCGAGAGCGGGGGAGCTGAAAGATCGGGACTGGGCAGTAAAAGGTGTCTCCCACGACCTTGTCAGCTCCGGGAAGAAAGGAACGGGAGCCCAGGAACCATTCGCCGAGCCGCGAGGGTTCAGGGGAGAGCGGAGGGTTCCACTCTAGCCCGACGCTCGCTTGCAAATGCAAGCCACGACCGCAGTGTTGCAATGTCACATTGTCTCCACGTGGGCAGCGCCCAGACACATAAGACAGCGATCGTGGCCATCGGAAGCGGAGAGATAGCGACCGCAACCAGGAATAACACACAAACAGAAAGGCATCTTTAAAAACACGTTCCGTGTGTGCCGCTCTTTTATGAATAGAAAATATACTCTTTTCAGAATATACTCTTTTTTTTGCTCTGCCGAAACGCCCAGGAGCGTTCTCTGCACTGCACAGGCACAGAGGGGGAGAAGACGCTGAAATACGCCGTCAAATCTAGCAGTCTTTAGCGAGTTTAGTTTTTTTTTCTAGAGGAATTGTATTCAGTGCACTGAATACAACCACTCGGCTCCGAAGAGAAAATCTGAATGAGTGGTTGCATACCAGCTCCTTTTATACCCGTATGTCCGGGGAAGTGGCATGCAAATTCCACTCACCAATTCTCATTGGCCTTTTTTCAAAAGATCAGAGGAGTTTCAGGCTCCCAAGGGTGACCCCTAGTGTCACTACATCGACACAACATCGAGTGAGTGACAGATAGGGACCTCAATATTTTTCTTCCAAGTTACTGTCAATTATTAACTTTATGCATTGATAGTTGTGTCAGCAAAATATTTGTGCTGAAGGAATATCAGTAAGAGATTAAAATGGCTTGCAATATAATTGTTTGATATGATATGTAGTCATTGGATGTTTAAAAAAGAATACATCAAGTTGTTGATTCTTACAGAACTGTACATTAACTTAGTATATTAACATATTACACATATATTACATGGCTCTCTGGAATACTTGATTCTGATTGGTATTTCATATCAATCCATGGGATATTTCTTCCACAATAAAAAAAATATATATATAAACTCAAATCAATAGTTCATGAACACTTATTTATTTATTTGGCAAGTAGCCATGTAATAAGCGTGCTAATGTAGAGTGAGCCGGGCATTATCGTAACAAAAACCCAGAGAGGGTGATCAGGATGCCAGCGTAAGGCTTTACATTCTCCCTTACATATATCAGTGGCCAAGGCAACTATATGGAAGGCAAACAGGAAAAATGTAGCAGCAAACTCACATTGAGGAGTCAAACTTGCCAGTAACCTTGCCAAGGATGCGACAGCTTGCCAAACGTGCTGGGACAGACTGAGTGAGCTGAGCTTTCGATACCATAGGACTCAGAATCTGCATAAACAAACACCAAAGCAAACTGACGTTGAATTCACACTATCAACTGATTCCTATGACATTTCTGTTTAGACAGAATAGACATGCAACATACTGCATGTTGCCAATACCTCTTGCCTGATAGTTTCCTTTGGCAAAGCATCAACTGCTGACAGCAATGTCTCCAACCAAGCATTGCTGACCACTGTCAAAATAAAATGTTAGAGGAACAAAGTAGCTGTAGCTGATTGTGTCCTAGGCATGCAGATATTTGTAGATTTCACGCTGGCACAAGATAAACTGCTTTCACATCACAAGGTTGCAAATAATAAGGACTCTCTTGCATTCAAGAAGTGATTTTCAGAGAGTGAAAATTCAACACCCAGACTGAACGTAACTGAGTGTAGAGAACATATCTGGAATATGACTTAAGAATTACAGTACTGCTTGACAAAGTCCATAATAAAAAGGATAGTTAACCCAAAAATAAAAATTCTGCCATCATTTACGTTGTTATTCCAAACCTGTGCTTTTTTTCTTCCCTGGAACACAAAAGGAGATATTAGGCAGACTGAATAAAAGTCAGTGGTGGCTGAGGCTGTCACTCTGTCAAACTCCTTTTGTGTTCCTCAGAAGAAAGTCATACAGGTTTGGAACAACATGAGGGTGAGTAAATGATGACAGAATTTACATTTTTAGGTGGACCATCTCTTCAGCACAATTTTAGTATATACACTTTGCTATGGGTTTTTCAAACAGTGGCAACCTGTGTCCCTGTGGTCGAGATTTAGAAGAACTATCTGCAAGATTGAGTGGGTGTGTGTCTGGATGAGAACAATGTCATCTTGGAGGACAGTCAAGAAAGACCCTGCTGCGGCGAGCTGCATATCAGCCCCAGCTACATGGAGAACCTCCTGGTGGGGGTAGGAAAGGGAGCTCTGTATTATCACTCATAAACAGCATGCATAAAATAATCACAAACAGATCTCAGCACCATAACCCCAAAAAAATGAAGCACCGTTTGGCCTACCCTGACTTTTGGCACCACCCTGCGAAACGTCTCTGCTGGGTTCTGACGCACTAGGTTTGGCAGGTTGATAATCACACTGGCTCGCTGGACATCCTGTCCAGAACTGAAGACGAAACAGACCAACACAGAAATATGGCTGATAGTTTTGATGAATTGTTACCAAGTGCCGATATAAATAACATCAAATGATGACCTAATGCTACCAGATTCGTCACAGATCAAAACAAAAGATTACCTGATATAGTGACAATTGCAAATGCAGAGTCACAACATTTTGACCAGAAATATGAAGGACATAGCAAATGCCCATACCCCTGTCTAGGTATTTTTTTTTAGTTCTAAAACAGTTTTTAAAATTCTTTGTTGACCTACTTTCCATAGTCAGTGTCTTCACTTAAATGACATGTGTTTAAGCAGTTAAGGGGAAAAGAAAGAACAGCTGATTGCAACCAAAGTGACTTAGTCCTTTTTCTTAAACTGTGCCCATGTTTCACCCACTGCCACTCCATTTACATTTATGCATTTGGCAGATGCTTTTATCCAAAGTGACTTACAGTGCATTTATTACAGGGACAATCCCCCTGGAGCAACCTGGAGTTAAGTGCCTTGCTCAAGGACATAATGGTGATGGCTGTGGGGATTGAACCAGCAACCTTCTGATTACCAGATATGTGCTTTAGCCCACTACCACTCCTATTTGCCACCACCACTCCTATGATCACTCACCACCATGACAAGTCTTGTCACCCTTACCTCGTAGCCCCTCCAGTAGGACTAAGCAGTTTTCTGTCCACACACCCAAATTATGGAATCAATTTTTATTTAAGAAGAGCAGAAACCCTCCCAATCTTCAAATGAAGGCTCAAGAAGACTATTTCAACAATGCTTGGATTAATAAAAATAAATCTTGAGTTGGCTTGATTTTGCTCTAGGCTTATCTGTATTAGGTTTATTTGTCAAATTAGGTGCAGTAGTATTAGCTAGCATTTATTTGTATTTGTACAGGAAGCACAACTTCCCTAGCAGATAATGTTCTAAATTGCATGCCTGACATCTGCTGATCACAGTGGACTTCTATAGGTGCTTCTCAAATGGAAGTTTGTAGCCTAGTTAGGCTGTGTCCTTCCTAGACCAGACCTTCTGAGGCTGTAGGCTAGACTCCTCCTCAGCATTCAGAGCTAGAATGAGATAGGGATGGGCGATACCACTTATTTTCTTTTCTATCCGATATCAAGTACTTTTAGGCCAGTATCGCTGATATCGATACCAAAACCAATACCTCTAATAAATTACATTTGTACGAATTCTTTGGATAAAATTAGTAACTTAAATTATTACTTAAATTTGTTATATATTTATAGGCCTAAGCAGAAAATTATTAGGCTGCTTTGTTTACACTTTAAAAATGTGTATGTATAAGACACATATAAAATCACAAAATTAACCATAGATATTATTATATGGTTACTATTACTAAAACCAAGTTACAATACGGATACTACAGTAATGCTGTAGTAAAACCATGGTTAATTGTATCAACTTTGGTTACTACCAAAAAGAAAAAGAAAAAAACATGGTTACTACAGTCATGGTTACTAGTCATGGTTAATACAATATTACTACAGTAAATCCATGGGTCGTTTTCATAAGGGTATCATTTATTAATGAGGATTACAGATCATTATCAATGTTTTAACAACTCTGAATTTAAATAAGCCTGTAAAAATGGTCATACAAGCCCATTATAATACATGTCATGTCTAGGTTTGTCATTAGGCTACTTAGTGTAAATAACTCTAGATGCTGTTTTTCTGTCATTACCTCAGGAAAGCACTGCTCCCTCTTTGAACGAGCACTATGACTGAAAGGGTGAGCGCTGTCTGACTGCTAGTGTATTTTAGCATTTCTGCACGTCAAGATGAGCTGAAGAAAATAAAAAAATAAAAAAAATAGTTCCGGTGCCATGCAACAATTTGCTAATATAATTCTTTTTTTCCAATTCAAAGCTTATGAGATGCATTAATATTCATACTATCTAAATAATAAGATCACTAGTTTAAAAAAACAACAACTTCAGAATTGATATTTTTATGTGATGATAGATATTCTTGATACCACATCAGTATTGGAAGTAACGATACTTTAGTATCGATCCGCCCATCCCTAGAATGAGACGGTCTAGTAAATGCACATGACAAACCATATGCTTAGAACCATGTGATATTTTACTTTGTTTAGAAAACCCATATACTTCAGAAAACAAGAAATACAGTATGTCCTTTATCTCTAAATTATTTGAGCAAAATTTGTTATTCACAAAGCTAGAGTCACTCAAAAAAAGCCTGCACAGCAAAATATCTGGTGTTAAATTAACACTCTTGGTGTTGCAACAAGTCCAATCTACAGGAGTTAAAAACTAACACTGCAGTGTTGAATCTACTCTGTGCTGTGTTGAATGTTGAATTGGCAAAACAGATAATTAAATAAAGTAGCTACACTCTCTGAGTGATGACTGATCATTGGTGATGACACCTGCTGTTAACAAGCAGAATCTACTGAAGGAAAGAGGAACAACAAGAACAGAGGCCTGTACCATGAAGCTGGTTTCAGTGGCTAGTCAGGTAAGTTTTAGTTTAGTTTGCCTCAACCCCAGGTTTTGAGTACCATGAAAGTTGGTCAGCTTTTAGCGGTGTTCATCGCCATAGCGATTTATGCTACACGGCTAACCTGCTCCATAGCAGGTTTCGTTCTGGATTACAGATCACTAACAGATGCTGAACCAATCAGCTGTGAGTAAAATGACATCTCTGACACAATCAAGTCACTCCCCGTGTCTCTTAAAGCACATTTTACAAAGAAAATCTTAGAAATCCACAAAATCGACTCTTCATGATAAATAATTTATTTGAGAATCTAAGCAGATAGAGTTTTGTATTTTATTTAAAATTTAATTGTTTTTAATTTACCCTCTTTAGCCATAGCAAAAAATATCTTTGAAAATATAAACATAATATATTAGGCTATCTGTAAAACAGCCAGTAAAATGGATTAATATGATATCTGCAATAAATCATTGTTTTTAAAATATTAAAAGCTTAAGAATGTTATGGAAATGGGTGGATGCCACCCAAACTCCTCCTTTCTTTCATGGACTCGAGATGAACATACATAATTTTACTTGAAGTTATAATAATATAAGCAATATAAGCAGTATCCAAAATACGTCTTTTATAAAAAAAATTTTTTAAAAAAGAACAAATACGTCTTATTGCGTACCATTTTTTTTTTTTTTTTTGCATACAGTATTCCAAGTGTTCACGTTTTAATTAATCAATAGTAGCCTTTTTTATGCTTTTATTTTTGCATGTCTTTTTAAAAAATTTTTTTACTAAAGACAATATACAAATTGTACATCAAGAAAGAGAAATACAAAAAACATTATGTTATTTTGAATAACCATATCAAATAACCATTCACAGCATTTTCTATAAATAACGTGTAATTCATTCATATACATGTTATATTTTATT
This sequence comes from Myxocyprinus asiaticus, assembly GCF_019703515.2. Classification (NCBI taxonomy): domain Eukaryota; kingdom Metazoa; phylum Chordata; class Actinopteri; order Cypriniformes; family Catostomidae; genus Myxocyprinus; species Myxocyprinus asiaticus. The sequence goes on from NC_059368.1 coordinate 20,330,358, forward strand.
TCAAATAAAGTGCAAAGTTAAGGCATCACCTCGTTTTTTTTTTTTTAAATATGAAATGAGATAGGACATCATACCTCATATTTTAACTAATTTTGTTAAAAAATCAAGAATCTGAAGGATCTGAAGGAAATAATCTATCTAAATTAATTTATAATATCTTTAAGCAAATCCCATTTATGTACACATCCCAGACTTTAATTATTAATTCTAAATGTTACTTTCTCCATTTGGTATATTTCCGAAATAGTTTCTCTCCATCTTTGAAATTGTGGGGGTTCTGGTTTAAGACAAATTTTTGTAATCTGTTTCAAAGCTGTTATTCTGATTACCCTAAATATATTTTGTTCAGTTTTATTTCTTAAGGACAATGGCATTTTTCACAAAATAAGTTTTTCTGGATGTATTGCTATTGTCCAGTTAAATATTCAATTAACCTGTCTAATCTCTTCATTCCATTAAGTTGTCAATTTAGAGCACTCATAGAGAATTTGACTGTAATGAGCCTTTTTTCTCTGCAATTTCTCCAACAAACCCCTTTTACCATGCTATTGTATTTACTTTGACTAACAGTTGTTATAAAAAAATCTCATTTGTACCTTCCAAGCATATTCTTTCCAAACACTCGAGCAGTATGGAATGAATTATGTGATATTTCTTCCCAGTCTTGCTGATTAATTTTTATTTTTAATTCATCCTCCCACCTACATATAATTTCATTTTGAGTGTCCTGTATATCTCTTTCAAGTGCACTCTTTAAAATTCCTACAATTTTTATTGGATTAGTTGTATTGTATGTATCAATTATATAATTTATTAATGGATGCATTTCCTTTTTTATTTCTTTTGCTTTAACATCTGTTAAAAAATATCTTCTTACCTGTAAATAATAAAAATAAAAAAAACATTTGAATTTGGATAATTCAATTTTTTTTTTGCTAGGTTTGGAATTCATTTATCAGTGAACAGTTGGTGATAACTTTTCAGACCTCTATCTGCCCAAAACTTAAATGTATTATCTAATCTATTTGGCATGAAATCAGGATCCTCAGAAATCAGGAAATTAACTATATCTTTCTTAATTTTACAATTTGTATTTTTTTCTAACCAAATTCTAAAAGTACTATTAATACAAATATTATCTATTGATTGCTGAAGAAACCCGCACTTAACCCCACACAAATTGAACACTACAGACCAGTCTCTCTCATCCCATTCATAGCAAAAACACTTGAAAGAGCAGTTTTCAATCAAATCTCTGCCTATCTCTCACAGAACAAGCTGCTGGATGATAATCAGTCAGGCTTCAAAAGTGTACACTCCACCGAGACTGCCCTGCTGTCTGTCACTGAGTCGCTGAGACAGGTGAAAGCTGAATCCAGATCATCCGTCCTGATTCTACTGGACCTTTCTGCAGCCTTCGACACAGTCAACCATCAGATCTTACTCTCCACCCTCTCTTCGCTGGACATCACAGAAACTGTGCTTGACTGGTTTAATTCCTATCTCTCAGGTAGGTCCTTCAAGGTAGCCTGGAGAGGTGAGGTGTCCAAGTCACATCAGCTACTTAATGGGGTACATCAGGGCTCAGTGCTTGGGCCACTTCTCTTCTCTATATACACAACATCACTGGGACCTATCATTCAGGCACATGGTTTCTCTTACCACTGCTACATTGATGACACACAACTCTACTTGTCTTTCCAGCCCAACGACACCACAGTGACTGCTCGAATCTCTGCCTGCCTGGCAGACATCTCGGCCTGGATGAAGGAACACCATCTGCAACTTAACCCAGCCAAGACCGAACTCCTTGTCTTTCCAGCCAACCCTGCTGTTGAACACAACATCACCATGCAGCTGGGTGCAACTACAGTAATGCCTTCCAAAATGGTCAGAAATCTAGGGATAACCATCGATAACAAACTAAATTAAACAGACTACATCTCAAAGACTGCAAGATCATGTAGATTTACACTCTACAATATCAGGAAGATAAGACCCTTCCTCTCTGAACATGCCACACAACTTCTTGTTCAGTCACTTGTCATAACTAGACTGGACTACTGTAACGCTCTCATTGCAGGCCTCCCTGCATGTGCAATTAGACCCCTGCAAATGATCCAGAATGCAGCAGCACGTCTGGTCTTTAATCAACCAAAGAGAGCACATGTTACACCACTCCTTGTCTCTCTTCACTGGCTGCCGGTTGATGCACATATCAAGTTCAAGGCTCTGATGCTGGCATACAAAACAGTCACTGGGTCTACTCCAGCATACCTAAAATAATTTCTGCAGAGCTACGCACCCACTAGAAGCCTGCGGTCGGCTAAGGAACGTCGCCTTGTTGTATCAACACAAAGAGGCACCAAAACACTTTCCCGGACTTTCGGCTTCATCATACCATGTTGGTGGAATGACCTTCCCAACTCCATCCATGAAGCTGACTCACTTTCTGTCTTCAAAAAATGGCTAAAAACATCTTTTCCATGAGCACTTATCCAGTCACTAAAAAAAGAAAAAAATTTCCTTGTTGCACTTTAATCTGTTTTGAATGCTATTCTGATGCTAGTGAAACTTTATAATATGGCACTTTTCATACCACTGTCTCCTTAAGATGATTTGCTTATGTGTTCCTCTCTTGTAAGTCGCTTTGGATAAAAGCGTCTGCCAAATGAATAAATGTAAATGTAAATTTAAATTTGTTGCTTTGTTTGGGTAGGAAAAGGGATATACTAATAGGTTTCCCCATTTGATAAATTTCCATCTTCCTCCATTTCACTTTAGATTCTTCATTCATCCAAATCAATATAAACTCAGCAAAAAAAGAAACGTCCTTTCACTTTCAACTGATTTTATTTTCAGCAAACTTAACATGTGTAAATATTTGTATGAACATAAAAAGATTCAACAACTAAGACATAAACTGAACAAGTTTCACAGACATGTGACTAACAGAAATGGAATAATGTGTCCCTGAACAAAGGGGGGGGTCAAAATCAAAAGTAACAGTCAGTACCTGGTGTGGCAACCAGCTGCAATAAGTACTGTTATGCATCTCCTCCTCATGGACTGCACCAGATTTGCCAGTTCTTGCTGTGAGATGTTACCCCACTCTTCCACCAAAGCACTTGCAAGTTCCCAGACATTTCTGGGGGGAATGGCCCTAGCCCTCACCCTCTGATCCAACAGGTCCCAGACGTGCTCAATGGGATTGAGATCCGGGCTCTTCGCTGGCCATGGCAGAACACTGACATTCCTGTCTTGCAGGAAATTACTCACAGAATGAGCAGTATGGCTGGTGGCATTGTCATGCTGGAGGGTCATGTCAGGATGTGCCTGCAGGAAGGGTACCACATGAGGGAGGAGGATGTCTTCCCTTCAACGCACAGCGTTGAGATTGCCTGCAATGACAACAAGCTCAGTCTGATGATGCTGTGACACACCGCCCCAGACAATGACGGACCCTCCACCTCCAAATCGATCCCGCTCCAGAGTACAGGCCTCGGTGTAACGCTCATTCCTTTGACAATAAACGCGAGTCCGACCATCACCCCTGGTGAGACAAAACCATGACTCATCAGTGAAGAACACTTTTTGTTCATTCCTGGTGTAACTCGGGCAGTTGTTGTTGCCATCTTGTACCTGTCCCGCAGGTGTGATATTCGGATGTACCGATCCTGTGCAGGTGTTGTTACACGTGGTCTGCCACTGCGAAGACGATCTGCTGTCCTTCCTTCCTGTCTCCCTGTATCGCTGTCTTAGGCGTCTCACAGTATGGACATTGCAATTTATTGCCCTGGCCACATCTGCAGTCCTCATGCCTCCAAGCAGCATGCCTAAGGCACGTTCATGCAGACGAGCAGGGACCCTGGGCATCTTTCTTTTAGTGTTTTTCAGAGTCAGTATAAAGGTCTATTTATAAATTTTTATAACTGTGACCTTAATTGCCTACCGTCTGTATGCTGTTAGTGTCTTAACGACCGTTCCACAGGTGCATGTTCATTAATTGTTTATGGTTCATTGAACAAGCATGGAAAACATTGTTTAAACCCTTTACAAAAAAGATCTGTAAAGTTATTTGGATTTTTATAAAATTATATTTAAAATACAGTGTCCTGAAAAAGAGATGTTTCTTTTTTTGCTGAGTTAATTTTTTTATCACATTAAGAATTTGATTGCAGCAGTCCTCTTGAGCTCTCGTAGCAGCCGCTGTTTCTTCTTGTGTAAATGTCTTTAACTGCTTCATAATTTTACAGTTATCCCTTGTATTGTGGAAATCATGTGCTTTAAGTCTTCATGATTTCATGCAGAACTCTTGAACAGTGTAAAAGCATTTTAATTTTCTTTAAATATTTTTAAAACAATATCTTGTGCAGAATGAATTAAAATTCTTATTTTCATAATCATCAGGTTTCAGAAGAGAGGTAAATCCTGCTGAGTCTTTCATGAGAAGTGAATCTTAAAGTCAGGATCGAAGTCTGAGTTGACAGATAAAGTTGATGAGCTGCATCATGGTACCAATTAAGCCTGAATGGATTGGTTTGAATTTGTCAACCTGAAACCAATCCTGGAACCCTGAGTTCGTTCAGCGACCTTCATGGTACAGGCCTCTGGTTTGTTCTCTTGTAATCCTTTTCTTGTTGTTCCTCTTTCCTTCAGTAGACTCTGCTTGTTAACAGCAGGTGTCATCACTAATGATCAGTCATCACTCAGAGAGTATATCTACTTTATTTAATTATCTGTTTGGCTAATTCAACATTAAACTCAGCACAGAGTACATTCAACACTGCTCAGTGTTAGTTTTAACTCCTGTAGAATGGGCTTATGTGAACATAAGTTAATTTAACACCGGGGATTTTGCTGTGAGTATATAATACATTTTGCAACACTGATCTTAAAATGTATATTTAAATCCTTTCAATAATGAAAAAACAGAACCCTAGAACTGTAAAAACTATAAAACTTTTAAAGCTTTTCAAATTCATGTAATTACCCTTTTATTTTTATTTATTTTATTTCTATTTTTATTTATTTTTATAATCTTTTGGGGGGGGGGGGGGGGGGGCTCTCCCTTTTCTCCCCTTTTCTCCCCAATTTGGCATGCCCAATTCCAAATGCACTCTAGGTCCTGGTGGTGGTGTAGTGATTCGCCTAAATCCAGGTGGCAGAGGGCGAAACTCCCTTACCGAAACGTGTTACCGCGGAGACCTAACGTGTGTGGAGGTTTCACGCTATTCTCCACGGCATCCACACACAACTCACCACGTGCCCCACCGAGAGTGAGATCCACAGTATAGTGACCATTATTATTATTATTTGGTTCTCTGTATCTTCTAATTTGCTATATTGTCTAAACTACTTGCATTTTTTTCTACATATTGTCATTGCTGCAAATGCAAATAAAACTTGAAGAGAGAGAGAAAAACGTATGCTGCGTTATAAAGGTTTCCGCCTCTGCAGTTATGCGACTCGTTTTCCACACTTTTTTTTAAATAATCTGGGATGTGTGCAAAGGATTGTGGGTGATTGAAGGCCAACAAGGATACACCTGATGCATCCTCCAATATATGGCAAATGAAGGCTGCAAAACGAGGCTGCCTTCTAAGGGTCCTCACAACTGAGATGGCCTTCAACAATGCTTGATGACGTGGCAGCCGAGATATCCAGCCTAATAAGGCTGCAGCCTTCCGATTGAGAAGCACCCTATGTACGTGAAGCTGAAGTATGTTTTTTTTAAAGTCCATCTGGATAAGAGCATCTGCTAAATGACTTAAATGCAAATGTAATGATTTAAGAGCCAGTGAACTATTGCTTTGATGCTACACTGAATGAAAAACTGGTGATTTTGCCTTTTAGGTGCATTATCTTGTCTCAAGGATAATGTTTTTTTCTTCGTTACCTCAAGCTCTATATACTGTAAAAGACTGTCCCAATAACTGGCCATTACGGAGGCTGTAACTGAAAATATCCCTTTAACATAACGTTTTCTACTAACAAAAAGTTTTTGTCCAAAGGAAATAAAAAGTACATTCAACAAAACATTTTTAAATAATGTACACTCACATAGGATGAATACTCCAGCCATATAAGTAGCCTAGAAAAAGCTACTTTGTTCTATATAGTGTGTCTTTCAATTCACATGAATAAATAAACAAAAATGCATACGTTTGCACCAACAGAAGTCAGTATAAAGTCCAAGACCACTGTTGAATCGGTTTAGACGAATAAGAATCAGCCAAAACATAAACACAAAATTTCTTACTAAGCATAGCCTACTACAGATGAAATAAATAACCCTATTTATTACTAAATATTTATACAACCAATGCTGTCTAAAGGATTTTTTTTTTTTTTCATTATGCTGTAATTGTTTTTTCAATTCAGGCATTTGAACCTCTTGAAGATTAGTGCAGGTGAACCTCACAGACTTCCTATTCTCCCTAGAACAGTCTCATGTCTATCAGCCTCTCATGTGCTGTTGTTCTAAATAATGAACTATAAACAGGTATTCATTACTTGTTAAGGGTTAGGTTGTCCTCCTGTGTCCTTTGTTGGCAAAGGGTTATTTAATAACCAAGAAGCAGCCTCACCTGCTACCAACTTTGTCTATGAAGAGAGTAATGTGGTCATGCTTTGTGCACTTCTTGAATATGGTCAATAATGTGCAGAACCTTGGCAATGACCATGTTTATGTATTATGACAGCAGTGCCATGCAGAGAGCAGAGCAGCTGGCAACTAGAGAGGAGAAAGACATAATTAGCTAAAGACCAGGTGCTGAAGGGTTTGGTAACACAATCCCACTGCTGCAAGCCTTGAGTCTCTGTTTGCTCGGGCCAGGTCCTAGCTGGAAGTGATCAGAAAGTAAAAAGAGCTACACATGCATTTGTAATTAGATTTCCCTGGTGAGTGAAGGCTAAACAATGGGTTCAGTCCAAAGGAACATTTTATTGCTCATAGGTTGCTTTTTCATTGCTCAAGAGAGTTCAGTCTGTCTCAGATGTTTCTCCTACAATTCATTAAGGAAAGAGAAACAAATGAGACAATTGCTGACATACAGTAAATGTACAAAGTAAAAGTCTGTATGAATGTGGCCAGCATTGCCCAGAAATTTGGTTGTGGAAGAATTTGTTAAGGAATGTTTGAGTTAATATTGAAATATTTTTGCGTTTGACCACAGACTCTGGTATTTGGCCAATGTGAGCACAGTTTGTGACTATACTGTACATGTAGGTGCTTTTCCACCATTGAGCTGAGCGATTACAGTTGCTGAATCGTGCGTTCTGTAGCAATCTGGACTCGTTTAAACGGTCCCGTTTTTTCCCCATTGTCGTGCTGCGAAAACAAGATCAGAATGAACTGACTGGGCAAGTGACCAATTGTCACTAAAGCATTCCACCCACAATTTTCTGTTATGAGTATGTTTGGCTAACCATGCTGAGAGAACAGTTTGGAATCGTACCGTACCAAACAGTGTTCAAGTGGAGATGCTACGATGCTACAAGTCTTGATGGTGGAAAAGCGGCTATTTCGATGTTATATAACTTGGGTCTACTTCTCAGAAAAAACGCTGAGAAGCCTCCAATTGCTTGAGAATTCTCTCCATTTAATCTCATTGCTGTCTAAGAGAAACAAGCAAGTTATTAATGGGATTGCATTTGTGAGTTTCTTTGCCTATGAGAAGTAACACTACAAGACAAATTATGTTTAGAAAAGTCAATTTTGACAATACTTTGCTTTCAGTTTTAACTGGAAACTATGAAAAGAAAAAGAAATACTGAGGAATAAAGAAGAACTCTACAACATTTCGTGGCAAGCCCATCTGTGCTCTGCTGTGCTCAGTAAAGAGTGTCTTGAGTTCAAACACAAAGTTGGGAGAGAGGGAAAGGCAACTTACAGTGGCAAAAAAAGTGACGCACTGTTTGATTTCTCTCCCTCCAGAGGATGTGAGTCGGCAGTTGATTGTTGAGCCAGCAGGACTGTAATGATACCTAAACAAAGCCCACTTTGCAATTAGTTTTCTTTTGGCAGCCTCTCTAATCTTTCTATCCACAACAGGGCCACTGATGCTGGGAAGGAATAAAAGAGCACAGGCTGTAACAGGCTGTTTGTAAACTGTCCAAGGTGACATGTTTTTAAATTGTGCACATGCTTCAATCCATGATGTTCTTGAAGAAAAATCAATGGTTTAAAGTCTTATGTTTCCACTTATCATTGTGTAAGAACAAAAAGGGCTCATAGTGTCAATAACCCATAATGACACTATGAGTCTGATGGCATGGTAGAGAGCTGTGAGTATTCAAGCCCTATCCTACTGTAAACCTAAAGTAGGCTACCAGTGTTAAACACTTAGTAACAGTTATAAAGCAAGGGTCGTCAACAAGGGGTCTGTGGCAGTACTGTAAGGGGTCTGCCAATATTGTTTTCATCAAGGGTTGTTAATGAATAATCGATGATCGATTCTTCATTGACAATTTGATTGCTAAAGCTTATTGATCATTGATTAATCAATTTCAGCACAAATGCATTCAGTAATCATGCCAGCAGATAGAGAAATGAATGTCTATACAGTCATGCTATTTGTGAATTCAGACATGTTGCAGAGGGATTTACTGTGCTGACTTTTATTCACTTTTAAGCACAGCAAGCTATAATCACGCAAAATGCTCTCTAAGAAGTTGTGTCTATCAATTAATATGAGATTTGGTTCGGTCTATTTATTTATCTCAGTTCAACAGCTGAACTAAATTCTTCCTCAAGACCACCATTACAAGCTCCTAATGTGAATAGTTAGCTGAATGCACAATACCAAAAAGGCTCATTCAAACAAACAAGTCCTGACACAAACAACAATAAAGCATCTCCTAAAACCCTGCAGCAGCAGCAGCATTACTCTCAAGAGCAGGAGCAGTGACGCATTCAATACTGCTCCTGACATCAGCACATTAGAATGGAATATAAACTGATCAGCAGCACTTAAACACTCCACTGCTTTGCCAAGGATAATTCCTTCATTAGAGGCAGTGAGTGCTTACCTATAGATTACCTGCTAGTGCAAATCCAGAACTCAAGCGCTTTATAATCTTATAAATTCTTTGTTTTAGTGTAGTGTAGCATATTTGTGAATTAAGCACAATTACTTAAAACAATATTTAGTCTTTAGTCTAAAGGGAAGGGCAAAATTCCATTAGTGTGAGGGATAAGCCTTTAATTGGTTTTCAAATAAAAACTAAAGATAATATGCCTGTACACTGCACAAAAATGGCAAACCTCAAACCAAAGGAACAGTTAACAAAACTATACCAAATTTTCAATCAGAGTCAGTCAGCCTGTTGCTGCAAGATCAACACTGGAGACTTGGAATGTAGCTAAGAGTAGCACATCCATCATGCCAAAAGATCTCAAAAGGCGTCTTTACACAGCAGAGTTAAGGCTGCTCTAAATTCTGTGTAAAGATGCAATGCCACATAAAAGCCATAAATTCTGCCTGCTCTGACCCACCTCAACCCCTAGTATCAGAGACGATTATTATGCAACCATGATTCTTTGAAAATAAAATGAAGCATCAGAGTAGCCTTAAACTTAGTTGTTGTCATGGTATAGTGTATTTAATAATTTATAGTTTCATATTTAAAAGTAATGAATTTATTTCACATTTCCATCATCATAATTTTATATTTAAAACATTCATCTTGTAAAAATTATTTATGCCATTGTAATTGCTGTGTACATGCATTTAATGCCACCTCTGTGCAGCATTAAATAGTTTGTTTATATTTGAAATGAAAGAAGCAGAGTTTTATTCAGTTATAATGGACACTTCTTATGGCTTTAAGCAGAGATGTGTAACTTTTCCCATCTTAATATGCAAAGACAAACATAAGACATTTGTAGGTTAATTTTCTCGAAGTCTGTAAATACTGTCTCTGTGGTGCTAAATTCCTGCTTGTATGGAGCGACCCATCTAGCCTAAGCAACAAAACTGACTTGGCCAATAGTTGGGGCATTATTATGATAACCATAATATAACATGATATAAACACAATGTACTGTTATAAGAACACCGATTTGTGAGAGTTTAGCTGAACAGAATTTGTCTGCCATTTTTTGCCATGAAATTTATGGCATACTACTGCCATACTACTCTACTATTTCTGTCATAGAGGAGTAGTGTATGTAGTATGCCATTGCGAACTCAGCCCATGAAACATATGTCACCATTGTCATCGGTGAGTCTGGCTAATTACGAATAAGCTGATCATCAAAGATTGTGCAGGTGACTGCTCTTGAATCGCTCTCGCGATTTTTATGGCATATGACATAGTGAAGTGACGGTGGCGCCTTCTAAAGTCGGACAAAATGTCTATCCGAAATGCACTGCTTCAAGTCCGGCACCGGTCAGTCTGTGCAGTGTTGCATGAAGTCAAACAGACCTTTATTTTTGCAATTCCATTCAGTGGCACTAGTGGCCACATACATTGCATCTCAGCTTCAACAACACAGTGGACCAATGTTTAAAATAAGGCAGATGCTATTTGCTCCCTGTTGCAAATAATGGAATATGCTATTTACACCCCAGTGCAAATAGTGGCAGATAGTATTTGCACCCCAACCCTGGTGCAAAAAATGGTAGATACTAATTGCACCTTGGTGCAAATAGTGTCAGATACTAATTGCACCCATATTTAAATACTAGCATTCAGTATGGGCATCACTGCAGTGTTTTTATTGTGTTTATTAAGAGGCCCACAGACAAACTATATTAACCCCTACCCCTAAACCTAACCTTAACCTTACCTTAGAAAAAATAACCTTGGTTTTACTACAGTAACCATGGATTCACCATGGTATTTTTTGTAAATTTACAGTAACCACAAAATTAACCATGGTTTCTATATTACCACCATAATACTGTACCAACACTATGGTTAACTGCATTAAAACTATGGTTTCTGTCAAAAAACAAGATTAATACTATATTAGTAATACAGTGATGCAATCTACACACAAGCGATGCCGAGCTGCGGGAACGAGTGCAATCGAGAGAAACCGCCTCCGGATCAAACCCTTCTCTGCACTTCCTGACATTCACCGTGACCAAATAACTGCAATGAAATCAATCTTTATATTCATTTTTATCTATTATTTTAAGTAATATTAAAGGAAATATTAAGAGGGGAAACAAGACGTGGATTCCAAACTTGAGGTTCATAATATAGCTTTAAATGACCTTTTTCCACCCTGTCTCTGCGCTCTACATGAAATGCTCAGTTCCCTGTGCAATCCCCTTTAAGACTTCAATATACATGCCCACTGTGTTATGATTGGCTAAGATTTTTGAACCGCATACACCCCCCACCAACTCTTGTGGAACTGTTTTTTCCAAGAATAAAATAAAATCATTTAAACACACATCAATATTTTATGAGCGATTGTGCATTTCTTTGGTAAGTAACCATGTAATAAGCACATTCCACTCCGCGTTGGAGTCCTGATCACTCGTTTTCTACTTCCACGACATCCCTATGTAACTAGGGGGCCTTCATTAATGCAATAAATGCATTCACAGCAAGAGATCAATGCCTCCTTTTGCATCATCGCCTTTGTTGTCTGCGCTCTTGTGCACAGTCACACCCTGTCTACACCGGGTGCGTCTGCTGATGCGATGGCTTGAGGCTGCTTACACTAGATACATCGACACAAACGTTCTAAACAGTCTGTGTTGTTGGATGTAGTAGCGCCAGCACGTGCAGCGCAAAATGTAACAGAACACCTGTTTACTGTTGGGAGCGATGCACTGCAATGGACACTTCCAGTGTAGACAGCATCATTGATTATAATGGGTTCTATTGCTTTTGATGCGACGCAGTGCGCAGCTCGCGTCCAGTATAGATAAGGTGTTAGAGTGAATGGAAAGGAGAGAGCGGGCAGTTACATCCATTGCTACACACCTAGAGGAACCAATGCTGTAGTTGTTATTTAAAATGTGTAATTGATTAATAAAAAACAAAATGAACATCTTAAAAAGTGACCTATATGCTAAAAATGCCAGTCCCACTGATATGGCATCACATAATCTATGCAGAGTCTGCACATCAGGAACACCCTCCTATTTTAACCATTCATCCATTTCTTAACATGCACTACCTTTTCAGTCACCTTACGGATGCTTTGGCAGCCTGCTTTTATATGCCAAATGACAGTGAATGGGGGAATTTAATTGTTCTCAGAACTAGTTTGCTACCCGAGGGAGTCGCGGTGTGGAGTGACTCTGCCACTTAATTAGCACAGGCAAGTAGCATTTTAGAGTTTTATAGGTTAAAGAGAGACACAAATTTTCAAAATGAGATCTTCCAAAAGAGGGAAGTGTTGGAGTTGTCAAAATACCGTTAAATGAAGGAGTTTTATATCTGGTCCATTATGTATTGTCATCTCTGCATACCATGGAGGTATTAAGTATGTAACCATCTAACAATTCAAGTGTTGCTCTGTTGTTCTAGTATGAAGAAAACTGTGTCTACACATCATGGACAAGGAACGAGAAATGAATAAAGGTAGTTGACCTAGCAGTTACAGTAAGTTAAATAGCAGGCCATTTAGGTTAAGCATTTTGTACTGGTTTATGTTCTATTAAAATATTAATAAAGGCAACAATCAGAGTGAGTAATTTATATACTGTATAACAGTAACACAAACAGGTGACCTAAAAATAAATACAGTCATTTCAACAGTCTTCTATAATGTAACATCTGTCTGTGTTTTTGAAACAGTTTGGAATTTTGGCAAATCTTTTTCATAATGCAAAATTTGACAAACTATATACTGATGTGCATATGCTAACTACAACTATTCATTAAACTGCTAGATTAGACAAACTCTACATATGCCGATTCTGGGGAAATCTGATAAAAATTTAACTCTGTCTCCCCAGTAATCAGAACCAGATCCATTCAAATTTAATGATCAGATAACAGTATATCACTGCTAAACATGCATCTGAGTGACGGTAACATGGAAACTTAAGAATGGTGACTCCCTAAAGTCCTTTGAGATGAGCATGCAGTTAGATCTGCCTAGATATCAATGAGAGATCATTCAAGAGATACAGTTGAAGTCAGAAGTTTACATACAACTTAGCCAAATACATTTAAACTAAGTTTTTCACAATTGCTGTCATTTAATCTTATAAAACATTCCCTGTCTTAGGTCAGTTAGGATCAATACTTTATTTTAAGAACATGAAATGTAATAATAATTGTAGAGAGAATTATTTATTTCAGCTTTTTTCTTTCATCACATTCCCAGTGGGTCAGAAGCTTACATACATTTTGTTAGTATTTGGTAGCATTGCCTTTAAATTGTTTAACTTGGGTTTTGGGTAGCCTCCCACGAGCTTCCCACAATAAGTTGCTGGAATTTTGGCCCATTGCTCCAGACAGAACTGGTGTAGCTGAGTCAGGTTTGTAGGTCTCCTTGCTTGCACACGCTTTTTCAGTTCTGCCCACAAATTTTCTATTGGATTGAGGTCAGGGCTTTGTGATGGCCACTGCAATACCTTGACTTTGTTGTCCTTAAGCCATTTTCCACAACTTTGGAGGTATGCTTGGGGTCACTGTCCATCTGGAAGACCCATTTGCGACCAAGCTTTAACTTCCTGGCTGACGTCTTGAGATGTTGCTTCAATATATCCACGTAATTTTCCTTCCTCATAATGCCATCTATTTTGTCAAGTGCACCAGGTCCTCCTGCATCAAAGCACCCCCACAACATGATGCTGCCTCCCCCATGCTTCACGGTTGGGATGGTGTTCTTCGGCTTGCAAGCCTCACCCTTTTTCCTACAAACATAACGATGGTCATTATGGCCAAACAGTTAAATTTTTGTTTTATCAGACCAGAGGACCATTTCTCCAAAAAGTAAGATCTTTGTCCCCATGTGCACTTTGCAAACTGTAGTCTGGCTTTTTTATGGCAGTTTTGGAGCAGTGGCTTTTTCCTTGCTGAGCAGCCTTTCAAGTTATGTTGATATACGACTCGTTTTACTGTGGATATAGATACTTGTCTACCTGTTTCCTCCAGCATCTTCCCAAGGTCCTTTGCTGTTGTTCTGGGATTGATTTGCACTTTTCACACCAAACTACGTTCATCTCTAGGAGACAGAATGTGTCTCTTTCCTGAGTGATGATGGCTACGTGGTCCCGTGGTGTTTATACTTGCATACTATTGTTTGTACAGATGAACGTGGTACCTTCAGGCATTTGGAAATTGCTCCCAAGGATGAACCAGACTTGTGGAGGTCCACATTTTTTTTTCTGAGGTCTTGGCTGATTTCTTTTTATTTTCCCATGATGTCAAGCAAAGAGGCACTGAGTTTGAAGGTAGGCCTTAAAATACTTCCACAGGTACATCTCCAATTGACTCCAATTAGCCTATCAGAAGCTAATTGGTTAATTGTCTAAAGGCTTGACATCATTTTCTGGAATTTACAAGCTACTTAAAGGCACAGTTAACTTAGTGTATGTAAACTTCTGACCCACTGGAATTGTGATATTGTCAATTAAAAGTGAAACAATCTGTCTGTAAACAATTGTTGGAAAAATTACTTGTGTCATGCACAAAGTAGTTGTCCTAAATGACTTGCCAAAACTATAGTTTGCTAATATGAAATTTGAGTGGTTAAAAATGAGTTTTAATGACTTCAACCTAAGTGTATGTACACTTCTGACTTCAACTGTACATTATTCATAAGGCTAGTACAGCAGCGATGACACAGCCTGCCCTGACCCACTGAGCTGGATATTCAATGCCAGTCAGCAGGCGTTGAGATGTTGTTCTGTGGTCAGCTTACCCCGGATACACATTTGGCTGAACAGTAGCAACTAGCAATGCTGGCACATCTAAACAGTTTCCGAGTGTCAAATAGAAAGGGTGAACAAAACTGATTTAGACAACCTGGGATCCAGTGACTTAATGATGCAAAACATGGCTGGAGTATGCAACATCTGGCATAACTTTTGCCAGAGGCCTAAGACCTAGGCCCAAACCTAGTCCTAAAAAAGGAACAGAATTAATATTTGCTATGGTCCCTTTGGTACACACTAATTCATATAACTATGACAACTACTAATCCTGTTTTTACTATAAATAGGTATTTTGTTACCTGAGAAGGTAGACTGCTCGCTCTATGTCATTCAGATCTTCATCCACTGTGAGCTTGTCAATCTCTTCTGCAGTCTGCAAATGGTGGAAACAAGGTGATTTCGGTGGACGATACAAACTGGCCTGTCTATCCACGCATTAAAAAGCATCATGTTTAAGGTGTAAGCACATCCAAAAATTAAAGTTCGAACATCTCCTTTTGTGTCTCACGGAAGAAAGAAAGTCATATTTTTTTGGAACAACATATGGGTGAGTAAATGATGACAGAATTTTCATTTTTGTGTGAACCATCCCTTTAACCCTTTAATGCATACCTCGGGTCTTTATATTGACTGTACAGTCCCTCATCTCTTTTTTTGAGTTATGCCCATAACTAAGTATTCATCAACATTTCTCTTCTGAATAGTGTAACAAAAAATTAGTGTAAAATGGCAAAATTGCAAAAAATATATATATTTTTTATAACTGCTTTATTAGCAAAAGTGTATTGGTTATTAAAAACCCAAGATATGTAATAGTGTCTAGTAGTTTTAGTCTAGTAGGTCTAGTAGTAATAGTTTTTTTTGTGCTTCCATAAATCATATTTTATTATTATTTCATATCTATATAAGTTTACTATCACATGATATATATTTCATTGTTTATTACAAGACAAATGACTACATATTACACTGATTTTCTGTGGTGAATTATCAGTAGCCTATTCCATATGTGTGTACACATACATATTATGCATGCTATTTCTTACTCAAGGTGGTGCTTATGTTTCGGTGATTGACTTGATTTTCATTTGACATTGCTATTTGACAAAGAAGCAACGTGGAAGTAAACTATAGCAAGTGTAACGCATGAGCAGTATGATCTGGCACTTGTGTAAGTTGTGCGTATATTTAGACTAAAACGTGCCTGAGAAAAAACATGTGTAGCTTATGTGCTGCTTAAGTGCTATGTGTACAGTAGCTCAATATGTGTTTTACTGCCAGTTGTGTCTCATGAGATTTAAGTGTGGAGGTAATGAATCTTGTTCTATATTTGTTGCATCATTGCTTTGATATATGGAAAATCAAACAACAAAATATATCAGAATATATTCTATTCTATTATTTTGTAATAGTCTTGAAAATGTTTGGAAATTTTGACATTATCTGGGCATTTTGTAGATCCATTTGTGATAGATAGGCTATATGCGCCGGTTCGCTAGAGACCCGAGGTATGTAATAATGTTTGGAAAAACACCCAAGAATTTAAGGGTTAATAAAGAAGGAAACAAAAGGTATTTGCATAAAATGTTAAGCATCTCCAAAGAAACAAAAATACATTTTTGCAAATATGGTTGCAAATATGAAGTGGACCTTTTGCCAAATATGTGAGGAGGCTGCAGGGAGGCAGGAAGAGGGACTGCGTGGGATGAGATAGCGTGGGGGACAGGAGCCATGTGTAGGAGCCTAGTCTATTTCTTCTGGGCTCTAAGAGCCACGATTTGTTTCTTCGGAACCTCCCTATTAAAAAAAGATGCGGGACAGAAAACACCCTCTCCCTCTGTAGGCGATGCATACGTGATAAGACTCTGAGAAAAGATGAGAGTATCCTTGCTTAACTTTACTGTTGGCAAGAGTACACCATTGCAGGGGGCTGAGGCGCACTTCGCGACGTTCACACAAATGCATGTGAAGGCAACTGCTGTAAGGGAAGGAATTTGAGCTAGTAATGCGAATAACGTTATGCTTTGAAGTGGAAATCCTCTATTCCGCAGTGGTGTGGCGCGAAAATGAGGAGGCGAAGCAGTGATGCGGACAGCTGACAAAAACTGCGTCACTCAGCAGACTGAAGTGGGTAACCCCCGTCTTCCCAAAGGAATTACTACTTCAAATAAATACAAATAAATAAATAAGCTGTTATAATATTAAATAAAACAGCCGGGGCACGAGACACAAAATAAAACGTCAAAGTGCATACACGTTGTTTCTGTTAAGTCGTATTAATTTATTATAGCCTTCCACAAAAATAATCATCTGTCGTGGCACATAAATGCCTTCCTGTGTGAGCCATAAAATGTGTCATTGTCACAATATTGCTTGATAGACACTTCTGAAAAAAGATGGGAATACATACCTTAAGGCTCCTGCGTATGGGTCTCTCGATGAATGAAAGGTCCTGCAGGTCATCTATCTGTCCAAATAAACTGGCCTGACTCGGTGTCATTTTGGTGACAAACATCTGTCCTGAGTTTGTTCAGCGGAAATGTGTCAGACGCGAATGTCAAAGTCCTGTCATTATTGCTGCTCTTTGACTGAATGTCTGATGGGATTTCTTTGATGAAGAGAGGATGGTCCTCCCACGACAAACGAGTCGCCCTGGTTGCAAAGCTTAATCTTTCACAAATTAATTTGCGTGGTAGGGTTATTCAGTTGTCTGCGCCGTTTCTAAACACGCTTTCAGGAGAGGCGCGTGCGCTGGCACGTTGTAAGGGACTCCAGCGATTGAAGTGTTGTTAACTTAGCGAGAAAAAGATGGATTTGATGCGCGTTTTCCGACTTCAGCAGTTTCTTGTGGTCAGCGCATGCTGGTGATTAGAATGAAATCATTTCCTTGCTTATTTCACGCTGATGGGGAAAACCATTCAGATATAGCTGTTTCCGTTTAAGCAGAGATCCCCTTCGAGATATTCCAAGATGGGCGTTAAATGTAAGATCACTCTTACATCAACAACCAATGTGACCTAAATTTGCAGTTTAATCTAGCCACACATACCTGTTCACTGTTCACATGCCACGGCTGACGCTAGCTCGGAAATAATAAGA
Organism: Myxocyprinus asiaticus; assembly: GCF_019703515.2. Classification (NCBI taxonomy): domain Eukaryota; kingdom Metazoa; phylum Chordata; class Actinopteri; order Cypriniformes; family Catostomidae; genus Myxocyprinus; species Myxocyprinus asiaticus. The sequence goes on from NC_059368.1 coordinate 20,348,315, forward strand.
CAACAAACTTGAAAAAAAGAAAGAAAAAAAAAGGGCTGTCGAAAACGCATGGGCCTTTTGCCTATATAATGCTCGTCTCGATTCGAATAATCACCTGTAAATCTACCCCTAAAATGGTAAACGGATCGTTTCACAATGGTACGTCTTTTATATTTTAAAGCCCTGTGTGGATGTGCTAGCAAGCAGGAATATTCAAACCACGCAAACGCACTGCACCAACTAAACTGGTTTCCATGGAGACAGCATGGAGCGTCAGAGAGTCGAGTTGAAGTTCGTCATCGGAATCGAATCAGAACTGAAACACAGCACAACTGAATGGCTTTTACTTAGAGCGTAATATTCTAAATATGGCTGAACTTTCTGTCCAGAATAAACTCATTGTGGCTTTTTAATTGCGTACATTTGTAAAACCAGTGTCCACTGTATATATATATATATATATATATATATATATATATATATATATATATATATATATATATATAGAACTGTGCAAAAGTATTAGGCACATAAGATGTTTCACGAAAACATTTTTCTTAAGTTGTTTTTTTATATATTCTGCTTCAGTGTGTCAATAGGAATTATACATTTTAGACTCCCAAACATTCCTCTTGCAAGTAGAATACAATAGAATAGAAGAACAGGGAGCCCTGCAACAGATGGTGTGGCCCCCACAGAGCCCCAACTGAATATCAAGTCAGTCCAGGATTACATGAAGAGATAGAAGCAATTGAGAGACCCTAAATATATAGTAGAACTGTGGCAAATTCTGCAACAAACTTGGAACATCCTATCTGCCAACAACCAAAAAAAACTTGTGTCCATGTGTACCTAAGAGAATTTGTGCTGTTTTAAAGGCAAAAGTGGTCACACCAAATATTGATTTAGTTTTTTTATGATGAATGACAACTATTGATGTTATTATTTTGAAAGAAATTCTCACTATGCTACATTTTTCACAAGTGCCTAAAACTTTTGCACATTACTGAATATATATATATATATATATATATATATATATATATAATATATATATATATATATATATAGGCCACTTTAAATGGTTTAGTTATTACAAATTGTAGACCACCAGCTTGTTACAACAACTGGAACAAGAATGGATGATGAGCATTTACTAATATTTTTGTAACTGTAATAGGCCTACTTCACTGATCAGAGTGATTTGAGATTACATCTGCTCTGTGCTGCCTCCATCACTAGACCCATTGCAGTTTGCTTACCGCAACAACCACTCCACTGATGATGCCATTGTATCTACAATACACACTGCTCTCTCCCACCTGGAAAAAAAGAACACTTATGTGAGAATGTTGTTTGTAGACTACACCTCAGCATTCAACACCATAGTGGTGGTGGTGTAGTGGACTAAAGCACTGAACTGGTAAGCGGAAGGTTGTTGGTTCAGTCCCCACAGCCACCACCATTGTGTCCTTGAGCAAGGCATTTAACTCCAGGTTGCACCAGGGGGATTGTCCCTGTAATCAGGGCACTGTAAGTCGCCTTGGATAAAAGTGTCTGCCAAATGCATAAATGTAAATGTAGTGCCCTCCAAGCTAGATGAGAAACTCTGGGCTCTGGGCTTAAACAGCTCGCTGTGCAGCTGGATCCTGGACTTCCTGTCAAGCAGATGCCAGGTGGTTAGAATAGGCAGCAACATCTCCTCATCACTGACCCTCAACACTGGAGTTATCAGCCCATGTACACACATGACTGTGTGGCAACACATAGCTCCAATGCCATCATTAAGTTTGCTGATGACACGACGGTGGTAGGTCTGATCACTGACAATGATGAAACAGCCTACAGAGACGAGGTGCACACTCTGACACACTGGTGTCAGGAGTACAACCTCTCCCTCAACGTCAGTAAGACAAAGGATCTTGTGGTGGACTTCAGAAGAAAAGACAGAGAACACAGTCCCATCACCATCAATGGAGCACCAGTGGAGAGAGTCAGCAGCTTCAAGTTCCTGAGTGTCCACATCACTGAGGAACTCACATGTTCCATCCACACTGAAGTCCTTGTGAAGAAGGCTCATCAGCGCCTCTTCTTCCTGAGATGGCTGAGGAAGTTTGGAATGAACCGCCACATCCTCACACGGTTCTACACCTGCACTGTAGAGAGCATGCTGACTGGCTTCATCTCCGCCTGGTACGGCAATAGCACCGCCCACAACCGCAAAGCACTGCAGAGGGTGGTGCGAACTGCCAGACACATCATCGGAGGTGAGCTTCCCTCCCTCCAGGACATATATACCAGGTGGTGTGTGAAAAAAGCTCGGAGGATCATCAGAGACTCCAGCCACCCGAGCCATGGGCTGCTCTCACTTCTACCATCAAGTAGGCGGTATCGCAGCATCAGGACCCGCACCAGCCGACTCCATGATAGCTTCTTCCCCCAAGCAATCAGACTTTTGAACTCTTGATCTCCCACGATCAAAATACATCAGCACTGCACTTTATACTCTTACTCTTATATCTCACACCGGACTCTCATAAATTATATTATTATTATATTATATTCTCTCTTAACAACTTACTATCAACCGACAGCCTGAATGTCAATACAGTATAATACAACCTACTATACATTCTATATATACTGTATATACTTTTTTTATTGAATAATGTGTAGCTATATTGTGTGTATTGTATACTGTACAGTGTATGTTATTATTTGTATATTGTGTTGTGTGTAATTATGTGTATATTAGACTTTAAATTGTGTTGTGTTAATTTGATGTTATTGTAAATTGGTATATGTCTCATCACTGTCACGACTGCTATGTTGATCGGAACTGCACCCAAGAATTTCACACACCATTGCACTTGTGTATATGGCTGTGTGACAATAAAAGTGATTTGATTTGATTTGATTTGATCAGCCACACCGACTGAAAAATTATTTCAGTAGATTATTTGCTCTTACATTAAAGGAATGTTCCAGGTTCAGTACAAGTTAAGCTCAACTGACAGCATTTGTGGCATAATGCTGATTACCACAAAAATGTATTTTGACTCGTTCCTCTTTTTCTTAAAAAAAAAAAAAAAAAAAAAAGCAAAAATCGAGGTTACAGTGAGGCACTTACAATGGAAGTGAATGGGGACAATGAAGGTGAATGTGGCCAATTTTTGGAGGGTTTAAACAGAAATTTGAAGCTTATAATTTTATAAAAGCACTTGCATTAATTCTTATGTTAAAACTTTTATTTGATCTATTTGATTTGATCATTATTATTTGAGCTGTACAGTTGTTTAAATTGTAATTTTTACAGTCATTTTAGGGCTTTAGGGTTTGTTGACATTACATCGTCATGGTAAGGAAGTTGTAAAATTGGCTATACCTTTACACAGAAAAGGTTTGAAAGTGATTTTATCACACTAAAATTTTAACGTTCAAAAATTGGCCCCATTCACTTCCATTGTAAGTGCCTCACTGTAACCTCGATTTTTGCTTTTTTTAAAGAAAAAGAGGAACGAGTCGAAATTCATTTGTGTGGTGATCAACATTATGCCACAAATGCTATCGGTTGAGCTTAACTTGTATTGAACCCGGAATATTCCTTTAATGGAAGCAAAGTACCGATAGATAGAACATATCTGTCAGTGAATTAGCATTTAGCAGCCAAAGCAAAGGGTGTTCTCCATGAATTTGCATATCTAAACTAGATCCCAGATAGTCCACATACATACATCTCCAGGATATCTTTTAAAGAGCGTTTCATCTGGAAAGCATCACAGTCTAATTAACATCTGCTTAACATCTCAGAAAAATCAGATTTACAAACATTATAAATCATAAACATATCAAAAAAATATGCTGAATGTCTTATTGACATCCGAGAGGAAACATTTTATAGACTTATTGCAGATGAGCAGACAACCCAGAAAAATACGTCTTCCCATTGTAAGCACACACATCAAATAGACGTCTGGGATGTAACCTTAATCTACAATCAAGGCCATCAGTTACTCAGTTAATCCCCATTCTTTGACAAATTTGAGACTTTGTTTATTGACTGAGATCATGGGTATTTTGCTGCAAGGTTCATCATGGGCCATTGCATGAATTCACAAGCCCTGGGACCAAATATTTATGGATGGGCCAGCCCCACTCATACATTCGTTAGTTAATTGAAAGTCATGTTTATTTGGTCCCACTTTTTCATGACCCAAGTCAGTGTAAACCCAGTTTTTAATTCAGTTTATCTGTGGTTATTCAAAATTTATAATAGTGTTAAATGATATCCATGACAAACAATTTTTTTTTTATTGTAACAGTCTATGTCATGCTACGTGTGAAAAACCTTACGTGCCTGAACCTTGAAATGGAAATGCTTTAGCTACGAAAGAAAAATGTTCAAATTTACCATAATTTAAGGAACCTATTATTCATTATAAAAAATAACAATTATTTAAAGTATTGCAGTCATATACTGTAGATTTTTATTTGACTAATGTTGACAACAAATATCTGAGAACAAAAATAACTATTTGCTCTTGGTTTTGAATGCAATATTAAAGGTTATTTCTTATATTAATTCCTGAATTTATATAAGTTCTGCATACAGAGTTTTAATATGAGTTTTATAACCAGGTCAGTGGAGAGTGAATAAAATCTCAGTACATGGGCCTAGGAGTACAATGCAAATGTGTAAATTCAGATTGGTAATGAGGAAGGAACAGCATGTTGGAAATATTTTAACCAGTTGGTGGTGCCAATGTACCAGTAGTGTTTTTCTGAATTAGGAACCAATGGGTTGATGTAGTCAGTTCTTTTTATGATCATTTATTCATTCCTGATTGCCATATAGACCCAATGCTGGCAATTCCTCAAATAAAATATATTTTTATAATAATAATTATTAAAAATAAATAAAGTGGTCAGTGAGAGGAATGGAGGATTTGATGCCTGAGTGTGTTAACATACTGCAAGGTTCTGGAAGGTTAGATGAAAAGCATATAACTTTGAGCCTTTAAGCATAGTAATCCAGCCAAAAGCATTAGCACACATGCAGTAACCTGTATTGCAAGTTTATGTTAATAACAGCACAACTTGTAAATTATGACTGTCACCAATAGGCTACAGTGATAATGGCAAGTTTTGGTCTAATTTTGATCAGAAATGTAGTTTGTTAATCAAACATGTCTACTCTCAGATTAATTATTTTCATTGTTACTTGCACTGTTTTGAAGCTCCAAACCATTGCCACATGGCTACGGATGAAAACATCTGAGTCACCAAAATTGGCCAAGAGGCATCCATCTCAGATGTACACAGTGTCATAGGGAAGTGTCTAGCATATGCAAGATTTCAAGACAGCTGCCTCTGGAAATAAGGTCACTCAAACACTAGACCTCATGAGGACATTTAAGGATAGGCAGTCAAGTAACATTGGCTGGGTTTCCCAATAACGTAGCAACTTAAGCTTTTACGATCATCTTAACTAATGTCGCTCATTATTTTATGATGGAGTAACGCCTGTTTCCCAAACCAGCATGTAGATCAATTGTTATAAAGTAGAACTTAAGTGTTTCGTTATGGGAGCTGTCCGGTCCAAAGGTGCTGATCACTTTGGAAAATATGTTCAGAATTTGTCTTCTCAAAATGAATGTGGAAATACTAACAAACATGGAAGTTGTTTGTAACCTTGTCGAGGCATGGAAATGTATGAACTATTACAGAATTTAACTATAGAAATAATGATAGCTTTAGTGAGATGGAGTTACAGATGTATCATAGAGATTAATGAAAGTGACGCAATAAATGCATGTAACGTGAATGTACGCGATGTAAATCATAAGCGACTCTCATGTAGCCTAAAGTTTTTTGGCTGGAAACTGAACAAATGCACAAAGAACAGGATTAAAATGACGGGCATCAGTATTGAACCACTCATAGACCTATCTAAATATTAATAGATCATCTGGTTAGAGTTCAAAGCACCATGTACTTGTAGCCTTACTGACACAATTTGTGCATTAACACCTGTACACCTATGTTTATAATTATTATATTAAAGTGTAATATTTTTGACATTGCACATTAATCATTCAATAAAGTGCAGTATTGCTAAATGTGTACATCTGTTTATTATTTATTGCCCATTTATGGAAATTCCCAAGGATCTGTTTTTATCTTGTCATACACCCAAAACTTAGATAATGTTTTCCAATACTATGGTAGATCTCCTTCTCTTCCAGTTTCTTGGCCCACATGCAAAGAAGATCATGCCACATTTAAACCAGACATGCTCTCATAATTATACTAGCTAAGCAAAGATATTAATAAAGTAATCAGTTTGTTTACACCATGATATAAAATCAAGACCTATATCCAGACTCTTCGCAAAGACAGCACACAGCAGTACATGTGCATTTGAGAAGGAGGACTTCTTAAAGGGCAGAGTTATCCTTCCACACATACACATGTGGCCTCATTATTGATATCCCTTAGAAAGGTAGGTGGACTTCTTAAGCATTAGGATTAGGACTGTTTTAAAAAACATTTGTAAACTAGGGAGCTAGTTGTGTGTAGTTTAATTATAATTTTACTGTGAAATGTATTGTTTTTTAATCAGGGAGTCACCCTTGTAGAGATATTTTCAAGCATTATTCACTGACTACTAATTAATGCTACATTTGGTTGTGTTTATCAAATTTCTGGGGTATGTCTTTTTGGTACTATTCCAGGTGCAAAATGGCAGCTGCCAGAGTGACAATGGCTGCTTTAAGGACAACAAATGATGACCTGGATGACTACAGTGCTTATGCACACATGTCTGAAGAACAGCTGTTGCAGTTAGCTATTGAACGAAGTCTAGCTGATACCAATTTGACTCCGTGGCAGAATCGGCAATTCCGTGCCCACACACAGCTAACTGCCCCCTTAGCTACACAATGGCCACCATGCAACCCTGACCCAACAAGCATACCTGTTGCTGCCTCTGCAAACCCTCCCAGGTGATTTTTATCAGGTGTCATGCTGCACTACTTGCTTCAAGTAAAAAAAAAAAATAAATAAAAAAAAAAAAAGATAAAATAGATTAAAAAAAATAAACCACTATTATTATTAAGTCTCATTCAATCACTGAATGTAACTTTGTTAAATGTCTTACTTTTAGTGAGAAATCAAACATCAACAGAGATACAAGAAACCATATTTTCATAGAAGGCAAAGACAAAGTGATTGCCTGGACAGGATACAATGGACACCTACGGGTCACAGTGGAGACTATGAAGTGAGTGGCAGAAAAGATCTCTTATATATTTCCTTTGTAGCCAAGATTTTAAGGTATGTGGCTATACAGAAAATAAACTCATACCCTGAGAATTATTCACTAGATTAAAACTCACTTGTGTACTTGTTCTTTCAGTGATTTAGACCCCTTTCTCTCAGCCATTTGGAGAGGGGATGCAAAGGCTTTAAAAAATATAATTCATTCCACATCTAAAAATCTTGATGAACCCAATAAGGACGACTGGATATTACTTCATGAGTCTGCATACTATGGCCATGTTGAGTGCCTTAAGATTTTGCTCCAAGGTGAGAAATTATTAAATTCTGAATTATGTCCATTCATGGTTCAAGAATCACATTGACAAAAATCATATCCCTGATAGTGTTGTTCAGTATTGCATCTCTCCCACAGCCAGGCCAGATACAATCAACAAACGAACAAAAAATAATCAAACACCACTTCTTCTGGCTGTAAGTCGCAAACACCTTTCTTGTGTCGAACACCTTTTGGAGGAAGGTGCCGATCCCAACCTTGCAAATAACCAGTGGGAGACACCGCTGCACAAAGGTAGGTATTTTCAGTCTTGAGAAGTCCACTTGTAGCCTGAATGGAAAGAGCTCTGAACCATCACTGCTGATTTTTATAGCATGCGAAAAAGCAAGTGAAGAGATAGTGGAACTTCTTTTGAGGTTTGGAGCTTCACCATCCAAAGTCTGTTGTCAAGGTGGGACTCCACTACATGAAGCAGTGAGAAACAAAAACTTAGAGATTTGTAAGATGTTGCTACTAGCAGGGGCAAAACTCTCCGCCAGGAATGTTTATGGCATTGACCCTGTGTTTACGGCTGCTCAGTGTGGCGCTGTTGAGGAGCTTAACTTCCTAATTGTAAAAGGTTAGTATCATTATGATGGTAAGACGAGAAAATAATTTCTAGTGATTACTGTACGTTTTAGTCTTGTGATGAAGCATTAACTCAGTTTCATGTTCTGTAGGTGGTTATGTCAATACTGAGGCAAATGATAATGCCTCAGCCTTGTTTGAGGCTTCTAAGAATGGTCATGTTGAAGCTGTTGAGATCCTCCTGTCAAGAAAAGCAGATCTTAACAAAGCTAACAAGACTGGATTACTTCCCATTCATGTTGCTGCAAAGAATGGTCATGACAGGTTAGTACTATAACAGTTTATTTCATCTTCAACTACTGGAAAAAATTAAAATTCTGTCATCAGTTACTCTCCTGATGTCACAGTCACAGTCACCGTGTTTCCAAGGACTCTTATTTTGAAGAAGTTTTCGTCCTTTGTCTTCCCCCGGACTACGTTTCCCAGAATGCACTGCCCTCATCACTGCCATCTGTTCCCCATCATTGTCACCTGTTCCTGTTTCTGTCATCAGCCCTCTAGTGTATAAATACCCACTAGTTTAGTTCCATCATTGTCAGTTCTTGTTTGTTGTTAGTTGTAGCATAGTTTATGTCAACCCCAACGACTGTCTTGTTTTGTAGCATAAGTCATCGTCTTCTGTGTATCCTCGCCTTCTTGTCATTGTCAATTAAAGTATAGCTGCACTTTGATCCAGCTCTCTCGCCTCATCCATACAATACATGACACCCACATGTCAGTCTAAGCCTGTATGACTTTCTTTCTACCATGGAACACCAACAACCTGCTCTCCTGAATACAATAAATGTGGATGGGGACCAGGGGTGGTCAAGCTCCAAAATGGATAATAAAAGCACTTTAAAAGCATCATAAAAGTCATCCATATGACTCATGCACTATATTCAAAGTCCTGAGACTGAAATTAAATAATTATTTACTAAAAATGTTGCTTGACAGCCATGGTCACTAATCACTTCCATTGTATGGAAAAGATATGCACATTGCGCTACAAATAACACTTTTTGTGTTCCACGGAAGAAAGAAAGTCTTATGGGTTTTGAAAAAAATGAGGGTAATTAAATGATTACAGAATTTTCATTTTTGGGCAAACTATTCCTTTAGTACGGCAGGTTTTTGATTCTTCACTTACAATTCCATGTATTGATTTGTTTTTTAAGGAAATAAATACCTCTACTTCTCATCTTCCTCAGCATTGTTGTCATGCTAATCCCTCAAACTAATAGGGAAAAAGTTAGACATTCTGGCATTAGTCCTATCCATCTTGCTTCAGAACGTAACAGAGATGATGTTCTAGAAACCTTGATTGAGGCTGGATTTGATGTCAACGCCACACTGTCAGATGACTGGTCAAAGATGTATGAAGATCGTCGCAGCACAGCTCTGTACTCAGCTGTGGTAAATAGAAACACTGAAGCAGCTACCATGTTATTAGAAGCCGGTGCTGACCCAAATCTTGATATTTTCAACCCCCTGCTATTGGCTGTGAGGAAAGGTAGTATGGAAATTGTGACATTACTTGTTAAGCATGGCGCCAATATCAATGCTCCGCTTCCAACTCATCCCACCAGCTTTCCAGCGGTTTTGGTTTTCTGTGTGAGGCACTTGGCAATGATGAAGTACCTAATGGACAATGGCTGTGATGCACTATCATGTTTTAGCTGTCAATACGGCAGTAATCCTCATCCCCCCTTAAAACCAAGAGGAAATGGAAGAGAAGCAATGTATTATTTAAATGATGAACCATCAGACTACTATGTACAGGTATATGTTGTTGTTGTTGATGTTGTTGTTGTTGTTTTTAATGGGATGACTGTGATTATATATTTTGCAATACTTTCTCTTTAGATTTACATTTACTATTTTCTTCAAAATGTAATTCGTTTTTTTTTTTTTTACAGTTTTGTGAGATAATCTCTGATCCCTCTGTCAGCGGCTGGGTGGGGCCCATCATAGACATGTTACTTGACTATGTGGGTAATGTTAAACTCTGCTCAAGAATAAGGGAACACCTGGATAGCAACAATGATTGGGCCCATATTAAAGAAAAATCATGTAAGCATACTGTTTATTTCTCTTAAAGGAATAGTTCACCCAAAAAGGAAAATTCTCTCATAATTTACTCACCCTCTTGCCATCTCAGAATATTGGGAGTTTGATTTTCTATCTTCTGTGGAACATGAACGATTTTTTGAAGGATGTACAGGTGCATCTCAATAAATTAGAATGTCGTGGAAAAGTTCATTTATTTCAGTAATTCAACTCAAATTGTGAAACTCGTGTATTAAATAAATTCAATGCACACAGACTGAAGTAGTTTAAGTCTTTGGTTCTTTTAATTGTGATGATTTTGGCTCACATTTAACAAAAACCCACCAATTCACTATCTCAAAAAATTAGAATACATCATAAGACCAATAAAAAAACCATTTTTAGTGAATTGTTGGCCTTCTGGAAAGTATGTTCATTTACTGTATATGTACTCAATACTTGGTAGGGGCTCCTTTTGCTTTAATGACTGCCTCAATTCGGCGTGGCATGGAGGTGATCAGTTTGTGGCACTGCTGAGGTGGTACGAAAGCCCAGGTTTCTTTGACAGTGGCCTTCAGCTCATCTGCATTTTTTGGTCTCTTGTTTCTCATTTTCCTCTTGACAGTACCCCATAGATTGTCTGTGGGGTTCAGGTCTGGTGAGTTTGCTGGCCAGTCAAGCACACCAACACCATGGTCATTTAACCAACTTTTGGTGCTTTTGGCAGTGTGGGCAGGTGCCAAATCCTGCTGGAAAATGAAATCAGCATCTTTAAAAAGCTGGTCAGCAGAAGGAAGCATGAAGTGCTCTAAACTTTCTTGGTAAATGGGTGCAGTGACTTTGGTTTTCAAAAAACACAATGGACCAACACCAGCAGATGACATTGCACCTCAAATCATCACAGACTGTGGAAACTTAACACTGGACTTCAAGCAACTTGGGCTATGAGGACCTTGGTTTCCAAATGAAATACAAAACTTGCTCTCATCTGAAAAGAGGACTTTGGACCACTGGGCAACAGTCCAGTTCTTCTTCTCCTTAGCCCAGGTAAGACGCCTCTGACGTTGTCTGTGGTTCAGGAGTGGCTTAACAAGAGGAATACGACAACTGTAGCCAAATTCCTTGACATGTCTGTGTGTGGTGGCTCTTGATGCCTTGACCCCAGCCTCAGTCCATTCCTTGTGAATTTCACCCAAATTCTTGAATCGATTTTGCTTGACAATCATAAGGCTGCGGTTCTCTTGGTTGGTTGTGCATCTTTTTCTTCCACACTTTTTCCTTCCACTCAACTTTCTGTTAACATGCTTGGATACAGCACTCTGTGAACAGCCAGCTTCTTTGGCAATGAATGTTTGTGGCTTACCCTCCTTATGAAGGGTGTCAATGACTGTCTTCTGGACAACTGTCAGATCAGCAGTCTTCCCCATGATTGTGTAGCCTAGTGAACCAAACTGAGAGACCATTTTGAAGGCTCAGGAAACCTTTGCAGGTGTTTTGAGTTGATTAGCTGATTGGCATGTCACAATATTCTAATTTTTTGAGATAGTGAATTGGTGGGTTTTTGTTAAATGTGAGCCAAAATCATCACAATTAAAAGAACCAAAGACTTAAACTACTTCAGTCTGTGTGCATTGAATTTATTTAATACACGAGTTTCACAATTTGAGTTGAATTACTGAAATAAATGAACTTTTCCACGACATTCTAATTTATTGAGATGCACCTGTATGTCCTTTTTGTCCATACAATGTAAGTCAAAGGTGAGCAAAACTTTCATGCTCACAATAAGATATCATACATCCTTAAAAAATAAAAAAATACAAATACAAATAAAACTTTTATTGTGTTCCACAGAGGGCATGATGAGAGAAATATATTTTGGGGTGAACTATCCCTTTAACTATATTATTTTATTTCTTTATTTGTAGAACTGTCTGATTAATGACACATACTGTAAGGCAGCTAAATGAAGTTTTGAACTAAATAGAACAAAAAAAAAAAAAAAAAGAAAAAAGAAATGAAGTAACTTGAAGTCTTTCTATTTTAGTTCTTCCTTGTACCTTGATGCATCTGTGCAGACTCAAGATTCGTCAACGAATGGAACTCCAAAGACTGAGACTAATTAATGCTCTTCCTGAGAGACTAATCAAGTTTTTGAGTTATGAACGAGAATCATTAGAAGATATCCTGTGATGAACAGCATAACATTCTTAATTATTTTCAGAGCACGCTGCTTTGAATTCTTTTTTTATTTTTATTTATTTTTAGATTATTTTTTAAGGGATCTGAATATAGCTGACAAATGCAAATTATTAGTTTTATGATGTTTGTAAAGTTAGTTATTCTCCATACACAACTGTATATAATATATAATTATATTCAAATGCACATATTAATATGCATGACAATATATTTCAGCTTTTTAGCAATATGTCATTTTATCTGTATGAGTTCATACTAAAATCTACTTGCACACATAGGCTTTTTATAATGAGACTACAAAATGGATTTTACTGGTTGCCACAACACATGGGAGTCAAAGTTCATAACCTTAATTCTTGGTCTTCATAAACTATGCAGTAAACATACTGAAATATTACATATTCAGTAATGTTTATACATAGTTGTAATGCAACTAATCCTTTAGAGAAGCATTAGGTAATTGAAGGTATTTTCTGCTTTAATGCTTCAAAGATGTACAGAGAACAATTAACTGTAAACTAGTTTTGTAAATTAGTTAACAATGATGTAACTTGTCTACTTATACAGATAACCATTGTACAGCTTTGTGTATGGATTAGCTTTAAGCACTGAGCTTTATCGGTATTCCTGTGAATTTCTGTGTGTTTTCTTTTTGCTTGAGACATTCTCTGTGGTCTTTCAATCTTGTGATGCTGCATCACAACAAAGTTTTAAGTCAATTTGAGAGTTCTCTAGGAGGTCTCACTGTGTGTGAGAGAGTTTGAGTTGCTTAACCGAAAACAGTAGTTGTAGCTCAAAGAAGCAGCACACTAGTGAACCAGTCACAGTAACCAGATTTAACCTAAAATAAGAGGTCAAATTGCTCATTGGTAACCGAATGCTGAAAATCATGTGATACATGTACGTTTAATGGCACCTCTTACCTTACAACATTCTTAGATAATTCTGCTAACTCATGCAGCTGACTGTGGTTTATATAAGCTCTATAATTAGCCAGCCAGAATTCATATACTTACGCAAGACACGTGTAAATATAAACTCTGCCACCACATTGCTGTTTAGTCTTTGCTCTGAACTTTAACCAAATATAATCCTGTCCTTTAAAAAATATACATCACTGAATAGACAGATATTTTAGATATATTTGAACCTATGAAATATTTTTATTATATTTCTAACAAAAACAAAACAAAAGGAATGACAATCAAGAATGCTGGAGTTGAGGCAGCAAAACACATTATAAAGGTCAAATGGACTTGAGAATTTCTTTACAGCCTGTATATTAAAATACAAATGTGTCTGTACAAGAGTCTAAGGTGTCTCCTTTCATAATGAACAGCAAGGAGACGTAGAAATGCAAATCTGCAGTCGACCTTAATTTACTTCACAACCCTCTTGATTATTTGATAATGTTTGTCCAATTAGTCATTCATTATCCTGCAATGGCACTAAAAACAGACAAACCGTTATATCTGACAATACAGAAAGGATGAGAGTTTAAAACCTTGATCATATGCAGGGTTTGGAGTACAGTTCCACTGTTCTACTTTCCATCTAAAATGAGACCGAGCCCAGAGAAGTTGGCAGCGCTTCTGGACAGTGTTGATGTAGGGCTCCTGCTTTGCATAGTAAAGTCTTAACTTGCATCTGTAGATGCAGCAGCGAGTGGTGTTGACTAAAAAAGGTTTACTAAAGTTATCCCAAGCCAATGTTCATGATATCCATTACAGATAAATGACTTTTTTTAAGACAGTGACATCTGAGGGATTAGAGAAACGCGCATTAAGAAATGGTGAATATCCTTCCAATTTGTCTTTGGGGAACATTGTTCTCAAAGTGCTGGATTATTTGCTGAAGCATCTGTTGGCAAATTGACAAGTCTTGAATGATCCTTGCTCTTGAAGGCCTAGGCTGTTTTTGGAGGCTCCTTATACAGTATACAGTACTATGGCACAATTGCCTCACCTGTTTAACATCTCCTGTTTCCCATCGCCTTGTTATTTCAACTCATCAAATTGTTATTAGTCTTAAATTGCCCCTGTCTCAACTTTTTTGGAGCGTGTTGCAATCATCTTTTGAAATTACTGTACATTTTCAAAAAAACTATGAAATTCTCAAGGTAAAACATCATATAATGTTTAGTTGTAGTGCTTTCAATATAGCATAGGGTGAATATAATTTACAAATCACTCCTTTTTGTTTTTATTATCATTTTTCATACTGTCCCAACTTTTTTGGAATTGGCGTTGTAGTCCTTTCAGATGGAAAACATTTATACATATAAATGTTGCGATCCAAAGTGCATTTGAACAGAAGTGAAACACTTTCTTATGATGCGTTACATTCATACGAGCAGACTGAGAAGTAAGTTTGAAGTAAGTTTGGAGCAGAAGAAATAGAAATAAACCTTGAGTAAATTATCAGCTTTACGCTAAGCTAAAATGCTATTTCTAGCCATTTTACATGCACATGTTACCGGGCATGATCATATTTCACACTGTATCATAATTTCTTTTTTTTTTTTTTTTTAATAATTTTTTTATTGTTTTCCTGTAAAAATATCTAAAAATCCTTAAAACAAGATCAGTTTGATTGATCTTGTTTTAGAAACAACACTGCATAAGATATTTAGGTTTTTCAGAGAATGTATTTTTAACATGTGTATTTTGTCTTACTGTACTGACAGAGTTTTTATAGTCAAAACAAGTGAAAAAATCTACCAGTGCTGAAGAAGTAATCCAAAGTATTTAGAATACTTTACTGACCTTGAGTAATCTAACGGAATACGTTACAAATTACATTTTACAGCATGTATTCTGTAATCTGTAGAGGAATACATTTTAAACTAACCCTCCCAACCCTGATCATATGTCCACTTGACATTAACACAACAGATTTGCCTATAAATAAGTAACAGGTATTTACACAATGTTATTTCATGTCTTGTTTGTCTCGTAGCCTTGGCACATCTGTAACCTGACACAGCAAATACAGCATAAGAATTTAACCCAGTTAGGCAATAAAGGCTTCACTAAACAAAACAATATGTTGCAAAATAGACAGCGGTAGGAAGGAAAGTGTACAAATAACTAATACAAATAAAGTATTTTGTGCTAAAATATTTCTGGACGCATGTTTCTGTTGTTATTGTCATCGCACTAGTACTCTGTCCCACAGACGGTTTTCATAATCTAGGTCTGATACCTCTCAAAAGAAGCCATAGCTAAGAGGTTAAAAAACTTGGCACCCTGCATGTCACATGTACTCTCCAGAAACATCCTCTAAACAGTCGGGTGTTTGGTGACAGTTAAAGGCTTCTCATTGCAGAGAGCTAAAGTTTTCTCAGTGCAAGCAAGTGTCAAGTGTGCAACACCGGACATTAAGAAAAACAGATAAAACATTTTTTGTTTGGAAACCTGATCCAAATTAAGAAAGAAAGAAAGAAAAATCAACTGTGAAGTGGGTAAGTACCAAGTTTTGTTTTGTTTTTTTGTATGGTGTGATATAAAAGTGATCATTCAGTAGCAGGACATATCTGAACATTAATACTGAACAAGTGTTGAAAGATGCAAAACATCATCATTCATTCAGTTATGGTACTGAGTCCAACTCTTCAGTTAAAATTATGTGTTCCTTTATCTTTTCTCTTTTTTTAATAAAATGAAATGCATGATTTTTGTTTGTTTGTTTGTTTGATTGATTGATTGATTGATTGATTTTTCTGACCTGCATATAACAAAAGCATTAATTGTACTGTATGGTGAATGTTGATGGGTAATAAGGTCACTCTGCATGAAGCTGTGAACACAGACATGAAATGATACAAATTAAACATTTGGCCAAGATATGCAGCCAAACGTATGATTTGCAAAACAGTATTCAAAGTCACTTTGTGCCCTAAATTACAAATCACATAGTATAGGAATTTCATAAAATATTGTAGCTAAACTGCATAATTTCCATAAAATGTGTCTGAATTACCATCAAATCACAACACTCAGCGGCAAACTTACTGAATGTTTAGTTCTTATTCACTAAACACCCACAATCCATGTTAACCAGGTGTTTAATGCGGAAATAGCACTGTATTGTAATATTTTAGCTGCATTATATTTTCAGCGCAAACATTCCTCCTTTCTACATAAATTAGGAATACTATAGATTACGCCTTATTTACAAAACACAGTGCTATTTGCCTGCAGCAGTTAATGGTCTGCTATTACCATTAACTGAAACCAGGCAGTGAACAGAAATTAGTTTAAAAGAGCCATTTGTGTACATTTTCTATTGATTGTAGTGCCAATAATTCATCAAATGTTGATCAAATGATGCAGAAGAGCATTGTAACTGTACTGTGCAAAAGTTTTAGGCACTTGTGAAAAAGTGAGGATTCCTTAAAAAAATAATGACATAAATAGTTTTCATTAATCAATTAATGTCATACAAAGTCCAGTAAACAGAAAAAGAGCTAAATCAATATTTGGTGTGAACACTTTTGCCTTCAAAACAGCACAAATTCTCCTACTTACACCTGGACACAGTTTTTCTTGGTTGTGGGCAGATAGGATGTATCGAGCTTCTTGGAGAATTCACCACAGTTCTTCTATCTATTTAGGCTGTCTCAATTGCTTCTGTCTCTTCATGTAATCCCAGACTGACCCGATGTTCAGTGGGGGGCTCTGTGAGGGCCATGCCATCTGTTGCAGGGCTCCCTGTTCTTCTATTCTATTCTGTTCTATTCTATTCTATTCTATTTGCAAAAGGAATGTTTGGGAGTATAAAATGTATATTTCCTATTGACACACTAAAGTAGCAGATATAAATAACCATCATAAGACATGAAATATCTTATGTGCCTAGGACTTTTGCACAGTACTGTATGTCCAGTTGAGTGTCTGTCCGGCATTCAACAGATCAAATTCAAATTTAAGTATCCCAGAGCATGGTAGCCTGCATTCTCCACAACCTAGCTCTCAGGACTAAACCGCAAGGTCTGGAATTGTGCAATGTAATTAATCTCTTCACTTTTGGGGGCATGATTGCACCATTACTTGATTTGCATGATTACTTTAGTAATTCAGGTGCTAAAACAACAGACACTGTGTGCAAAAAAACAAAAAAACAAAACAACAACAACAACAACAAAAAACAAGGCAATCTGTGGACAAAATTCATTCTTAGTCAATTACCCCTTCAGTTGCATCTCAGTTATACAGTGTACGATAGGACAATACTAATTAAGCAAGCCATGTGTGAAATTAAGTAATATGAATATATTTTGTGAGAAACAGATGACTATATGGCTTCACAATTCAGCTTGACTCATCAACGATTACACCATCCAAGGTACTGTTTGACGATCAGTTGAACTTCACCGACCACATCGCAAAGACAGTCTGAACTTACAGATTTGCACTGTACAATATTAGAGAGATTAGACCATTTTTATCTGAGTATGCTACACATCTCCTTGTCCAAGCTCTTGTTATTCAAGACTGGACTACTGCAATGCTCTTCTGGCAGGGTTCCTGCATATACAATCAAACCTCTTCAACTGATCCAGAACATAGTGGCACATTTGGTCTTCACCAAGCCCAAGTCTCACTGAATTGGCTGCAGTGGTTGCTCACGTCAAGTTCAAGGCACTGATGCTCGCATATACACTGGCGGCCAAAAGTATGAATAATGTACAGATTTTGCTAAAAAAACATACACAAAGACAATGCTAAGCTTCATTTAACAAACCAAATAGCTGTGTTTGATATAATGGCAAGTGATTTTCTAGTACCAAATTAGCAGTTTAGCATGATTACTCAAGGATAAGGTGTTGGAGTGATGGCTGCTAGAAATGGGGTCTGTCTAGATTAGATTTTTCAAATGTGAGTGATGATGCTGTTTTTTACATCAGTAATGTCCTGACTATACTTTGTGACCAGTTGAATGCCACTTTGGTGAATTAAAGTATCAATTTCTTTCCGAAACAGCAAAATCTGAACATTATTCCAGTCTTTTGGCCACCTGTGTATAACTGCCACTGGCTTTGCACCCGCCTTCTCTACACTCAATTCTTCAAATCTATGTGTCCTCCAGAAGCCTGCGGTCAGCGAATGAGCCACACCTTGTGGTACCATCTCGTAGAGGCACAAAATCACATTCCCAGAATTTCACTTCCATTATTCCTAGCTGGTAGAACAGCCTTCCCATTTCCACCCGAGCAGCCGATTCTCTTGCTATTTTCAAGAAACATCTAAAGGTGCATCTCTTTTATTAGCACTTGATTAACTAATTTACTAACTGTCTTCTCCATACAAAAAATAAAAAACATCTACACTCTCTCACTTTCCTATCTGTATGTATTTCTCTGTGCAAAATTGAAACTTTGTATTGCAGCACTTCTCCTATAATTGCCTCCTTAGGATGATTTGCTTTTGCTGTATTCCTCATTTGTAAGACACTTTGGATAAAAGCAAACATGTAAATGACTACGTACAAGGGCGTAGATTCCAGGGGGGATGGGGGGGAGGTAACCCCTCCCCCAATTATAATCTATGCCCTTGACTACATATGCAATGCTACTGTATGACAGATGTCTGCCCAGTAGGTATCTTTCATTATGTAATTAATTTGTTTTTATTGTCTTAAGATCCAAGATCCATCATGGCAGCTGCCAGTGTGTCCATGCTGGGTACCACAGGCAACAGTATGGAATTTGCTGACTACAGTCTTTACAGCACCTTGTCTGATGATGAGCTCTTACAGCTGGCAGTTGAGCGCAGTCTTTCTGATGCCCATAGCTCTGCTTCTGGGACTGAAACCACAAAGCCCTCTACTGTTTTGAGCAGGCCAGCATTATCCCGCCCAGTTCCACTATCACGTCGTCCTCAGCAGCAGCAGCAGTCTGCACCAGGTGCATGCCCTGCCAATCCCCCCAGGTACAAAGTTACATTTATGTCTCACTAATATTGGTTCTCATTCACAACAAATTGCATATGTATATGTTTATATATATATATATATATATATATATATATATATATATATATATATATATATATATTTTACATAGTCTTAGATAACTTTCCCAAAAAAAAAAAGAAAAAAAAAATTGTGTTACTCAGAAGTAGGACTTATTGTAAGGTCACTTTGTTATTCAATTAGTGAGTGCATAAGCTAACTGTAAAATATCTGCACACATTTTCAACTTGCTATACCTTTAAATTGACAGCAAGCTAAACTATTTCTTTCAACAGATATTTCTTTTATTTATCCAATCCAGAAAGTAACAACCAGACTACTGGAAAAAAGTACACATACATTTGTAAACAATCTTTGGTCTATGAAGATGCAGGGTGATTTCCTTGAGCATTAGAGTATTTCTCAATGTAAAACAAAGAGGTTTGATATTATCAAAACACACATGTTAATGTGTTGCCATTTGAAATTTCCAGTCATGCTTTGATGATGCAGCTCAAAAGGGAAGGTCACAATATCACTTACAGATGCATAGCAACTTCTCCGATGGCTGACACAACTGCTTCACACCTGTTCCTCTCCATTTAATGGCAACAGACAACATTTGAAAGAGGTCCAAGTGGAGCACTGCAAGAAGTTCACATGCCACCATGTATAAAAATAGAGACACTATACTTTACTGTGCCCCAATCCACTTGTTTGGACTTTCCCTGTAATCTGACCTTGAAGATCATAAATTCTTCCAGTAGACATCCATTGATGCCCTTGGAGCCATCACTGAAAGTCAGAAATTCACTTTATATCTACAGTATACAGTATATATATATATATATATATATATATATATATATATATATATATATATATATATATATATACCTGTAACAGGATTATGTATTTAAAATACAAAATATAAGTAACTGTATTCCACTACAGTTACAATTTGAATAATTGGTAATTAGAATTCAGTTACATTCAAAAAAGTATTTTGATTACTGAAGAGATTACTTTGCATTTTATTGTCATTTGTTTCATTTAATATTTAGTCGTTTCAGATGGAAAACATTTATACATATAAATGATGTGATCCAAAGTGCATTTGAACAGCAGTGAAACACTTTCTTATGATGTGTTACATTCATACAAGCAGACAGAGAAGTAAGTTTGAAATAAGTTTGGAGCAGAAGAAATAGAAATAAACCTTGTGTAAATTGTCAGCTTTACGCTTAGCTAAAACGCTATTTCTAGCCATTTTACATGCACATTACCAGGCACGATCATATTTTTTTATCAAGAAAATTCTCGTTGGGGGGCCTGGGTAGCTCAGCTAATGAAGATGCTGACTACCACCCCTGGAGTCACGAGTTCGAATCCTAAGGTCTCCTAAGTTCTCCTAAGCAACCAAATTAGCCCGGTTGCTAGGGTGGGTAGAGTCACACGTGGTAACCTCCTCATGGTCGCAATAATGTGGTTCGCTCTCGGTGGGGCACGTGGTGAGTTGTGCTTGGATGCCGCGGACAATAGCGTCAAGCCTCCACACGTGTGTAAATAAGAAAAAGGGGTATTGAAAAAATCCAAAACTATTTGGTCCGATGTCAGATTCCAATAGAATGGCCCCTGAAGGTTTCTGCGTTGTTCTGTCTTTTCTGAGCGCTGAACCAAAACCACTTATTATTAATTTGCACTTTATCAGTTGACTCCGTTATTAATTTTATCTGACTCCAACTTATATTAATCTGACTCCAATTTAAGTTGACCTCTAATTTAGATTACAGCTCTAATTTATTTCTGATCATTCTTTAAATTGGTGTTTTTAAGTTATTGGTTACTCTGAATCGTCTTAATTTTCATTATCCTATCATTCGGGTCCCGATTGTCGCTTAGAGTCATATGCCAGCCGATTAATTACATAGATCTCTCGGACACAAAATCGCCAGTCTGTTCATAGTCAGAGGTTGCAGGGTTTACTAATATCATCTGGTTCAGCCGCCTACTGCTTGCTCATAACCAGATGATAGTTTTATTTAGTCACACTTCATACAACTTGCTAAGGCGGTGATAAGCAGTGACTGGTAGTCTTACGTGGTTTTCTCCTATTCATAAGCTCCAGTAATGATCATTATCCTAGACATAAGTTTACGGTAACAAAAGGTGTCCCTCGAATCTACCGGTGATAAATGATTTCGGATGAATACAGAATAAATCAAAAAGTAACAATTTATTTGCCAGGTAGGATTTAAAACATAAGTTACAAAATCAATCAAAGCCAATTTCACACATGATCAGAATAAACAAACATTTCTAAAATAAAAGACAAGTCAAAGTGACACACAGCAATTGTGCGGGAGATCTGATTACAGATTCCTGATAGAGAAAACTACACACAGCAATTGTGTGATATATCTGAATACAGATTCCTGGTAGAGAAAACTACACAAAGCAATTGTGCGGGATATCTGAATACAGACTCCCTGAGCTCCTCTGCCAACCCTCCTTAAATATCAAATAATTCTATTGTTATTTCAGATGTGTTTGTTTGATGTTATTCAGGATTTGGTTTACAATTTAAGGGGTTGTAATTAGACCTTTGAAACTTGTGATTGAGTAGGTCGTTTGATGTTTACAAAGAATGCACCTAATCTGATGGTTCCTGTAAGAGATCTGGGAGGGGGGCATGCTCCAGATAGAATACAGTATTTTACTAAGTTCTTAAATCTTACTTGTGATTTGACTTTACTGAAAGGGAATGAGACTGTTTTACCAGTTACACTGAGACCTCTTGAATGATACCAAACATGTATGATCAGAAAACCTTTTACATTACAGAACAGGATACGTCATAACTTAGTTTTTAGTATCCTTAAAGTGACCTGAGGTGAGAGAGGGGGCAGATGTGAGATTTGCATTTTATGGTCCTTAAAAAGTAGGGTGTGTTGTCTCAGGTAGAGATGCTCTTCTGTGTGAGAGTTTTATGATGTTGGCTCTCACAGAGCCTCTTCTATGTGAGAGTTTTATGAAGTTGGCTCTCACAGAGCCTTTTGGGTGTAGACATCCTGGTGCCAGCCTTACACGCGCTATGTCTCTGCGGTAACGCGCTCAACAAGCCACGTGATAAGATGCTCGGACTGACTGTCTGAATGCACTCTAAGTCCTCATGATGGCATAGTGGCTCACCTCAATCCGGGTGGCGGAGGATGACTCTCAGTTGCCTCCGCGCCTGAGATGTCAATCCACGCATCTTATCACGTGGCTAGTTGAGCGTGTTACCACGGAAACATAGCGTTTGTGGAGGCTTCACGTTATTCTCCGCGGCATCAATGCACAACTCACCACGCGCCCTACCAAGAGCGAACCACATTATAGCAACCACAGGGAGGTTACCCCATGTGACTCTACCCTCTCTATTAACCGGGCCAATTTGGTTGCTTAGGAGACCTGGCTGCAGTCACTCAGCATGCCCTGGATTCGAACTTGCAGCTCCAGGGGTGGTTGTCAGCATCTTTACTCGCTGAGCTACCCAGGCCCCCAAAAAATCGTATTCTTGACAATAATTTTTGTATTGTTTTCCTGTAAAAATATCTAAAAATCCTTAAAACAAGATCAATTTTATTCATCTTGTTTTAGAAACAACACTGCATGAGATATTTAGGTTTTTATAGTCAAAATACATGAAAAAATCTACCAGTGCTGAAGAAGTAATCCAAAGTACTTAGAATACGTTACTGACCTTGAGTAATCTAACGAAATACATTACAAATTACATTTTACAGCACGTATTCTGTAATCTGTAGTGGAATACATTTAAAAAGTAACCCTCCCAACCCTGTGTATATATATATATACATATATACAGGTATATATAATATTTGCCCCCCTGGAGTTGATTTTCAGGGGTATTTTTTAACCAAATAAAAAAAAAAAAAAAACACACTGTCTGGCATCCTTTTATGTCAAATACTTCAGTTTCATAAATTCATTAAGATAAATTCTCCATCTGAATAATTAGAATAATTAGCTAGACTTAGAATATAATTTTAAGAAATACATCAGATGTTCCAAAAAACAAATAAAAACAAAATAAAAAAACAAAACAGGAATCCATTATGGTGCCAAACTTTTTGAATTTCAATGGCATGTTTGTCACTTGTGATGTCATTTCTGCCCTTCTGACCCTGATTGGGTATTTCAGAGTTAACATGTTGGTAATTTCAAGTTATAATGATGTACACTCACATGAAGACTGTAGTCATATCAGTCTTAGAGAAAATGCTGTTTTATTCTACATGTGGTGTTGGGTGCACATTCATGAGCACCACCATGTTGAGATCATACGATCAAAGAAATATATATTTTTTTATCTCGATAATCCCCTGTGTTGGACACTTTTACTCACAGGATATATAAATCATAATAGCTGAATAGCTCATTGTGAATAGCTAATTTCTACAATGGCTTCGGTAATTGAGAACTTTAGCTCTTGGGTGATGATGATCTATGCGGCCAGGCAGGTGTCATTTCAACATACACAAAATATTACTAAATGCAACTGTAAGTAACATTGATCAGTTTTGAAAATGGGTTGGAGCAGATAAAAAAAATAGAAAAATTTTAAGTCATTTTGGAGTTTGAGGTGTGGTTGAGCGTTCGTCCGGAGAGAGAGAGAGCGGTAAGGGTTCACACCTGAGAGCACTCTTGATGATTAACAGCTGTATCTCATTGCAGAAATGCTGGGGAGAGCTATAAAGAGGGAGAGAACAGCAGAGGCGGAGAGAGAGAGAGAGAGAGAGAGAGAGAGAGAGAGAGATTGGCATGCATGTCCTGTGTGTGTCGACGTGTTAATGTGTTTGGGAAGACTGTGCTATTTATCTATTGAGTGTGAAAATAAAACCCATCGTTTGAGTTGAAGTTTCCGTCCTCTGCTTCCTCCTTGACAAAATATATAGAACATTGTTACACTGGTGCCGAAACCCAGAATTTTTGGAGGAAGTGCACGCCGATATGGAGTCCTCGCCTTTGGTCGGAGTCATCCAATCCCTCGCCAGCACGCAGCATACCCAACATCAAGCCCTGCTTGAGCTTCGTAAAGATCAGGATCGTCGCTTCCATGAGATTCTCCAGGCTCAAGCAGAGGACCGGCAGGTGAGCCGGAGCTTACTACACCAGGAGAAAGCCCCGAGCACTTCCCTGGACACAGCCGCCACCGTGTCTCCGGTCGCCCTCATGAAAATGGGGTCCTTTCTGGACTTGTTCGAAAAGACTGCTGAGATCTGGAAGTGGCTGCGTGCCTAGTGGGTGGCCAGGCTCCTTCCACTGTTGTCAGGGGAAGCTCAACTCGTGGCCCAACATCTGCCGGCAGTTAATCTCCTGGTGTATGATGACCTCCAGAAGACCATCTTGCAGCAGGTTGGCCACAGCCCTGAACAACACCGGCAACAGTTTTGTTCGCTGAAGCTTGACGAGCGTGGCCGCACGTTTGCATTCGCTCAACAGCTACGTGACGCAATGATGTCAGAAATGGCTGTTGGCTGAAGACCGCGATGCAGAGGAAGTCATCATTCTAGTGGTGCTGGAGCAGTTCATCCATCATCTACCGAAAGGAATGGCAGAGTGGTTCCAGTGCCACCGCCCGGTGTCCAACTGGCTGAGGGCCATATATAGGCATACCAAAGGGAAAAGATCCCACACACTCTCGCTCTCACTCTCACTCTCCCTCTTGCTCTGTCTCTTTTTCCCATCCTACCCCTTCCTTTCACCCTATTTCTGCGCCTCAGAAAAGGGGAATTCCCCCTCCGAAGCCATCAGCCTGGCTCCGGGGGTCTGCTCAACTACCTCTAACCCCTCTCTCTCTATGCTCTCCCCACCAGGTTGTGGAACCTGCCGCTGTAAGTGCAGGTGTAAAATCTGGGCTGGCCTGCCGGTGACACAGGAACCCTGGGCAATTCCGGGACCAATGTCCAGTAATGGAGCTGGAAACATTGGTCCGGGTTCCTGATTCACCGTAGGCTTCCCCCAATTGAGCCGGAGCATACAAAATACCTGTGAATGTTAAGGGGGTGCATATAAAGCATTGGTTTATTCTGGTTGTAATCAAACCACAATTCACCAATGTTTGATTCAAAACGAGGCATTGGGCACAAATAGGAGGGTGAAGGTAATGTGTGTGCACAGGGATGTTCATGATTAGCCTTTGGTTACCCTCATCATTAAATGCCATGGGAAAAAGCATAGAGTTGAGGCTGCGGTTATTCTCCACTTCATGCATCCACTAATCTTGGGTATGAATTGGCAGCATTTACTGCTTTATTGAGGGGAATTTGTGTGGGTGGGTCCTGTAACAAAGTGTCTCGGTGTGTGGTTTCAGATTCACTGGCTGGGGAGGCGGAGCCAGGTCCATCTACATCAGCTTCACGTCAGGATGACGTAAGGGAGGGGGAAGTGCTGGCTTCCCTAGCCCTTAGAGGATTCCCTGCAGGGGATTTCCCTCTGGAGCAGACACGAGATGAGACTCTTAGGAACGCCTTAGATCAGGTGAAAGTAATTGATGGTCAACGCCTCCAGCCAGACATTGCACTCGCATATCCATATTTTGCAATCATTAATGATCGGTTGTATTGAGTGACATAGGACACTCAGACAAAGGAAAATACAACCCAGTTGTTAGTACCAAAGAGCTGTCAGGAAATATTATTCCAGGTGGCTCATTATAATCCGATGGCGGGACACTTGTGACAGGGAAAAACACTGAACCGTATAATGGCTTGTTTCTATTGGCCGGGCATTCTCGGGGATGTGCGCAGATGGTGTGCGGCATGCCATGAATGTCAGCTGGTGAATCCACCGGCCACCCCAAAAGCGCCATTGTGCCCTCTACCACTAATTGAAGTCCCTTTAGAAAGAGTTGGCATGGACCTCGTCAGGCCATTAAAACGCTTATACATTGCTTTGTATTAGTTCTGGTGGACTATGCAACGC
Source organism: Myxocyprinus asiaticus (assembly GCF_019703515.2). Taxonomy (NCBI): domain Eukaryota; kingdom Metazoa; phylum Chordata; class Actinopteri; order Cypriniformes; family Catostomidae; genus Myxocyprinus; species Myxocyprinus asiaticus. The sequence continues at coordinate 20,374,650 of NC_059368.1, forward strand.
GATATCTGGAAGCAGTGCCTCTGCGCAATATCTCAGCACATAGTGTTGCGGAGGCACTCTTCAGAATAATCTCCCGAGTGGGGATTCCGAAAGAAATCCTCACTGATCAAGACACTACATTTGTCACATGCACTATGCTAACTGTACAAATTATTGGGTATTAAATCGATTTGCACCAGTGTTTACCACCCACAAACAGATGGGTTGGTGGAACGATTTAATAAAACCCTGAAAAATATGATTCGTAAATTCGTGCACGAGGACACAAAGAATTGGGATAAGTTGCTCGAACCACTGTTATTCGCAGTTCGAGAGGTTCCCCAAGCCTCCATAGGGTTTTTCCCATTCGAGCTGCTGTATGGGTGTCGGCCACGCAGTGTGCTCAACATCATGTGGGAAGCTTGGGAGGAGGGACCTTCAAACAGTCAAAACGAAATTCAGTACGTTCTTGATCTTAGAGCAAAACTCCACACTTTGGGTCAACTAAAATGGGAGAACGTCAAAGAACGTCAAAGCCGACTGCATGACAGGGGAGCTCAGCTATGGGAATTTGCACCAGGAGACAAAGTGCTTATATTACTCCCAACATCAAGCTCCAAATTACTCGCCAAGTGGCAAGGACCCTTTGAGGTCACACAATGAGTGGGAGATCTCAATTATGAGGTAAAACGAAGAGATAGATCTCACCCCGGTCACTTGTGGGGACCACCTCTCACCGTCTCAAGTCACAGAGGTTGCCAAGTTTTTAAAAAAGAATTTGCAGACGTGTTCTCGCCTCTACCTGGTCGTACAAACCTCATTCAGCACCACATCGAGACTATGCCCAGGGTAGTGGTACGTAGTCGTCCCTACCGACTTTTCGAGCACAAGAAAAAAGTAGTTCAGGAAGAATTAGATGCAATGCTCAATATGGGAGTAATAGAAGAATCCCACAGTGATTGGTCCAGCCTGGTCATTCTAGTCCCTAAGTGCGATGAGTCAGTGCGGTTCTGTGTGGATTATAGGAAAGTCAATGCGGTGTCTAAATTTTATGCATACCCAATGCCTCGTATTGATTATTTGCTCGATCGGTTGGGGACAGCTCGCTTTTACTCGACACTGGATTTGACAAAGGGTTATTGGCAGATTCCCTTAGTGCTGATGTCCCATGAATAAACGGCCTTCTCCACACCATTTGGTTTACACCAATTCGTGACCCTTCCGTTCGGTTTGTTCAGGGCCCCGGCTACGTTTCAGCGCCTTATGGACCGAGTCCTCAGACCACACTCTGCTTATGCCACTGCCTATCTGGATGACATCATTATATACAGTATGATTGGCAGCGGCACATGCAGCATCTGAGGGCTGTTCTGAGGTCGCTGCGACGAGCGGGACTCACAGAAAACCCGAAAAAGTGCACAATTGGATGGGTGGAGGTACGGTATCTGAGGTTCCACTTGAGTTACATGCAGGTGAGACAGTTCCTGGGGCTGGCTGGCTACTATAGAAGGTTTATGCCTAATTATTCTGAGGTCACCAGCCTGCTGAACGATCTCACTAGAAAGAGAGCTTCAGACTCAGTCCAGTGGAAGGAACAGTGTCAACAGGCATTTACACAGGTAAAAGCTGCACTTTGCGGCGGACCACTTTTACATGCACCTAATTTCTCTCTCCCATTTGTTTTACAGATGGACACTTTCGACAGGGGGCTGGGGTGGTGCTTTCACAGGTAGTGGAGGAGGAGGAGCGACCAGTGCTGTACATTAGTAGCAAGCTATCGCTGAGAGAGGCTAAGTACAGCACTATTGAGAAGGAATGTCTGGCCATCAAATGGGCTGTTCTTACCCTCTGATACTGTCTGTTGGGGTGGGCCTTCACCCTCTGTTTTTACCATGCACCACTCCAGTGGCTCTACCGCATGAAGGATGCTAACGCACGGATCACCCGTTGGTATCTGGCTTTACAGCCTTTTAAGTTTGGAGTGGTCCACAGACCAGGGGCACAGATAGCTGTTCTCCAGAAGGGGACAGGCCGGATGGCTCCCTGCCCTGAGTCAGGCGGTGGGTGTATGTGGAGGTTGGGCCGTGGTGGAGCGTTCGTCCGGAGAGAGAGCGGTAAGGATTCACACCTGAGAGCACTCTTGATGATTAACAGCTGTATCTCATTGCAGAAATGCTGGGGAGAGCTATAAAGAGGGAGAGAACAGCATAGGCGGAGAGAGAGAGAGACTGGCACGCATGTCCTGTGTGTGTCGACGTGTTAATGTGTTTGGGAAGACTGTGCTGAAAAGCAGTATTTATCTATTGAGTGTAAAAATAAAACCCATCATTTCAGTTGAAGTTTCCGTCCTCTGCTTCCTCCTTGACAATATATATAGAGCCTGGTTACAGTCATCCTGTAAAACGTTCAGTGGTGAAATGAGTCCAGTGATTGTGCAATCTCTAGTAAATTAATGAAGCATAGTAACACTTATCTGAATATATCTAAACATATTTTTTTTTCTCCAAAAGAGAAATAACAAATCCAGAGGCTGTGTTCTCAGAGAGTCACTTCATTACTGGCAATGGCAAACGCATGGTGGCATACCGAAGACATGATGGCTCTATGCAGGTCACACCTGAGCCTGAAGAGTGAGTAATGTAATCTCCCAAATTTGTCACATGAACACAAAAGAGTTTATTATGTTGCATATGAGAGGTACATTGAACATCCTCTCATCTGCAACACTTCAAAATAAAAACGTTTTCTCTTGTAGGGGGATGGAGCCAATTGTTAAGGCTATTTGGGAAGGAGATGTTGGAACAGTGAAACTATTGGTTAAGAAACTTGAGTGCAGCCTCCTTACACCAAATAAATATGGATGGATTCCTTTGCATGAGTCAGCATATTATGGACAAGATCAATGTATCAAAATTCTACTAAGAGGTAGAGTGCTATTCCCACTCATTTGAGAATTACTCTATCAAACATTATTAAGTGAGCTCTAACACATAGCTCTTGCTTTGTTTATGAACCCTGTACTCAAAGCTCAACCTGGGATGATTAATCAGCGCACTTTAAAGGAACAGACTGCTTTAATGTTAGCTGTGACCAGGGACCATCTTGCATGTGTGGAGTCTCTTCTTGAGAGAGGGGCTGACCCTGATATTACCAATCAGGACAAGGAGACTCCCCTTTACAGAGGTAATATTATAATAATAAGTATTCATTTATTAACCAAATTGATCAAAAAATACTTACAGCACACTTATTTCAGAGGCAGCCTTAGGTTTAAGGGAGAATTCACCCAAAAATAAAAATTGTGATTGTGAATTTTACTTACCCTCATTTTATTCCAAACCAATCTGACTTTCTTTTTTTTTCTGTGGAACACAGAAGATGATGTATTTAAGTCCCAGTCATTATTAATTTTCATTGCACCTTTTTTTTTCTAATAAAACAAAAGTGAATGGTGACTGGAGAACTATGGTGATAGCTCATAACAACTTGGATAACTAGCCCTGATCTTTAACCACTTGGCTACACCAACACATTTTATTTGAATTCTTATAAAGATCTTTTATTCTTTCCCTTCATTTAAAATGTCCTTCAGTGGTGTGATGGTAATGTTATAAATTCTAAACATATCTGTAGCTTGTGAGAAGGAGAACCCATCAATGGTTGCCATGCTACTGAACTATGGTTCCTTGGTGAATAAGAGCTGTATTCAAGGCTGGACTGCTCTGCATGAGGCTGTGTGCAGGAACAATGTGGAAATCTGTGAGATGCTGGTTAAAGCTGGAGCCAAAGTCAGCATACCCAATATGTACGGAATCACACCTATCTTTGTGGCAGCCCAAAGTGGAAAAGTGGATGCACTTCACTTCCTTTTAAAAAATGGTAACACATTTCATTGTCATGGTTTGCATGCAGGGTTGTCTTTGACTTAAACTTAGAAAGTCCATCAACAAAATCCATCTGTTCCATCAATTGTGGGTTTACATTTTGGCTATTTGTAATACAATGAAGTGATGATCAGCAACTCAGATGATAGACTTCTGTTACTTTTTATTACATGAATTTAGGGGAAAAGACAGATATTTCAGCACACAAGCCTTCCTTAGTGTGTGGCCTTTCTCAGTGTGCTGAAACAGCTGCCATTTCCCCTAAATTCATGTAATACAAAGTAACAGAAATCTATCATCTGAGTGTGGATCATTACTTTATTGTATGATGAATGTCAAATGGATCTTCGCACCCAAACAATAAAAAAAGCAGTAAAAGACGAAAGAGAGTGCTGTGTAAAAATAACTGTTGGACTGATTTACATTTTGGCTACACATCTGCTTGTCCTGTCCTGCATTTTATTTCTTCATCAGGTGCAGATCTCAACAGCCAGGCAGCAGATGGAGCCACAGCACTGTATGAGGCCTGTAAGAATGGTCATGAGGACATTGTAGAGTTCCTTCTTTCTCAAAATGCAGACACCAACAAGCCTGGAAAAACAGGACTGCTGCCAATCCATATTGCAGCCCAGCATGGCAATGATGGGTATGCAGAATTTAATAATCAATTCATAAATGTAGGTGTTGTGGGAGATTTTGGGAGAAATTTCTAATGTTTTCAGGTCATAATTTTCTAAATAACTTTTGAATATGCTGAGGACATTGATTCTTGAGAGTTTAGGTTTAGTACATCTCATGATCTTGCATAAATTTTCAGCAGAGACCTCCTCACTTACAGGTGTACCCACAAAAGTACAACTAAGTAAGTCTAAATGGCTGCTTTAAAGCCTTGCTGTGGCAACAGGGTGCTAACCTGTAACCTTGATTCGAGAAGCTTGACTTTGTAACAACCAGTAGTAGGAGCAAATATTTTTATTTGCGAAAAAACTAAAAAAAATAAATAAATAAACTAATCTAAACTAAAACTAATCGTCCCATACCATAATTCTTGGTAGCATGAAAAGTTCCTTTAAAATGTCATTATCATTAAACACTGTATACCAACCAGCTTCTTAGAGATTTACATGCATAATTAGTCTCTTCTTCTGAAGACATAATTGTCACCAAACTGTGTCACATTCTAACATGATATCTGTAAGTGTGCTTTGTCACATTTAAAGGAATAGTTCACGCAAAAAATGAAAATTCTCTCATCATTTACTCACCTTCATGCCATCCCAGATGTGCATGACTTTCTTCTTCTGCTCAACACAAAGATTATTTTGTGATGCATATTTCACACATTGGCATTATTTGTGCATATTGCTACCTACTGGGCAGGGAGAGGAATTTATAGTGAAAAAGGACTTTAATATTGATCTGTTTCTCACCCACAACTTTCATATCACTTCTGAAGATATGGATTAAACCACTGGAGTCTTATGGATTACTTTTATGCTGTCTTTATGTGCATTTTGGATCTTCAAACTGTTGGTACCCATTCACTTGCATTGTGAGCACCAACAAAGCTGAAATATTCTTCTAAAAATCTTCAATTGTGTTCTGCTGAAAAATGAAAGTCATACACATCTGGGATGGCATAAGTGTGAGTAAATGAAGAGATAATTCTACACTTAAAGGGATAGCTCATTTAGTCATTTAGCAACCCCCATGTTGCTGCAAAGCTATTTCACTTTCTCTCTCTTGTGGAACACAAAAGGAGATGTGAGTGAGAATGTTAGTCAAAGTCACTAGTCACTTTCATTGCATCTTTTTCCATGAAAGTGAATGGTGACTCAGTTTCTCATTCTGCCTAAAATCTCCTTTTGTGTTCCACAAAAGAAAAGAAAAAAAGTAATAGGGGTTTGGAACAACATGACGGTTAGTAAATGCTAACAGAATTTTCATTTTGAGGAGAACTTACCCTTTAAGTATACACAATCAGATAATACACAAGAGCACAAAACTTCTCACTTTCAGGATAGTATCCATGCTGATCCCAGCCACGAGCAAAGCCAGAGTGCGGCGTTCCGGGATCAGCCCCCTGCATTTAGCAGCAGAGCGCAACCGAGATGATGTTCTTGAGTTGCTGATTGAGGCCGGCTTTGATGTCAATGCCCTGTTGTCTGAGTATCGTACTAAAATGTATGAAGATCGACGCTGCACAGCTCTCTATTTCGCTGTCATAAATAACAACATCGAGGCGACCACCATGCTACTGGAGGCCGGTGCTAATCCAAACCTGGACACGTTCAACCCACTCCTGGTAGCCCTGAGGCAGGGTTGCATGAAAGCAGTGACTTTGTTGGTGGAACATGGTGCTGATGTCAATGCCAGCATCCCAACTCATCCAACCACCTTTCCAGCCACTCTTATGTTCTGCATGAAGTACCTGACATTATTGAAGTATCTGATGGATAATGGCTGCGATGCCTTGTCATGCTTCAGTTGTATTTATGGCAGCAATCCTCATCCACCTATAAAGACAACACGTAATCAGAGGCATAACAGATATGAAAGTACAGAGAAGACCTGCGTTCAGGTAGGTGGTTTGAAGCACACAAATTACATTTGCATTTATTCATTTGGCAGATGCTTTTATCCAAAGCGACTTACAAAAGAGGAAAACATAAGTGAATCATCTTAAGGAGACAGTGGTACGAAAAGTGCCATATTACAAAGTTTCACTAGCATCAGAATAGTATTCAAAACAGATTAAATTGCAACAAGAAAGTCAGCTTCACGGATGGAGTTGGGAAGGTCAATCCACCAACGAGGTATGATGAAGCTGAAAGTCCGGGAAAGTGTTTTGGTGCCTCTTTGTGTTGGTACGACAAGGCGAAGTTCCTTAGCTGACCGCAGGCTTCTTGTGGGCGCGTAGCTCTGCAGAAATGATTTTAGGTATGCTGGAGCAGACCCAGTGACTGTTCTGTATGCCAGCATCAGAGCCTTGAATTTGATACATGCATCAAGCGGCAGCCAGTGGAGAGAGACAAGGAGTGTAACATGCGCTCTCTTTGGTTCATTAAAGACCAAAATTACACAAGTGTTTTTGTTCTTTGAATTGTTATGTATTGCTGGGGCCTTACACCCTTTTTAGGCCAAGGGCCCCTGGTGGAGAGACAGAGCAGGGACCCCCGGTTACACACAGTATTGTATAAAATCTCGTGTTGTATTATGATGCGTATAGTACCATATTAATATATTTTACATACTTTGTTATTAGGCTTACTTTGCAAAGACATTAGAGCAATCATTATTGAGGTACAGAGTCATATAATTGTACAAATTTGTTTTATTTTACTTACTTTCAGTTAACTTTACCTTTACTTTAAATTTACTTTAATTTGACTAGTTCTGTGAGATGATCTCCACAGACAATTACTCACTTTGGGCAGGACCGATTATAGACGTGCTACTTGACTATGCTGGTGATGTGAAACTCTGTGCAAGACTCACTGAACATCTGGACAGTTACCCTGACTGGAACTGCATCAAAGAGAAAGCAAGTATGTGCACCCAAACATCTTAACATACCTGTTGCTTTAATTATTCACATATGTGCAAATGATTTCAGTCACCTGTGTATTAATTTGCTGGTTCTGATTGCAGCACCTCCACGCCCACTGATGCAGCTCTGCAGACTGAAAATCCGCAAACTGCTTGGGATCAACAGACTGAAGAAAATAAACAAGCTGCCAGTTCCTCCAAGGCTGATCAAATTCCTAAATCATCAAGAACGAGAACAGGCCTATTTTCAGTGCTGACTCTCAATACAGAGAGAACAAAGAAGTTTGAAAAATAAATGCTTCTGTTTGCTGAACTTGCTCTAAGCTATTAGGAATTAAATGGCATTTACTGTACATTCTCATTTAATATTTGCACAAATACAACAAAAAAATTGCTTAAAGGCCACAAACGCTTTTGTATTTGTCAGACCTATACAAAATTTAGGACACAGGTTTTAAATAGATGTATTAAATGGGAATGTAGTACTTTTATTTGTATATACACACTATGCTTATTTGGAAAAAATAACTTGTTGTTATGTGCGGTGGCATTGATAACATAATTGACTCTTAGGAAAAAGAAATAAGTAATTGTTAGTATTTGCAATGCCGTAGATATGTATTTTTACTTGATGCTCCTTTGTATTGTATTTTTTGATAGGTTTCGTATTTTATCGTTTTTCTGTATTTTGCAGTTTTGTTTGTTTGTGATTAATAAAGTTTGACAAGATATCATAACCAGAAGCAACAAAAGCAAACACTCAGTGAATAAATCACATTCTTCAAACTATGACATCTATGTACATCTTTTAATTGGCACGATTCAGTCTGTAATTTTACTTCAATAAAACATATCTGTTCCAACCCTTTTTAAATGACTCATTTGTTCTCTCCAATTTTTCAAATATGTTGCTCACATATTGTGCATTTTTCAAGATGGATTTTTCTTTCTTGCTCCCTAACCAAGGTCGTTTAATTGATTGATCAACACTGGTACCATCCAATTATCTGGATGTGGCATCATGTAGATTCTGTTATGAAGTATAAATTGTGGGGAAAGCACATTATGTGATTTGCTGTGGAAGCATAGAATCACTGATTGGAGGTCAGCTCAAATTCGTTTTAATAAATCAATTTTATTTAAATCTTTTAAGTATCCAATTAATGGCCTGATAAAGACAGGAAGAAGTGGGTCCCCAAATGTACATTGAAACAGGCAGAAAGTGTGCCATTTAGCACTTGACAATTTTAAGTGTTAAAAACATTGAATAGCTGAAGTACTTACATTACCTACATATTTACACACTGAATAACCCTGTTCACATGGTATAGTGTGGCATCATTGGAAAGCTTCATGACTTACGATACGATATACTTTTATTAATCCCCACAGGAGAAATTCAATCCGAAATTCAATCCAACACAGAAGCACATAATAGTAATACATATACATAATAAATAAATATCCATAAATATCCATAAACACATGCTTTAAACACAGTTAAAAAAAACCACACACATACATTTCATGCAAAACAAGCAAACAAACAAACTATGCAAAGTCTGAAAGCAAAGTTTGCATCAGCTGGCCCCCTGGTGTCTGTAAGTGGAAGAAAGACTAAATAAATAATACAGACAGACAAATTACCAAAATAATTTACTGTGCGAAACATTAGATTACTTTAAATAATAATAAAAAAGGGTTGCATGTTTGTTGCAGGCTGACATGAGTGGCCTCTCCACTCTCCAGCCTTTGTGTCTATAGAGCAGGTCTGGGCAACTATTTTGGTAAAGGGGCCACATCGGGCTTTAAGTAGTGCATAGGGGGCCACATTGTATTCCTTTTGAGATACAATGTTCTGCATTGATTTGGTTTTTGTATCTTTTAAGCCCAGAAATAGTTGTGTACTCAATTTTCTTAAGTGTGACTTGTAACGTCTGAACAGGCTCCCATCCACCAGAGGGAGCCCTCACCTGAATATTGAACTCTTGTCACTTCCTGTTCCTGCCACATCAGTTCCTGTTTGGACATTCTCCATGTATATAAGCCATATGCCCACAGTATCACCTTGTGAAGTATTGCTAGTTATCTGCCTTACCAAGCGGTGTTTCTCTGCCATTGTTTTGTCTATTGTTATAACCATTGCTTACGTTTACTGGATTTGTTGCCTGAGGACCGATTTATCTGTGTTTTGACCCAAGCCTGTGACCTGACTATGTTTAAAGAATACTGTTTGAATTGTTTGAGCAACCCCTCTAATAAATATCTGCAAATGGATCCCACTCAGCCTACCTCATCCTTACAGAATACTTCGCCCGGCTTGGATCCAGCGGATGTCTCTCAACTCCTTTCAACCATCGGGTATCAGAATGAGGTGCTCAAGGGTTTTCAACACCAACTGCTAATGCTACAAACCACCAATGACCAGCTAACACGATATATTCGTCTCTTCCTACACCACACCATGATCCGGTAAGATTTGCTCTTCCCGATAAGTTTGACGGCTCTCTTGATAACTGTACTGGTTTCCTACAACAATGCTCGATTTACTTCTCAAACCAACCTGATGTATTTAACCAGAATAAGTTGAAATGCTCGTTTATCATGACTTTACTAACTGGGAAGGCATTAGAGTGGGCTACGGCTGTTTGGAATCATGATACACTTATTCAGCAATCTTACAGTCATTTTTCTACATTGATTTGTAATTATTTTCAATACCCTGCGGGGGGCATGGATGCAGCAACTCAGCTCACTCAGTTACGCCAAGGCAATAAATCTGCTTCCAACCATGCCATACAGTTTCGCACTCTTGCAGAACTGAGCGGATTTAATTACGTTGCATTGAAACACATCTTTCGTTCTAGTCTGTCAGCCAAACTTCAGGCAGAATTGGTGTGCAGAGATAACTCCCTCAACTTCTTTCAATACATTACCCTCGCTATCAGACTAGACAATTTCTTATGATCACAACCATGTTTCAATACCTCCTTGCCATGTCATGTACCTACAACCTCAGTTCAGGTACCAAGTCAGCACCAACCTATGGAGTCTATGCAAATAGGACAAACTCGTGTGTCTCAAGATGAACGTAGAAGACGATTACTCCATAACCTCTATTTCTACTGTGGTGAACCAGGTCATTGCTGTTCCAACTGCCCCGTCAAACCTACTACCACCTCTACACAATGTTATCAAGTGAGTCACATCTTTAATCCTCTAACAATCAGTCAAGGCTTGTCACTACCCATCATTTTGTCCATAGCTAACCAAGAATATAATTTTTCAACGTTAATAGACTCTGGAGCTGCTGCCAATGTTATACATCAGGACTTAGTAAAGCAATTGAACATCCCCACGTCCAAGTGTGAACCACCTATTACAGTAACTGCTGTCGATGATGGTCCCATTGGTAAAGGTCATATCACTCATCAAACTTTTCCTATAAAACTCCAAGTCAGTCTGGTTCACATTGAACTAATCACTCTGTATGTCATTTCTTCACCACGAAACCCAGTGATTCTTGGATATCCCTGGTTATCCGCTCACAAACCCCAGTTTTCATGGAAGAACAAGGATTTAATCCATTGGTCTCCTCACTGTCATCTCCACTGTCTGGATCTGCCAACCAAGTTTACAGTCTGCACAACTCATCTCACCGAGAACACCCCTTCATTGCCGAACAATGTCCCCATTGAGTATGCTGACTTGGCCGAGGTTTTTAGTAAGGAGAGGGCCACCCAGTTACCTCCTCATCGATCCTGTGACTATGCTATAGACCTTCTTCCTAACACTTCTCCACCCAAAAGCCGTGTTTACCCGTTGTCCATCCTAGAGACCAAGGCCATGGAGGAGTACATTGACGAGGCCCTATCTTATGGATTTATTAGACCCTCTACTTCTCCAGCTGCTTCTGGATTCTTCTTTGTTGGCAAGAAAGATGGCGGCTTAAGACCTTGTATTGACTATCATGCACTCAACACAATTACTGTCAAGAACTGCCATCCACTCCTACTTATTCCTTCTTCCCTAGAACAATTACAAGAGGTTAGATACTTCACTAAACTGGACCTCAGATCTGCTTACAACCTCATCAGAATATGAGAGGGCGATGAATGGAAGACCGCCTTTCTCACCACCAGGGGGCACTATGAGTACTTGGTAATGCCGTACGGACTATCCAACTCACCTTCCGTCTTCCAATCTTTCGTCAGTGAGGTCTTCAAAGACCTCCTGAATCAATATGTGATAGTCTACATAGACAATATTCTGATCTATACCCGGTCTATGGAGGAGCATATTGACCAAGTAAGGAATGTCTTGTCACGTCTTCTCCTGAACAATCTTTTCGTCAAAGCCGAGAAATGTGAATTTCATGTCCTTTCCACCATATTCTTGGGGTATAATATTAGCCACTCTGGAGTGGAGATGGATCTCACCAAGGTAAAAGCTGTCACTGACTGGCCCACACCCATCACGGTAAAGGAATTGCAATGATTTCTGGGCTTTGCTAATTTCTACCGCAGATTAATCCATAACTACAGTACCATTGCTGCACCCATCACCTCTCTTCTTAAAGATAAACTCAAGAAGTTGGCATGGACAGAGGCAGCATCAACCACCCTCAATAGACTCAAGCCCAGTTTTACCTCTGCCCCCATTCTCAAGCATCCCGACCCTCAACTTCCCTTCATCGTAGAAGTCGACACCTCTGATACTGGAATTGGTGCTGTCCTTTCACAATGTCATGGAAACCCAGGTAAACTACACCCCTGTGCATTCTTCTCCCGGAAATTAACATCAGCAGAGCAAAATTATGACATCGGTAACAAAGAGTTACTATCTATCAAGGCCGATCTAGAGGAGTGGAGACACTGGTTAGAAGGCACACTTCATCCATTTCAAGTCATCACCGATCACAAAAATCTGGAATACATCAAAGAAGCCAAGAGATTAAATCCTCGCCAGGCCAGATGGGCACTCTTCTTCACTCGGTTCGATTTTACGGTCACATATCGTCCAGGAAGTAAGAATAGTAAAGCTAATGCTCTGTCACTTATCTATGAATCTGTTGAGACACATATTAGTCCGGAGAGGATTCTACCTTCCATCATCATCGCACCCATCTGGTGGGATATCATGGAGGAGATTCAACGTGTTCAACAAGAGGAACCTTCTCCTCCCTAATGTCCCACTGGCAAAGTGTACGTTCCTTCCAGACTACGCAACAGAAATATTCAATGGGTTCACGCATCACTCTCCTCTAGACATCCTGGAATTAACCGTACTATTACTTTAGTCAGGAACTCTTTCTGGTGGCCAACACTATCCACTGATGTCAAGAACTATGTAAGTGCCTGTCAGACCTGTGCACAATCCCGCACACCTCGTCAACTACTAGAACCACTACCCATTCCACAACGACCCTGGTCTCACTTGTCTATTGATTTCGTCACTGATCTGCCTAACTCTCGAGGATCCACCACCATCATGGTCACCATAGATCGCTTCTCAAAATCATGCCGTCTTATACCTTTGAAGGGTCTACCCACTGCCATGGAAACTACTCAAGTACTGTTCAATCAAGTGTTTTGAATCTATGGCTTACCTGATGACATAGTCACTGATCGAGGACCACAGTTCACTTCAAAAGTATGGAGAGCCTTCTGCCAACTACTCAACATCAATGTCAGTCTCACCTCTGGATACCATCCACAGGCTAATGGACAAGTGGAGTGTCTCAATCAGGAAATTGGTAGATATCCAAGGTCGTACTGTAGTAAGGAACAGGAGAAGTGGAGCATCTTCCTTCCATGGGCAGAGTATGCCCAAAACTCCCTCACACACACTTCTACGGGTTTGACCCACTTCCAATGTGCCCTGGGATATCAACTTCCCCTATTCCCATGGTCTAGGGAGCCTTCCGAAGTGTCTGCCATGGACGATTGGATTAGAAAAAGTGAGGTAGTCTGGAACAGTGCTCATGTCCGTCTTCAATGAGCCATTCAGTCTCAAAAGATCCAAGCTGACCAACACCGATGCCCTCATCCTGAATATCAACCAGGTCAAATGGTGTGGCTTTCTACTCGGGACCTACACCTGAATGTCCAGTTAATCCTGTCACATACCGTTTAGAATTGCCTGCCCCTTACCGCATCTCTCCTTTCCATGTGTCCCTCCTGAAACCGGTCCACGAGTCACCGAGTCCTGAGGCTACTGATGAGGGACCTCCTCCGCCGCTTGAAATCGATGGAGCTCCTGCCTACCTAGTTCGGGAGATTCTTGATTCTCGCAGGAGGGGTGGTCAACTTCAGTACCTTGTGGACTGGGAGGGATACTGCCCAGAGGATAGATCGTGGATACCAGCCAAAGACATCTTGGACCCATCACTCATCAGAGACTTTCATCAAGCCCATCCGGATCGCCCGACCCCCAGATCAAGAGGTCGCCTCAGGAGAGGAACATCTAGAGGTGTTTTTAAAGGGGGGGGAAATCTATAACATCTGAACAGGCTCCCATCCACCAGAAGGAGCCCTCACCTGAATATTGAACTCTTGTCACTTCCTGTTCCTGCCACATCAGTTCCTGTTTGGACATTCTCCATGTATATAAGCCCACAGTATCACCTTGCGAAGTATTGCCAGTTATCTGCCTTACCAAGCGTTGTTTCTCTGCCATTGTTTTGTCTATTGTTATGACCATTGCTTACGTTTGCTGGATTTACGTCTCTGGATTACTGTTTTTGGATTTGTTGCCTGAGGACCGATTTATCTGTGTTTTGACCTGACCATGTTTAAAGAATACTGTTTGAATTGTTTGAGCAACCCCTCTAATAAATCTGCAAATGGATCCCACTCAGCCTACCTCATCCTTACATGACTAATGGGACTATTCTGCAATTGCCTAATGTATTGTATTGTTCTACAAAGGTAGATACTTTCCTATCAGGTATTAAAAAACTGAATAAAGGCTGAGCTTATTGTAATTTATTTTACCATCTCTACTTCCCTGTTAATGTATTATTCAATTTAACACTCTCTATATCAGGGGTCTGTTTACTTATTTTATTCTTAAAACATTGCACGTTTACACGCTAATAGGGTCATGATGCAGGTCTCGTCAATGGTTTGACTTTCCATTCAGCACACAACTGAATAAAACAGGCTGCATGACTATGATAAATGATTACTGCAAGAGTTAGATTAACATACAGGTGCGAGGGAACTTCAGCATTTCTAAATTGCACTCAAAGTTATAAAGCGTGCACTCATGTGCATGGTTGCCAGATTGCACAAAATAAGTATAACAGTAGGTGGAATATTTCCAATTTGCACAAGTATAAGCTCAAATTGGGGGTGTTGCATCTTTTATCTGGCAACCCTGAGCACGTTAAACGATTGTGGAGGCACGTTAGGTCCCAATGCAAGATAATTGAAATATCCAATGAAAAAAAAAAGATTTTAGGATAAATGAGCCAGGGGCCACATTAAACCATGTGGAGGGCCAGATCCGGCCCGTTGGCTGTAAGTTGCCCAGGTCTGCTTTAGAGGCTGGCAAGTCAGTTGCATCTGGTGCCAATTAGGCAAATATTGAGGCAAGATAGATAGAATTCTTGAGATAAAATGGATGATTTCGCTTATTCTCAGTAACCGTCTTGTTATTGGACACTTTCAATTATGAATTAAATTAATCATGGCTGACCGTGAATTTCTACAATGGCATCTGTAACCAAGTAGATTTGGCTTGAACATGGGGGGGGGGGTTGCAGTGTGAAGCATTTACTTGTTTCCAGTATATATATAAATATTGGAATCTACGCCCCTGTCTGTAACTGAAAACTATTGATTTTGAATGATGCTGCATCCACACCACTAAGTGTCAGTGTAAGTCCAAGATGACACAAACAAACAAAAGTTACTAAGGGCTCCTTTAAGTAAATAATAAAAACACTAGTGAAAAAAAAACTTTAGAATTAATATATTTTTATGAGAGGATCAATATTATTGGTAAATCAGTATCGGAAATATTGATATTTAAGAATCGATCTGCCCATCCCTACCACCCAATCATACCAAAGTCCCTTTCAAGGTAATTTATTCCACTCGGCCGCCATTTTGGAAACACAGTTATTTCCTATGGATACAAGTAGCAAAAACGTTCACCTCCAATCACTTACATAGGGAAAGACCGAAATCTCCAAAGTGGTTGGTCAAGATTATGATCAAAGAACATGTTTCAAATCAGCAGTAACATATGACAAATTGTATCATAAATTGTGATTCTTTAGCTCAAATCATGCTGAAAATTTTTTTTTTTTTTTTCAGGCTGGTCTTGCTACTTTGCATGCGCATTCTCAAATGAACTGACAGGCGAGGTCTGTATCTAAAAGGTGATTGGCTCTTTTAAGTGTAAGGTGGGACTTCATTTGCGACATCCACCATATTTGGTGTTCCAATTTCTCCTATTCATTTTAATACAAGTGCTCCAACTCGGGCTAAATAGTCTCAGATCATACTTAGATAGGCCTATACTTGCTGATCCATGTATTTATCCACTCAATTACAAAATCCCAGCACTGTCAGTGGCATATATCGGGATAGAGTTATAAAGTTAAATATGCCAAATATTTATTTGAGCATTTGAATTGGTCAGCAAAAATAACAATTTATCAAAACAATAAAATATTATTTGAAATTATCTGTGCATCATCTAATTAATATTCATGAGCTTCTCCATTTCGTGGGGTCACAAAAGCACTATTGTTTAGTTTGACAACCACTCTCGGTGAAGGAACTACTTCTGAAAGTAGTGTACTCATATTTTTTGTTTAGTTTTTTAGTGTATTCATGTGCGCTGTAACATCGTCCAGAAGGCAGCTGATGTGATAGGCAGTTCTGACTACACACGAGGGTTCTACATATGACGTACAGCTTTCGAACTATATGGTTGGTGATGCAGTAGGACAATCATGCATCTGTAAAAGTTTTGTGATGGGAGAAAGGTGCCATCCGTAGTTCCTAGCAGGCTAGTCTGCATTACAGGCTCCATATGGTTAGGATTAGGGTGGGGGCGGGGTTAGGCCATCTGCTGCCTGCCAGGAACAAACCGTGGCCTCTATGTACAATGGGCTAAAAGTTCTGAAGCAGCCAGACTGGTTGGTACAGTTTATTTGGCATATTCAAAGTCCACAACATACAAAGTTTCTTTTTTTTTTCCTTATTGACATTGCCATAATGTGGTCTGTGTTGATAATGTAGCAATAGTAACACAAAAGCTGCATCGATTTCCTTGTAGATGGGTGTTAACTCTAAACTGAACTTTTTCAGGTCTGTTCTGGTGGCAGCCAGATAAGGCTCTGTCCAGATGGTCAGACTGCTCATGGAGAGCACAGTTGATGGCATTGCCCAGATTCCCAGTATGTCTACTCCTTTCTCAGCAAATGCCATGCTCTGCTTGAAGTGCCTCCCCTTGATGAAGTATTTCATGGACAATGGCTGTTATGCCAATTCCTGTTTTTGTTTTTGTTTTTTTTATGGATGCAATGTGCACCTCCACTGATGTCCTCTTTCAATGATGATCATGTTTGGTATAAAAGAGCACCCATCCACTAAGGAATATACAGTAAGCAAATAAACTTTTAAACTCCAAAAATGTAATTTTTAAATGGAAAATAGTGTAGTTAGAATGTGAACTGACTGTGTAGTGTGATGCATTTTGGTTAAAAAAACGGTCCTCCACAATGCCATTCAACATTCTGTATGTTTATAAAGCATTGGTTTTATACATTCTTTAAAGACAAAGTTTATTTAGAATACAATGTATTCAAACCTAAGTATTATTTTAGGATTTAAACAAACTTACGCATTACAGGAGCATCACTCTACCCATTACTCTACACGCAATACTTCTGCTGAGGCAGTTCTGGAGGTTGAAGGTCTGTCATCATGAGATGAGAGGTATTAATAAACTGCATCATGAATGACAACAACTGAAAAGAAACATGACATTTCCCAATCAGACTGAATTCAGATAGGTCTGAATTGCATATGTATATGTGACATTAAAAAGTAACTGACTTGCACAAAATAACTTGTTAAAGGTGCACTCAGTATTTTTTTCCTCATGAAAAAAGTTTTACTCCTAAAGACATGAATGGTAATTTTGAAACGTGTATAAAATAATTTCCATGGCATGGGTAACTGAACATTTTTGCATTTGAATGATGCTGCATCCATGCCCCTAAGTGTCACTGTCAGTCCAAGAACCAATAAATAAACATAATTGAGTGCACTTTTAAGGAATTTGCTGTGGCATAGCAAAATATATTAGTCTTGTATACCTGTCTGTAAATAAACTATTGTGACACCACATCAGGCTCCGTGTGGGGAATGGGGAGCAGTGACATGCTTCAGGTAAGGCTTTTATTTTCTTTGCCTTCGCGTGCAGCATATGCACTCTTTTCAATGTTTTCACTCAGTTCAATAATCCAAAATATCAAAATGTTTATCAAAATAAACAAACTTCTTCACAAATACTCAATAGATTCAACACTCAACGTAAACAGATGGCAACGCTGCACACTCGTTCTCTCTCTTCCTTCTCTGGCATGTTCAGCTGTTTTTAAGGGCTCTCTCTGCTATCACTGTAATGAGAAAAGGCTGTTAGAAATCATGTCAACCAGCTTGACAAGCCACACCACTCCCTCTCTCCCGCAAACAGACACAAGACCACGCCCCCATCACCACAACTATGTTTTGACATTCAAAACATAAATGTTACAAGAAATACACTGATAACGTCCCTGTCCATCAGAATAGGCCAAGTCTTCTTTATTTCATCTTAATCGTCTTCTTCATTTCATCATAACACTTTTACTCTTCAGTATCATACTCTTTCAAGGTCTTCCACCTACTGTTGGCCTCAGGAGGTCACTTGACACTGGTCTGAATTGTGCAGTGCTGGTGGACGTGGTGACTTTGGGGGTTATAGAATTTCTTGGGGTTGACAATACACACCACTGGCCAACTGCTAAAGGAAGGGCCTTCTCTGTTATCCTATTGTATGCCTCATCTTCACCAGCAGGGGTAGAATTTAGAAACCACCTCTATGGGGTTTTATCCTTTGTTTGTTGTGCCCATTGTACAAAAGGACCACGGTTTGTTCCTGGCAGGCTGCAGATGCCCTAACCCCGCCCCCGTCCCCACCCTATTCCTAATCATATAGAGATAGACCTTATTCACGCTAGCCCCATCTTTGATTTTTAATGGAAATGACAACGAGGCTGTGAGGAATAGACTTACAGTCTCTTCTGTGGGCTGAACTGCAGTTTAAAGTGTTTTTGGTTCGTTCTGTTGACAAATTATTGATAAAATGTCTGTCTAAGATCATTCAGTATACAAAGAACTTCATACAACATGAGTAGTGGAAAATCAGATGTGATCTAGGAGCTTTATACAGCTTTATACCCACGGGCAGACTGGCCATAGGGAGAACCATGACTTTTCCCAGTAGCCTGCCAAGAACAACGTATGGCACGTTTCTCCCATCGCAGTTTGGCGCCTTGACAGATGTTTTCCTCATTAGGCAAAGGCTTGGTTTGCAAAAGAGGATTTTTGTGTACTACTTGTTGCTTCTTCTGTTTAGCACATCACTAAAATATTTACCATAATGACTTGATTTCAGCTCAAGTACACAGGGTGTCATGGTTTTATAAAGCACCCTTTTATGATTCAATTATTTATCCGATTTTCTTTATTTGATTGCAAATCAAATAAATATGTGACTCCACAGGAAGCTTAGCCTTAAGCATTCAGTTTTTAACCACATATGTTGGATCAGGCTCGATAATTATTCAAATGTAACTATTTAGTAATATACCATTTCCAGGCCAGACAAGAGGAAAACTTGTTCAGGTTTCTGAGTCATTAATATTCCTGATAAATCAGAAATAGAGTGCTCTACAGAGTGCCATTTCCTCTGTTCTAACATATTGCTTAAGTTATTCACACACAGCTCATTTGTTTTGCTCAGATAATTATTTGATGTCTTTATAAAATAACCACAGGGTGGCAATGCAACTCCATATAGCTAATAAAAGGAGAAAACAGAGGGCCCAAATAAAAAGCAAATTGTGTTGATTATTCATAGGCCATATAGAGTAAAAATGAAAACAAATGCTTGGATGAAAACCAAATGTAAAAAATAAAAGATAAATAATGACTATGCGGACAATGATTCAGGAGCAACATCCACAAAATATTTGTTTGATTGTGTAATTCCAAGGAATATGGGTTCAGATTCAGAG
Source organism: Myxocyprinus asiaticus (assembly GCF_019703515.2). Lineage (NCBI taxonomy): Eukaryota > Metazoa > Chordata > Actinopteri > Cypriniformes > Catostomidae > Myxocyprinus > Myxocyprinus asiaticus. The sequence continues at coordinate 20,394,366 of NC_059368.1, forward strand.
TCTATAGTTGCCAGTTTAATCCTGAAGAAAATTTTAAATGAACACTAAGCATATAGATGTTTATCTTCATTGAAATTATTTTGAAAAGATTTCTCTCTCTCTCTCTCTCTCTCTTTCAGAGCCCAGAAAGCTGTCATCACAGTATCCCACTACTCTACTATCATTCGCATTTGTGAGATGTGCCAAACCCCAACATTCAGTCTTCCTTTTTGTTTTTCGCCATCAGTTTTCCATTGCATCTTTAATGTGGATAAATGGCATTAGAAAGGTCAACAGAGAACATTGATTACACACCTCACCATCAGAAGGGCCTGCTTGTGGGATGCGCTAAGTTGCTAATTGCTATTTGTTTTGTGCAAACTCTTGAATGGCCAGATATCTTTAAAAAATATATATTGTGTTGTCAGAAGAGGCAGGGCCATTGTAGTGCTCTCAATCATACTCTGGAACTGGTTGACACTACAGAGCTGTTTAAGAAAGGAATGACTGCTCCCCAGACATCCAAGACTGCAGAGTGTGACTTTGCTGTTTTAATAAATGCAGTGCTATGATATTAGGACCTATTAAAAGTAGATACTGAACCTATCTTCAAACATTACATTTATTTTATTTGACATGTGGTTGTGAGCAGAGTGCCAAGGCTGCCCTCATCAAATGTTGAAGTGCCCCAGGAGTATTTTGGTGCAGTACTGTCTACACCACAGTGGAGATTTTGATAATGCTGTGTTGCTGATGGGCATACGTTCTCACAGCATTCACATGTGTGCAATCATGTTTGGTACATCTGATTTTTCTGAGTTCAGACAATGGTTGTGCCTGACTGGGATGCTATAGACTGAATCAAAATGACAAATGAGTAATAAAAACTCAGCTTAATTAGATCAAAGACAGCTGGGGATTTTATGCATTCGCAATTTCTTTACTGTTTGGAAATGTCAAGTCAAGCTTAGTCATTTTTGTTTGTATAGCACTTTTCACAACACACATCGTTTCAAAGCAGCTTTACAGAAAATCATGCTTTAACAGAAAATGAAACTGTAATATCTATAAAGTCTTAGAGTCATCATTGTGTAGTTTGATTAAATATGATTGTAAATTGTGTGTAAAAATAAGTAAATAATAATTGTATTTAGAACCCCAGTGAGCAAGCCGAAGGCGACTGTTGCAAGGACCACAAAACTCCATAAGATGTTGGATAATGAAGAAAAATAACTGGGAGAAACCAGGCTCACTGTGGGGGCCAAGTAAATGTCAGATTTCTGCATGCATAAGTAATTAAGAAAAGGCTGAATAGGTGAAAGTAGGGTTGTGGCTGCATTGTTGCATTAGATTAGAGGAAAAAGTCTGAAAGCATCCACTCCTCATATTGCAAAGAGAGAATCTTCCAGTTTCTGAGATGTGCTGCTCTCGAATATGCCACCTCTACCAGCGTCCACAACTGACTTGAGCGAAGCACAATGAACTCGAAATATTTTTGAACAAGCAAACTTGCTAAATAGAGACAGAATGTGTTAAATGGATCAACAGAACCCACATCGGAGAATACAATAAATGGAATGGAATGACAAACAAGCACTTCTTATTTTTGGAATCGAAGGTGCCAGAACAGCGTTTTGGACCGTTCAGGCCCAATTTAACCCCCGTATTTAAACCATAACTGAGAGTATTTTGAAACCCTTGTAACTTTAAAGGTGCATTCAATAATATATATATATATATATATATATATATATATATATATATATATATATATATATATACACACACACACACACACACACACAGTATATGAAGACTCTAGTCATATCAGTCTTTGATAAAAAGCTACATTCATCAGTGCTGCCATGTTGAGATCATATGACCTGTCGAATATTGTTCACTTTATCCCGATAATCTTTTGTAACTGGAAAGAAATTTTACAGAGTGCCCCTTTTACAAATATCTCATTTCGAATTTATTCAAAAACCTGTCATTTACACAGTAGCGGTTCTAGCTTGTATGGCGCCCTGGGCGAAACCTGCTTCAGCAGATTACACATTACTGACATATTTAATTAAGTCAGCATTCATGTGTCGCTTACCAGCATGTTCACGTATTTGTAAAAATGATCGGCTTTGTAATCAAACTAATTATCCAAGGCTTCTAATGATTCGAGGTTTAGCAGCATTTCATTAACACAAGCTCAGTTTAGAAACATGTACTGTTGTTTACTAATTTGTAAATGAGTTTTTCAATTTAGTACAGAAACATGTTTTATTTTTTTACCAAGGATTTGTTTAACTTCAGCTTTCAAAATAGCTAACAAACACATTTGCTTATTCAAATATGTCCCTGATCCTGTGATCATTTACCCTTATGTTGTTTCAAACCTGTATTATGTTCTCTCCTCTGTGGAACACAAAGGGAGATGATAGACCAAATGTTATCCTCAGTCACCATTCACTGTTTTATAGCATTTTTTTCCACAATAAAATGAAAGTTAATGGTGACTGCGGCTAACATTCTGCCTATCATCTCCTTTTCTGTTCCACAGAAGAAAGAATATAATACAGGTTAGGAACAATATGAGGGTGAGTAAATTATGAAAAATATTTATCTTTGGGTGAGCTACAACTTTAACAGTCAGCTGAAACCTCCATGGTACACTGCAAGTACAAAAACCAGTGTACGGGAAAAAACAATCAATGTGCTCGATATGTCTCTCAGTAATGCTTGAACAGTTACTTAAACAGCTTGATGGACAACATGAATCAGAACAGTTTGAGCAAGTATACAGTATTCAGAGGCATTTTTAGGTAGGTAAGCACCCTCCTGAAACTCCATTGCTCTCTTTTTTCTTTCTCTCTCTCTCTCACACAGAAATTACGTATTGTAGTTCCGTATGCACAAAGTGGGAGCAAAGATCCAAAGTGGCATCTGCCAGGTGTCAGCACTACTCTGGAACACTGACTCTGCATATTAACCTACAGCATAAGTAATCTCTATCTCTCGTAGATACACTGCACCTCTTTTACAAAGCACACAGACAAAGACTAGTGCACACAACTTTGAAATCTTTGATGAATTTGGGACTCTCTACTAATTTGGGAGTCTTACCTTACCCCAATTCACTACGATAAGCCTAAAAAAATTATTTGTATTTTGATAGCTGTCGGGTCGGATTTGGCTTACGTCGTTCATCCTAACGTCATTAAGTCATGTCCGTAAACACAGAAAAGATGTACCGGCTGTCACATGGTCTGGCTGGGGAAACTATGCTGTTCAGTTCAGTCACTGTCACACAGCTCAGGACAGCATTGCTGAAGACTGGATGGATGTTTACTGTATTTGTTAACTGTTTGGCAAGTTCTTTACTTGCTATAATGCTTGGATATGTTGTTTGGTAGGGTTGTTGAAGCTTATGTGGCTTGTCATGCTCATATGATTCAAACAATACTCGTGTGTTTACCGATCGTGATGTATTTACATTGTCCGGTGAAGTTAGTGTAACATGTATACTAATATTCATGACTTCTGAGTTCAGTATTATACAGTGCATCCGGAAAGTATTCACAGTGCTTCACTTTTTCCACATTTTGTTATGTTACAGCCTTATTCAAAAATGGATTAAATTCATTATTTTCCTCAAAATTCTACAAACAATATCCCATAATGACAACATGAAAGAAGTTTGTTTGAAATCTTTGCAAATTTATTACAAATAAAAAACTAAAAAAAATCGCATGTACATAAGTATTCACAGCCTTTGCCATGACACTCAAAATTGAGCTCAGGTGCATCCTGTTTCCACTGATCATCCTTGAGATGTTTCTACAACTTGATTGGAGTCCACCTGTGGTAAATTCAGTTGATTGGACATGATTTGGAAAGGCACACACCTGTCTATATAAGGTCCCACAGTTAACAGTGCATGTCAGAGCACAAACCAAGCCATGAAGTCCAAGGAATTGTCTGTAGACCTCGGGACAGGATTGTATCAAGGCACAGATCTGGGGAAGGGTACAGAAACATTTCTGCAGCATTGAAGGTCCCAATGAGCACAGTGGCCTCCATCCATAAATGGAAGAAGTTTGGCACCACCAGGACTCTTCCTAGAGCTGGCCGCCCAGCCAAACTGAGTGATCAGGGGAGAAGGGCCTTAGTCAGGGAGGTGACCAAGAACCCGATGGTCACTCTGACAGAGCTCCAGCATTTCTCTGTGGAGAGAGGAGAAACTTCCAGAAGAACAACTATCTCTGCAGCACTCCACCAATCAGGCCTGTATGGTAGAGTGGCCAGACGGAAGCCACTCCTCAGTAAAAGGCACATGACAGTCCGCCTGGAGTTTGCCAAAAGGCACCTGAAGGACTCTCAGACCATGAGAAACAAAATTCTCTTGTCTGATGAAACAAAGATTGAACTCTTTGGCCTGAATGGCAAGCGTCATGTCTGGAAGAAACCAGGCACCGCTCATCACCTGGCCAATACCATCCCTACAGTGAAGCATGGTGGTGGCAGCATCATGCTGTGGGGATGTTTTTCAGCGGCAGGAACTGGGAGACTAGTCAGGATCGAGGGAAAGATGAATGCAGCAATGTACAGAGACATCCTTGATGAAAACCTGCTCCAGAGCGCTCTGGACCTCAGACTGGGGTGAAGGTTCATCTTCCAACAGGACAACAACCCTAAGCACACAGCCAAGATAACAAAGGAGTGGCTATGGGACAACTCTGTGAATGTCCATGAGTGGCCCAGCCAGAGCCCAGACTTGAACCCGTTTGAACATCTATGGAGAGATCTGAAAATGTCTGTGCACCGACGCTCCCCATCCAACCTGATGGAGCTTGAGAGGTCCTGCAAAGAAGAATGGGAGAAACTGCCCAAAAATAGGTGTGCCAAGCTTGTAGCATCATACTCAAAAAGACTTGAGGCTGTAATTGGTGCCAAAGGTGCTTCAACAAAGTATTGAGCAAAGGCTGTGAATACTTATGTACATGTCATTTTTTTTATTTTTTTATATAAATTTGCAAAGTTTCAAACAAACTGCTTTCATGTTGTCATTATGGGGTATTGTTTGTAGAATTTTGAGGAAAATAATGAATTTAATCCATTTTGGAATAAGGCTGTAACATAACAAAATGTGGAAAAAGTGAAGCGCTGTGAATACTTTCCGGATGCACTGTATAACATCACTGTAGTTTTCAGGTTCCCTAAGAGAGTGCGTGCCACTGTTTTCTCATTTCTTTTGCCCCAGTCGCAGAAATGCACAAGCAATCACTTATTGTCCTTTTAGCAGATAGTCTGTTTGTTTAAAAGCCACTATAGGAACAAGTTACTTCAAGGTAGTTTCCCATGAATTGTATAATCATCTCAAGTAAAGTCAAATGTACCGATTTCATAGCACAGTAATGTACATATTAATTTAGTTAGTGTAATCATCTCTCTATCTGCTAAAGAGATGATTAAACGTATTATTGTAATTTTTATATTGCATATTTCTGCATATTGTTTTCATGTTTAATAAAGTATATTTCATCCTTATCATTATTAAATCCTCATTTTATGTTTTTAGTTTACAGTGTTATTGTGTGCAGTGCACAGACGTACTATTGCAGTATTACGGTTTTAATTGCATTATCAACTGAGGCTGTACAATATAATATAAAAATAATAAAGTCTTTCATTGAACTCATATAAGCCATATCACGAGTTTCACCTCTTAAATTGATAAGTTGTCACGGTCCTGTCTTTTGTATTTTGTATTTTCGCACAGGTCAACAGGGTGTAACAGGGTGTGAGTTACCGCCTTGTGCTCTTTGGTAATGTCATGGTCCTGTCACTTTGTCAGGTTGGGGTTTTGTCTGATGGGACCGTGACATTATCATCCCATGTCTTGTGTTTCGTGTACGTTCTTTGTTGAGCGCACGGGTCCGGTTGTGAGTTCTTCGGTCGGTCTAGTTTCATGTCCGGAGCATGGTGTCTGGATCCTGACTTCCAGTACGGTTCAGTGTCGATATCCGGACACTCATGCTCCATGATCTGTTTGTTTTGTTCTAACAGTGTTGACATTTACTCCCTCATGTTTTTCAGATGCAGCTGGCACGCGTAATTAGCGTTTCCATAGGAACCCTGATTATTTCCTTGGGAATGCTGATCATGTCAACTTTCAGCTGGCAAGTGGCACGTGTCCCTTGTTTGTTGCTGATGATTTAAATCCCTTCTTGTGTCATGTTCGTTGCTGGATTGTTAATGTGATTAGTGTTGAATTGTGCTTGGTGTGAAGTAACTTATCTTACTCTCTCTATCTAGTTGGTCCTGTCTTGTGAATCTGTTTGGTTGCCCGTCTCTGCCCACATGTCGGGAGTGTCGTTGCCTTCCAGTTTGCTGTACGCAAGAGGCTTCAGAAGAGGTTTCCTCATGGCTCTGCTCCTCGCCATCACAGCGCTTGCAATCGACTGCGGTAGCACTCTTCACAGAGGATTCCTCATTACTCTGCTGAAATTATTATTTGAATTGTAAATAAATCCTTTGAACTGTTCCTCTGCTGTTGGGTCTCTGTCTTGCTCTCTGATAAGACATAAGTGTAGTACAAACATTAATAGTAGATAAAACACTTGAATAATCATATTAAAATATACTGGTTACTGGTGGTGGTTGAGCAGAGTTCTCTGTAAAAGCTCTTTGAGTATAGTGTCTGAAAAGTGAAAAAATAAAGTGTTAAATTAATTCATTCATTAAAATCTTTAAATATGAGTGTTTTTGATCTTTATTAAAGCAAGTAATATTTCAGTTTTAAATGTTTAATAGAATAACATAATATCAACATGAAAATAGAACATTATGAATCCGACTTTGAATATCTCCCGTCATGATCACAGGCGATGTCCAGGTAAGCTTAAATCATGAGATTCATCCGCGCAGAAGAGCAGTGCCAAAAAACAGCTCACGTAAAGTGTTCTTCTGCAAATTGCTTGCAATTTTAAGTTTTAACCACAGATGTCGCTAGAGAGCACAAAGTTCCATAGTGCAGCTTCAAGCTGGGATAGGAGTATTTTGACATTGAAAAATTACAATACATGTAACCTCTACAGTTATTTGTATTAGGGGTGTAGATTTAACATGTTAACTTAGTATGATTAATCATATAAAAAAAATAATGCAATTAATCATACCTCCTGACCCATATGTACAGATGCATCTCAATAAATTAGAATGTCGTGGAAAAGTTCATTTATTTCAGTAATTCAACTCAAATTGTGAAACTCGTGTATTAAATAAATTCAATGCACACAGACTGAAGTAGTTTAAGTCTTTGGTTCTTTTAATTGTGATGATTTTGGCTCACATTTAACAAAAACCCACCAATTCACTATCTCAAAAAATTAGAATACATCATAAGACCAATAAAAAAAACATTTTTAGTGAATTGTTGGCTTTCTGGAAAGTATGTTCATTTACTGTATATGTACTCAATACTTGGTAGGGGCTCCTTTTGCTTTAATTACTGCCTCAATTCGGCGTGGCATGGAGGTGATCAGTTTGTGGCACTGCTGTGGTGGTATGGAAGCCCAGGTTTCTTTGACAGTGGCCTTCAGCTCATCTGCATTTTTTGGTCTCTTGTTTCTCATTTTCCTCTTGACAATACCCCATAGATTCTCTATGGGGTTCAGGTCTGGTGAGTTTGCTGGTCAGTCAAGCACACCAACACCATGGTCATTTAACCAACTTTTGGTGTTTTTGGCAGTGTGGGCAGGTGCCAAATCCTGCTGGAAAATTAAATCAGCATCTTTAAAAAGCTGGTCAGCAGAAGGAAGCATGAAGTGCTCCAACATTTCTTGGTAAACGGGTGCAGTGACTTTAGTTTTCAAAAAACACAATGGACCAACACCAGCAGATGACATTGCACCCCAAATCATCACAGACTGTGGAAACTTAACACTGGACTTCAAGCAACTTGGGCTATGAGCTTCTCCACCCTTCCTCCAGACTCTAGGACCTTGGTTTCCAAATGAAATACAAAACTTGCTCTCATCTGAAAAGAGGACTTTGGACCACTGGGCAACAGTCCAGTTCTTCTTCTCCTTAGCCCAGGTAAGACGCCTCTGACGTTGTCTGTGGTTCAGGAGTGGCTTAACAAGAGGAATACGACAACTGTAGCCAAATTCCTTGACACGTCTGTGTGTGGTGGCTCTTGATGCCTTGACCCCAGCCTCAGTCCATTCCTTGTGAAGTTCACCCAAATTCTTGAATTGATTTTGCTTGACAATCCTCAAAAGGCTGCGGTTCTCTCGGTTGGTTGTGCAACTTTTTCTTCCACACTTTTTCCTTCCATTCAACTTTCTGTTAACATGCTTGGATACAGCACTCTGTGAACAGCCAGCTTCTTTGGCAATGAATGTTTGTGGCTTACCCTCCTTGTGAAGGGTGTCAATGATTGTCTTCTGGACAACTGTCAGATCAGCAGTCTTCCCCATGATTGTGTAGCCTAGTGAACCAAACTGAGAGACCATTTTGAAGGCTCAGGAAACCTTTGCAGGTGTTTTGAGTTGATTAGCTGATTGGCATGTCACCATATTCTAATTTTTTGAGATAGTGAATTGGTGGGTTTTTGTTAAATGTGAGCCAAAATCATCGCAATTAAAAGAACCAAAGACTTAAACTAGTTCAGTCTGTGTGCATTGAATTTATTTAATACACGAGTTTAACAATTTGAGTTGAATTACTGAAATAAATGAACTTTTCCATGACATTCTAATTTATTGAGATGCACCTGTAATCTACATATCAGATAATTCATTTGATTAAAAATTTTAATCCATTGACAGCCCTAATTTTTATGTTTTATGTTATAAATTATACATTTTTTTACAAGAGAATGTGCAGAATTTATCTATGTTGTTAATTGTTTATGTACACACTTCATTTTTAAACAATATGGTTTATCAATGAAATAGCTAGAGGTGTATGTATAGTACTGTATTTATGCACATACTGTATATGGTTTTAATGTCCTACATTTCCATGGGCAACCACAAACCGAGGTTTTACGGAAAGGTAGTTGCAGGAGTAAACACCCCAAGCTATAACAAGAGAAGGATGCTGAGAGGACGGAATTTTACGTGCAAAGTGGCGACCCCCCCTTAGCAGGACTCTGCATGATTCATGCCCTGCTATCCACAGCCAACTGTGCCGCTGTGATGATGTAAATCAGTCACATAGTTCACCCTGCCAGATGCAGCTGACACTCTAACTGTCCACTAGTCTTACCACTCACGGCTTCTCTCTGTCTTCCCCAAGCTTCCTGACTCTTCTCACAGGCAATTTTTGACTTCTCAGAAAAGATTACATTATCTTAATGAGGTGTTTTACTGACATTTGCAATCATTTCTTCCAAGTACTGTAGGACAAATTAGCATTATTGCTAATTACTAACAGTTCAGACAAATGCTTTTTATACCATTGGTTCTCAACTGCTGGGTAACAGGTCTGTTCAGATAGGGTCACGAACAGCAGGTAAGAACAATGCTACGTAAATGCAAATAGCAAAATGCAACTAAGCAAAAAATCATACAAAGTTAGGATAGCAAAATGAACAAGCCTTAAAAACCAATCAAACTTTACAAATTCTTTCACAAATTTTGATGCTAATTAATCTGTCACTTGGTAGAAACTAGTCAAATTAGGCAGATGCCGACATGGACATGCCCTCATCTGGAAAACCATGTACAAAATGATGCACGGTAAAATATGACCCAAACACTACATTAAATACAGGTTCACTTGCAACAAGGTTTCTGCGGACCACAATGTGTTTTGTGCAGTAAATTATTATTGGATGCCAAGAGCATTAATACATTGATGTTCAATTCAGTGTGATAAAAAGTTCTGATATTGTGTTGGTTCACCTCTTCAGGTCTAATTCAAAACCTAGGTCCTGAAGCGAAACCAGTTGAGAACGACTGTCCATATTATTGCTTGATAGACCAAATGATGGTTTATTAAACTTCAGCTTGACACAGTTGTATTTGTAAAATTAATGCTTTGGCACAAACATGGCTAAAAATATCTCAACAACGTTTAAAATAATTATTTTCATAATGTACCAGCATTACTCTTTCATTCTACTTCATGTTAATGCCAACAATAGCCTGTGTTTCACAAAGTTATTATAGTGAATATGATTTGGCACTGATCACCCACATTAAAGGGATAGTTCACCCAAAAATGAAAGGCAGATGCTATTTGCACCCATATTTAAATACTAACATACAGTATATGGGCATCACTGCAGCGTGTTTATTGTGTTTATTTAGAGTCCCACAGACACACTACATTAACCGCTAAAACTAACCCTAACCTTACCTTAGAAAAAATAACCTTGGTTTTACCAGTAACCATAGTTGCACCATGGTATTTTGTTGTAAATTTACAGTAACCACAAAATTAACCATGGTTACTATATTACAACCATATTACCATAGTAACACCATGGTTAATTGCATTAAAACTATGGTTTCTGCCAAAAAACATGGTTTCTACAATATTACTATAGTAATACAGTGATGCAATCTACACACAAATGATGCAGAGCCAAAATCAAATCAAATCATGACCAAATCTCTGCAATGAAATCAACATTTAAATTCATTTTGATCTATTATTTTAAGTAGTATTAAAGGAAAAATTAAGAGTGGAAACAGGAAATCGGATGGGAAAAAGAGTGGGACAAAAGGCAGTCGCTAGGACAATGCTACACGTATTCACACAGTCTTTACACCCCACGCCACTGCAGCTAAACCTTTTGTCTAGTTTGTCATATATTCCTGTGGTTTCACCAGACTATTGTGGTGCAAATAGCTGCACTGTGTGGCAGATGCTATTTACACCGGGGTGAAAATTCTCACATCATTTGTATGACTTTATTTCTTATGCAGAACACAAATTATGATTTTTAAAAGAATATCTCAACTCTGTAAGTCCTCACAATGCAAGTGAATGGTGACCAGAACTTTGATGGCCCAAAAGGGACATAAAGGCATAAAAGTAATACATAATGCTGGCGCCATCAACTCGATTTTAACCAAGGGTGTCACACCTGCAGACCATTTTACAGAGATCACACTTTTAAGTCTGAAGTATTTCATACACAAAATTGCCGATACAAAATGGTGGAGGGGTGACACACATATTGACACATCGCAGCTATCTCTCTCTGATCCCTGTCATGTGGAGCTTGCTGAAAGAACAACAGGAATACTATGCGAGCACAAACAATTGCAATAGAATGATTTTCAGACATGTAGCTTGCTTCATTTGTGCCAAAACAGGAGATAAAATTGATACATTGTTGCATTTCTTTATAGGTTCTGTTGGTTTTCACAAAGTTATATTTTAAAACTGACCAAAACAGGAAAAGTTACATTTTGGTTATTTTTATTAGTTGCTTTTGCATTATTTCTGCATTGTTCTCAGAGTCACAGAGTTCGATCTCTCTCTCTCTCTCTCTCTCTCTCTATGTCTGTTCTACCACTATACAAAAGAGAAAAGCAATTGTTAAGATGGAGTAACTTTACCTTGTGAAAGTGTGTGATTGTTTATTTATCCAATCAAGACTTGTCAAGGCTTGTCATGTCCATATGCAGCTTTCGTTGAGTAAAGCAATACATCCAATAAAAACACTTATGTGCAGGAAAAAAGCTTGGTGACAGAATTTCTTTGTGATGAAAACATTCATATCAGCTTGACATCCATTCTTCAGTAAAAAAAGAAGCTCAGTGGTCACTTGACGAGAACACAAGAATCATTTTTTCAAACAAGTCGGATGCGTTTTGTCAGTCTAAGAAGCTATTGATTCAGCATGGAGTCCCGATAGTCAAGTGATTAACACCTCCCGCTGAGAGATGCTAATGTGGCCTCTGTCTCCCTCTGCCTGGGCGGTGATTATTTTAATGAAGCTAACATCTGAAAATCATTGGAAAAATCATCTAGTGATGCACCAGTTTAAGACTCCAGTGCTTTAATCCATCTCTTCAGGAGTGATATGATAGATCTGAGTGTGAAACAGATCAATATTTTAGTCCTTTTTTACTGAAAATCTACACTTTAATTTTCACTTCCACATTCTGGTGTGGAGGTGACTTTAACATTCAGACACCTACTGGTTGGTGCTGGTAAAAGGTGGAGATTGATAGTAAAAAAGGACTTTGTTGACTTTGAATATTGATCTGTTTCTCACCAACACATATCAAATCGCTTTAGAAGATATGGATTTAATCACTGAAGTCATTTGGATTACTTTTTTTGCTGCCTTTAAGTACTTTTTGGACCTTATAAGTTCTGGTTACCATTCACATGCATTGTGGAGATCTACAGAGCTGAGATATTCTTCTAAAAATCTTCATTTTTGTTCTGCAAAAGAAAGAAAGTCACACACATATGGGATGGCATGAGGTTGAGTAAATGATGAGAGAATTTTCACTCTTGGGTGAGCTATCCCTTTAAATGTGGCTATATTACCAAGGCTGGTAGCAATCCATGATCCACTGTGGGGTGCGAGGATGCTGCCTGTCAGCTCCCTAGAAAAGGGCCTAGGGCAGGTTGCATCCATCCTACCAGTCACAAAGGGAAATAACAAAGGCTTTAAAAATAGAACTGCTGATCTGTGATCTACACTTTATGCTGTACGATGTTGTAATGTATTATGGTGTCAAATAAATTTAAAGTTTCTATTAATTAATGTACTGTATATCTGTTTCTGTAAACTGACCATAAAATTGGAACATCCTCAATTATCTTTTGACATGCCAGGACTCTATGACTTTCTACATAATATGCAGAATGCTTAACATCAAATTACCTGATAAACTAGTAAGGGATAATAAATATTCAGCTGGTCATTATCGCAAAATAATCTTATAACACTGCTACTTGCCAAATAAATAAATGGGCATGAAATATTGATATGAGTTTAAATAAATAAATTAGCTTACTTGCAGAGACCGCAGAGTTATATGAGAGACAGAACACAAGCACAGCTATGTAGGAAACAAAGATTGCCCATATGAGTGGTCAGTTATACAGTGTTGCTATGGTTAGTGATCATCATTTGGAAATATTTGTGTGCTGAATGCAGCAATTGTCCAATCAAAATGAAGTTTTCCAGAGAGCCATTTCGCTATTGAGCCTCCTTTCACAAAGAAACTTCTTTTAAACATTGAAACTTTTTTATGTGCTGGAATTTATTTTAAAGACAAAAAACTATGCCATGACCACTTTAGTCAAAATGATACATAGCTAATGTCTGACAGACAAAGGTGAACCAAGGTGCACTTGGCTATCGAAGTTCAATAATTCCGACTGAAATAGAACCTCAGTTACAAAGAGAAGCCCTCAGTCCCACAGCTCAGCTGTGAATCTATGTCCATTAGCATCACATTCAGTTTGCTCTCTTTCATCATGCAGACCAAGCTGGAGCCTGGGTGAGGTACCAATAAATGGTTGAGCCAACAATGCATCCATCTTTTCAAAAGGGCCTTACCTGTAGATAATAAATGAAAAGAAGTCATTAATCCATGCACCACAAAAAAAGCACAAACACTGATATATCAGAGTCTAATTGATATATCAAAAACAGACTGCATGATGACACTTGTACAAAAGGTTACATTACATTGTTCTGATGTTAATTTGTGCTATTGATGTCTAATGACTAGTTACCAGGAAAATCTTCTCTCTGCAGACAGGCAAAACCATGCACAACATATCCATATCCATTTCTGGAAGATCTTTGGACTAAAGCCCAGTTTGACCTTTAGCCATGGTTTGACATTTGAAAAAAAAAAGGGTTAGCCATTTAACTTACACACCTTTAAGTCACTGTATCATCATGGTTACTTGTGTAACCTCCATTCCATGATGGAGGGAACGAGACGTTGTGTCGATGTAGTGACACTAGGGGTCACTCTTGGGAGCCCGAGACACCTCTGGTCTTTGATAAAAGGCCAATGAAAATTGGCAAGTGGTATTTGTATGCCACTCTCCCGGACATACGGGTATAAAAGGAGCTGGTATGCAACCACTCATTCAGGTTTTATGCTGATGAGCCGATATAAGGTCCGGCCATTTCAGTGGGTAGTTCAGCGTTGTGGCAGGAGGGACACAATGTCTCGTTCCCTCCATCAGGGAATGGAGGTTACACAAGTAACCATGACGTTCCCTATCTGTCACTCACTCGACGCTGTGTCTGTGTAGTGACACTAGGGATCCCTATATGAAACGCCACAATTGGCTGAACTGTGTTACGTGAACTGGCGGTGTGTGGTGGGCAGACTACTGTGTGCCTCATAGCCAGCACACCATGTCGACACGTAACCTCTCCCAACATAGTTATGAGTGTCGAACGGCCCTTTGGGGACAAGTCGACTACCCAAAAGATAGAGACAGGCTAACCCAGTCGTGGCCTCTTTTCCCCTTCTTTTTTTCCACTCCCTAAAAAAGAAGGGGGGTTAGCCTTACAGGGAACCGCCACATGCGGAGCACCTACCCCAGAACAGGACTATTAGTTAGCACGTGTACTGGGCCGGCAGCGAGTCTCTCCGAAAACTCGACTGCCACAGGGCTCGGAGGAAATCAACCAGGAAACAAACTTGTGAACACTACTGGGAATTAATGGTGCATGTCTTCAGCTCAGAAGGAGGTGGAAGGTGCTATGTGCAAGCGATACACCACTTAGCAAACAGATGCCACTTAAAGGCATACAGGCACCTCGTAGAGGGGGCCCTAGCCTGAGTGATCGTGTCTACCACCGCTTAGGTCTTCCACGTCCCGTCCAGGGGCCAGACATAGAGATTCCAGAGGTCTGGTCGTGGGTGCCAGATGGTGCCCCGTCCCTGAGAAAGAAGGTCCTTCCTCAGGGGAATTCACCGGGGCTGCTGTCACGAGGAGCGTGAGGTCAGAGAACCATATCTGGGTGGGCCAGTAGGGTACCACCAGGACGACCTGCTCCTCGTCCTCCCTGACCTTGCACAGGGTCTGTGCAAGTAGGCTCACTGGGGGAAACGCATATTTGCGCATGCCAGTGGGCCAGCTGTGTGCCAGCGCGTTTATGCCGAGGGGGGCCTCGGTCAGGGCGTACCAGAATGGGCAGCGGGAAGAATTCTTGGGAGGCGAACAGGTGCACCTGTGCCTGTCTGAATCGACTTCAAATCAGCTGGACCACCTGAGGGTGGAGTCTCCACTTTCCCCTGAGGGTAACCTGTCATGACAGCACGTCCACTGTAGTGTTGAGGTTGCCCGGGATGTGAGTGGCTCGCAGCGACTTGAAGTGCTGCTGACTCCAGAGGAGGAGACGGCGGGCGAGTTGTGACATACAACGAGAGTGCAGATCGCCTTGGCGGTTGACATATGCTACCGTTGCCATGTTATCTGTCTGAACTAACATGTGCTTGCCCTGGATCAACGGCCGAAACCTCCGCAGGGCGAGCAGAACTGTCAACAACTCGAGGCAGTTGATGTGCCAATGCAGTCATGGGCCCGTCCACAAGCCGGCGGCTGCGTGCCCGTTGCAAACAGCGTCCCACCCATTTTGGAGGCGTCCGTCGTGACCACAATGCGCCTGGAGACCACCAAGTCCTTGTGTGCGCACAACATGTCCCGAGAGTGAGCTAAGATTAGCCAGTCGTCGAGATAGTTGAGAATGCGAATGCCCACCTCCCTTAGCGGGGCAAGGGCTGCCTCTGTGACCTTCGTGAAGATGCGAGGAGACAAGGACAGGCCGAAAGGGAGGACCTTGTACTGATATGCCTGACCATCGAATGCAAACCGCAGGAAGGGTCTGTGTCGAGGAAGGATCGAGATGTGGAAGTACATGTCCTTCAGATCTACCGCCACGAACCAATCTTGATGTCGGACGCTCGCCAGAATGCGTTTTTGCGTCAGCATCTTGAACGGGAGTCTGTGTAAAGCCCGGTTCAGTACTTGCAGGTCCAAGATTGGCCGCAACCCACCGCCTTTTTTCAGTACGATGAAGTAGGAGCTGTAAAACCTCTTCTTCATCTCGGCTGGAGGGACAGGTTCTATCGCACCCTTCCGTAGGAGGGTAGCGATCTCCGCACAAGGTAGCAGCATTTTCGTCCTTCACCAAGGTGAAGTAGTTTCCGCTGAACCTGGGCGGACGCCTGGCGGACTGAATCGCGTAGCCGAGTCGGACAGTCCGGACCAGCCAACGTGACGGATTGGAAAGCACAAGCCACGCGTCCAAGTTCCGTGCACGGGGGGACCAAAGGGACAATGTTGTCGGACGTACCGGCAGGGCGGAGCTCGAGGTGCCACACCATGTCGTGGCCGTGATGAGTCTAGGGACATCGAAGCACTTACCTGGCTCCTTGTGACCATCCCCGGAACAGCCTGAGATGGGGGAGGAAGAGGCCTGTCCTCGTGACCCGTGGAGAGTGTCACATCGGGGGGCAGATTTGTGCCACAGCTGGGCGCTCAGGGGCGGGAGACCGCCGCTGGAGCGCCAAACCTGCCAAATAGAGTGGTGGACAGTGGTCATGATGACGTCCGTGCACACCAGATACGTGACCCAGGGAACAAGGAAACCGCTCTTGCTGAACTCTTGAGTACTGCAGCCACTTGGGCATGCAGTGCAATTAAATGCAAAGGTAACAAAAAGATGGAGAGACTGCTTACCAGCTCCAGAGCAGCGGGTTTCGTCGTCCCTGGGTCGCCCATCTCAAGGGCGCTTTGAAGCCTTTCACGGGTTCTGGGCGGCCACAAGATGGGTGGTGTCTGTTTCCTGCTGTGGGCTCCATGCCGGGGCCGGACCGAAGGGGCGGGCTGCGGCAGAACCGGTGCAGTCACCGCAGGGGGACGCCCTTGGCGACGAGCAGACGGGGTGCGGGATCTTGAGCCGCGCCAGGGCAGGATATGCCGGATAGCCTCCGTCTACTGTTCCACCGTTGAGAACTGCTGGGCAAAGTCCTAGATGGTGTCGCCGAATAGGCCAGCCTGGGAGATGGGGACAGCAAGGAATCATGTCCTGTCGGCCTCACCCATCTCGCCAAAGGTGGCGCTCCTGGACTACTAATGTGGACATCGTCTGCCCGAGAGACCGCGCCGTGACCTCCGTCACTTGGAGAGCAAGGTCAGTCGCCGAGCGCAGCTCCTGCATCAATCCCGGGGTGGAACTACCCTTGTGCAGTTACTTTAGCGCCTTGGCGGACTTGCAGGAGAGCCATGGCGTGCAGGGCAGAGGTGGCTTGTCCAGCGCCACTGTAGGCCTTGGCCGTCAGAGACGACGTAAACCTACAGGCCTTGGACGGGGGCTTTGGGCACCCGCGCCAGGTGGCAGCGCTCTGCGGGCAGCGCTCTGCGGGCATAGGTGCACCGTGAGCGCCTTTATCCACCGGGGGATTGCTGAATAGCCCTTGGCCGCCTCATCATCGAGGGTAGTGAGGGTGGGGAAGCTGAAAAGATTGGGACCGGGCAGTAAAAAAGTGCCTCCCACGACCTTGTCAGCTCTTCATGCACTTCCGGGAAGAAAGGAACGGGGGTGGGGTGTGGCTTTGAGTGGCGCCGCAAGCCCAGGAACCAATCATCGAGCCATGAGGGTTCAGGGAAGAGCGGAGGGTTCCACTCTAGCCGACGCTCGCGGCTGCACGGGAAAGCATGTCGTCATCTCCGCGTCAGCCTGTGACTGGGCAATCATCCGCAAAGGGAGGAGCCCAGCTGAGGCTTCCGCATCTGACTGGACGAGCCTGCTCTCCGATGCTGCGCTCGAGAGCTCATCACTTTCGCGGGCTCCGAATAAGAGGTCGAACTCGCCGTGAGACGAGCCGGCGGACTCATCCGGAAGCCCGATCGGGGCAGACGAGCGTGCTGGGGAATGGGAGGTCCGCGGGGGGATACCCGGCAGAGGCGGTCCCATTGGGGTCCCCAAATTGCCCCCAGTGCTAGCCGCGCTGACCTCATACCCGTGGGTAAAAGGACCGAGGCGGGGAGCTTCTGGGGTGGCTTGCTTTCTTACGAAGGCAAGCCGTGACCGCATCGTTGCCATGGACATGTCCTCGCAATGAGAACATGACCATCCACGAATGCTGTCTCCACGTGAGCAGTGCCCAGACACGAAAGACAGTGATCGTGACCATCAGAAGGCAAGAGATAACGAGCGCAACCAGGAATAACACACAATCGGAAAGGCATCTTTAAAAAGACACATCTTTAAAAAGACGTTCCATGTGTGTCGCTCTTTTAGAGAAATACACTCTTTTAGAGAAATATACTCTTTTATTTCTGCCGAAGCACCCAGGGGCATTCTCTGCAGTGCACCAGTGCAGAGGGGGGAGAAGCCACTGAAATGCGCCGTCAGATGCAGCAGAGGTGAATGAAAAGTCGTGGGAATTCAGCTCAATGAGCATGACCGTTCAGCTCCGATGAGAAAATCTGAATGAGTGGTTGCATACCAGCTCCTTTTATACCCATATGTCTGGGGGAGTGGTATGCAAATACCACTCGCCAATTTTCATTGGCCTTTTATCAAAGACCAGAGGTGTCTCAGGCTCCCAAGAGTGACACCTAGTGTCACTACATCGACACCACGTCGAGTGAGTGACGGATAGGGAACTGGCCTTTAAAAGTGGGCTCAGATTTCATTTTGGTCCATTTTTAGTTGTCACAGGGTTTTAGTCTACTTTCATTCACTATTGTATTGTTGGAACCTGGACCACTAGAATATTATATTAATAATATTATTATATTAATTGGTCTTTAATTGGTTTGTTTGGAGCATTTATGTATAAGCCATAAATCTTGCTAACTGCTCTTGGACCCCTGAATGTGTTTAAAGAAAGAAAGAAAGAAAGAAAGAAAGAAAGAAAGAAAAGTTCCCCCAGTATGTGTGTGTCCATCAGCAAAACTGTCCCTCAGAGAAAGTCATTTGTATATTTTCTGACATATCAGCTCATTGCTGTTGTATTTTACTGATGACTCATCTCCCTCCCACCCCTATAATTCATTTGCTCTCTTTACTGACCTGAACTAGAAAATGATAAATCATAATGGCAAGGACAAAGGTCAGGTGAGCAATTAATCAGACTCTAGCATCTTACTCCAGAAAATATCTATTAAATACAAAACAGCAAACAAATATTTCCTGCTCATGTCTGTTTTATTCCATTTATTCACAGCTTGTAGAACAATGAGGCCAATCATTTCCTAAATATTTACTTAAATGGATTTAAATAGTAATTTTAAACTACATAGCTCTTTGAATTTAAAAAAACAAGAAATTGAGACCTTATTGTTTCTACTTGAAGGATCAGTTCATAAATATTATCAGAGTACCAGCACTAGGGTGTGATGTAAGCTGATTGCTTAATGTTAGAAATACTCTGAGGGGGAGTCACGTGATGCCATGCGAGGTTCGGACCTGTGAACAGGGAGCTCTTTGCTAGTTTTAACACTAATAATGTCATAAACCGGTGAGATTCGATACATCCTGTTCCATAACTGTTCTAGGAAGACAATATGTCAAAGAATTCAAAATCCTCAGGCTCTGGAGACATTAAAAAACACTTATGTGCTCAACTTGATGCCCCTGACAAGGCAGCAGACCAGGGAGCCGATTTGGCCGGAGAAGTGAGGGAAATTCGGCGAGAACTGTTGAACATGTCAGCAATGCTGACGAAGGTCGTTGCTGACTTGGAGGATCTTGCTGTAATACGTCGATCGATCACTGCCATGGAGACGAAATTCACTGAGGTGGTTACAAGAGTGGGGGATGTCGAAAAACGGATCGATTATCTGGAGTCGTCGGAGAGGGAATTATCTGCTAATCCGCTAGCGACCAAGATGGATTTGGAGCATGTATGGGAGTAGCTGGAGGATATGGAGAATCGGAATAACGTCCATATTGTTGGAATTCCTGAAGCCGAAGAAGGTTGGGATATGGTGAAATTCCTGGACGAGATCTTTCTGAGTCTGCTCAACATAACAGGCCATAAGCTGGAAATCGAGCGAGCTCACAGGGTTCTGGCTCGGCGATCCGCGATCCGATAAAGATCTCATGTTACACGGGGCGAGGAATAAAGGAATGCTTTCTTGGAAAAACCACAGCATTTTCTTGTTGCCAGACTTTGCGAATTCGACAAGAGAGAAACGTGATCGATTCAAGGAATACAAGAAACTCTTACATCAATGGAAGGTCGCTTTTGCACTGATGTTCCCGGCCAAATTGAGAATAGATGCTAAGGATGGCCATAAAACATTCACATGCCCACAGCAAGCATTGTCCTTCATAAAGTCAATGGAGTAAGTTATTTTGTGGTACTTACATTGCAGCCAAGTGGACCGACTCACTGAACATTCACTTGACTGTCCGAGGAACTGAGCCACCTTTTTGTTTCTTTTTGTGCTGGTTCCGCCTAGCGGCTGGAGTTTTTATAGATGATCTTTTGTTGTGTAATTCTGTCTCACAAAATTTGTATAAAACACTGGACTTGAGCATTCTGATGGCAAAGTTGTCACAGTGGCTCTCGTAGGCGTACATGGACTGTTTGAGTTTAGAGGTGTGGATGCCAGTTGGTGCTGTCTTGCGCGGGGTTAATGCGCACATTTTTCTTTTTTCTGTTTGTTTGGTTTGGGGGGAAGTTCGGGATTTGATTGTTGCTCTAATGTTGGAATGTGGTCTTTAAAATTTTCTTTTTGACACACAATCTATTTTTTTTTTATATGTCAAAATGTAAAATGTTAATATGAGTGGATTGTCTCTCTCCACGTGGAATGTGAATGGGTTGGGGAACCCCATAAAAAGAAGGAAGGTTATTGCCCTTCTTAAGTGTAAGAAATATGATATAGTGTTTTTTCAAGAAACACATCTTTCCCAGCAGGAAGCTGAAAAATTTGGGAAGATATGGAGTGGACATGTTTTCTTTAGTGCTGGTTCAATTAAGAGCAGGGGAGTCATTACACTGATAAGTAAGCATCTACAATTCAAATGTCTCAAACAGATTAAAGATAAATTAGGAAGAATCATTATTGTTTTAGCAGACATTCAGGGGCAAAGTCTTATTTTGGTGAATATTTATGGACCTAATGTTGATGATCAGGGCTTTTTTATAGATCTTGAAGGGATGTTGTAAGCTGCTGGCACCCCTCATGATATAATACTGGGAGGAGACTTTAATCTTTTGATGGACTCGGTCCTTTTGGCTAGATATATAAAACAGAGAGAGTCTTTTTCTGTCATTCCCTCAGTGAATTCTGCTGGTGGTGATATATTTACCATGGCCATTGATATTAATAATGCTTTTAAAGAATTCTATCTTGATCTCTATAGTTCCACGTCTTTGTCTACTGATGAAGATATTAGAAACTTTGTGGAACCATTAGAACTTACTAAACTGACCACTGAGTGGTCAGTGGTGAATGATCAAACCCTGGTCGCTGCCATCTCACTTGGCGCCGAGAAGGCGTTTGATATGGTAGAATGGGGTTATCTTGTTAAGAGTAAAATATACGGGTTCAGGAATACTTTTATTGGATGGAAAAAGTTACTTTATAGACACCCGGTAGCGGCGGTACAGACAGAGTTGCCCTCTTTCCCCATTATTGTTCTGTCTTGCCCTGGAACCATTAGCAACCGCGAAAAGAAAGGAGGATGATCAGCCGGGAGCCTTCCAGTGGCCCAAACAGGGCATTAAGTATTTGGGCATTTTATTCCCAGAAAATCTGTGTGATTTAGTTAGTCAGTTTTGCCCCTTTAATAAAAAGGTTTTCGAGCGATGTGGACAGGTGAGCTTCATTACATTTATCTATGACAGGGATGTTGTTGAGGGTTTCATGTGTTTTTCTTTTCTTTGTTGTCTATATGAATCAATAAAAAATGTTAATCAACTGACCTGGAATGAAAAAAGATCACACATCTCTGACCTGGAAAGACAGCAACCATCACAGTTTACATAGCTAAGGAAAGAGTTAATAACAGTTATTAGTTATAAACCTCCTTACATTCTACCAAGAATAATGTTATAGCGTAATGCTTCAGGGCAAAATGAATCTGTGAGTACAGACTGCACAAAGCACACAGATCTTTATGCTGATAAATACCTGATGATTGCATAATAGACACAAAAGTAATTTTTGACACAAAAGTAATTATGTTATATTGTTTACCTTGAACATTTTTGGATATTGTTTTGGAATTGCATTCGTTTAGACAGGTAAATAAAGGTAGACATTTGCTACTTTGTGGCTTTACAGTAAAAAAGGGATATATAAACCATGTCATAGTGCTTTATTGCATGTGTGTGTTGCTCTTTAAAGCTGACCTATGGATCTGTTCAGTATGTGGCTCTAGCAGGGTGGACCAAGTGCACACAAGTTTACACCATTACTGTATTTAGGTTATAGTTTTTGTTTTAAGTCATGAGGTGTCAATGATCCTGTCAAAGATGCCATTTTTCAGTCAAGCATTTCATTACTGAGTAAAAGTAAAGGCTCTGTAATTTGCATGTCAGTTCAACTCAGAACACCTACAGTTCGTGCCTCAGTAAGATCTAATTTATGAGCTACTATAGTGCTTAGTACTTATTACTATAACAAGACCAAGGCCTTACTGTGTTTAGAAAACTCTTAGACTCAGTGGTTGCACATGATGGAGATCAAAAAGCCACTTGGGAAAAGGTAAAGGTAAAGATACGGAGGGATGCAATGCCTCTTTACAGTATGATAATGCTAAAAGCTCTCACAGATCTTGTGTTCTGTTATCTGTAAAGTGCCCATTATCTCTCTTTTGCAGTAGTGGGTGAAGCATTCTTTAACAATGGCACTTAATGCTGTTCTCAGCTTAGATTTAAAAGCTGATGTATGTTACTTTTTCTGTTAAAATACTTTCTCCTATCACAGCTTAATATGCAGAGATAATGATTAGTAAGTCTTTCATGGGTACATTTTCTCGAAAACTGTAAGCACTCTCTTTCTGTGGTGCTTTGAAAATTTCTCGCTTTGTTTGGAGCATCCCGCTTAGACCCGCCCCAGCAACATTACTCAACCAATGGAATTAATTGGGGGTGAGACTATCTCTTTTTTTTTACCAACGAAACTTTGTTTAGAAAACAAAGTTTATTTTTGCAATTCCGTTTGGTGGCTCTAGTGGTGCAGGAATGACATATTTCCGCTTTAAAGGGATAGTTCACCCAAAAATGAAAATTTACGCATCCCCCTGGCATCCCAGTTGTGTCTTTCTTTCTTCTGCAGAACACAAATTAAGATTGTTAGATGAATATTTCAGCTCTGTAGGTCCATACAATGCAAGTGAACAGATGCCAAAAATGTGAAGCTCCAAAACCTACATAAAGGGAGTATAAAAATAATCCATATGACTCCAGTGGTTAAATCCATGTGACACGATATGATAGGTGTGGGTGAGAAACAGGTCAATATTGGGGTCAGTTTTTACCATAAATTCTCCTCCCTGCCCAGTAGGGGGTGATATGCATGAAGAATGTGAATCACCAAAAACAGAAGAAGGAGAATGTGAAAGTGAAGTGGAGATTGACTGAGCAGGGATTACATTTAGAGTAAATTTAGAGTAAAAAAGGACTTAAATATTGATCACCCACACCTATCATTTCACTTCAGAAGATATGGATTTAACCACCAGAGTCGTCTGGAGTACTTCTATGTTGCCCCTATGTGGATTTTGGAGCTTCAAAATGTTGGCACCCATTTACTTGCATTTTATGGACCTACAGAGCTGAGAAATTATTCCAGAAATCTTTGTGTTCAGCAGAAGAAAGAAAGTCATACACATCTGGGATGGTATGAGGGTTTGTAAAAGATGAGAGAATTTTCATTTTTGGGTGGACTATCCCTTTAAATTGACAGATGAACTGGCTCATGAAACGAGGTAAAAAAAAATTAAAACATTAATCACACTGGAAATATACTGTGGCTATGCCTATTGGAAATGTACAATTTTCTGATTTGTTTTAATTACAGAGTAAATATACAGTAAATTGATTTATGTATACTACTGGGTGCAGCATATGATGTTTAAATCATCATTTTTACAGTCATTTTATGGTTTTAGGGTTTGTTGACATTACATCGTCATGGCAACGAAGTTGTAAAATTGCCTATAACTTTACACAAAAAAGATTAGTAAGTGATTTTATCACACTAAAATCATGTTTACATGCATATTGTTTATGTCTTGTGGCTATACATTTGATAAAAGTGAGTAAAGGTGCAGTAGGTAAGATTCAGAAACCCTTGTTATTAATGACACCTGTGGCCGTTAAGTGAACTGCAACCTGTTGCTCGTGCTCACGCTTGTGCACACACTCCATAGGGACGCGAGCAAGCGAGCATCGGCCAAAACAATGACGTAACAAACAAAGAGACTGAACGTGATCCACCGGCATCATGCTGACAGATGAGGTAGCATAAATAAAATTACACAGTTATGATTGTTTTACTACAAACTTTGAGATTAAACTAAAACTACTTATCAGCTAACATAGCATACTGATCCACACATACAGCTACATACTACCGAACTCTACCAGACAGTTTACTGTTGCACTGCACTGTTATGGTCCACTATTGTATGTTTTGTATGTCATATGTTGTACTACGATCAAGAAACCAGCGTATTTGCTTAAATTTATCCTGTATACCTGACTTTTAGTATAAAGAGAAGATCGTTGATATTATTTGAAAGTTATGAAGCAAGGTAGCTTGCAATTCGTCAGCGTTAGCAGGTAAGATCAAGTTAACTAAAATTACACAGATCAAACCTTATGGCACTATATTTCACATGCTTTGCATTTATGTATCCCAAAACCGAACGAAGATCCCTCCAGGAATTAAATGCCCTGCTGATGTTCACTCTAGTTTTCGCTCAACCACGATCACGTTCCCGCTTAGCCAGATGGGATTCAGTAGATAAATGTTTTGTTTTTTTGTTTTTTTGGCTTACTCAGAATTTGTGTAGGAGTCGGTGTTGTGCTGGGAGTCAGACGTTTGCTGGATTCCATCTATAAGATAACGTTATCTAGTGTTGCAGTTTTTCGTCGCTGTTGAATAGCGGAAGAGAAGCACTGAGTCAAGGCTCTTGTGAGCACGCATAAACGTCACATCCTTTGGATTTCCCCGGCAAAACCGACCCGCTCCCTTCGCGTGAAAATAGTCTACAGGCTTTAATAGGCAACCTAGGAAGTCCAGGAAGGACTCATTTTTTAAGTTGCGTTACAAGCCGTTCACACATTGGCAAAAAAAAAAGGCGAATATTACATGAAAATTGTTACATACTACACCTTTAACATTCAAAAATTGCCCCTCATTCACTTCCATTGTAACTGCCTCATTGGAAACCAGATTTTTGCTTCTGTTAAAGAAAAGGAGGACAAGTCAAAATAAATTTTTGTGATAATTAACATTATGCCACAAATGCTGTCGATTGAGCTTAACTTGTACTGAACCCGGAATATTCCTTTAACATGTCACAGATCATTAGAAGATGTGCAAGGTCCATAACCACAGAGCAGCTTTACAGAAATATCTTGTTCTTGTAAGCAGCTAAAACATTTTGAGATGAACTGTCAATATAAAGGTGAAGTGTGCAATTTGTCTGCCAATAGTGTGATGCAAATGAAATTGCAACAGTGTTTTCAAACAGGTTTCTTGTACAGGCCCCCTGTCTTGCATTGGTTGGAGAAACAGATAGTCCAACCCCAAATGGGACAATGTTGTTATGTTGTGCTGGTTTTTAGCAGAATAGAGTCAGTGTTTATACTTTTCAGAGAAAAAAATCAACCTACAAATGGCTATAGTTGACTTTGCACCTTATTGACTCTCACCATTTAACCTTTAAAATACTTGAGCAGAAAAGAGCAATTCTGCCAGAATTGCAGTACATGTTGTTGCACAGGAGAACAAATAATTGGTTTCCCCGTTACAGTATCACAGCATAGACTTTTGGATAGACATGCTCTGTAGCGATTTACCTCAGGGATTGGATGAGCTTGCAAAGGCTTTTGGCAGTGTTAGTCTTGTCCTGTCAGAAAGTGCAGTGTGCTCCCTGAGTGCTGAGGGATACCTTGTTGGATTTGCTTCTCTGCAGCTGGCCACTCAGGCTCTTCCACTCCAGATCGATTTACTGTTGAGATACAGGCCTTAAATCACAGCGCCATGGCTGTGCTGACTCAACTCCACTCCACTCCTTGACTTGGGGTGGAAAAAAATTCTGCAAGAAATGAACGGCTGTCATAACATCATCTATCATCACCCGCTCCCTCCATCTCAGGACATAACATACCCATGCTCCCCCCACCCAGGACTTGTGCAAGGTTGGCCCTGTGCTTCGGCTGCATTATATCCAAGTGCTCTCCTCAGGCTTTGATAGAGCATTACATCATTGAGAGCGGAGAGACAGTGTGAGCAAAATCTAATGTTTTGCAACATGTTATTAGAGCTGACACTGAGTTATGCAGTGGTAGGGAACTCTCATCTGAAAGACAAGCATTATAGGTATATGTTAGGATTTATAATGTTTTAATCTAAAAGGTCACAATCTTTTCCTTACCAAGCTATTTGTTCTTATACATGTATCACTGGGCTTATGTCATGAAATATTGAACATTGTTATAAATACAAATGACCAATTTATATATAAATATATATATTCAACAAGCACAAACCGTTTTTAAAACCATGTCATATTTTGGTGTTCCTTAACCTGGAGTCAACAAAAGGGCTAAGTACAACATACAATAAAATTAAAAGTTTTGGAGAGCTACAGTAGAATTATGTTGATAACAAGTATTAAAACAAGTATTGAGGAACCTGGAACAGTAGACCAGAGTAATTACTGTAATCCTGTGATTGAGGAGATACACTCAATAAAAATAGTCGATTTCTCAAAAAATATTTTTGATTTGTGAGATTCATAGCTAGTCTAGTTAACATACATACAATTCTGAACAGCCATGGATGTTGGAATTCACAACGCATGAGCAATGATGTCTTTGTATGGTACATGGACATCACCAAGTGCGCTTATCATCAATAGTGTTTTCAAGCACACTTTTGAATTGCCTAATTTCTCACTGAAATAAGTCACATGAATACATGTAGTGTTTCTGCATGAGTGACCAATTCAATTTAGAAATGGAGATAATTGCAAATGTACTTATTATGAATGACTGTAGAATTGCAAGATGTTCCTCATTTTAATTACTTTTCTGAAAATGGATGGAACTGCTTCCATCTTCTCTCAGAATTGAACACTATTTTTGTCCTCCATGACAAAAGCCATTTTAACCATTTATCTTTAATCATTATCACTGTCATTGTGAAAGTCAGTTTCTTTGATTAAACATACTGTGAGTATAATCTCACTCACTCAATAATCCTCATCTAAGCAGAATTTAACTACAAATAAATCAGTAAATAAATAAA
Organism: Myxocyprinus asiaticus; assembly: GCF_019703515.2. Lineage (NCBI taxonomy): Eukaryota > Metazoa > Chordata > Actinopteri > Cypriniformes > Catostomidae > Myxocyprinus > Myxocyprinus asiaticus. The sequence goes on from NC_059368.1 coordinate 20,421,804, forward strand.
AATAAAAACAGTTAAACCACAAATTATTAGACTAACACAAACCAGATGTGTTAAGCCATAAATAACTTTTGTATACTATATATTTGTCAAAGAATATTTGTCAAAAACCTACGAAAGGCACAATAAAACTATGATCTGTGAACAGAAAAATTAGTTAAATAATTAGTATATCAAATACATAGTATATTGGGCCCTTTTGTCTTTAAGCTACAAACATGTTTGTTCACAATAATTTTGGATTGTGTTGTGCTATTTTATTTATTTATTTATTTATTTATTTATTTATTGAGTACATCCTGAAAACCTTTCTAACTTCTTGAGTAATTCCCAGAGGTCTCTTTGATTAAAATGACACTACTGACATCATGTCGACTGAGAGGATTCAGGTGGTCTACAAAACTACTTTATTACTGTAAATCTGGCACTAACCTGAGACCCCAAGAAGGTTTTTAAGGTGCAAGGTTCTCCCAAACCTTATTGCATCTACCAGTACCTAGTGCAGTCAGTTTGATTCACAATTCCTTTCCATCTTCAGCAGAAATAGCCCAGAATAGTTGGAGGGTCTCTTTCGGTGAGCAAATAAAGAATTCAAGGCAGGGAGATAAGGCACAAAAATCAAAAAGACCAAGAGGAAGGAAAAGAGGCAGTGTATGCTCATCTTGATTGAACATGGGCCTAATGGCCTGGACTCAATTGGATGAACAATCAGACAGATCTACCTTAACGTACACAGAGACATCAATCTCCATTTTAACTGGATTATAGCACCCTTTAAGGTTGGTCAGTAGGCAGGGGAGAGTACTGCTGCAGACCAAGCCCAGTTTCCTGGCATCTGGCTGTAGAATCAGCTATTGTCTGTATACACCCCTCCCAGTTCTGCTACCCCTCGTCCTATTTCTAATCTACTCTGCAGTATACGCTATGTCTCAACTAATGAAAGGGCATTAACTTGGACTAGAGCCTATCACTAAAACCAAGCACTTACTTTGAATCTGATTGACTACATTTGTCCAGCACTCAGGAGAACGTGTGCACTGTATGGTGACTGCATCTCAAATAGCATTGCATTGATCTATGTATATCTTTTAAGAAAAGTATACCAGGGAGGTAGTCTTTAATATAAAGTATTGACTCATAACAAAATAAAATTACTGTGAGTGTGCCTCTTTCAGATTATTTGATAAAGCTGTGTTTAAACTGAGGTTACACTTAGCAATCCTGGCATTTACCAAGTGAACAAATCAAAATATCTGCAAGTTCGAATTTAAGAGCCAATGAATGATCACTGTGATTAAACAGAAGCAACACATTGGAGACACAGTGACTGAGGTGTTGGCCATAAAGCAAGACCTATAAATTAAGATTCGATTTATTTTGGGTAGAATGTATTGCTTTGGTGATTTAGAGGAGCAACCTCAATTAGAATGATTACATCAGAGGGCACCTCGGTCTATTAAATTGGAAGAAGGAGGGGGTTTTAGTGCAAAAGTGAAGCCAACACCACACAGAAAGAGGTTTAGAAAGAGGTGGAAGAATTATCTACATTATCAATCATATTTCAACTGACATAGAATCTTACAAATAAAATAAAAAAAGCAAAAACAACATAATTGAAGGTAATGCATTTTGATCCTATATTCCTTCTAACTGTATCCTTGCTAGGCATGTTCATGGGAAGCTTTCGTATGGAGCACTGAGCAGGGGTTTGAAGTTAACTTAAAGGGATAGTTCACCCAAAAATGAAAATTATCTCATCATTTACTCACCCTCATGCCATCCCAGATGTGTATGACTTTCTTTCTTTTGCAGAACAAAAATGAAGATTTTTAGAAGAATATTTCTGCTATGTAGGTCCATACAATACAAGTGAATGGGTACCAAAATTCTGAAGCTCATAAAAAGAAATAAAGGCAGCATAAAAGTAATCCATATGACTCCAGTGGTTAAATCCATATCTTTAGAAGTGATATGATAAGTGTGGTTGTGTAACAGATCAATATTTAAGTAAATTCTCCTCCCTTCCTAGTAGGTAGCGATATGCAGAAAGAATGCGAATTGCCATAAACAAAAGAAGAAGAATGTTGAAGTGAACGTGGAGATTGATAGTAAAAAAGGACTTAAATATTGATCTGTTTTTCACCCACACCTAAAAATTTCACTTCTGAAGACATGGATTTAACCACTGGAGTCTTATGGATTACTTTCATGCTGCCTTTATGTGCTTTTGGAGCTTAATTTGTGTTTAGCAGAAGAAGGAAAGTCATACACATCTGTGATGGCATGAGGGTGCGTAAATGATGAGAGAATTTTCAATTTTGGGTGAACTGTTCCTTTAACACTGAAAAACTAAAATGATACTATACAGGGCATGTAGAGGGCCCTTACATAAATGGACAGAAATGTTCAAATGGCATATGTTATATTGAAGGCATGGTCTAATAATTTAAGCAGAAAACCTATGGTTATGTAATACTGTATTTGACGGCACAGATTTAAGCTCTGCTCTGGACTAAACTGCAGTTTTTGCACAAATACTACATTTGGCTTTTGTCATATTATATCGAATCCATAAGAAAACATCCTCATATTTGTATTTCATCTCAACCAAAAAACTATATTCAGGCACAAGTCTAACTGAAATTTAAATGTTTATAGGCTGGCACATGTACCACCTCCTTAAAACTTTGCTGCAAATTCAGACATTGGACCTGTACTTCAACACTTTCACTGGCAATTACACTTCATTTTATTTGGTTTATGTTTATAGACTGTAGTTTAATAGGATCCATTATTTAAGCCTCTTAATTAATGTTCTCACTGTTCATCCCAAATCCCATTTAGTGGTAATAAATACACAGAGATGTCCTTTCATAATAACACGCAAGCCAAAATTAAAATTCTGCCATCTAAACAAAAGCTCCGGATGGCAAAACTGCCCCCCTCCCCCCGACTCTCTCTCGCTCGCTCGCTCGCTCGCTCTCTCTCTCTCTCTCTCTCTCTCTCTCTCTCTCTCTCTCTCTCTCTCTCTCTCTCTCTCTCTACTGTGTCTACTCTGCAGAGTACATCCAACTCGCCCAGACTACATGCACCGTGTCTGACGCGGTGACCTATCCAATCGTAACCCTAAGGGTCCTCGTTAACTACAGTATCCCCGACATCTCTTTTTCTCAACAGTCTGTTCGGAAGCGATTTAAAACGTGAGATTCCGTCGGCAATGTAAATGGCTAGCACATTAACAGAGCGTAATCTTTGCGCGCATCTCTCACTGGAAGGCTTCACGTCAGGTGCTGCTGTAGAAGTGATGAAGAGGTGAATCCCCAGTCTACAGTTTTGGACCTGCTCGTGCACCGGTGCTCGAACGATTAACCGACTGAACGCATGTGTGCTGACAGTAACTTCTGTACCGAATGACTGACATCATCTCAGCATGATGTCTGGCGAGAAATGAATCTTGATTCAGCGCTTGACACCCGCAGAATCGTGTGTCAGTCTCCGCGCGCTGGAGAACTTTGCCTCGCAACTCTTGAGACCGCGCCGCGCGGAGGATCAACAACTTTCCTCATAAACAGCGCTCGTGTCCGCTTCCGTATGTCGTTTCAAACCCTTCCATGTCACCAGTTATTATCGCTCTAATCGGACGAGAATGTTTCAGAGACCATATCTGCTCAAACTCGAGAAAAACATCGCTGGAAAGCCTTGAGGAGCGGATTAAATTGCTGATAATAAATGACTTTTCTGCGTCTCAATCTCGCGTCCTCGCCAGGTGGACTGTGAAGAGACAGAAGAGGAATGTTTATCCGAAATTTATTGCCGCTCAGTTTGGGGGTTTTGCCGTTTTTGTTTAGTCACTGTTTTCTCGCAGTATTTCTTCCATTATTGCAGGTAAGTTAGACTGAGGAGCAGCTGAGTCGTTGATGATAATTCATAATCAGGTACATTAACAGACCGTGGCGATAGTGGAAGTGCACGTGCATAACAGTCACCATCTGTTTCTCTGATGCGCTGATGTGGAAATCACATTGAGCGACTATCTTTAGCATCAGAGCCACCAATGTATTTCTATATCCCTTTGTGTACACTGAAAACATCTTATTTAATTCAAGTCAAAAATCAACCTGAATACATTAGGTTGCACCAACAAAACCCATTTTAAAGGTTAGATCAGGGAGAAATAGCTCCTTAAGGTGACAGTGGCAGATTACAGTGTGCATTTTGTACGCTCAGCGAGTCACTGTCAGATCCCATTGTCATTTTGGAATGCACAACTACATAGATCACATCATTAAGGGCATACACATGCAGTCTAAATTTAAAGGCTTAAAACATTTAATCACTCATACAATCTATTTAGACTTTGAGAATAATTCAAATACTTCACATTAATGCAAGTATAATGTATAGTATCTGTAAACAAACATATCAAATGCAGGTCCACATGGTCAAACTACTTCAGAAAAGGGCATATTAGAAAAATGGTTAAAAGTACTATAACTGTGGACAGTAGTATTTTGGCATTACACATCCAGTAGTAGTTTTTCTTAATAGTGCATACTGCATGTGTACGCACTATTGACAGACTCATTTTCTATTTTAAATAGCAGCCGGTGCACCCCTCCACTCAGTTCCAGCACTAGTTAAAGTTGTTGTTATTAAATCATTTTCTGTAGACGTGGCAGTGGGTCTTGTACTACTGTCCCCGTTGACAACAGAGCTCACAAGACTAGCACAAGTGTTTACTGGATGGCCTATTAGGGGGAGGCAGTGTCAGGGTTCACCCCTCGTTACTCCCACTCCTCTGGGGATGTGAGGATCTTCGGTGTGGGTGGGTGCTCTCTTTGAGAGACCTCAGCCTCCACACACCCTTCATTCTCCACTTTAGTAGGAGGGAGCTCCCATTCGCCAGTGTGCGGAGAGAAAAAAGAGAGTGCGTGTGTTTATAATGTTTTTTATTTTCCCTTCATTGTAAATTCTAAGGGCTATTAGTAAAAATCTCCTTTCACTGCTCATCACCAGCATCTTACCATGGCAGTTTTGCTGTACTATACATAACAATGGAACATGTGTACTTTTGAATATTTTTGATTGCTCATATAGGACAAAGAATGAAAGCCACAGCTGAAAGAAAAAAAAAACACTAACCCAACTTGTGTTCACCTTTTTACACTAGTTTGCAAAAGGGGAGCTCCAGAAGTCATGCTCCCGACCCACAGTGGCACCGTTGGGAGGGAGCTGCCAGTTGCCATGCCAGTGTAGGCCCTACCCACCGTTACCACCTCCACCCCCTCCTCCACCACCCCCAAGGCTCTTGGCTCCAACTGGTGAGTATTGCTACCCCTTTGCTCATGTTAGGACTGCTGTTAGGATTGCAGGGTACTTAACACTGGACCATTGTTTAAGAATATAATACTGTGTAACAATTCCCAAAGATGGCAAAGGAGGAAGCTGGGACCAGCTTGACCAACATGAAGACATTTAATAAACACTTTTCAGTGTGTAACAAAACAAAAACATGCACTGCTTTTCAGCCAGATACGTCTGAAAATAAAAAGACACACACAAACAGGCTTCATGCATCTCTCTCCCCCATCTGTTGCTGTCTCCTCTCCTTAAATACTCCCGCCACCCCTCACTGGAATGCAAGACCGGTGTGGCATACAGGTGGACCTCATTCACCACTTATCTTCCCGGCCTCACTCTGCCCAGACGCTGCTCCGCCCCGCCCTTCTCGCCACATACTGATTATGACCGCAGAGAATGTTTGGAATGAAAGAGCACAGTTTGTGCTCATACTGTAAGCATTTTTCTGCATCCCCTCAGATAATGGTTAAAATAGAAAAAAACACAAAAAAAACAATTTGTTTATTTACATTTCTGTGCATCAGAGAATGTTTAAATTCACGTTCATGTACCTTTCTCAGCATCACACATAAATCTTGCAATCTAGGATTTTCACATGCAAGTATGTTTTTATCTCTGTCTTAAAGGAATAGTTCACCCAAAAATGATCATTTTCTCATCATTTGCACACCCTCATGCCCTCCCAGATGTGTGACATTCTTTCTTCTTTTGAACACAAACAATGGTTTTCAGAAGAATATTTCAGCTTTGTATGTCCATTCAATGCAAGTGAATGGTGGCCAGAACTTTGAAGCTCCAAAAAGCACATAAAAGCAGCATAAAAGCAATCCATACTACTCCAATGGTTTAATCCATGTCTTCAGAAGTGATATGATTGGTGTAGGTGAGAAACAGATCAATATTTAAGTTCTTTTTACCATAAATTCTCCTCCCCGCCCAGTAGGTGCCGAAATGCACAAAGAATGTAAATCGGCATAAACAAAAGAAGAAGAATGTAAAAAAGGAATACTGATCTGTTTCTCACGCACACTTATCAGTTCTCTTCTGAAGACATGGATTTAACCACTGAAGTCTTTGTGTGCGGTCACCATTCACTTGCATTGTAAGGATATGCAGGTCTGAAATATTCTTCTAAAAATCCTTGTTTGTGTTCAGCAGAAGAAAGAAAGTCATACATATCTGGGATGGCATGAGGGTGAGTAAATGATACGAGAACTTTCATTTTTGGGTGAACTGTTCCTTTAAAGCTGCAAGATGTAAGATTTCTTTTTTTTTTTTTTTTGGTTACAATTAACAAAAGTCCATTATTGAGTGAGTCTTAACCTGATTCTCTATAGAAAGCATACAATAATTATTTTTATTTTGATCTGTTGGGACAAATTTGGTGTGAAATTGCAGGCTTACGTAATTCGTCCTTGCGTGTTTACGTCATGTCGGTAAGCTCAAAACCGGCTACTGTCTGTCGCATCAGGCGCATGTGTTGGCTTGGGAAGCAATTGTTGTTCAATCAACCGCAGTTCTGGACTACAGTGGGATGACAGTATTCTCAGGATGGATGTTTAATTGTTAACTGAATGCCAAAGTTGTTTACATGCTAAAATGCTTGGATATGTTTTCTGGTAGGGTTGTTGAAGCTTATATTGGTTGTCATGCTTTATAGGAGTCGAACATCACTCAAGGATCTTGAAATCATCCCGATGTGTTAAATAGATTTCATTTTCCAGTGGAGTTGCTCTGTAACATGATTACTAACATACATTAGTTCTGAGTATTTATTATAACATTGCCGCAGTTTAGAGATGAGTGTGTGTGTGTGTGTTGTCTCTAAATGTGTGTGCCGCTGTTTCCTCATTTTACCCCAGTCACAGAAATGTACATTTGTTATCACTTTTCATTCACTGCCCTTTTAGCAGATATTCCGTTTAAACACAGAAGACAATTAAAAACTGCATCTAAAAACTGCTATAGGTACAAGGTGGTTCTCCGTGAATGTATGCTTATCTCAAGTGGTTTAAAATGTACCGATTTCATAGCACAGGAATGTTTATTTTTATTAATTTGTTTAGCATGTAACCATCTCTCTATTATAATTTTACTTCCAAAAAAAAAAAAAAAAAGGATTAAAGAAACTGATTATTATTGTAATTGTAATATTGCATATTTCTGCAGATTATTTTCAATTAAGTACATTAAATCACCATCATTACTGAATCCTCGTGTTGTGTTTTCATATTACAGTCTTATTGTTTGCAGTGTACAGACCTACTATTGTAGTATTACGGTTCACGTGCATTGCCACTGTGGCTGTAGAATGTAATATATAAAATAATCGTCTTCAGTTGAACTCATAATAGCCGTTTTACGAGTTTCACATCTTGTACATTACAAACATTAATGTGAAGTGGATAAAACACTTGAAAATTCATATGAAAAAATATAAATTCTAGTGTATTTATCTTCCTTAAAGCAAGTTATATCTCGGTTATAAATGTTTAAGCGAACAACACTATAACATGAAAATAGCACGTCATGACTCTGGCTCTGCTGGTGAAATTCTTCGAATGATCACAGAGAAAGCAGGTAACCTAAACCTTGAGATTCATCCGCCAGTAGAGCACTGCCAAATCACAATTCACGTAAAATGTTCTTCTGCAAATTGCTTTCAATTTTATGCTTCAACCACTAGAGGGACAAAAGTTAGATAGCAACCCGATCTCAAGAAAATTCATACATATTTTACGAGTTGGCTATTTTGTACGATTTCGTTCCTATGAATTTGTATGATTTCATCACATGCAAATGCCCGGATGTGTAATGCAGATGTAAGCATGAGTTCTGCGCGCGCGGTGTCAAGGTCATGTTTATTAATATAATGCCCTTACCCAAAACCCCTTATCTAAACCTAACCGATCAGTAGAGTGTGTAAACATGACAGGAAGCTGTTGTGTGTGACAGAATCAAGTAATTGTCATGTATTAGATGAAAACGATGTCCAGCGACGTTATTGGCTGTAGTGAAGGTCGTACGATATCATATGAATTAGCCACATTTAGAAAAGTCGTATGAATCCTTAAGATTTCGCTCTGAGAGTGTGTTGTAGAGGGCTGGATTGGTAATCTGGCATACCGGGCATTTTCGGACTGGCCATCGGGAGAACCGGGCGGGCCGGTGTGCCGGCCCCGAAACGGGCCGAATGGGCCACGATAAGCCGAGGTGCCGCATTATGCAGAACGGGCCACAAAACGGCGCGGCGATATGCCGAAGGGGGCAGCGATATGCAGAAAAGTGTAGCTTTAAGTTGTCCTGTCCCCTAAATGAATGAATTGGCTTTGGCCGCACACTTTCCCAAAAAGAACGGTGTGTTTATAAAGTTCATTTAATCAGATTTTGTTGCTGTCGTGTCGAAGGTAGCTTATAAACAGTTTAATAGATTGCCTCTTCTCTGAAACAATTTTCTTTTCCCGAAACCTCTCATTTTGAGTAATGAACATGGTCGTAAAGTACGCTGCTGTTTGCAATTGACACAAATTTCAATCTGGTTCATTACAGGAGGTGGAAACTTTAGATTTGTCATCAGGGGTCCCTGTCAAGAACGAAGGAAAGCCAGATCAATGAGGCTTCATCTTTGAAAGGGTTGTGAAATCAATCTGCCTGTGTACAATTTTAGCCTTCTACTTTAGGTCATGTACCCTTACAACAACAGCAAGCTCTTGAGAAAGGCGTTTTATGACATATACATTAGTGTTTCTACCTGCCTCATGCATAGATGCTTGCTACATTTACAGAAATCAGTCAGTCAGAATCAATCATTACCACGAAAGGCCAGACACATATTAGTTTTATAACATCCTGGCTATTGATTAGGTTGTGCTTTTAGTCTGTGACATGAAATGCTTGAGGGCTAGATACAACATAGCTATTAACAGCTGTGTTAGTGCAGAGGATTTAAGAAAAGGGGATCTTGATAAGTAGTCAATTGAAGGCAGACGACAGGCTTTGCCTTTAGGGGCAAAATGGCTTTAACATTAGCTTATTAAAAATATTAATGAGGAAGTTGTGGTTAATGAGGACCCCCACACCTGTCTGTATTAAATGAGTGATAAAAGATTTAAATTGAGAAATGTATTAGTAGTTTTAAGGAAAGCCATTTAAAGAGGGCCTGATTGCAATAAAAAGCACTGCAGCCCTAAAACTAATAGTCAGATTAAAACTAAGTTTTACGTTGGCTGAATATTTGAATTTCAATTGCATGAATGTTCCAAGTCACTTGATAAGCTTTCCCCCTGGATGAACATGATCAAAAGATTAAGCTTGCTGATATAAATAAAGCTACAAGATGTGGTTTAAGGGCCTGTTTGTCACACATCCTCCCATCCACATCCTCCTTATCCACAATGGACAATGTTGTATTTATCTGTATTGCAATGAAAGTCTTCAATACCATATTGGAACAGACACACACATTTTGATTGAACCCTTAATATCACCAAAGTGTACACATTTGTATCGCAAGATTAGTCTGAATCTATTTTTAGCAGAACTGCTGAGGACGTAGATGAGGGGAAGTAGATTACATGGAATTGCTCCTGGGCTCTATGAACACTCTCTTTTAAGCCCAAAAAAGGGCATGCGTGGCAGTCAGAATACACAGCTAACTCATCTAACTTCACAGAGGTGCTCTAGAGACACTAGGCTTGCCTTTGTGACAAATCACAGTAACCTAAAAGCCCCAGAAGCCCTTCTTCCCGGGGTTTTTCCTTTAGCTGCAAAGAATACTGTATTAATTTTACAGTGCTTACCCGTGTGTCACTAAGTTGCTGTAAGCACAGGCCATAGAAGCAAAGGGCAAATTGCTGCTGGAGTGTCTGTAGCCTACTTGATATTAATAGGCCATAAACAGAATAGTATTTTTAGATGACTGTTAATTCAATTCCTTTATATATCATAAGATTAAAGCTTTGTTTTGACTGTCAAATCATGAAAATTCACTAATTACAAACCTATTCTGAATTTAGTGAGAAAGATTCAATTGTTTGATGGCTAATTGTTTTGTTGAACGTAATGTTATTTCTTGAAATCTAGGCAGAAAGTTAATGCCTAAAAACAACAGCATAACACACTGAGCTTTGAAATGGCAAGTACTTTTCTACTCATGTTAGCTGTTCTCCCTTGGGGCCTGTCGACTTGACTCCCCCTCCTGACAATCAAAGTAAGGGAAAGAAAAAGCAAAACTAATGTCTCTCTGTCCAGAGGGCTGATTTGTCTTGCAAGTGTATCGGCCTGTTTATGCTAATTCAAAGCATGTCAACATTAAATATGTGTTTCAGCATCTTAGGAAGTAATTAAGTATAGCTAAATCAAAAACACATTGTGACACAAATACAATGCAAATAAAGTGAATTTGTCTCTTCGTAACTTCCCATAGGTAACCAGGCAACACCACGGCAGGTGACGGCTAATGCAAACACATATTTCTGATATATCAGGAAATGTTTTTGGTTGGATGCTGTTATCTTCAGAGCTGTGACTGATTGCATAAAATGTTCCCTCTTATCACATTTCCAAATTATTCAAATATGTGCAAGTAGGATAGCTTGCCATAGGGAAAATTGCTGTGTCAGAAGTGTAAAGTTCCTGCACCGCGAGAAGGCAACCAATGGCTCTGCCTCTGTGAAGTGCTACATTATATAATGCTGTAAGAGAATTAGTGCATGGTTGAGGATCACACAGTTTAATACTGGCACAAATAACTCAGCTCAAATGTTAATGACCATGCAATGCTCTTCATCCACAGCTAGTGCTTTGTTTTGCAGTTGCTCAGTAGATATTTTATTCCTCAGTGAATGTGTTGAATTTGCAGATGTAATATGTTTATATGTAATGGGAGCTAGCTGGTATGTGATAGCTGTGTGGTATGTGTAAACCTCACTCCCCTGGCCTCAAGAGGCACACAAGCGACTAGCCCAAGAGACTGTAGCCGTTAGCCTCCTCATTAGCGCGCCTGCCTCCCATGCTAGCATACGCCAGTTCGAATCCTGCTCGGAGAGTGTCAAGCAGGACCGGTTGCATAAACAATGATGCCCAAGATGTGGAAGTGGTCATGCTGGCTGCAGTTTACATCAATCCCTTTTGGCTCTGTGATAATCCTCAGTTTATATTACAAATGAAAAATAAGCAAGTTTGTGACATTTACCCATTAATTCTTGTGTTCAAAACATTTAGATTTCCTTGCTTCCCCTGAAGCACACAAGATGGTCTTTGGAACATTCTCAAATTATGCTGGGATAAATTGGATCATCGGGTTTTGCGGAAATCAAACCAGCGGAGTCCATATCAGCTTAAATACTGTTTTCATTAAAGCATACCAAATAAAAATAAAAAATAATAACATTTTCATTCAACTTTTAACTCAAATTGTATAGCTGGTAATATAATTTGTAATGAAAAATGTATTAGATGCATTTTCAAAGGCCTTTAGACTCTGTATATGTTTTAGGATTTTTAGTGGACAGCTTGCGAGCCTGGCTCTAGACGACTTGGTTTCCATCCGACTATTTTTATGCAAATTTTAAATTTGCGCTAAAGAAAACCTGAATGTAAATTCTTGATATGTGCTTAAACTCTCAAAATTTGTTTAAAAAGTTCTGCGCTAGGCAGAGGTACATTTTCTGCAGTTTTGCATAAGTCAAAATGCTCATTAAGGTGATGGAAACAGATTATTTGCAAAGCAATGACATGTTTTTGACCATCTGTGCACGTATTACAGGTGTGCGATAGCTTGATGTGACTGGCCTAACAGTTGGCACACAGTTCTTCAAACAAAGCCATTGGCATTCGGAAGTGTTGAACCCACAACTGGTCATTAAAGTGGGTCCTCACAATCCTGCTGGCAATGTATGGGCATAGCAGCCATTTCAGCCCTCATTCCATTAGATATTACACACATTCTGTGGTGACTTCTGGCAGCATTCTATAAAACAATGTACAGTTGCTCCAATACAGCAAATACAACTCTCCCCCAATTCAGCAGCTCCTTCAAGACAATGTGAATGATGCAGTGGATGGAAATGCCCTATGATTCACATTTCCTTTAGTCTAATTTTTAGAAATGCACTTAAAAATATGAAACATTTGAATGGAAACCCAGCCAGACACACTTTCACTGAGGACAACTTTTAGATTTTGACAGACTCATTTTGTCCTTGTCTGTTTTCTTTTTTAGGTATCAAAACTTTGTTGCCATCTGCTTACTGTGGTTGTTCTCTGATCTTTTCATACAGTGGATCTTTCCAAAAACTAAAGTGAATACCTTCCTTCATACCCACAAAAGCATAACACCAGTTTGAGAGTTTGTGCACTGATAACTGGACCATAGCACAGAAGGATGAGGGGTGTAACACCCACCCCAGATTTCGCTGACTGTGAAATTGGGAAACTCACCTGACATAAAGTTGATTTTTTTGATGAATCAGGAGCGTTTCACCTCTACATATAGACTCGCACACTGATAAATTCACCTTCCTCTCTGTCCAGTGTGTTGTCCAAACTATTTGCTAATGTTACATGGATTGATACCCCATGATCTAGTTTATCTTATTTGAGAGGACATTAGTAATTGATGAGCATTAGCAGATTGACAGTTGTTGGCTGTAAGCCATTAGATTGCTCTGTGCACACGAGTGTTAGCTAAGCTGACATTGCCAATAAATTTCAGACACTCAAGTAGTCTTAGCTCGGAGGAGAGGCCACAAAGCACTTCTTTATGTACTGCTGATTAATGCTTTCCAGTTTAGGTCAATTTCATACTAGGGAGGCTCATCATAACTCTCATGACACAGTGGTTTAGTTTTCAAGTTTTATTTGTTGTGTTTCACTGTCCACACTTGAGAATATTTTTTGAAAATGTAATTAGGGTGGAAAGAGGTCGTAATGACCAAAGTGTTTAATAAACTAAAAAAAATGCTATTTGGGATGGGCACATACATTTGCAGGTAAATCTAGCCACTGCCCTGGTTACTTTCTTTGCACATTCAGAATAAGGATTGCATTTTCTTGTGTAACAGTTGGCATAATGCTTTTCGCCACCTGTGTGAATATGTTTACCTCAGGATGCCTGGATGCACATGTTTGAAGATTGGTTGTGTTTCAGGGATATTTTATTCTGGGTGTGGCACACGTAACAAATTGCATTGCTTATATCCAATTTGTAAGACTTGCTCATATCCACTCCATAATAAATGGCACGAGACCGCCGAATATACATAATTTGAAATCTGCCATCTTTGCTCATGGACATGGACACTCTGTTCTGCATCAAGGTTCTTTTGAGCCAATCACTTGAGCCGTTAATCCTATGTGACTAATTAGTCTAGAGCCACAGGAAAATGATACATGACAATGCTGATTGGCTGGTGGCACCACAAGAAGATGCCAAAGCCCTTTGCTAGCAGCTATCCTGGGACCATTTCAAAATTCTATACGTACTACTGAAAATCTGAATTGTGAATTTCAGATCATATTACTATTATGATGCAGTAGCCTTAAGGGACATTCACACCAAACACATCTTTGCACCCATTTGCGCTGTTTTTTAATTGTTTTTCTATGTAAACATGCAAAAGACAAACATCTTTGTTGTACTGCATCCCACTGTTTTCAGCATCTTGCACAGGGGTGGCGTGTTTTTAGATGTGATGTCAATATAACATTTTTTAAAAAAGCATATCGAGACACCTGCATTCAGTTCCATTTGTTGCACCGTGTTTAGCTTTTTTAGCACAAGAATGAATGCTGGCTGATCATTGATATTTCAGACTAGTGAGTATATTTGCATAATTGCAAGAATAGATGGCACTTCTGAAGTCGGTTATATCTCTTTCTAGCTTTTGCTCTCTGTTGTGCATCTAGCCCAGTGCCAGTGGCAAATGTCAGGAGTCACGGTCTGGCTCTACCATGCCCCCTCAGCTGAACGGGCAGGACATGCTAGCTTTAATTAAAGAGGGCTTTAGGATGTGTGCCAGAGACTTTTCAGAGTCATCTTCATCGATCACCATCACTGTCTCATCTAGCTCTCCACACCTCCACAGCTCTTGAATCATTGTTGTACTCTCTTTTTTATTTTTTTTATATTTTACCAATCATCATCATTGGAAGATGGAGTTATGTTTTTCCTGTTGAGTATGACTAACAAGGTAGGCTGGGGAAAGCAGCAGTGCCTGCAGACTCTGCTCTTACCTTTGCTTGGATGCACTTTGGAGTGTGGATCAGCCACCCACAGGGGTGGAGGCCCACAATTACTCCCAGCCTCTTGTAGACTTTCCCATTCTGGAGAGAAATAGAGCAGAGGTCCTCCCTACCTGCACTTGTGATCAAATACTAGAGGTCTGCAGCTCAGATGACAGGGGATAAATTGCAAAAAGTGTAGTTACTGACAGGGTCAGAGATTTACCAGGGCTCAGGGTGAAAGTGGCACAGAAAATGTCAGACAAACCGATATTTAAAGGGTTTGTTCACCCAAATGAAAAACATTTTGACACCATTTACTCACCATTATGTCATTCCAAACCTGTGTAACTTTTTTCTTCTTCCGTGGAACACAGAAGGAGATGTTAGGCAGTATGTTAGCCTCAATCACCATTCATTTTCATTTAAATCTTTTTTCCAAATAATAAAAGTGAATGGTGACTGCAGGCTATCTTTGCGGAGGGTAGTTCTTTGCTTCCACATTGTGCATTTAAATTGTTTAATGCACACCTTGTCATGGATTATCCTTACATTTATATATTTAAAAAAAATCTATTCTAGGGGGAAAATAGTGCCCTTAAGAAAATGTTCATTTCTGACACTTATATCTGAGGTATACAGTGGGCCAGTTCAATCCTGGTCGATCCAGAAGTAGACTAATGTAAGGGATTCAGGTCTCAACATGCTTTACATTAGCTCCATGGTTAACTCAATTAGCAGTAATATAATCTGAATATTTGTGAAATCAAACCCAGCAACATCCACTTCTTGTTCATCAAATATCTGTCAAGTATCATGAAAACTACTTAAAAGTCCTTGACTTTGCCCCTTGTGTGGCAGTCTACCAAACAAAAAGTGCAGAGCTCGGCTCAGATGGAGTTATTGTTTGTCTGTCTGTCAGTCCTCTTATTTTAAAATCAGTTTTGCCCAGGCAATCCAGAGCCATGTAACTCCATTAAACAGGAGAGCAGGTACAAAAATAGCTTAATCTAATAGGCCTGGTTCTCTCTCTGCCATCATGAGACCGATCCTCTGATCTGTCTGCTGCTCCTTTATCATATACATGAGACTTTGCTGCTTTAAAATGTTCCCCACAATGTACACATTACAGGTACTCACATCAAACTTACAAATCCAGGCTTTTACTGTTGGATTACAATGCTAAAAGGCTTTTCAGGCTCACTTTTGAATGATCAGGTGTACATTAGGTCCAGCTATTTAGCTATTGTAGCTGTTGAATCTGTCACGAAATGCAGAGAGACAGGACCCAATCACAGACCGACCAGACTGGGCTACACGAACCAAGGTAAGAGGAAACAGACCGATTGACAGGACCGACATGAGAGGAACAAACAGACTGGAAACCAGATGAACTGGCAATGGACAGCAAACACGAGGAGACTAAAATAGGAAGAGAAATCAACAGGTTAACAAGACAGGGCAGGTGTGACTAATAAACTAATAATGGGGAAACAAGGAGGCGGGGTATGACGTAAGACAGAGAGACAAGCGGCGATACAGAAACAAAACAAATCCACGTGCTCTCACAAGAGAACAAAACACCCGAATGGCATGAGCGCACATTGCCAAGACAATGAGTCAATATACTCCCATGCCAACTGACAAACAAGATGAGAGAATACGTAGCACCGGCAAACAAAGCGATGCCACGCATTCTCACACTGAACGAAACCTGACCGTACATCGTGAGGCAAACGCCACGCGATGCACGCAACAGGTGACAAAAACAAGACAGGACACCTGTGTGAGAGTTCGGCCACACACACCCGACAACTTAGACCAAAGTGACCGAACCTCAGCACAACATGAAGACAGCTCGCGACATGGGCATGCAACACGAGGCGCACCTGTGTTCACGAGAGACAGACAAATTAATGACGCGAGTGCATGCTGCCAAGATGACATAAACACGATACACCCACATCAATAACATGGAGCACGCTAGCAGCAGCAGGGGAACGGCCTCTGTTGCCGTGGGCGCTGGCAGCAGCAGGGGAATGGCCTCCATGGCCATGGACACATGAGGAGTAGGTGCCCTTCTCCTCCTCCTCTTTTGGGCAGGGAGGGGCAATGCTGCTGTAGTAGCCCCCGCCTCCTGGTGGTCCGCAGCCATGGGCTTGGGCGAGGCGTCCACCCCCATGCGGGGGGTGCTCTCGTCCTCAGGTTGGGATGAGGAATGGAAGTCCTCAGAGGCACAGGCTGAAATAAGCTCCTCCCATTTCATAACTTGCCTAAACCTCCATCTCCATCCCCATCTGGGACACAAGATCTAAATGGTTCATTCAGACCCACCCAAAAGAGATCAATTAGACAGGTCTGATCGTACCCCAGACCTGAGGACAATGATAAAAACTCAAGGGCATACCCCCACATGGACTTGTCCTCCTGCCGTACCCCACGCATCTCCTTATGCGCTCTGCACACTGGTGAGAAGGAGAACTAGTTTGAAAAGAAAAAACTCTGCTGGGTCCATTGTGGCCAGTTCGTTCTGTCACGGAATGCAGAGAGACAGGACCCAATCGCAGAGTTAAAAAACAGGGATTTGTTAAATACAACAAAAAGGAGCAAAAACAAACTAAAACTCCCACAAGTGGGAAAAAACAAACATAAACTACCCCAAAGGGGAAAAACACAAAGTAAATAATTCAGGCAGGGGAAACAGGGAACAGGACCGACTGGCCTGGGCTATGGGAACCAGGGTAGGAGGAAACAAACTGACTAACAGTACTGACATGAGAGGAACAAACAGACTGGAAACAAGATGACTGGCAATGGACAGCAAACATGAGGAGACTAAAATAGGGAGAGAAATCAACAGATTAACAAGACTGGGCAAATAATGGGCAAACAAGGAGGCAGGGTATGACGTAAGACAGAGAGACCTGCAGCAATACAGAAACAAAACAAAGCCATGTACTCTCACAAGACAACAAAATACCCAAATGGCATGAGCGCACATCGTCAAGACAGTGAGGCAATATACGCCCATGCCAACTGACAAAGAACGTGAGAGAATGCGTAGCAATGGCAAACAAAGCGATGCCAAGCATTCTCACACTAAACGAAAACTGAGCGTACATCGCGAGGCAAACGCCACGCGATGCACGCAACAGGCAACAAAAACAAGACACGACACCTGTGCGAGAGTTCGGTCACACACACCCGACACCTTAGACCAAAGTGACCGAACCTCAGCACAACATGAAGACAGCTTGCGACACGGGCACACAAAACGTGCGTGAAACGAGGCACCCGTGTTCGCGAGAGACAGACAAACTATTGACACGAGTGCATGCTGCCAAGATGATATAAGCGCGATGCCTCCACATCAATAACAGACAGACATGGAGCATGAGTATTCAGATCCTGACACAGACCGAAACTGAACCATACAAGAAGTCTGGATCCAGACACCGTGCTCCTGACATGAAACAAGACAGACCGAAGAGCGCACGGCAGGGAATATAACCGAAATCGTGTGCTCACACAAAGACAAACAACGAAACACAAGACAGATATGGGACAATAATGCCACGGTCCTGTCAGAAAAAAACCCAGACTGAAAGAGTGACAGGACTGTGACAGAAACATGGATTGATTTAAAGGTATAGTTCACCCCAAAATGAAACTCTCACTCTCATCTTGTTCCAAACCCTTATGACTTTTTTTCTTCTGTGAAACACAAAAGGAGATGTTAGGCAGTATGTTAGTCTCAGTCACCATATACTTTTATTGCATCTTTTTTTTTCATACAATGAAAATGAACCGTGACTGAAGCTGTCATTCGACAGCTTCTCCTTTTGTGTTCCACAGAAGAAAGAGAACCAAGTCATATGATTTGGAACAACATGAAATTGAGTAAATGATGACAGAAAGTTCATTTTTGAGGGAGCTATCTTTTTAACACCTCAAACATTTTAAAGCAAAACAATGCTTTAAAATTCACAAATGATGTATTGATAGGACCACTGGAGATCATCTCTTTGGGGCAGCCACTGTTTTTCAGTCATCACATATAGCGTGTGTTGGGCTAGCTGAGACTGAGGAGTCTTCCGAGGACGGGACATGTCTCCCTAGCAGCCACCTCAGAGACGGCCACACTCATTATGAACATTTCACTCTTTGCTCTTACGTTAGCAGACTGAGAGCATATGCAGAAGTCAACCTAATTTGACACAAATGAACCCTCTACAAGCAGACAGATTTTGTGCATTGTGATATAGAGATATAAGAGGATAAGATTACAGCTGTGAAATATGTTTGCAGTAGTGTCCCTATGTATTAGCATTAAAGTTGTGTGTACATGTGTGAAAGAGAGCCAGCATACATACTCATGCAGATGTTTTTTACAGATAAACAAGTGCACTTTCATAAAGTTCATAAAACAGCAGAATCCTATTTTTAGAGTGCCAAATTCATTTTAGAGTGTTAAATTATGTTCACACACAGTCGCAAGCAAATTCGGATGATATGTGCTCTATGAACAGAACCGCAGTCGGCAACCATTTCTGTCTGACATGTCATTGACGTTTATTGCATGAGGCTCACACAGGTTATTCTTTGCTGTTAATCACTAATGTTAGAGCTCTTTCTCAGGTTACAAAAAAGGAACGAAATAGAGGTATTGTGTGGTCAGAATGCGAGACAAAACTTCTGTTAAAGGGATAGTTCATCCAAAAATGATCATTCTCTCATCATTTACTCACCCTTATGCCATCTCAAATTCGTATGACTTTCTTTTTAAACAAAGATATTTTGAAGGATATACGTATGAGTTTTTTTTTCATACAGTGTAAGTCAATGGGGTCCAAACATTTCAAGCTCCAAAAAAGGACATAAAGGCAGCATAAAAGTAATCCATATGACTCGGGTGGTTTAATCCATCCATCTTCTGAAGCAATCCCATCAGTTTTGGGTGAAAAACAGAACAAAATGTAACACATTTTTTATCATAAGTCTTGACCCAATTGTCTTGCATTGTACGGTAAAAAAAAAAAAAAAAATTATATATTCTTCAAAATATCTGTTTGAGCTCTACAGATACAAGTTTGAGGCAGCATACTGCAAGGATGAGTAAATGATGAGAGAATTATAATTTTTGGGTGAACTATCCCTTTAAGTGTTTGGAAGGAGAAGAAATAGTTTGGAATAAATATCAAATCCTTAAAGATGCAATACAGTCTTGATATTTACTATCACTGTCTGTCACTGTGGTTACAGGCATTATTCAAGGATAGAGAGTTAGAGATGGGGATTACCTGTTCATACCTGCATTATTCGATCCACTCCTGTCTGCTCTTGTATGTACAGGAGAACTTGAGAGTCGCACCTGTTTGTAAATACAGTTGTCATTCCCAAACAGTGATTGTTTGACCATAGCCTTTGACATTTGAATAAGGTCACTGAGGTCATCTTTGCACTATTCTAGACCCTTGCTACAAGGCCATCAAGAGGTAAGACTGTCATTAGCTCTCATAATAGTTTTACTTGTAGATTGTTGATGCCAAATGTATTTCTTTCTGTATTTCACTTTATCTCTTCCATTAGTTGTTGTTGCCCCAGCAAAATGTCACTCCCTGGAGGATAACGTGATCAAGGAACTGGCTTTTATTAGTTAAAAGGATGTTACAAAAGAATAACAGGATGGATTGTGATATTGAGGACACATGGAAAAAAAAAACTATAAATTGATTACAAATTAAAAACTAAATTTGCAAGAAATGTTTTGTTTGAAACATTTGGATTAGGAAAAGGAAAATGGGTTGGGTTGGGAATGGGTTGTTGAATGGCAAGACTGTTCTGTACGTTGCTTAAATAAAAGAGCAAATTCTGAGCAATTTCCAATGCAACGACCAGTCTCCTCTTCATTTCACCATCCACCCACACCCTGCGCTACAATATTAACACTACATAATAGTAGGAATAACCCATCTGATTTATTTCACAACCTAGTGAGCATCTACTTAGACAGCATTTTTGTAGGTCATCAGTAAAGTCTCTGAGTTAGAGTCTGTAATCAGTACAAGAGTTACATTCTGCTCTTAGTTGCATTATTTCCGCAGATATCTGTTTGTGTTTATTCAGTCTGTCCTGAATGGTGAGGCATGTGAGCATTGATCAGGATGATAAACATCAGGAAGAAACCCACATAAGGTTGTTAATGCATTGGTCTTGACCCAAGGGAGAATTATTCAGTGAGTTATACTCAAGAGCTGATGGGTAGTGCATCACAGCCCTTTAATTAATGGTAGGCTTGAGTGGATAGTGAAAAATAATAGCGCACGGTCTCTAGTGTTGCTCCTGTGTAACAGGACTTTCTGTAGTTTCGGTAGCTTAACTGCTAGAGCATGGCACTCTATACCAAGGTCATGGGTTTGATTCCAAAAAAATGCCAAGTGAATACATGTTAATGTAAACAGTGTTACAACATAGGTACAAACAATGGTTCATACAGACAAGGTAGTAAAAGAACTTTAAGTTTCAACTATGACACCCAAAATTGCTTCTGAACTGTTTCACAAATGCCACACTATACTGTGCACTTAGGCTATGCACTCGGCCATCTAATGTATCAATTCTCAAAGAGTATAATCAAAAACTTTTGTCTCAAATAGAACACTAATATTTTTAGCCTTTTTTCAGCTGAAAGATATGATGTTTTTAACCAGGGGTGGGGAACATCAAGCCACAGGGCAGTACTAGGCCCACAAGACCATTTTACCCGGCCCGCGAGGCCATTTAAAAGAAAAAAATGGCCTTGATTCAATTAACTGTAATAAAATAAAAATATACAATTAAAAGAATTATTAAAAATAATTATAAATGATAACAATGCAAAATATTGTATAATAGACTGTTTTTTCTTGGTGCGTGAGCACATAACGGAATGCGTACTTTAATTTCAACCTACAATCAGAAATTGCAAGCAATTGTATGGCTCGCGGATAATTTCATAAATACTTGAATGGCTCTTAATGGGAAAAAGGTTTCTCACCCGTTTTAAACGCACAAGATGTTTTCCAGCTAGCTTTAACAACCTCAGTCTAACACTTTTCCTAAGTGATGTACATATTTACATGGTGTGGGGTGATGGTAAAACATTAATGTTGCAAGGTTCTGTTGTTGCCATATTCACCATTAATTATAATTGGTTTGTCCAACCCCAATTTTTTCTTTTTTTTTTTCTTTTGAAGAAATACGTCATCTGGGTACTAGTAGTACTCTTCTTCTTGATTTCATTCAATGTGAACTGAAACACTTTAGTGTGAACACACTACTCACACGTTTTACGCTTCAAAATGCCATAGATTAGTGCAGAAGTATGCGATTTGAGATGAAGTTATTGTTATCTGAACTGTATAATTACATGGAAACTCTCCAAATCTCAGAACAGATACAGTATATCTGAATCCGCAGCTCAAATCTAAATGGTTTTTATAAAGCCAAAGGGAGAGAGAGTGAGGTATGGTGGTAGAAAGTGAGAGGCAGAGAACTAAAGAAGTCCCATGTGATCATGAGGACAATGAACTTGTTAATTAGCCTCTGCATTTTTAGAAATAAATCTGTGCTCAGCAAAGCAGGGTGGCACTATCAGTTCCCAACCAGAAAGAATCCTTACTTAAAAATGGTGGGGAAGGTAGAGGACCCTGATGCACTAAAATGTTTCTGGATGAGACAGCTGCGAAATGGTCCAAATAAAGCGCCTCTCGGATATGGAATGATAAGTGGAGTAGGGCAGCATACTGCAGTCTTATGATTGGGCCATTGAGCTGTGTACTGTAGGTGTGAGAGACCACACTGACAGTATTGTACTAAGTATTGTTCTCTACATATACTCTGCCTTGATGTACTGTATTTCTTTGTGCTTCACGTGGTTTTTAACACTTTGTCTCTTTTCCAGTGGCTCCCTCCACTGTATCCCCCACAACGTCCTGGAGGAGAGAGATGCAAATCTTGGTTCTGGGGACTGTAAGCTGTGCATCTGTGGTTTTCCTCCTCCTGACTGTCATCATTTGCTACAAGGCCATCAAGAGGTAAAACTGCCATTAGGGCTCATTAGTTTTACTTGTAAAATGTTTTATGCCAAATTTATTAATTTTTGTATTTCACTTTATCTCTTGGATTACTTGTTGTTTTCCCATCAAAATGTTGTCACTTCTTGGAGGATGATGTCATTAAGAAACTAGTCTCAGCCTTAGACAGCACACCCATGGTCTGTGCTCTTTGTCTGATGCACATAGCACATGAAACTGGAAAACGCTTTCTGAAGTTAATCAGTCCTAATCTGACTGGCTGGTTTGACGGAACTTCCACGAATAGAGACACACAAGACTTTTTATCAGTCCATCTGGAAACGGAGTCATGTTCTCAGATTTCTGTGTTAATACAATGAGCACTTTTGAGAACAAAATAATCACAAGATTTGTCCAAGTTTGCCAGGTTAGTGACATCAAATCTTTTAAAGATATTCAGAGTTTCATACGAGGCACATTGCAGAAAGTAAAGCGGAAATGTTTACTTAGTTACTGTATGTCTGTGAAATTCTCAGTGATTAGTTTTTTGTGCTGTACTCAAAATCTCTACACATTTTTTTGCTAGTTTTTGCTCACGGAGTTTGAGTGCCATTATTTAAATGATTTCTTTCCCATTTCGGTCTTTTATTATGGTATCATATATCTCCGATAACCTGTGTGTAATGGCAAAACCAACTGTGATTGATCGCTTTACATGTCAGTTAGACCATTTTTCCTGTCTTAGTGGGCAGTTCTTGGCCAATCTAAGCTGCTAGACCTTTGCCATTTTAGTCAAAGGTCTGGCTACACTAGACTGTTAGGATCTGACTTTTGTTAGTTAAAGGGATATTACAAAAGAATGACAGGATGGAATGTGTTATTGAGGAGATAGGAAAAAAAAACTTTTTGCTAATTGATTACCAATTATAAACAATATTCACAAGAAAAGTATCGGCAAATACAAAAAATACAAAATTAATAAATAAATAACTCACAGAAGTTTGACAAATTAAATGTGATAATTGCATAATGTGTCAAACCATTTAAACACAGTATTTACCAAATATTGGATGTTTCACAACCTAGTGAGCCCATACCTAGACAGCATGTTTGGGCATAATAGGCACATTCATTGCCTGTCTTCAGAATTCAGTCTTGCCATGAAGATAATCATCTTTAACTGAATCTCAATACAGCATTAATATATGCCTCAATACAAAAAAATACCACCCTTATTTCTCAAGCTGATGTTGACTTACTTTTGTAAAGCCAATCACAAGCCTACTTAGAAGACACCATTAGCATTTAATCTGTGTCAGCTTCATGCTTCCTTAATATAACATTATAACAAGACAAAAATATATCTCCCTTTCTTGTGAAAATTATTGTGTGAAATATGAATTGTGAATGATGTAGTTTTAGTTATTATGAGCTGTTGCCATTCTGCGTTAAGAAAAACAATGACAGCGATTTATTGTTAGGAAATGGAGATGTGTTTTGTACTGCTGGTGCTGTTTGAGGTGAAGTAGAAGGCATAAGCATTGCATGGTATGTCAGCCTTAAGCTGCTCCTGTGGTTTGGTACCAGTGACATGCTGTCAAGGGAACAGCTGAGAGGCCTGTCAAATCAGCTGCAGACTCTGGAAATGGCCTCAGACATTCCAAATCACTCACAGCTAGAAAGGAAAGAGGCTCCCAGACTCTCTTTGATATACCCTGGGCTACAAAATGACAACACATAGATGGAGCTGAAATGTTTATGAATTTTTTGTTGAAATAAATTATTTCTGAAGCCTGAAAAATGGTTTAGGTAGACATAAATGGTGACCTTTAATTCATGCTGTCATTCAACAGTTTATCAGTTTTAGCCATGCACAAACCTGTTTTTTTCCTTTGCCTCAGGCTCTGCATTAACACATTTCCTCTTATGAGCTGTGGTGATATTTCATACTCATTTAACTCATTTTTGGCTACATCACATTTTGTGAAAACCTGTCAAAATCCCATGTGAATGAGACTGACCATATAGCGGTTAATTGTTCATAGAAAAGATATTGTTTCTTACAGTCATGCCTAATGACCTAAATAAAACAAATTCAAGTGAGCTTTAGAGATAACAAAGAAAATTTAGTAACTACAACCCTTATTTCTTCGTACAAATGGAGTGAAAAGATAAAAAGAAAAAATGAAAAACAGGACATTTACAAACTTATTACTGCCTTCAATTACTCCATCAGATGCCATTTTTATACCTTCAACCATCCACCGAATTGCACACACAAGATTTTGGGATATCAAAGGCAGCGAAAGAGCAGATGAAGGCATCTTGGTAGACAGGATCTGAAGGAAACATTGGAGTCAGACGTGACTTGATGCCTTCCTACTTCTGTAAACAGCCTGCGAGGGCAGCATTTTCATTTAGCTTTCGGACAGAAATGTTTTTGTTGACTCTATTTGGTCTGGTTCATGTCATTTTGACGCTGCTCTCATTAAACTGATACTATTCAGATATTCCAGTGAAACTACTGAGGGTAGCATCCAAGCTGTTCATGTTAAAACATTCCAGTTTTCTGGAAATTAATCTTTTATTTATGAAAGCTGGTGAACATCCCCTCCTGGCTATTAACAGGGACTTGTTATTACCTCTCTGTTTTGAAATTATTTCACTTGGTGAATTTGTGTGTTACACGTTGCCTCTTTTTGCCTGATAACTTGGTATAAGGAAAGCAATTCCCAAAGGAAAACCCAGCTGGCAGCTACTTCCCCACTAATGAGCTTGCCCAGTCTGCCAAAATGAAGAGAGAGACATGTTTAATGCCTTCCTTTATTTGCATGCGAATACATCATTTAGCTCTGCCCAATGACCAATGCACCACAAATGGTGCTTCTTCAAACAGTTGCTAAAATGCCCCAGAGAATGCTTGGGTTATTACCACAATCATTTCTTTATGGCTTCTCCATACTAAAGCCTGGTGTGGCTCAGTTATTGTAATTAGTTTAATGGAATTAGAGGCACTGGATGGGAAAGCTAAAGCAGTTTTGTTTAACAGTTGCTCAGTGCAAATATTAAAGAAATGCTATGCTTCATGATTTTTGACCGCAGCAAATGAATGATAAAATCTCAGTCGTACAGGATTTTGAATTTCCTTTTGTTTAGAGTTTTTATTATCATAATTGAACTACCCTTCAGTCTGGATATTACAAGCAAATATAACTTAAATTCTCCTTGTTCCTCTAAGGGGGAATAAAGATGCTGTCGTACATAGTTACAATCAACTACAATTAACCTTTTCGGTAATCTACAGTCACATTTGAAATGCTAATTAGGTCTAGCTTATGTTGTGTTGTGCTCTTAGAAACACGAAGGCTTATACGGCTAAAATTATTTCTAAAATATTTACATTCATAACAATAATGCTTTGATCATAATATTAGTCATTTTTGACATCTGGCTTTGTGCTCTTACAAAAAAGATGCCTTACATTTTTGATATGTCTTGGTGTGCAAGTATATAAGTGGCATACATGGTTGAGAGTGATAAATGGTTGCCATCTGTATCCAGTTGCACTATTGTAGTCTGAGTTATAATTAGGTGAATATATCCTTTGGATATAACAAAGAGTGAAAGGTCAGTGAGTGATTATATTTAATTCTGCATTGTCTTTTGTATGGGCATTCCCAAAGACAGCTCTTGTCAGGCAGCCAGAGTGCGGTGGTGGTGGTTTTGGGAGTGAAATTGCTTTTTCTGAAGTCTACCTACTCTCACTAGCTTTTCTGGATGCCCTTCACCTTTTCAGGAGTAGGGTCTAAATTATCCTGTGGTGACCCCTGGAGTGAGTTATTTTTGTACGTGACACTACACAGCCGATAGAGGGGGGCAGAGTGTAGACGAGTATTTTTTTGTTTAATTTTAATTTTTGATTTCTTGTCATTAACAAATACAATAAATTACTTTATATAATATAGTAAACATGTGAACAGATCTATGGGCTATGTCTGCTGTACTGTATTTGTTTTATTTATTTAGTTGATATATAGTTATAAAAAAAAACAAATGAACAAATAATATCAGCAGTCCGGTTTATCTATGCACCGTTTGATATCTCAGACATTGTGTGTGTGCATGCATGCGTCCATGCGTGTGTGTGTGTGTGTGTGTGTGTGTGTGTGTGTGTGTATGTATGACAAGTGCTAATGTAAACAGACGTGACTGCATGCATCCAATAATCGCACTCAGCATGTGTTCACTGTGCATGTACAAGCTGTGAACTGTTATCATGGTGCTTTTGTGATAGTTTGGCTGTCTGTTTCAGAAAACAAATGTATTATATGCCTGAAAAGACTGTTTGAGTTGCTGTTTGTGTGAGTGAAAGCCGCATCTGCACCTAAAAAGCAGACGTGGCTGCGTGCATGGGAAGATCGCATTTAGATATGATGGCTGTGCATATGTTGTTGTGGTACTTTTTTTGTTGACAATTTGGCTGTTTGTTACATAAAATAAACATATTATGTGCTTGAAAAGACTCTTTGAGTAGTTGAGTAGTTTGAAGAATGACAACCGCTACTAATGTAAACAAACATTTCAGCATGCATCGGAGGAAGATCGCTTTTGATGTATTGACTGTGTGTATAAGATGATGTAAACTTTTTATCGTGGTACTTTGGTGACGAGTTGGATGTATGTATATAAAATAAACGTATTCTGTGGTTTAAAAGACTGTATGAGTAACTGTTTGAGAGAATATAAATTACAGATGCTTGACTAACGCATCTTGTGTCGACGTGAAAGTTAAATTGAATCTGGCAGCTTGTAACGTAGCTGGCTGTTGCAGAAACACATACAGTATGTGTGACGCTACTCTGCGGGGCCCAGTTATTAACCGTCACATATGTGAGATGGTACGTATGAAAGGGTTACTATTTATGTGTGCTTTTTTACAATTTATATATTCATAGATTATTAAATTATTTACTTGTATATATTTATTTGCATCAAAGCTGACATAAAACAGAAGTATTACATAGTTATTTACATCCCCATTTGCTTTATACATTAAACCTATGGCCCTGCAGCAGCAATCTTAGCCTGCTCTGTTTATTTTCAGAGGAAATGAATACATTGGTGCATATTCTAAAGAGCTTCATCCTAAAATATTTATCTCTACCTGTAATGTTCCGTGTAGCCCCCTGCCATGTTTGTACTACACGTCATGTATTATTGAGGGCCCAGGCCCACATTTGAAGGTGAAGAGTGGCTTTTTTAAGTTCTGCAGTGATATTCTGGGATTCTTTTCAATTGAAATGCACTGTCTGCACCACTGAGCATTCATCTCTTTGTTCTGTATGTAAGGAAGCTTGAGGAAGGGAAGTTCTATGAATGGAATGTAGACTAGAGGTCTAAGACCAACCCAGATTTCTAAAAAACGATACTAGCACATTCAGTAGTTTCAGCCTTGAATTTAAAAGACCCCATGAAATAAAAATCTGAGTTTTATTGATTGAGGTCCATGTGTGTTAGTTTTGAGGTCATCTATATGCTTGTGTAATCTTAAAAATTGACAAAATATCAAAATGTTTAGCAAATATTCACATTCAAAACGTACAGTTTTCCTACTCTGGGAAAACAGACCAAAAATATTTATGACTTATCTTATACTCACCACATTTGTGTTCAATAAAATGCTCTCTAGAATGAGAATGTCCCTCTCCCTAATACCATCTGCCATCAACTAGCAAAAGCAAGTAGCTAATCATGGTTCATGGGTGAGATGTAACTAAAGCCTTTTTTTCTTCTTCTTCTTTTTTACAAAATACAATATGTCCCGCCCCACCATTCTGTTTTAATGGGAAATATGTCAACACAGGAAAGAAAACTGCTTTCCTCAAGCAATTTCATGGGGACTTTAAGAGTTAATTCTTGTACATCATCACCATATAAGGAAATTACACAGATTTGTCACTGCAATACTCCATGCTTAAACCATTACATTGGAAAGTCCATGATTTTCACAAAACAGTACATGGGAACAGTTTTAATAGACTTTATAGTGACCCTTTGTTTTTGTTTATATGGTCTAGCTTGCATTCAAACCTAAAAATGAAGTGGAAAGATCTTGTGTAAATAATTCTCTAATGTGGATGAAAGCAAAAAGCTCATAATTTTTTTAAGTCTGCTGCACACCATGTATTGTTTTTATTCCATTATAGCATGTCTGTACAACCAAACTTCAACTTCTTCGAAATCAGATAAGAGAGTCTGAATCAATCTTTTTGGTCAATGCAGTGTAAATACAGGTTTTATTGCCATTTACACAAGATGAGAACAGCACTTATGAGGGAGCACTTGTTTTTATAACATCAGCTCTGCTTCAGAACTTATCATCCTCCCAGATCAACATTTTTTTTTTTTTTCAGTCTGAGAGACATTTTTGGCCGTGTCGACCTCAAAAGAGAGGTTATGTGGCAAGACCCAGGCAGCAACCGAACAGCATGCCGAAGTGTCTGGGGAAAGGCCACAAGGGTCTCTCATGTGCCGCTGTCTGTCAGTGAGAAAAGCTGGTATAGAGATTGGAGAAACAGAGGGATAGGATGGAGAAAGAGAGAGAGGGAGGGAGGACACTGTCAGTAAGCACTCTCTGTGCTGATTCAGGGGAAAGATAAAGGAGTTTTTGGCTTCCCGTCCTGGCACATTACATAAACCGAATGGTCCACAGAGAAACTGTGCTACAGTCAGGGCATCTGCACACAGTGCTGCAGAACAACACAACTCGAGGGACATCCACACCACTGCTGGAGTCCATGAGTCTTCAGCAGTTTTTTTTTTTGGGGGGGGTGTTCTATCTTAGGACAGCATAGGGTCATGTGATACATTTTATCATTTGCATTACATAACCAAATACATTCATAAGCTCTTTCAAGTGTGGTCAAATTGAGCAGTGACTCAAATTTTAAAGCATTGCACTTGCGATGCAAAGGATCGGGGTAGGAGTGCTGAAGAGCACACAAGTCGGCACATCGAAAGTGTCATATAAGCATCACAAAATGGCGTGGTTGCTTCAACAATTGCATTTTTCTTGTCACATTTGCTTTTTATGACACTATCGGTTAGGTTTAAATTTAAGGTTTAGGTTAGGAAGTTAGGTTATCTTTATTTAAAATTCAATAGAGCATTAACTTTATAACTTCACATGTTTGGAAGAAAAATTAATTCTCTTTTGGCAACACTCAGTAGAAATTTCACCTCAGAACTGCCGTGATATGCATAAGGAGCCATGTAATATCATTTTGCATAAATGCCGCCATTGTCACGTAATTTTCATGAGATCAGGCTCTATCAATTGCCTTTAGGCAAAGTTATGACAGTGAATGACAGTCCAGCCTAAAGAAACTGACCACTCACTACAGAGTCTACATTTGCTTGAAATGGATGAACACTGAGTACTAACCAGACGTGACACAATAAAGTGATAAAAGCTATCTCTTCCATGTAAATCTGTGTTTTTGTCCTAACTAACCACGACAAGTGATAAGCTGCAGGACATTTTGCTGGTCACTTAGTTTCTATTTCAGGCAGGTTAGCCCTGGCCAGTTGTACCTCATTGGTCCAAAATCCCGCTCAACATAGCTGTGTATTAAACATAAAATGTGCTCTGATCGGCTGTAATTGTGTCACACCGTACAGCAGTTTTGTGTTCAGTGTGGACTCTGGAAACTTGTCATATTGCGGCTGATTTGGACACGGTGTAAGATCCTGTTCATTTCTGCAGCTTTTCCTATATTTCTACATTGCTATAACCTTTGTACACCCTTATTTCACACAAGGATTATGTGACAGTGTTAATTTTTGTGAGTGTTTTATGAAAGAAATGGGGAAAAACAAGTCCCCTCCCCTTCTTCTTTCTATCCCCCTTTTCCTCACCATACTCTTCAGAAATCAGATGAGGCAGAGTTTTTCCCCATGTGTAAATCAAGCGAGGGGATGTCTATATAGGAAAGCCCTGTAGCCTGGGGGCATCTTGAGACAGATGGCCCCTGCAGAGCTCTGGGATTGTCTCATCAGTCCTGCCCAAGGGACAGACACTGTGTTTATCACGACAGATGAGCACAAGCTACCTCTAAACATTTCATCAATCTCAAAGAAGACTTATGCTGGAATTCAGCTGAAGGCATGGCTGTATATGTTTTTCAAGGTTTAAAACACTAGGTTTATTTACAAGCTGAAGAGGTGCAAAAATACAGCACAGTGGTAAAAGAATATCATTTGATAATTTTTCTTTGAGGTCTATGTGCATATTAATTTGTTGTCTAATCAGACAAATATAGGGATAGCCCGTCCAATAATGTTGTTTCATGGTGTTTCAAAAGTATAACTTTCTCTCTTCCGTGGAGCACAAAAGGACATGATAGGGACTGACAGCCTCAGTCACTATTCACTTTCATTGTATGTAAAAAAGATGCAATGAAAGTGAATGGCGACTGATGCACATTCTGCCTATCATCTACTTTTGTGCTCCACAGAAGAAAAAAGTCATATGGATTTGGAACAACATGACAACATGAGTGAGTAAATGATAAAAGAATTTAAAAATTTTGGGAAAAGTAGACATTTAAAAGGGCAAATAATGATTCAGTTTAATCATGTATTATTAAATAATTAGTATTATTAAAATTTTTAATATTATTATTTAGCAATAATTTAAGATATTTACATTTGTAAGGGTTAATGTCAAGGGCGTAGATTTGGCTTGAACATGGGGGGGGTTACAGTATGAAGAATTTCCATGTTTCCATTGATCATGGTATAAATATTAGGGGGGTTGTACTTGCTTGTTTTTATTATTGGGGGGTTACCTCCCCCCATCCCCCCTGAAATCAACACCCCTGGATAATGTACAGTCAGCCAGTTGTTATCGCAAAATAAACCCTGATCTCCCTGTCGGGTTTATTTTGCGATAACAACCGGATGTCTGCACATTATCCAGCTTATTACATGGCTACAAACCAAATAAATAAATACATTTACATAAAATATTGATTTGCATTGAAATTATGTTATTATGTGAGAAGAAATAAATCGCTGAACAGCTGAAAACCACCTCCTGTTTGGGTCGGAGTTCTGTTGGTGTTTATTTTGTAATTAATGAATGTCTGACTGCTCATTGTGTATCTTATTACAAGACTACTTGCCAAATAAATAAATGCACATAAAACATTGATTTAAGTTTAAATTATTTTATTAGCTTCCCTATAGAGAATGCACAGTGATCAGAGAAGCAGGAAATTTGGCTCGCAATACCTGGATGATACTTGGATGTGCGGTTGTTTGAAATATCCAACCGCTAGATGGCACCATTGACCAATCAGAATCGAGTATTCCAGAGAGCTGTGTAATAAGCAATAATAACTATTATATTTGTTTATTAAATGAATGAATGATGAGTCATAATTAACAAGTTTCTTTCTTTCACAAGCTTAATTTCACTGTTGCTGTGATTCAATTCCTCTACAACAAGCCTAAATAAACAGTATACTCCATATGAAATGACTAACATATGGCCTTGTGTCATAAATATGTTTCCAAATTCTCGGGACAGGTGTTGATGCAGTAGCTCAGCTCCACCTTTCAACTCACTTATCACCAGTGTTGGGGGTAACGCGGTAAAAGTAATGTGTGTTACGTAATCAGATTACTTTTTCGAGTAAAGTAACGCTATATTTATTTATTTTAGACCATAATATCTGAGTTCTTTTTTTAAATAAGTAACTCATTGCTTTTGTACACCTCTCCTTTCCCCGTATTGCGATAAATCAGGAGTAAAAGTGTGCAAACTTCGAGGAGAGGCATGATGGGCATTGTAGTTCTAGAGAGTGGAAGGCTTACTAGAGATGTTCAGTGAAGTTGTAGTATGTGTGTGCATTATGGGCATTGTAGCGTGCGCATGATGGGTATTGTAGTTGAGCAGCCATCATAAACTTTGCCATTGTCATGACAGTCACAGCAATAGTTAAGAAATGTGTTCTCTCGGGGGCCTGGGTAGCTCAGCGAGTATTGACACTGACTACCACCCCTAGAATCGTGAGTTCGAATCCAGGGCGTGCTGAGTGACTCCAGCCAGGTCTCCTAAGTAACCAAATTGACCCGGTTCCTAGGGAGGGTAGAGTCACATGGGGTAACCTCCTCGTGGTCGTGATTATGGGTTCTTGCTCTCAATGGGGCGCGAGGTAAGTTGTGCGTGGATCGCGGAGAGTAGCATGAGCCTCCACGTGCTGTGATCTCCGCGGTGTCATGCACAATGAGCCACGTGATAAGATGGCTGATTGACTGTCTCAGAAGCGGAGGCAACCGGATTGAGGTGAGTAACCGCGCCACCACGAGGATGTACTAAATAGGATAAATAAAATAAAATAAATGTGTTCTCATAAGGCAAAATTTTGTCAAAAATTTTATATTCGGGTAAGTGATACTTTTATTCTCACAATAGATTCATGTACGCTCCATTTAAAAGTGTGTAAACACACAAAAGCCTGGAGAAGTCTTCCCGTGGCCACAGTATGATTATACAGTTACATACAACGTGGAATGATTGCTGACTTTCTGTGCAACCAAATTGCTTTGTTTTAAAGCTGCCCGTAACTTCTTCTGTAGGATCAGTTTGCATCAGAACTGCTCTGTTAAAGCATTAAACATTCAACATTCGGTTGAGTTAAACGTGATTGATTCATGTGTAAATACACACTGCATTAAAAAATCAGTAAACACGTTTAGGCAGAGGGATTATATGACTAGGCTTCCACTGGCCACGGCATGATACACTGGGTGAAATACTCGCTTAATTCACTGACTTGTGCAGCTGAACTGCTCTGTGTTAGAGCTCCCCATAACTGGGAGAATGGGATGAGAAAAGCTGACTCTGGATCAGCAGCTGCGAGCAACGTACTACATGGTGTGTGTATGCAGACAAAATGTCTTAATTTCTTAAAATATGCAACATTTTTGTTCTATAATAAACAAGTAATTTGATTCGTGAAACAAAGTTTTGAAGACATTTTGGTAGCATTAAAAATGATTCCATTCAATTTGTATCAACATGCGCGTTTGCAGTTGTATGCGATCAACCAGTGGTGTCTGTACGAACCGTGGATCAGCTAAAAACAAGCGTGCACTGAGATGACTTAAGTGAAAAATATTCATTTTTTCATCATACTTATTCCTTGAACATGTTAGGTTGGCATTCCCCACAGAATTTTATCCTGACTTCTGAAAATCATCTCAAGTTGACTTTGGCATTGTCGATGGGCACCACATATGATGACATATGATTCAGGTTCAGATGTTGAATTTTGCTGCTTTAGGTAAGACAGTGGTTATTCTTCATTATTCATGTTGGCTGCCATGTCGATGGAAAAACAAATCATGCATATTCCAGTTATTTAGTAGTTTGTTTAATATGTTGTTTTGGCATGAGTAGCTAGCATGACCTGTAATGTCTCTAGATATCTCTTGTATTTGTATTGAATGCATAGCAGAAGAGAGAGTGGCAGTGAGAAAAAAGTAACACAAAAGTAACGTAACGCTTTACTTTCCATAAAAAGTAACTTTTAAATTAATTAATAAAAATATTAATTTAATGCAATATTCTAACGAGTTACTTTTAAAAATAACTTTACCCAACACTGCTTATGACATTTCAAATGGGTCAGCTTGAAAGGTGCTCTTTATCTTAACAAGCAGCCTTCATTCAACAAGTTGCTAATATCTTGTGTGTGTTTTTCCCTGGAATAAACAGGTCAATTTTAATGAGCTCAAGCTCCGTTTATGAAATTAGACTTGTCCTCTAGACAGACCCCAGAGAGCTGCAGACAGTAGCGGCAGACTCTGTAAAGGTCACGTTGTTTTATTTTCATTTTCTTGACCTAATCATTGATATGTGATGTGGAATCTCTCATTCTGGTATTTACTGTTATCGTTAATTATTGTTCAAGCTTTTGATATGTTTATAGAACTTTTTCAGCGGCTGGAATTATATTTCCCATTAATTTTCTCCATTTGCATTTCAGAGCGTTCTAAGCCTTAAAGGAAACTAATCAGCCCTGAGATAATTACTATAACAATTTGATCTCTATTAAGATGGGAAGTAACTACTGACTCCATTAAACATTGCAGAGGAACTAGGGTTTTTACAAAAATCAGTTTTTTTTACGTATTGTTTTTGTATTTTTGTATTAATTGTTCTGAATACATTTCTTATATATGATATTGTAACAGACCAGGTTCTTAATGTGGAAAGGAGGAAGCAGGGACCGGGAGAACAATCCATGTCAGACATTTAATGAACATTTTCAGTGTATAACAAAAGCTTGCTTTTCAGCATCACATTCAATACACGTGCTGCTTTTCAGCAGACATGTTCAACATAAAGACACACACAGACAGACAGCTTCGTGCGTCTCTCTCTCTCCCTCTGGTGTCCCCGGATCCTCCTTTATCTCTCTCCCGCTGATTGGGCAACTCAGCGCTGGACATGCATCCTCACAACTGGGCCATGCCCTCCTCCTCGTCACAAATATACAGTAAGAACAAATTTGCTAGGTAGCTGCACTGCTGTGGAGATTGTCATGATTCCCTTTTCATGGTAACAAGGGCTTCTTTTATTGGCATATCTCGCCTTAGGATTGTGGGTTGTGTTTTACTTTACACCAAGAATCCACCATTTATTTGAAAATGTTAAAATAATAAAAATTGGAAATGACAACTGACTTATGGCTTCTTCAGAAGCATATACCATCACTTCACTACCTCAGAGCTGTTCGTGCATTCTATTTGTCTCGGACGTCGGAGCTCCGAGTTATTTTCCGAGTTCCGAGACTGGAACTGACAAATGGAATGCCCCCCGATGTCAGAATTCCTACTCGGAAAGTCGGACGAACACAGAGGACCCCGAGTTCAGAAAGCAAGATGGCTGCGAAGAGCATCGACTGTAGTATGCTGTGGGTTTAAAGTTTTTTTTAGCACTTTTTGTCTTTTTTGTGTCCAATTTAGTAAGTCGTATACACAATACTGTATTACTGTTGCCGTTAGGCATGTTGCTACAATCCTGTTATGCGTGAATTACCGCGTAATGTGTTGTTTATAAACTGGTACAGCTAAAATTGGCTAGGTCGCTGCTAACAACAACAATGGTCGCTGCTGCTACAAGAACAATGGTCAGTGTTGCTACAACAACACTGCCTAACGTTACGAACCGTAAAACCATTTACACATAAACCCCATTAGGCAAATTTATATTGCAAATATACATTTGTACTTCCATAGGGCATTGCCCTTTGTTTACACCGCTGGTTCAATTAAAATGTGGTTGAGATGTCTCAAGATGGTGCCGAGTATGGCTGCTGTGTTGCGAGCTCCGACACAACATTGTAGTTTTTTGTTTGTTTTGTTTACAATTCTTATGTTTTTTGTCTTGGATGTTGTCTGCCTTATTGTCTACGACAAACAAACACTTTTGGACATTGGTTCTGCAATTACACACCGTAAACCAGACTTCAAATTACTCAATGCCGACCCGCTGTTTACAAACAGGCCAGCGGAGCCCTTTGTCTGGGCAGCCCGGCCGCGGAAACGCAAAAGGAAAAGGGGAAACAGAGCCGGCGTCCTCATCAGAGTAAGACGTCACGAAAATCGACCCCCGCTACCCAGTATTCTACTGGCAAATATTCAGTCTCTGGACAACAAGCTCTGCGAGCTGAGAGTGCGGATCTCTTTCCAACGAGAGATAAGGGACTGCTGCATTATCTGCCTTACAGAAACTTGGATGTCTGCGGAGATTCCAGACTCAGCCACTGAACCCGTGGGTTTATCCGTGCACCGAGTGGACAGAGCGAAAGACCACTCAGGTAAAAGCAGAGGTGGTGGTGTATGTTTTATGATCAACAAATCCTGGTGTGATCAGAGGAACGTACATTCTATCAAGTCTTTCTGCTCTCCTGATCTGGAATTTCTCATGCTTCTGTGTCGACCATTCTGGCTACTGAGGGAATTCACAGCAGTCATTATCACTGCTGTGTACATCCCGCCACAAGCTGACACAGACCGGGCACTCAAGGAACTATATGGGATTATAAGCAAGCAGGAAACCGCGCACCCTGAGGCCGCATTCATTGTGAACGGGGACTTTAAGAAAGCCAATCTCAAATCAGTCGCACCAAAATACCACCAACACATCAGTTTTAACACACGAGGGGACCAGGTTTTGGACCATTGCTACTCTCCCTTCCGGGATGGCTACAAATCCCTCCCCCGCACACCATTTGGCAAATCGGACCACTCTTCCGTTCTGCTTCTACCCTCTTACAGGCAGAAACTGAAACAGGAAGCACCCACCCTCAGAACGATCTTGTGCTGGTCGGACCAACCAGACTCTACGCTTCAAGACTGTTTTGATCACGTGGACTGGGAGATGTTCCGGTCCGCCTCTGATGATGACATTAAGCTTTACGCTGATAGCATAACGTGTTTCATCAGAAAGTGTGTAGAGGACGTTGTTCCAACCAAAACAGTACAGATCTATCCGAACCAGAAACCTTGGATTAATAGCGATGTTCGCGCGGCACTTGATGCGTGGACCTCCGCTTTTAATTCCAGGAACGCGGAGGAGCATAAACAAGCCAGTTATGCCCTCCGAAACATCAGTACAGGAACAAGATTGAAAGACAGTTCAACACCACCAACTCTAGAAGCATGTGGCAGGGAATTAATATCATCACAGACTTTAAAGGGAATAAAAACTCTGCCGTGAACACTGCTGCCTCTCTCCCGGATGAGCTAAATACTTTTTATGCTTGTTTCGAGGGAAATAACACTGCCCTCGCGGAGAGAGCTCTCGCGGCCGAAGCTACAGAGGTTAGTTCACACTCCGTCTCTGTAGTGGACGTAACCCGATCCTTCCGACAGGTGAATATCCGTAAAGCCACGGGTCCAGACGGCATTCCGGGCCGCGTCATCAGAGCGTGTGTGAACCAACTGGCTGGTGTTTTTACGGACATTTTCAACTTTTCCCTCTCTTTGTCTGTAGTCCCCACATGCTTTAAAACGTCCACCATTGTGCCTGTTCCAAAGCAATCCAAAATTACTTGTTTAAATGACTGGCGTCCTGTTGCTCAGACCCCCATCATCAGCAAATGCTTTGAGAGACTAATCAGAGATTACATCTGCTCTGTGCTGCCTCCATCACTGGACCCATTGCAGTTTGCTTACCGCAACAACCGCTCCACTGATGATGCCATTGCATCTACAATACACACTGCTCTCTCCCACCTGGAAAAAAGAACACTTATGTGAGAATGCTGTTTGTAGACTACAGCTCAGCATTCAACACCATAGTGCCCTCCAAGCTTTATGTGAAATTCCGGGCTCGGGCTTAAACAGCTTGCTGTGCAGCTGGATCCTGGACTTCCTGTCAAGCAGACGCCAGGTGGTTAGAATAGGCAGCAACATCTCCTCATCACTGACCCTCAACACTGGAGCCCCGCAGGGCTGTGTTCTCAGCCCACTCCTGTATTCTCTGTACTCACATGACTGTGTGGCAACACACAGCTCCAATGCCATCATTAAGTTTGCTGATGATACAACGGTGGTAGGTCTGATCACTGACAATGATGAAACAGCCTACAAAGAGGAGGTGCACACTCTGACACACTGGTGTCAGGAGCACAACCTTTCCCCTCAACGTCAGTAAGACAAAGGAGCTTGTGGTGGACTTCAGAAGAAGAGAAAGAGAACACAGCCCCATCACCATCAATGGAGCACCAGTGGAGAGAGTCAGCAGCTTCAAGTTCCTGGGTGTCCACATCACTGAGGAACTCACATGGTCAGTCAACACTGAGGCCGTTGTGAAGAAGGCTTATCAGTGCCTCTTCTTCCTGAGACGGCTGAGGAAGTTTGGAATGAACCGCCACATCCTCACACGGTTCTACACCAGCAATGTAGAGAACATCCTGACTGGCTGTTTCTCCACCTGGTACGGCAATAGCACCGCCCACAACCGCAAAGCTCTGCAAAGGGTGGTGCGAACTGCCAGACACATCATCGGAGGTGAGCTTCCCTCCCTCCAGGAAATATATACCAGGTGGTGTGTGAAAAAAAGCTCAGAGGATCATCAGAGACTCCAGCCACCCGAGTCATGGGCTGTTCTCACTGCTACCATCAGGCAGGCGGTATCGCAGCATCAGGACCCGCACAAGCCGACAACATGACAGCTTCTTCCCCCAAGCAATCAGACTTTTGAACTCTTGATCTCTCATGATCAAAATACATCAGCACTGCACTTTATTAATCTTATTATCTCACACCGGACGGTCATAAAATATATTCTCTCTTAACAACACACTAGCAACTGACTATCAGCTGACAGCCTGAATGTCAATACAGTACAATACAACCTACTGTATATTTTATATATACTATATATACTATTTTTTTTTATTGTATAATGTGTATTCTATATTGTGTGTATTGTATACTGTACATTGTATGTTATTATTTGTATATTGTGTTGTGTGTAATTATGTGTATATTATATTTTAAATTGTGTTGTGTAAATCTGACATCACTGTCACGACTACTATGTTGCTCGGAACTGCACCCAAGAATTTCACACACTATTGCACTTGTGTATATGGTTGTGTGACAATAAAAGTGATTTGATTTTGATTTTGATCATATACACGGAAACATTAACATACCTTCTCCGCTTTCTGTCATCTTCCTCGAGGTCTCTTAGGTGAAGGACATACTTATTTTGTAGCTCTCTGTACTCCAAAAGAGCTAGTGCAACAATTACTTTCCTGGAGGCATCCATCTTTTTTTCTGACTTGTCGTGTTGTGTGTAATGGAACGCATCCAACTCGGATTTCTTGTTTTTTTTAACGGATATGACGTCGATCCGAGTCCTGAGCTCCGACTTCCGAGACAAATGGAATGCAGCATTATTACTGAAATCAATTTCACTATGGAAATTTTGAATAGCATTTTTACTTCCATAACCCCAACTGTTGAGCACTGTTGTATGCATGTGTTGTTTTAGCAGTAACATGGTTGCTTGGCATTGGGGTATCCATTAGCTAACTGAAAATAGTCAATAGCTGCTTTCATATGGTTGCTACAAAATTATGTGGTTGCCTTCCATACATCTGTTTTATCAGTGCAACCACACTTTTTGAAAGTTGAAGCATTAAATGTTCCCTATCCAATCCAAACAAACACTTTACTGATATTCATGTTGGCTTCTTACAAAATGTGTATCCCCAGCATCCATCCCTCTTTATGAGGCTCTCAGGCCCTCTCTACTATTAAGATAATATGTGACTGACATGATTTACTTACAAAAATATCAACAGATTGGATCTGAAAGCTCCGCTGTATGGGCAGCTCTGGATTTTAATTTGGTTATGAAGGCAATTGGCTGCAAGCAGGTTGTATATTTCAAATTGTAATAAAGAATGGACAGGCTGGGGTGCATGCCACAGCTTTAAGTCTAGCAGCCATTACAGCTTGCGGGAAGTCATTTAAACTAAAAAATAACTCACATTGATGACCTGTGCTGCTGTTCATCACCCAGACTTTGTTAGTGTCTCAATGAGGGACCAAGAGGGCGATGTGCACCCAGCTTGTTGAAACACAAATATGATTAAAAAACAGTACATGGAAACAAAGAATTTTACACTGTGAAGAAAATGTAGACACTGTAAATAGTATATTTTACAGCTTTTTGATTAAAAGTCATGGTGATTACCACCAAAAATAATTGTCCCTCCTTTTCTTTAAAAAGGCAAAAATCAATGTTACACAGGCACTTAGAATGCAAGTGAATGGGGCAAATTTCTGGAGGGTTTAAATATAGAAATGTGAAGCTTATAATTTTATAAAAGCACTGCTTTTTAACATTCTTCTGTTAAAACTTGTGTATTATTTAAGCTGTAAATTATTTTAAATCACTGTTTTTATGGTTGTTTTAGGGTTTACAGCATTACATCCTCATAGCAATGAAGTATTAAAATTGGATATAACATTACACAAGAATGGTAGGTAAATTTATCACACCAAAATCATGTTAACACACATATTGTTTATGTCTAGTGGCTATAATTTTGAAATAGTGAGTATTTTAACGTTTACGAATTGGCCCCATTCACTTCCATTGGTGGTGCCTCACTGTAACCTAAATTTTTGCTTTTTTTGTAAGAAAAGGAGGGACAAGTCAAAATAAATTTTTGTGGTAATCAACATTATGCCACAAATGCTGTCAGTTGACCTCAACTTGTACTGATCACAAAATATTTCTTTAAGACCTCTACGTCTATAGTGCAGTGCTTTGTGATGCATCATATACACTTCAGTGGGCATGGCTGTGAAGTTTTGGTTTTTTTAGGCATAAGAGGGTTGCCAAAATTGCATGTGCAAAGCACAAGCGATAAATGAAGACAGCCCGGTTAATAAGACATTGAGATGTTGGTAGCTAGTGTAATGAGCTGTATGCATAGACGATTTCTGTTCTTGCAGCTGGGTGCCCAAAATGATCGAGAGGATCCAGGATACCTACTGGACAGTGAAGGATAATGCTTAATGTGACAAAGTTTAAAGTTTTTACAAATAGTAAGAGAAGGATTCAGACTTAAATAAAAAGATTACTTATGTCAGATTAATTTGAAGTTATGATTAAAACGCCTACTGCAACTGCAGTTTTCAGCAAACATTAAGAAAAGTGAGAGAGTGAAGATGCAGTAAATAACCAATATGCAGCATTTCAGCACCACTGGAAATGAACAGCGACTGATCAAACACAAAGGATAGACATACAGTATATTTATACTAGATTGTGAAAAAACTGTCTGACTGTATCTCTGAAATCAGAAGCATAGTAACTATGTCCATTTTGGATGTCCAGTAGCCAATACCTATAGTCTATGACATGCTCTTTATAGGCATGGAAAAGGTGGTTTCCAAAGGAAAGGACTAATTGGATGTAGGCTCCTTTAAATTATAGAGAATGCAAGTAAGTATATTTAATCATATTGCTCTACTGACATACAATATCATGTATTAACTGTAATAGTCAGGGACATAGTTTCATGTTCCACTGTGATTCCAGAGACATGCACTCACCTGCTGTTGGAATCCACAAACTGCAAATGCACAGACTGAGTTTAGACTTTCACAGACGTCCTAATTACTTATTTCTCACAAAAATAGC
This sequence comes from Myxocyprinus asiaticus, assembly GCF_019703515.2. Taxonomy (NCBI): domain Eukaryota; kingdom Metazoa; phylum Chordata; class Actinopteri; order Cypriniformes; family Catostomidae; genus Myxocyprinus; species Myxocyprinus asiaticus. The sequence continues at coordinate 20,463,684 of NC_059368.1, forward strand.
AAATAAGTTAGCAACATGAAAATTGCACTTGGATTTAGAGTTTTCAAGAAAATTAGATAAGACTTAGAGGTCGTAGCGCATTGTGCTGCACCTTATGCAAAAATAGAGCCCTATATCCTTTGACCCTTACCTTTTTCATAGTAATTTTTCATATGTAATTGTGTTTTTTATTTATCACAGCATAAATTCAACGTATCGATGAAAGTGGTGATGCACCAATTAAATCTGGAATATTTACTATTATATTCTATTGTAAAGGAGTCATGTCTAACACTTTCAAAATACAATTGTTTTGGGGGGAAAAGATTATGAATGATTATATTTTCATCTTGAATTAAACAAATACTTCCTCTGTGATTTTATCATCCATGCATCAGAGGGTTAAACATCTATGGCTTTCATTATTTTAGTTTTTATTATTTCCAGTTAGAGTGTTATTCATATACACAAAAGGAGCCATATACTCCAAGCCCATGGTCTCAAATCGTAACTGATTTCTTTCCCATTTTGTCTTTCAAACATCTACTTTCCCATTTTGTTTCAATTTACATTTCAATTCACTTAGTTCACATCTTCATAAACCCTGAGATGTCTGCAACACAAGTCCTCAACTTTACAACCAGATCAATAGCATCCTCACTCTGAGCAGAAATAGTAATCTGAAGCTTTGTATTGTCTTTTACAGGAAACCCTTACGAAAAGAAGAAAATGGCACCAGCCGAGGGGAGTATGCCATGAGCTCACGCTGTAAACAGCAGGTAGTGGAAACCAACAACACTGGAGTATAGTGCCCATTCTAAAGCAAGTTATATACAGTGGAAACTCTGTATCCCATAGCACCACCATCTCTCTAAGTTTATGAGATGGACACAAGGCGTACTATGAACTATAAACCACATGGCTGCCCTATTTGGGATATAATACTGTTTGAAATGTTTTGAAAAAAGTGTAAAGATAATGACTGACATGGGTATAAGCAAGTATAAGCAGGTTTTGAGGAGACATGGATACCCTTAAGAGATGCTGGCCGCTGCACAAGTATAATGGGACTCATCCTGTCGGGCCCCCAAGGCCCCTCTGAGGACAATGTACAACACCAACAACAAAATAAACGCATGCACTTTCTGTTGAATGCAAAGATGTTTTGAAATTCCTGTCTTCTCTAGTCTTTTACTCTATCTCTGAAATGTCCCTCATTAAACATTAAGGGTTCTCTCATCTCATGTAGATTATCTAAGTGTTTAGTGGTAAAAGTACCACATTGGCCCATGTTTTGGTATAATCTGTTAATGTGCCCAAATGGATTGGTTCATCCTGCACTTTGTGTACCAATATATAAGACAAGAAGAATTTTTTTCCCTAAAATCACTTGCAAAAATGTATTGCTTTTATTGTGTTACTATGCAATCGGAAAGGATTGAAATGTTGAGGTGCATGTTATTCATTCAAAAATACAATGCTAGCATTTGCATTGGGAATTGTTAGTGCTAATTCTAGTCTTACCATTCTAGACATAGATTTCTATAAACATACATTTTAAAGAGGCTAAATAATGGGGTATGTAGACCACTTTATAAATACATGCAAAAGAAAAACACAGATATAATAGATATTTTAATAATATTCAACATGTCTGTCTTACATTATATACATTTTACACACAATTTTGAACAATTGATATCAGTTTAACTTCCAGTATCTGTCTGTTCAGTTGAAATGAAACAGAAATGACATTTTGTTTTTTTCTATACTACAACACAAACCATTTTTTGGATGCAACAAAGGCTATGTATAACATTCCTCAGTCATTTCTACAAAACAGAAAACTGTACGGTTAATATAACAGACAACAGTGCACTAGTATGCAGTGTTACCAAACTGGATTTGATTATCATTTGTGGTCTGTTGTCCAGCTCTTTGAGTCCTGAGTATGCTTACAAACTATTTTAGATTCACATTAAGTCTCTGAGTCATCCAAACAAAAGTCTTCTCTCCTTGACCTTTGTTGGAAACTCTTAACATGCGCTTTTGATATGACTGTTTATAAGCAATTATTGCTTATATTTTTAAAGTCATTATTACTGTTAGGTCATGTGGGTTAGTGTTTGCTCATGGAAAAGAGATGTAGGCTAATGCATCAAACAAGCATAAACCTAAAAAAAAACAACATAACTTTTTTTTTTTTACATTTTAGCTTGTTATATCACATTTAATCAGGGCCTCTGCATTTTGTTCATTTCAATATTTTTCATCAGCACGGTACTGTATATCAAACCAATGCTCATATTTACATGTATATATAAATATGTTTTTGTACACAGGAGCTTGTTGTATTTAGAAAATCCAAACTAGTGATATAACAGTGCTGCATTGTGCATACATAGTAACACTGAGCAATGAGTCACAAGCTTTTGAAGTGTACATAATGTACAACCTTGTGTAAACCAACATCCCTTCTTTAGCATATTCTGTAAAACATTCTCACAACAGACATCTAGTCACAAGCCTGTTCAAAAAGATATATGTACTGAAGCTTTATGTGTATTATACTGTAAAAAGGTACTCAGAATTGTATTGCATGAATGTACATATCAATATTTGCCTTCTTGACAGTCTATCGTGTGTACAGAGTAAGAGAAAATCTATATAGGGATAAGTATAAGTCGATGTGTTGTCAGAACAGAAGTGTTATTGTTTGTCTGGAACAAGCCATTAATGTATATTTGAGTAATCAGAGGTTGTTGCACAATGTATGCATCACATACCAAAATGTAAACAATTATTTATTGTGCATTGAACTAATTTAATTGCAACTTGCTGACTTTTTTAGTTTTAAATAAAATTGTACTACTGAATCATATCTGGTGCTTATTTGTCTGCAAAGATAATGGATCTCCATCATAATTTAAATTACAAGCATAATTTCGTAATCCTGCACAAATTACACCAGAGAATTAGTACACAGCTGTGATATACTGTACATGTCTGCTTTTCCAGTCTAAAAACAAATACTGTACTTTTGCCAGAGTCTGAAGCTACTTCAAATGGAGTTTCTTTTTTATTTACTGATACTGATATTAATATATACAGTAAATACATACTGAATCTGGTGATTCTTTTTTTTTTTTTTACTATTCAAGTGATTTGTCACTTGAATTTTATCAAAGTTTTGCTCTTATTACATAGTTTAGACCATCACCTTATATTGGTCAGCCTTGGAATTTTATTCTATACTCTATATAATTATGATATAAATTTGTCGTTTTTGTTCAAGGGTTAGCAAAAAATTCAGTAAACCTACTTGTCATTCAAGTACTGTCAGAGCATACATTTATTGAAGTGTTAAATCAGGGAAAAATTGCAGGGGGGAAATGTTGTTGACTGGGTCCTGTCTGCTGACAGACCTTACTTGACACGTAATTTAGAAAAGTGGAATATCAAGATGTCTTTTCTGTAAGAACCGCAGTGTAAACATGTATTTTCTCTCAATGTTGCCAGATAAATTACCCAGTGAGGAAAAGAATGATGAATTGCCTGGAGAAACTGAGGGTCGAATAGGCTGTTAGTCAGTCACATTTACGTGAAAAAGTTTATGCTTTACGCTATTTACTCTGTCAATTAGTCAGGCATCAGTGAAGCTTCATGTCAGTCAAAGTTATGAGTTCATGGCTGCATATTATACAGAGCTTCTTCAGACCCTTAACCAGATATCTCAGTTTATTGCATTACGATTCCTACATTTGTTATCCGAGATATATATATTATATTAATATTATTATTATTATTATTATTTTTTTTTTTTTTTTTTTTGTGTGTGTGTGTGACATTGCTTTATTATGGAACATTTTATAGGAAAAAACACACAAATATATTGTATGCATAAGTTTGTCCCTGTATTGCAGAAGCTCAAAGTTTAAACATATGGCAAATAATTGCCTTTATAAGGACACACTTGCCTTATAACTGGCTTATTTGAATCATTAAAAATATTTTCTGGATAAAACCTCACAATTTATCAACGTTTCGGTTGTAAGTCTGGGAGTCTAAATACAGCAAGGCACTGAGTACTAACACACTCTATGCGTGTTCAGGTTTTGCCTATGTTGTGTGGACCAGTGAATTCATCAACAAGTTTCTGTACATGTACAGAGTAGAGGTCCCTGCCCTCCAGGCAGCCATGCATTGGCCGCTGGCAGAATAAGGAGTTGCTTCTCTCACCTCTTCTGCTTGACTAGGGTTCAGTTTCAAAGCTTTCTTATAATCGCCCTCTATAACAGGTGACCCAGTATTAATGCAGTGTTGATGTTGTTTTAGCAATGATTGGACACCCAGAACCACATCAAGTCATAAGAACGTTCCTTGAGAGGACAGAATATAGCATACTTACACAAGCCCTTGAGCAACCAAAAATCCACACAACTAGGGACTCACACACTAGGGAGTAAATCAGTAAACCTGGAAAAGAGGGAAATTCAGGTTTAAAGGGATAGTTCATGCAAAAAAATTAATTCTGCCTATTTTTATTCACCCACATGTTGTTTAAAACCCAAATTACTTTTTCTTCCTTGGAACACAAAAAGGAGATGTTAGGCAGAATGTTAGCCTCAGTCACCATTCACTTTCATGGCATCTTTTTCCATACAATGAGAATGAATGGAGACTGAGGCTATCAGCCTCTAACATTCTGCCTATAGCAACTTGTTGTTGGTTGTATGTTAGGGAACATCAGAATGTTAGCCTCAGTCACCATTCACTTCCATTGTATGGAAAAAGATGCCATGAAAGTAATGGTGACTGAGGCTAAATTTCTGCCTAACATCTCCTTTTTGTGTCCCATAGAAAGAAAGGGACTATTTAGGTGTAGTACATGTGAATAAGGGAGGCGTTTCTAAATAAGAGAAGCTGGAAGAACTGTTCTGTAACTTCTCCATCAGACGTGCCATTTGAAGATAATGCAATGAGACGGCTGGGGCCATTTAGAGCACTGATGCATCTCTTCTCCACCGAGACTTGACTTACACAGGAACAAAGCCAACCCGACAGCCTGTAAATCGCTCTCCTCAACTCCTGTTCATGGGAGGAGAGAGAGTGAGTGGGGTCCACTTATAAACAACACAAATCTATAGATATATATGACTTCCCCATGACAGCTCTGTAATCAATGATATAAGCTGCCACACAACTTACTATGGACACTATTTCTCAACAGCTAGATTAAATTATACTTTGCACACTATGCATACACAATATTTGTGTATAAAGTTAAAATAAGAAAACAAAATATAAAAGAGAGGAGGAAAGAAAATGATAGCTCTCACTGTGTAAGTGTGCAATTATTTTCAGGATTTGTAGCACTGCATTTAGCCCGAGCTGGGTCAATAACAAACTCAAGCATGGCTCCCAAGCATTGGCACAGCTGAATCGAAGGACTTTTGGGCCATATGGATCAACTGAAATGGACTGGAGGGGATAATCCTTCTGCTTTCCACCATAAGCAAAACCAATGCACCACCACTAATGCGGCTGCGCACATTTGCATTTCACTGGTCTAAGCCACAGAGTCAAGAACAATAACAACAATATCTGCAGAAAAATGTGCCTCTCTTTTCTGAAGATTTTTTTTTTTTTTTTTTTTTCAGACTTAAAAGAGTTCAAGGGTGAGAAAGCCAAAGACAGTGGTTTCTGTTGTATTAAAGGGATAGTTCACCCAAAAATGAAAATTCCCCCATCATTAATCAACTTCATTATGTTCTAAACCTGTAAGACTTTCTTTCTTCAGTGGGATACAAAAAGGAGATTTTAGGAAGTATGTTAGTCTCACCATTCACTTTCATTGCATTCTTTTTTCAAACAACAAAAGTCAATAGTCTGAGGCAGCCCCTACTATTCTGCCAAACATCTCCTTTTGTGCTCCATGGAAGAAAGTAAGTCATATGTCCTTAGAACAACAAATGTTTACAGAATTTTTATTTTTGGGTGAATTATTCACCCAGAGGGTAATGGTGTAATGTAACTAATGAAGTTTTATATACCTATTTTCTATATTTGCTTATTTGGTATGAGCCATACTCTGCAATTATTCTGAATTCATTCTCACAAAAGGAACAAATGGTTTTGTTTCTGCAAGTCACAGGTTTATCGTATAAATGCTGCTCTGGTAGAATATAGCACAAGGTGCTCCTTAACAGATGTTCTCATCAAGCAGAAAATAACTGCCCAACAAAAGCCCTTGATCCAAAAATAACACACCATCCACTGTACCAACATTGTGGTTAAGCCCAGAGTAAGTTAGAAAAATGGCACTGTTGTCTTTTACACAAAGGCTCCATCTGCTGGGTGTATAGAGAAACCAAAAGATCTCTTAAAGGGTAAAGATTTACCTTTTTCTTAAAGGAAAAAAAAAAAAAAAAAAAAGACATGCCACATCACTTTAATAAAACACTTGACATATGTATGTTAATTTATGTTGACCACTGGGGCAGATGACTCTGCAACATATTGTATCTTTAATTTCTAAACCTCTTTGAATGGATTTGATATGTCTGCTTTTTTCATATCACAAATCTACATACAGAGCCTTAAGCAAACCCAGCAATTGGTACAGTGAAATGTTGATAATAGCATTTATCTCTCTTTTGAAGCTGTGATAATGGCAAAGCAGTATCACCAATGATATTTTTTTTCTTTCTTTTTTTTTTCTTTCTTTTCTTTTTCTTTTTTTTTTTCTGCTAAGTCTTTATGCTGGCTCTGAATTATATTAAACAAAACTATATAAGGCATAGCATAAGACAGACTGAGAAAAGATGAGAAAGACACCGGATGAGGGGATTCAAGAGGCTACTGTTAAAAATAACACTGCTTCACTTATTTTCCTACTGGTCAAATCTTTTTTTTTTGTTTTGTTCCTTTTTTTTTTTTTTTTTTTTTTTTTTTTTTTTTTTCTATATTTATAAAATATTAAGAGGACTATTTTTAGGTTTTATTTTGAGAATAGAGGTCCACAATGAAAACAATCTGATGTATTATTCAGCTGGCTAAATTTAGAGGAACTATATTAAGATGGGGCACTTAGGCTACGGTCTGATGGCACTGTTCCGTGTGCTATTAATATTCAGCCACTCAGACATGATGAAGACATTGGGGAATGCCCCTAGAGGTGGATGCAGTTCATTTAGGGGTGTGTCTGTCTATATGTGTGTGTTGCGTTAATTTTTATAGTAATGTTTCATACACTGCCTTGACTAGACCTGGTGTTCAAAGAGCATTGCTATATTTCATCTAATCTCTCTTTAAATTCCCCAACTTTATACACAGAGACAATGAAATAAATGATAGGAATTTGTTATAGAAACTTCATACTCATAAAGGAAATATTCTTTATATAATATCTTTACAACATTCTTTAAAATATATTTTTAGATATTATAAATATAGCTATTTGCTGTCATGTTTTTGCCTATTTTATGACTTTTTGAAAAATAAACAATGCTTGTTCTATGATGTAATTAAAGACATACTGCTCATTCTATCACATTGTAATCACATAGGCTATTCTTAGTTTTAGACCTTCTTAGTTTAGTCCCACCCTGAAAAGAAATTATGTACAAAAAAAGAACCTGAAAGAAATCTTTTTTAAACTTCATGTTTTTTTTTTTTGTTTGTTTTTTAGACCATCCTTCTTAACACATTCATTGTTATATAGCAGCCACAGTGGATATGTTACTGAGTTTATAATTCAGTGTTGTAACCTAGCACATCATCTATACTGTATATTAAAAATGTTTGTACTGTTTCATATGTATTTTAGATTTGTATATTTGTATTTCACAGGATACTTTTCCAGGACAAAGTGCAGGGCAACATAGCTACTGTCACCACAGTGCTCACTACATTCATCCATCCATCAAAAGTTGCAGAAATACTTGCAAATCTCAGCTATTCTGTGCGCAGTGTAGTTTCTATCACTACCAGTGTTAGACCACAAGAGTGCACTAAATTCTCAATGTAATTTCTGTTTGCTAGAGTTTTCTGCCCTGCTAAAGTGTGTGACATATAAAATAAGGGTTGTCAAGCGTAACTGTTTTATCAGCTTCACCTTTTCCCTTATTTTAAATTCTGCTTCTTATGGCATCTTGATGTAAATAGCTCTTCCATATAGAATCTCAACACAAAAGTGCATTCCTTTGACAGAATGCCATAGACTTTCCCCTTGAGAAATGTTTCTGTGCTGAGGATAGTGTCAAACCATGATGACATCTTAAAGTATGCATACTTCCTTTTTAATTTGGTTATTTGCTGGTATGTTTTCATTTCTAAATCAATTTCTGCTCATAAATAAAAAATATTAATAAAAATAAAAATCCTATTTCACATTTTGTTGTTATTACAGAACTTTTTACGTCAAACGTTGTGTCACTTTTCTATTAAAGATAGAAAATTGGTATTGAATTGGTCCATTTTGATGGGACCATAATGAAACTCCATGAAGAATAGCTTATGAGTCATGGGTATCTCCCACATCCCATCTTCAATAACAAGAAACAAGAAATAAATGAAAATGGGGTGAAAAAGGTCTCAAAAATGCATAAACATTTGCAACCACTAAAATTATCATGAACATCCAATTAAATAAATATAAGGGATCCTACAGTGTGGGAAATAGTGAGCCTTGTGACACCTTAAATGTGTGTATGTCCTCATGGCGAACACAAATACAAACACACACACCCCAGGAGACCATTTCATGCAGAGCTCACTCATTTATCATGCATAACACTGCACACACACTCACACCACAGTGGTCACGTATCTTCTATCCTGCTCATCCTCGCCTTAAAGGCATAGTTCACCCAAAAATGAAAATTCTCTCATCATTTACTTACCCTTATGCCATTGCAGATGTGTATGGCTTTCTTTCTTCTGCAGAACACACTAAGAATAGTTCAGTTCTGTAGGCTCATTCAGTGCAAGTGAATAGTGGGCAGAAATTTGAAGGTCCCAATATCACACAAAGGCATCATAAAAGTAATCAATACAACTCTAGTGGTTTAATCAATGTCTTCTACAGTGATCCAATCGGTTTTGGTTGAGAACAGACCAAAATGTAATTCCTTTTTCACTATAAATCTTCATAGCAGTGTCCTTGGCGATCATAATTTCAAGCTCGATTGCACTTCCTATAGCGCCATCTAGCACTCTCCGCATGCGTCAAGCACTAGGAAGTGTAATCTAGCTTGAAATCATGATTGTGCCTTAGAGACTGCAATGGCAAAATGTCCAGTAAACAAAAGCAATTATATTTTGGTTTGTTTTCACCCAAAAAAGGATTGGATCGCTTCAGAAGACATTGATTAAACCACTGGAATAGTATAGATTAACTTTATGATGCCTTTATGTGATATTTGGACCTTCCGAGTTCTTGCCATCATTCACTTGCATTGTATGGACCAACAGAGCTGAGATATTCATCAAAAAATCTTAAATTGTGTTCTGCACAAATGTTCTAGCTGTGACCAGGAGGGAAAGAACATTCTGTCCCAAGTTTTGGGAATATCAGGAAACAATGTTTGCTCTAGAGACAGTATTGCCGCTATTTACATGTTAATCTTTGCTAAATCAGCTGCAGCATGCCAGAAAGAGACAAGAACGTACTGCTGAGTTATTTTCAATATACAGATCCTGTGCAGATATAGCCAAGCTGCACATTATTAACTATACACCAGCATTACTGGTCAGACTTTTCATTTTTTTACACTACATCATTTGATAAGCAGCAGGAATCGGTAATCTGTTTTTGATAATGATAATCAAACTCTGTATGACTGTCCATACTAAAAAGAGCTTGAAAGAAAACCACTGTTTTCACAGTAGGTCTCACAATATTTAGGGGGTCAGACCGTTCCATTTCACTGTGGTTCAGTTTGATTTTCACCAGGTATTGCACACAAGATCCTCTCTCATGACTGGAGACACTAAGATGAGTGATGCAATATTGCATTTGACACAATAGGATCACACAAAAAAATTGTGATGTAACAACAATGTGCATCAGACATTTTGGTTGTTGTTGTTTTTTTTTAAAATAATTTCTCATGTCTAGGAATGCATTTAAATCTTGCTTGTTTTGTAAAGATTTAATGAAAGAAACTGTGCTAAATGGAAGGGTAGATGTACTATTTAAAAAAGGTTAGAACAGAAAGAAAGTCATACTACCACAATGAGGCTGAATCTCAACATTCCTGCTGTTCTGGAAAAATAAACAAACAATGGGGATTCTAAAATTCTTGAGACCAGGGTCAACGTGGCTTCTGAAAGACGGATGTAACCTAACCTCCCGAGACATGGCAATTAATTGGCAATAGAGAGATTAAGTCTCATGTCAACTTTTTCAAGCCATTGCATGCTATGCTGACCTTCTTGTACAATATAGTGACCATTAAGGGCATTTAATTTATGTCCATTTATATCTCAATTTCTGCAATCCCGATTAATTTTCTCCCTTGAGCAGAAATATTCTAAGCCCATGAATGCTACTGTAGTGAAACCTGCAGGGAAATTTGTTGGTTTTGTGTAGTACCCTCAAGCACACAGGCCTCTCAGAATAGTCAAAGTGGGTGCTATCTTGACCCTGTTGCTCTTGATTGGTTACCTACTGAAGCTGAGCAGGTCTAAGTCAGTCCCTGCCTGGGTGACCTCCTGGGAAAACCTGCATGGTTGCTGCTTGAAGAGATGCGTTAGTGAGGCCAGCAGGGGGTGCTCACCCTGTGGTCTGTGTGGGTCATAAAGCCCTCAGAGTAGTGACAGGGACACTATACCGTAAAAAGGCACTGTCCTTCGGATGACGCATTAAACTGAAGCCCAGACTCTCTGTTATATAAAAAATCCCAGGATGCTTCACGACAAGAGCAGGAGTGTAACCCCGGTGTCCTAGCCAAATTTGCCCATTGGGCTCAATCCATCATGGCCTCGTAAAATTCTCCATCTCTGAATTGGCCGCATTACTTTATTCACCTCTCAACCAATAGCTGAGAAGCGGTGAGAATCGATGCATCTGCCGCACATTGGCTGTCGTGGTGACTGTGATTTTGCCAAGTAGGATGTGTTCCTGATGTGCTCCACCTTTCGTTGACCCTGGAAAAACATTCTTGTAAAAAAAAAAACAACAACAGACTTCTAACCCTAACCCCAACTCTAACCATTATCCTAAAATCAGAGGGAAATGATGTTGGTTAAGTCTAAGCCTAATCCTAACACTAACCAACCCTTACCCTTACCCTCTAACCATATACCTAACCCTAAACCTAACCTTATGGTTTGATCAGTCGATAGGAATGTTGTTCCAGGACCAACAAAGATGTTGGAACACGTCCTACTTTTCAAAATCACAGTTACTAGCTGCCGTCACATCATCTGGGTGAATGCTGCACACAAGGTTTCCCAGACTCTCTGTAAAGTGATAAATAAGTGTAAGAAATTATTATTATTATTAACATGGGTTGATAACACCATGGTTGCAATTTTAATCTCATACAGGGGGGTTTCAAGATAATCAGATCACAAAACTTCTCAGCCACCACTGCAGCCTTGATCAAGGCTCTTTAAGTGTGCTTTAGTGGAAGAGTTTTTGCAGTTGGTGTATGCTTTGTATGAAAAACATCTTCCGAATGACATGTAACTATGATTGTCTCTTTTGGTTACTCGACAAACAGGAAATTTTCTGAGATCTAATGTATAATTCTAATGTATACTTCTAAACAAGGGCTCTGAGGAAAGAGGAATTATCACAAAGGGAAACACAAAGTCATCAACAAAAACAGTTGGTATATAAAAAAAAATTTATTACAGGAAAAAGACTGCATGTTCATTTTGCATGTAGTAAGGGCAGCTGAAGACATTGCTTACAATGGCATTAAGGGCCACAGTCCTAAGGCATTAAACACCATGGAATTATATTTCTCAATAAATTTAAATGAGGCCTCTTCTCCCTCTCATAAACAGTGGGACTTTTATTACTTGTGATGTTGCTTTAAGATCTATGTTTTCATTCATGTATGTGAATTTTGCACTGAAGGTGAATAATGCCTTAGAGGCAGCCAGGACTGTCTATTGTCCGGTACATGATCTCAGGTATGTTGACCACGGAGGAAATGTGCTTTCGTCAAGAAGATGGGGTTTTTGATCCCTGGCGATACTCTGGGATGTGGTGCAGGATCCACCCGGCAGGGGCCAGAAGGGCAACAGCAAACACGGACATGATAAAGAAACTTTGCTGCAGAAAAACAGAAAAAAACGCACACATGAAATTCTGCACATGTCAAAACTTTAAATGAATCTAACTGCATAAGTTAAAAGATCTGCAGTGTTTTTACTTCATTAAAATGCCATTCAGTTACATTGGTTTAGTGAATTTGTTTTAGAGAACTCTCACAGCACCTCTCTTCTCACCAATGCTGCTAATTGAAATATAATAATATTATGCAGGGTATGGCAGTGTGTAGGACTCATTCTATAATATCTATACCATTAAACTCGATTTCCATAAGGCTATAGTAACAAAAAACAATGAGCTGAGGCAAAACAAGCAAACAAAAAATACATATAAGCTAAATATGATGTTTGAAAAGTTTACTTGATATGACATTGTAATTATGTTCTTGTCTGAATACAAAACATAATGTCTTCAATACAAGGAATCATACAAGCTATTATCTCCATTCATCACAGTTAAGCTAACTTTGGCTGATCAGATGAATCTGAGCAACCTCTTAGGATTATGTCATTGTTTCACTCACCCCAGGTCCAATCTTATTTTTTGGTGGCTTGCTGTTGATGCTGGAGTTGTGTCTCTGGAGAATACCCACAGCCCTGCTGACGGTCGCTGGCTGCACAGTTCCCCTCAGTAAAGCCAGCATCCCACCAGCTGTATGGATTAGCACCAGAAAGTTTGGATGTGCCTGAGAGAAGGGAGAAAAATGGGGGGAGTGCAACTCCTTGGTTTCCTGCCTCCAGACTGCTTGAGAGAAAATTGATATATCCTTTTAATTTGTGGACACACGATATCTCCCAAAACCAGCCCCTTCTCTGGGAGGGGCCTGTGTAGAAAGACCACCTGCCCTTTGTACTAGCTTTTCTTCAATGCCAGATTTAAATGAAACAGTAGCTTATACCATCATGATTGGGCAAATAACCAAAAATGGCATCATATTGTCCTCGATTTCATATTTAGACTCATGTTGGTCCACTTTTGCATAAACTTGCTAGGAGCTTGAACTTGCAAAGTTCACTTTTGCTTATGATGTAATGGCCCCATATATCTGAACTGTACTTTCTTCTACAATTAATGGCTTTTATGAGTTATTCCCTGCTTTTTCAGCCGCTATTTGACATCACATGAGTTCAGGGAAACATGGGTTCCTAACATAGAAACACTTGTCTCTCTGCTTAGTGTGCATTCAGGGATGTGTCCAGCACAATGAGGTACAAATTAAAGAGATCTGATTAAAGGAGCAGATTAAAGGAAGATAAAAGTGCAGAGAGCAGGACAGCCAGCTGTGTCTTCTGTAAGCTTTCAGTATACGGCCTGTGGTATTGCTGTTGATTCATGTTGATCACGTTACAGAGGCTGGTCTTTCATGTAAGGACACAGCTTGCCTTTCAACACATCCTTCTGAATGACAAACCTCTGTGTCCACAGTAGCTACACCATATTCATTGTTTGATTTATGTATTGGGTGTGAGCAATATCATTGTCCTTTTATTATGCTATTTTGATATCTAGAATGTAGAAATTTTACCTGAGGGTTAAGTATTATTTCTCCCTCAATGTTTTTGGGTTACTAATTGGGTGGAATCAAAGTACAAAACCTTTAAACATGAAACCATATAAAATTATTCTGAAACCTAGGTGGTGCAAAAAATAAATAAATAAATAAATAATAATAATAATAATAATAATAATTACTGCTTATAATTTTCTGTCAGTCTTTGTTAGTAATAGTGGGGCATATCTGTCACTATCTTAACAGTATATTGAAATATAGCATATTGGATATTAGAAAGTTATTGAAAAGGAAATCAATCCACGTCTTTTATTTTAAGTCACTTATTATTATTATTATTAGTAGTAGTAGTAGTAGTAGTATTAATATGCCTGGATTTTATAAAAAAAAAAAAAAAATATGCATGAAAAATACAAGAATACAGACTTTTAATTAAATAATGTACATTAGTAAAGAATAAAAAGAGAGAATCAGGTATAAAATTATAAAATATTACAGATCAACACTTATAAAAAAATCATTTAAATTGGTAGCTCACAGTCTTCAGCTCTGGTGTTTACAGTCTTAAGAGCTTTGGTGTACTTAGAAGAAGAAATTATTTGGAGGTACTCTATTGCTGAAATTATACCAAAAATAAGGGCTTTTGATTCCTGAATTTGCTTCGGTGAATGTGAAATTTGTCAAACAACAATAAAAAGTTCATAATAAAATATTTGTTCACTTTTGTTTTGCTAATGCTACAGAAACCAAACACTACATCCTTAAACAACATTGAGAAATCCTAAAGCAAATGTGCATTAATAAAATTACAAATATCTATCCAATTATAGTATATGTGAAAAAAGTCAATCCAAATAAAAATGGTTTGAAGTGTAGATTAATTTGGAACACAAAAAGAGCAGTTAGTCTCTATATTTGAAACCTCTTTAAATAAGATTTGGTTGGGTAAAATCTATGCAATAACTTGAATGACACTTCCCTTACTTCCCTTTACTTATTTCCACTTACTTTTCCCTTAAACAATGTTAATAAAGTTCTCCCAATATGATACCACGTAACAGACTGTCACAAGATCTTTTGGGACAAGTCTCTCTGCAACCACAAATGTAATCTTCTTTAGACATTTTCTATAACAGGGTTGAAATTTAGTGTGCATATATTATCTTTATTTCTTGTGATTATAATTCCTACATATGTTTAAGATTGAAATGAAATATTGCAAATAGAGGGTGATACACAATATTTAATAGCAAAAAGATTACATTGTTTTGTTTAAATTAAGGCCTGGGGCTTTAGAAAATATTTATATGTGGTAATTTGCTAAAGGGATTTAGGAAGTATCTCCTAAAAATAAAGTGGTGACATCTGCTAATTGACTAATAGTAATTTGTCTATCTGCTACACAGATAACTTGAAAACTGCTTTCACTTATAAAAGCTGAAAGCAACTGTGCAGAGAGAAGTCCTTGCCTAACTCCTCTAGAAAGGTTAAATCTTGGTGAAGTGCCATATGTTTCATTTGATCGAGCAACTCTCGTAATTTAAAGGGTTTTGATTACTTTGCAAAACACATCCCCAAAATCTAATTTGTATAAGAACTTTTTAATAAATTAGTGCTCTAATGAATCAAATGCCTTAAACTAATCTAAAAAGAGAATGAAGCTGTCCTCATGTACATTTGAAGCCACCTGCAACAGATGTCATGGCCCCCACAAAGCCCCCCACTGAACATTGTGTCAGTCTGAGATTACATGAAGAGACAGAAGCAATTGAGACAGCCTAAATAGATAGAAGAACTGTGGTGAATTCTCCAAGAAGCTCGATACATCCTATCTGCCAACAACCAAGAAAAACTGTGTTCAGGTGTACCTAGGAGAATTGGGGCTGTTTTAAAGGCAAAGGTGGTCACACCGAATATTGATTTAGCTTTTTTTATATTTACTGGAATTTGTTTGATGATAATTGATAAATGAAAACTATTTATGTAATTATTATTGAAGACATCTTCACTATGCAACATTTTTCACAAGTGCCTAAAACTTTTGCACAGTACTGAATATATATATATAATATATATATAAAGTCACTTTTGGGTATAATTATGAATGACGTCATAAACATTCATGAGAAATTAGGCCATCCATTTGAAGCCACCTAGTGGACAAAAGTTCAAAGATGTAGTGTTGTCGTTTGTCCTATGGGAAAAAATGGTGAAAGAAAGTGAGAAAGAAATGTTACATTTAATTTTTTATTTATTTTAATTTATTTAATAGTTATTTTTTATTGAATTCATTTTTAAGCAGTTTAAACAAACAAAAAATATTCAACATAATTCAAAATGTCATCAGTAGGCCTGTATTCCCCGTTATTAATTGAGTTATTAAAGAGACAAGTATTGTACAAGAGAAATTGTCAGTTTAAGCACAAGAACCAGATAACAGCGAACTATAGAAAATGTATAAGCATTCCCCGCTCCAACCAACCCAACCCGAGCTCGTGAAAATTCGTACATAATTTACGAGTTTGATTGGCCCTTTTTGCTCTGTGTCCCATCTGTGCTCGAGCAGATAGATGGCGTAGCGACATTGCTAACAAAATCCTGACGCGTAGCCCACCCCTCCTTGTTTTACTGAATAGAGAGAGGATCTCCACAACACTACATGTAAAATTTGGTCAAGGGAAATTGAGAGCGAATAGCACAGACTCTATTTTCGGTGTTTTGTTTTGAGTAATGGAGGACGTATGGTGTAATGTAAAAGTACTAGCAGCCTGCTAGCGCTTCATATATGTGTGTGTGTGTGTGTGTGTGTTTGTGTGTCTGAACGCGGGACACGCAGAGGCTTTTTTTTTTACTCAATAACACTACGAAAGAAAAGTGTGAGCAAATGTGTTCGGCTAAACAAATATAAAGGAGTCACTGGGTTGGATTTAGGCTCGTTTCATGAGCAAGAAGAGCGCAGAGGACCAGTAAACTTGACTCAGGTAGGGTTGAATGCATTTTTTTCTCTTTTTGTGCTTTGCTTGCTAATCTGCCACGGCGAGCTGCTGAATTAGCTACATTTACAGTTGCGCTTTGTGTATTAAGAGCAAACCGGTTCCTGACTATTTATTTGTAGTGTTGGTGACAATAACCTAATCAACTTCATATAGTAACCAATATTCCACTCTTCCAGACTAAACAAACCCAAGCAAACCCTAGTTATCAGGATTAGCTTGCATGCTAAACCAAAAGAAAACAAACAGCACACAAGTTCTTTAGTTTACTCTACAAAGAAGTCGAAAGATTAAGATATATTGGATTTTGGTAACTTTTACGCTAAAGGAGATGATAAGAGCCACCTGAATGCTAAAGGTAGATTAAGCTAGGCTTGCTAAGTATGCGTAGTGTTCAGTTACTACAGATATAACGACTTAATGTCTGCGGACACCTCCAGTAACTGGGATTTCAAGTCCTTTAAAAAAATGTGGACGATTCATCGTACGAATAAAACGCTATTCTCAATGCAGTTGAGCTATCAGTAGCAACAGACATTTAACCGGTTTCAGATATATCAGATATGTGGCTTGCTTGATATAGGAGACAATATGTCAATTGTCCAGCATAAACATCTAGATACTAATGAGTTCAACAAGCATACTGGGTGTGATTTAGATTTTTCCCTCTTGTTAAAAGCTTGTGTAGTTTCCCCCTCTTTGACCTGGCTTCAATTGTACATTTAAAAGATGCTTATCAGGCTATACTGCACTGTGCTTTATTTGAGACCTGTAGTTATACAAGGCATTTTGTAGGATAATTAGTGGACAGGAACATACTCCCCTGTCTTTGTCTTGATGCAACTGTTCATGTCCTTTGGAATTCTGGAAGTCGTCAGGGCCTAATTAATGGCAAATCCTTTTGGTAAGGTTTACACTACTGAGTCCCATCCTGTTTTGGCTCTTTTAACAGCCTTGAGAGTTCATTCATCTCTGTTGTAGCTCTTTGTTTCATACATGGAGCCCTTTGACTTCTGTGTTCCCATGAGCCTTAAAAAAAAATCTGTTTTGAGATTGTGCTAATCAATTTCTTTTTGTGTGAATATGGAGATGGTCACACTGAGAAATATTTAATGTTACAGGGAGTGTTCGGGGATTTCAAGTGCTTTTGTTTTGGGGCTGCAACTAACAATTATTTTGATAATCGATTATTCTGCGATTGTTGCAACGATTAATCATTAGCTCTTAACCGATTATTCAGCTTGTGCCCCGACTTTTGTCTTCTGCAAGTGCAGTAAAGACAAAATATACTTATATTCATGACCTATTTAAAAAAAAATATTTAGATATTTTAAAATATTTGTATTTTTAATATTAGATTTTTTTTTCTTATTAACATTTTTTATTGATTCATAAATTAACACAAAGAATAAAACAACATATATATATATATATATATATATATATATATATATATATATATATGTATATGTATATATATATATATATATATATATATATATTGAATCAATCACTTTTAACATTAAACCCCAACTATATCTCCTCCCCCTACCAAATTCCCACACCACCCTGACCCCCCCACAAACACTCCTGTGGTCAATAGAGTATAGACACACCAAAAAAAAAAAAAAAAGGAAATAATACAATAATCAAGTATAATAAAATAAAAAAACAACAAAATCTAAATTACTCCCTCCACCTCCCCTCCTCGAGATTCCCCCAAAAATGCTAAGTAATTGCCCCATTTCTTATTGAAAAGTTCCCTAACTCCCATCCTTCTACTCGACCCCTCCTCGAAGTCAGCCACCCTCCCCATCTCCGCGCACCACACTGGGAATGAGGGTGCTCCCCATCCGACTTCCATCTCCTCAAATTAACCTGCCTACCAATCATCACACTGGTCAAAACCCGATTTCTCTATGTACTTATCCTCCAAATTTATGACCTCCCCATCTCCCAAAATACAGAGTCTGGGGCAGAACGAGATTTGAGTGTTCAACACATCACATACAAAACTTTGCACCTTCAGCCAAAATTCTTGGATCTTACGACACCCCCAAAAAACATGGGTGGTCTCTCCATCTTCTGAATGGCATCGCCAGCAGATGGGCGTGTCCTTAAGACCAAGCCTATACAATTTAGAAGGGGTCCAATAGAATCTATGTAAAATCTTAAATTGCATAAGGCGAACCCTTGAATCTCTAGATGCAGACTTGATGTTTTTTAGAATCCTAGCCCACACTCCCTCCTCCAATACCACATTTAAATGTTCCTCCCATAATCTCTTAAGAGAAGTTAAAGCTCCATCCCCCAGACTCTGAATTAGCAGGGAGTAATACACTGATGCCTCATGACCCTTCCCAAAATCAGCAATCACCACTCCCAGAGTATCTGCCGCTACTCCCAAAAACAGTGCAGAGCAGGTGGTGCAGCTGTAAATACTTATAAAATTGAGATCTGGGAATCCCAAAATGTTGAATCAAATTTTCATAAGTCTCAACACTCCACTCTCATATAGGTCACCGAGTGTATTAACCCCCCTCACAATCCAATCTGACCAACAGAAAGGGGACTTATTAATACATAGTTTATGGTTCAGCCATATGCTTGAGGCTACTTTTAAATAAATATCTGAGTTAAACACTCTGGACACTTTTGTCCATATCGAGTGTAAAGGTGAGATAACGGGGTGTGACTTATCTTCTCCAGTTAGTTTGATAGAAGGGCTTTGCAGTGGCGAGATAGGAGCAAGAACTTCCTTTTCAATACAAAACCAGGGAGGGGCTCTCTCAGGTGGAAGTGACCAATGAGCCAAATGTCTGAGACCGAATGCATAATAATAAAACAAAATCTTAGGTAGGCCTAGCCCACCTTTGTCAGTCGGCCTATGTAACTTGTTGAAATGTAACCTGGGACGTTTTCCATTCCAAATGAAGGACTTTGCTATGCTATCAAATTGCCTGAAGTAAGAGAGGGGGGCATCTACAGGGAGAGATTGTAGTAGGTAGTTGAATTTTGGAATACAATTCATTTTAATAACATTAACCTTCCCAATCATAGATAAATGTAATGAAGCCCGCCTGCCCACATCGCTCGAAAACCTTTTTATTCTATTAAAGGGTCAAAATTAACTCTGACTAAATCACATAAATTTGCTGGGAATAAAATGCCCAAATACTTAATACCCTGTTTGGGCCATTGAAAGGCGCCCGGTTGAAAAGTTGGGCAGTACGCAGTCAGAGCTAAAACTTCGGATTTAGACCAATTAACTCTGTATCCTGAAAATTTAGAAAAGGAATTGATAATTCTGTGGAGGCTAGGCATAAATCTAGTGGAGTTGGAGACGAATAATAAAATATCATCTGCGTAAAGTAAAAGCTTATGCGCCACACTTCCCGCCGTCACCCCTGGAAAATCATCCTCCTTTCTTATCATGGCTGCTAAAGGTTCCAGGGCAAGACAGAACAATAATGGGGAAAGAGGGCAACCCTGCCGAGTGCCCCTATTCAGAGGAAAATAATCTGAAATTAATCCATTTGTTTGTACCGCCGCTACAGGGTGTCTATAAAGTAACTTAATCCATCCAATAAAAGTATTTCCGAACCCATATATTTCCAAAATCTTAAAAAGATAATCCCATTCTACCATATCAAATGCCTTTTCGGCGTCAAGTGAGATGGCAGCGACCGGAGTCTGATCATTCACCACTGACCACATGATATTAATGAAATGCCTAATGTTGTCAGAAGAGCTGCGGCCCAGAATAAACCCCACCTGATCTATATGTATAAGAGATGTCATAACTTTGCTTAATTGGTTGGCCAGAATTTTTGCCAAAATGTTTACATCTAGCTGGATCAGGGAAATTGGATGGTAACTTTTACTCTCGCTTGGATCTTTGTCCTTTTTAAGAATCAGACTGATCTGGGCTTGTCATGGTGGCAGAAGCTTTCCATTCTTTAATTATTCCCTATAAACTTCTTACAAAAGTGGAGCCAATTCTGTAGTATAAGATCTAAAAAATTCAGTGGCAAAGCCATCTGACCCCGGAGCCTTGCCAGTAGGCAGGGCCTTAATTACCTCGCCAAGCTCCTCCAAGTTTATCTCAGAATCAATAGAATTTTTTTGCTCAGTCATCAGTTTAGGGAGTTCTAATGGTTCCACAAAGTTTCTAATATCATCATCAGTAGACGAAGACATGGAACTATAAAGATCGTGATAGAACTCTTTAAAGGCATTATTAATATCAATGGCCGAGGTAAAAATTTCACCACCAGCAGATTTCACTGAGGGAGTGGTAGAAAAGACTCACTCTGCTTTATATATCTAGCCAAAAGCTTTCCTGCTTTTTCCCCAGACTCAAAATATGACTATCTTGCCATGAATAACCAAAACTCCACTTTCTGTGATAGAATAGTATTATATCTGTATTTCAAACGGGTCATCAGATGACATTTGGCGCTTCAGCTCTGCCTCTGCACTTTTAATATTCCCTTCCAACTCCACGAGTTCTCGTGCTTTGGATTTTTTGATGAATGAGGCATACTGAATGATCCGACCCCTAAGAACCGCCTTAAGTGCCTCCCAAACCACGCCCACAGAGGATACTGAGGACCAGTTGGTCTCTATATAAACATTGATTTCAGTCTTTAACATTTGTTGGAAATCAGGATTTTGCAAAAGGGACACATTAAAGCACCAACTATATGATTTCTTTTACTCCGTATGTGGCAACACCTCTAAACTTACCAGGGCGTGATCTGAGACTAAAATGTTTCCCATTGAGCAATCAACAACAGATGAAATGAGGGACTTAGATATAATATATATATATATATATATATATATATATTCTAGAATAAATCTTATGGACTGATGAAAAAATTTATAGTGCCTACCAGATGGGTTCAAGAGTCTCCAAATATCTGCAAGACCAAGATTTTTACACATCCTGTGACGCGTCAGTGTTGCTGTAGGCGGCTTACACACTTTTGCTTCACTATGATCAAGGACTGAATCCATCAAAAGATTAGAGTCTCCTCCCAAGATTATATCATGAGGGGTGCCAGCGGCATGCAACATCCCTTCAAGATCTATAAAAAAGTCCTGATCATCTGCGTTAGGTGCGTAAATATTAGCCAAAATCAACCTTTTCCCCTGAATTTCTCCTAAAACAATAATGACTCTTCCTAATTTCTTTACTCTGTTTGAGACATTTGAATTGTAGATGTTTATTTATCAGTATAATGACTCCCCTGCTCTTACTCGAGCCAGCACTAAAGAAAATATGTCCACCCCATATCTTCCCAAATTTTTCAGCTTCCTGCGGGGAAAGATGTGTTTCTTGAAGAAACACTATATCATATTTCTTACGCTTAAGAAAAGAAATAACCTTCCTTCTTTTTATGGGGTGCCCTAACCCATTCACATTCCATGTGGAGAGAGAGAACCTACTCATATTAACATTTGACATATTGATATAAAAAAATAAAAATAAAAATTGTGTTTCAAAAACAAGATTATACAGACCACATTCCCCATTACTGCAACAATCAAACCCTGAACTTCTCCCCCAAACGGGCCTGCAAGATGTCTGGAGACATCTTTTAATGTCTCCAGAGTCTGAGGATTTTGACTTCTTTGCCATGTTTACCTCAAAGGCAAGTATGTAATTGGGTGTATCGAATCTCACCGGATTATAACATGAAAATAAAAAATAAAACGATCAAATTGCGCAGAGCTAGTCGCTCACACGTCTGCTTCTCACATGGCGTCACGTGTCCCCCTTTAATATTATATTCAACATTCTCAGATAACAATTTTTTCTTCTGCAGTGTAGCTGCTAAAGTAAATGTACATTGTTTTAAAGGAGTTTTAGATATTTATATTGGAAAACAAGCCAAAACAAAAACAAATGAAAAAAACATATTTTGTTGCAGTGTTTACCTTTCTGTTCACTTCAATCCATCTTTAACTCACTCACACACACACACACACACACACACACACACACACACACACACACACACACACACACAAATCTCTTATTAATAAAGCTGCACATTACCAATTTTCTTCACGATAAGAAATGTACAGTCACGCATACATATTATGATTCAATAAGATACGAGCCATCATGTTATAATCTAGCTACATTAAGCGTGCGCACTTGAGGGAGGAACGTCCTCGTGACAGAGTGTGCATCAGCCGGGTACAGTCTCAATCTCTCTCTCTACCCCCTTGATTGGGACACTTCATGTGACTCATAGAAAAGGTGCTGACCGCACAGAGAAATGCCAGTTTCGGAGTTTGTAGTTATTTACGTGATCTGCTTCCTTATTATTTGAACATTAATAAAGCTATAATGCATTAAATATAACTGCATTTAAGACGCTCGACATGCAAGTTTTGCTTCAGCGGAGTGGCAGCTACTGTTCCGCTTATTCCACAATGAGACTGCTTCTGTATTTACTTATTTTTGCATTATAATTCCCTCATACTTGGCGATCTACATCACCTGAAGCTGTTTGGAAAGTTTAGAGTGCACCTGGACTGTGAGCTGTGTAATTCTTCCTTTCTTCAGTCAGACACAAGCTGCAGTGCTGCTCTCTCACGCTCTCAGATTTCCCCCCAGCAAGAGTACAGACAGTGAGATTTACTGATAGCCTAGTACCTACCCATGAGAATCCAAGGTAAACATTTTAATGAAACAAAACCAAACCAATTCTGTGCTGCTTTATATCCCTCTATTCTGTTAAAATAATGTCTTCTTTAATATAGATAATCAGCATGGTTGTTGTAGGGATGTGCCCTACGACTAATTTGACTGTCGTTTAAATGGAAGTTTTATAACCGACTAGTCTAAAGAGAAACCAACTTTCAGAAAACAGTACAAAAATGTTTTTATGCGACCCATTTAAAATACTTAATCTATTCCAAATCCGATGCTAAATTCCACTGAAATGGGGCATTTATCTGCAACATGCTTGCCTTGAATTATGATCATTGTACATTAAATATAGAACATGACACGCATTCACTGAATCAACGTAAGCAAATATTTAACAGGCATATTTATTGAAAACAATTGAATGAATAGTGCAGGATCAATGGAACAACCATTAAAAGCAAAAAGTAAAAGTTACTTAACATATTAAAACAGTCAGGATATTGTTGAAAGTAATTAACAGGTAGACTAAGCCAAATCTATGAGAGAGAAAACAAGTGTGCTTAAAAGTTGCGCGTATTTCACGATGTGCAGTCGTGCATAAGCCATTGATCTAATATGACAGCTGTTCGGCAAAGAATGTCAACCAAAAACAGTTAAGATGTAAAAAAAAAAGAAAAAAAAGTAGTTATAGGATAGAAAAAATAGGCCTGTGATGTAGCCTACAATAAACCTAATGTATTCTAAACATGACGTGCACAGAATAAAAGATAGTTTAACACTTTAAGCAGTCGGCACCTTATTGAAAACAGACTTCTTAATCAGCAGATTAATAAAATGGCATACCTAGTCTAAAACAGTTATTTTCTAGGCTACTTACTCAAAAGCATAATTTTTTGATGAGTAAAATTAACACGTCGACGTGGTCCGGTGAAAGACGGGACTTGACTCACCTGAGGCGCCTGTCCTGTGCTTGAAAAAGCCTGCTCAGCGGAAGATGCACAGATGTAAAGAAGACTCAAATGTGGAAACATCCCTGGCGACTTTCAAACATTTGAAAAAGCCGATTCCTGCACCAACGATGTGATTTCATAACTACTTTGCTGAGTTTACTTGTCTAGCGATAGGACATTTTCCTGCGTGCGCCACGAGAGAGAGGGAAGAAGCACGCGCAGCCTGAGGTAAAATGAAACTTTGTATCTGCTCCAGATATCCTCTTTTTTTTTTTTTTTTTTTAAATAATATTTGTATTATTAATTCTATTTAAAATATGTAACATTAATATGACTGTAAGTGCAGCCTCTGTAAAAAAAAATATATAAAGCCAAACGTAAATGTGTAAAAATTATTGTCGACTAGCAGCATCAGAACCATTTAGTCGACTAGTCTCGCACATCCCTAGTTTGTTGTTCATCTACATGGGTAATTCAAGAAACAATCAAGTGAAGAGAAGAGAACAGTTTGTGTTTTGAGTCCTGCATTATGTTATAAACATGTCTTTTGAATGGACAGTAGGGGTTAGATTCAGATTTATTTGCAAAAGTGCTACAGTTCAATGTTAAGAAGTTCACAACTGTCAACTAGTGATCGACCGATGTGGGTTTTTTAATGGTCAATGCAGAAATCTTGAGAGCAAGGAGGCTGATGTAATGCCAATAAATATGATATAACACAATGTAATATGATAGTAAATGACATGTACACAGAATTGCTAAAAATTCAATTAACTTTTATTGTTATTTTTATTCAATTTCTCAACTCAAGTTATTATAATATAATTCATAATTATTATTATTATTGTGAGGATTAGGTTTGTTTTATACAAAATATTCTTTTATCTTGACTGAAAAAGTGCAGTTTTCCTCATTACAAGTCTGGTGAAACACTGTCATCGCCTCCTTTTCTGTGATAGGCCTACTGTGTTGAGTTTTTACATTTGTATAATAAATTGTAGCAGTACAGATATTTGGAATTGCGTGAAGGAGTGGACCTGCAGTACTTTGCTTTCATAATGCACAGGAACCGCTCTGAGACGCTGACACGGCTGGGATAAACTTCTTTGAGTGTCACGGACTGACCATCATGCGACATTCATGAGCCAGAGAGAGACATAATTTTGATCCTTGCTGATATAATAGACCCTTTACAGGAAGAAATATGAGGACTCCACAGGAATATGTGCTTAACAAGATGAAATCGCTGGATTTGTGCACATTTTGTGAGGGTAGTGAATTTAATCTTTGAAAGAAATTCAGTAGTTTTCTTTTAATTAAAATATCTGCATATTTTCAGACGAAGTTGTATTGCTATCATTAGACTAGACAGTTCAAAGTTACAGGGAAGTGTTGAGGAGCGATCGGGAGAATGAAAAGTGTGAGCACTCCAAACATCATGAGCTCATGATTGTCTGCTCAGGGACTGGGACTGCTTGAATGAGACTTTGTTGCACTTTGTTTTTGTTGAGAGTTTGTTGGAAAAAGGCTCTGATACCATCTGACATACAAATGTAATTGCGTAAGTATTCAGTGCACAAATTAAAATCGCGTTATGTCCTAGTGTGATTATTAAACTGCACGGGCTGTGTGCTTTAAACGTGAGTGCTTGTGAATGTGTCGAGCGGGTGTAATGCTGAAACCGGCTGTTCCTACCATTTAGAGTGCCTTGTCTCTTACACGGAAAACACCATCACGAGCATCGTACGCTCTGTTTGTTGCAGATGACAGCGAGCAGAGTGCTAATTCACTTGTAGCATGAGGCACATACAGACTACACATTTATTTAATTAAATAGCAGCTTTTTTGCAGTTTAATAATCACATTGGGTCACATACACCGATCAGCCACAACATTAAAACCACCTGCCTAATATTGTGTATGTCCCCCTTGTGCCGCCAAAACAGTGCCAACCCGCGTCTCAGAATAGCATTCTGCCCGTCTGGCACCAACAATCATGCCACGGTCCAAATCACTGAGATCACATTTTTTCCCCATTTTAATGGTTGATGTGAACATGAACTGAAGCTCCTGACCCATATCTGCACTGCTGACACACGATATGCTGATTAGGTAATCACTTGGATGATTGTTGGTGCCAGATGGGCTGGTTTGAGTATTTCTGTAACTGCTAATCTCCTGGGGTTTTCACACACAACAGTCTCTAGAATTTACTCCGAATGGTGCCAAAAACAAAAAATAAAATCCAGTGAGCGGCAGTTCTGTGGACGGAAATGCCTTGTTGATGAGAGAGGTCAACAGAGAATGACCAGACTGGTTCGAACTGACAAAGTCTGCGGTAACTCAGATAACCCGCTCTGTACAATTGTGGTGAAGAGATGTGGGCTGGCCCCATTTTGGCAGCATGAGGGGGACCTACACAATATTAGGCAGGTGGTTTTAATGTTGTGGCTGTTAGGTTCTGTATAAAAGCACTTAATTTGGTAAAAATAATGTAGTATGTTGAAAATTAATTGTTCTATTTTCATATGATTAAAGTTTTAATAAATTAATTTATTGATGGTAAAATTGAAATAAATTATTGATATGGAATTCAGAAAAAAAAAAGAAAAAAAAAACAAGCATCGGTACCGGCGAGTACCCAGAAGGAAGAATCGGTACTTGTATTCGTTCTTAAAAAAAAAAAAAAAAAAATGGTATCAGGACATCCCTGACTATGTCATATATTTCAGTCACAGGACAATACCCACGTTCCCATATAAAGTAGGCTATGCCTGGGAATGTATTCATACTATTCATTTGCATACCTAAAGAAGGCACTCTTTTACCGGCCAAGAAGTATGTTCTTCAACAAATGCTCTGACAGTATGCGAATTCAGATGCAGCAACTGTTTCAAAATCATCTTGTAAGTGCCCTGAAAGATGAGACTTACGACCTTTTCACACCAAAGGCGACGCTATTATGAGAGGCGAATTGCAGATGACCGCAAACTGCTCCGTGGGAATAAAGCAAACTAAACTTACAGCACCTCCTGAGATTATCGGAGATCATTTGCAGCATTCTCATAGAAAACATTATTCTTGCAAACAGTTTTCAGACGAATGTAATGAGAACAGCCTGTAAAGAGGCGAATGCTGTATGCCTCTGAACAAACAGCGAATGAGACACGTGCATTGGTGGATTTTCTTTTGTCTGTTCTTAAAAAATATAATAAAGCATGTGTCTAACAGCATTTCTTGTCATGTGTCACTCCGAGACATCTTACAGGTCGCCCGCCTGTTGTGGGTAGATGAGCAAAATTACACACGCATGAAGTACCTGGATTTGGACGAGGAGCTTGCGAACTGTATTCAGCCTTGTCGAACAAGATTGAACTAAACTGTTTGTATCTTATTGCATGTGTATCTAAATTTGCTCAAAACATATTACTAATTAAACGTGACGGCATTTAAACGCTCAGAGTGTATATAATGCAAGAAATACAACAACACCTCACCCAACAAAACCATCTTCAGTCTGACCCATTATTAGACACTTTAATTCTTGTCAACGTCAGCTGTGAACGACTATTAACAATTGCACAAAAATAATGATTTTGAGGAGACACTACCATGTTTTTGGTATTCAAAGGCATTTAGATACAAAGACCTTCAGCGTTTGGTGTGAAAAGGCCTTTAGACTAACAACGTCTTCATGACAAGATCTAGAAGCTTTATGAAATCAATTGCTGTCAGGAATTAGTTCACAGTCTCTCTGTACCAATGTGGCAGGGTTTTGCAACCTGACTGTGTGGAGCTTGTGTACAGTGTAACACGAGTACCTTGCCAATTGTATAACCTTGAAGCATCAGACAACTGCAAATCTGTTTGTCAGTTAATGGCTCCCCAGGTATGATTAGAAATTAAATTTTATTGTGCTTTTGTCATGTGCACTCTAATCTTGTAGGAATCTTTTTGCACTATTCACAACAGCAGCAAGATGTTTTCAAACATTACTCTTTATTCTGATGTTCAGTACAATGATATTTTGTAAAACATTTGCAGTATTTTTAAGAGCAACATCCATATATTTTTGGACTCTCCTAACATAATTATATAATGAATCATACCATTATTTTATTGTGTGTGCAACTAAATGGCAAAAAAGTTAGCTTGCTGATGCGCATGTATGTTGAAATTTGAATAACATTTTATTCTTCAGTCCATAGTCTTTGAAGGTCCCTGTATTTTCATAAGCACACTGGCTTGACCTCTGGCTGCTGTCACTGGAGAGAGAAATTGGATGGCCAAAGGAAAATGGGACATGTTTTCATTTTCCACTCCCTCTTGTTGTCCTTGGCAACCATTTTTTCCCCTCTTAAAATGACAGTCTGACTCGGGTTCCCAATATTTCACCTTGTTCAATGGGGATGTGAGCTCAGTCTCACCTGGGAATTAAGTGCTCACTTCCTTTGTCTAGCCCTCATCATCATGCACTAATGAAACTAGGGATGCACCGATACGATACCTGGATCGGTATCGGCTCCAATACTGAAACTTTTAGACGGATCGGGTATTGGTCCGACGAGCCCGATCCAAATCCAATACTGTGTGTTAGTCATGTTCGTTACTGTCAAGCTCAAAAAATGACATAAAAGAATAATAAAAACACCATTAAAACAGTTCATATGACTCGTGCATTTTATTTAAAGCCACTTGAAGATGTGCAATAGCTGTGTGAATCACAAAAGGCCGTTTTTAATAAGTAAATATATAAAATGCACGTACAGCTCCAGCGCGTCAATGAATGGCGCTGCTCTGTTTACACACGCTCACGGCTATTTTTAGCCTTCACAGCGGTGCGCAATATTTGAGTGCTGCTCACGAACAACATCTCTGATGTAGATGCTCATCTCAGATGTAGATTTTTTTTTTTTTTTTTTACCAGAATTTGAATAAGAAGCGAATTAAACTACTGTGAACTTGCCTACAAACAGACACACTTTAGAATGTCAAAATAGAAGCGTGAGAGTTTAAAAGTGAAAGGTGCACGATTGAGAGATATATTACTGTTATAATATATTATTATTATTATTATTATTATTATTATCATTTGTTTACAAATTATAATATTTAAGTTGAATGGGTTCCAAAAAATAACTGTGTGAATGAAAAGTGAGCTGATATCTTACAACTAAATTGAACAAAAAAGAGATCTGAATCCTTTAAAGTCCAGATACAAGTTGAAACAATTTTGCACAAAAAAAAAAAAAGAAAAAAAAAAAGGCTTCTTTACTACTGATGACTTATACTGGAATTACTGTTAATTTTGCTGCTACATTATCTAGTATAATAGTTAACAATAAAGTTTTTCTTAATAGGCTATACATTCATATTGAAAATATAGCCGCAAGCAGCAATCATCAGGGTCCAAGCACATATGAAGGAATAACCAAAATAATCAGAATTAACAAATGATCCAGTGGATGCCAAATTAAACAAACTGACTATATAAAAGCTGATTGGTCGATGGCGGCCTTGTTTTTCAAAATATGCGACTGTCCTCATAAACCTTGATGAAACTTTGGACAAATAAACTGCATGCAAAATTTCAAGTTGATCGGACCAGCGGTTCCATAGTTAGAGCCATTTTTGTTTTTAACCATTATTGCAATATTTGTGTGTCATCAGAATGACCTCATACATAAGTGTACCAGATTTGGTGATAATATCTCAATCTGTTCAAGAGTTATAACCATTTTAGTAAAAGTGGCCACACCCATTATGAAAGTTTTGGCATACCGTTTGATGATAAATTACAATTTTACAATTCCTTTGATAACTTTTCATTTTGGGACTCCAGAGAATGTTTCTGCACTGGTGTGGTTCCAATTGGGTGAACGACCTACGACTAGTTCGAAAAAGTAATCTTTTAAAATAATCTCAAGTATTTTTGGAACATATTGTTTGAAACCAATGGTGCTTAAGGCAAAGTTGTTTAGAATGAGGAGGTTTACGCATGGTCTGAATAACGAGTTTCTTTTTTAAACACAGCGGTATATACAACAATTTACATGCATGTAAAACGCAATAGCAACTCCAGGTGGCCAAATTTTGCACAGACCTCTTGGGCCAAGAGACAAATAGGCATACCAAGTTTAGTTCCGATTGGCCTTGTTTAACCCTATATAAAAGCTGCTGAAATCTGATTGGTCGATGGCAGCAATGTTTTTAAAGATATGCGTCTGTGCTCATAGACCTTGATGGCACCTTGGACAAAGACAGTGCATGAAAAATTAAGTCGATCGGACCAACGTTTCCATAGAGCCATTTTTAGTTTTTAATTATTACAGCGCCACCAAGAGGCAAATGTGTGCAATATTTTTTGTGTGACCTCAGCATGAGCCCATATATAAATTTACCAAATTTGGTGATAATACATCAATCCGTTGAAAAGTTCTAACCATTTTAATAAAACGGACATGACCACTATGAACGTTTTGGTGTACCATTTGACGATAAATCAGAATTTCCAAATTCCTTTAACTTTTCATATTGGGATTCATGAATCATTCTCCACTGGTTTGGTTCCGATCGGGCAAACGGCCTAGGATGAAATTTTATTTCAAACAATCCAAAATAGTGGGAAAATGAAGGGGCGGAACAAAATTCTGTTAGGGTGTAAAACTCTTCGGCATGAGGAATCAGAGGAAGAAAGAATTTTGTTTCTAGCCCTTATGGTTCAAGATTTATGGCCCAAAATGTGATTTTTTTCTTTGTTCACAATAGCACCACCTAGTGTCTGAAGGATGTGTGTCTGTACACCTGAGTAGTTGGGGGGATTTGGAACCATCCTGCCAAGTTTGGAATCTCTACGACTTACGGTGTCTGACGCCCAGACACTTTTAGGGCAAAAAAAAAAAAAAAGAAAAAATAATAAGAAAATCAGAACAAATGCAATAGGGTTCCTGCACCTTCGATGCTTGGACCCCTAATAATGTGTAGGTAGAGGTTTGTGTTTCTTTACATATTAAAGAGCACACCCAATTAGTCCCACACAATAATGTAAAGATATTCTAACCTGATTATGCAAAAAAACAACACTGGTTTCGGATCGGTATCGGCCGATACTGAGATTTCCAATATCGAAATATCGAAAATGGGATTGGAAGAGAAAAAGTGGTATCGGTGCATCCCTAAATGAAACCCAGTGTTGTTCAAAATTAAAAAGTGGTGCTTTTTTTTTTTTTTTTTTGAGGATTCTCACATGCCTGGGGCTTATATCAATCATTCAGGAAAATCATATTGCGTTGCAGTTTAAAGTCTCTTGAAGTTTATATCTCATTCAGCATTACCTCTTTGGCATGACATCACTCTTATATGATCTGGCTTTTATTCATTTTAAAGGCATGAAATAGGCAAAAGTAGTTGGTTGGAGTGTGTGTTCACAAACTACAGCTCACGGCTAGAATGCCATGCATGGAAAGTTGTGGTAAGGTTTTTTTTTATATATATATTTCTTTCCTTTGGCCCAGTCAGAGGATTGTTTGGATTGATTCGCCATATAACAACTTTTAATGATGCTGTGCTAAGAGATAAAGAATGGGGCTAGGTATTGATACAGATTTCCCGATTCAATTTCAATTCAATATAGATTCATATGGGTTTATTTCAGTTATAATGTCCCTTTTACTTACATATAAAATAAATTGTCTCCCAGCTAATGCTGTTAATAATACAGGGGACCATTTACAGTGTTTCCCATAGGATTTCTTTCAGCAGCGGTGCTGTTGTGCACGCGTCCACAAGCCTGCAACGCTGGACCCGTATTAACATGTGTTGGTCGAAGAATAGATTAAAACGGATGTCAAACTCAATTTCAGCCTGGGCCACATCAGGGTTTATTTGCACCTTCAAAGGGCCCGTTGAAAATGTTGCACCAGCACCTGCTTTGGTAACACCCATGCAAATAATATTTACATGTTATGTGCATTGAAATACACATTTGACAGTACAGCATTGATTTTGAGGTTGAGATACAGATGAAAATTATGATATTAACAACAGTAACATCTGTGGAAAAAATGAACACCTAATTTTTATATGGCTTAATTGAAATATTCTGACAGTGTGACTAAGTTGGGTCTTTACAGATTCCTTTCATCAGGCTCCTACTAATTAAACAACAGTCATGTCTTGGAATTTCTGAAGGCAAGTGAAACAACTTACATTTTCCTACATTCAGAGAGCATTACAGGAGTACAGATTTTACACGGATGGAAAACTGATAGCGTGGTCCATAATTATGAAAATGCACCATAATTCTTCCATAGTATCCATAGTTTTAGCAATTATATTTGTAATAGATCATGGGAAACATGTAAAACCATGCATGGCTCCACACTACCATGGTTAGTAACTATGGTTTCTATATTAAGAATTATGGTAATTTTGTAAAGAAAAAGAAAAACAGCAGGCTAAATACATTTAGAAAGTTTTCCTGCCACAACTACCATAGTTAATAATACAGTACAGTTAGTGTTATTACAGTAAATCCATAGTACATTTTTGTAAGCGTTGTGATCTGTGAATTGAAAAGCCTTCTAATTTATGTTTTCTTTGTCAGTGCCGTTTAGAATGTGGGGGCTGTTTGTTTTAAACTATATTTTCATCACCGAGACATAAGAGTTTTGTAACAGACAATTCTGTACTGCATTCAAACGGGTTTCACAATCCCCACCGCACATCTCACTTCACAAACGCATCTAAAATAGTCTGTGCAGTTGAGACCTGTCCGCAAATTACCGCACCTGCTCTGTCCTCGTGCTGCTATGATTAAGCCATGTTGATAATTGACCCGTGTAGCGCTGTTTCATTTAGCTTTTGAAGTCAGCAAAATGCGCTCCAAAACATACAGATGACAGGTGAAGGCTCATTTATATTTACGAGGAAAGCGCTAACTGATTGTTCAATGAAATGTTACCATCCTACAATTCAGAAATGAGCTCGCGGGCCACTTGAAATGAAGGGAGTTTGACACGTGTTGTTATGCGGTGACGTCTCTGCAAGTGCGTATATTTGTGTGTGTGTATGTGGTGGGGTCTCTTTCGCAGTGTACAAAGTGCACAGCTGACTGGGGCTGGCAAGCGTTATGTTGCGTCAAGAATATTAAGTGAACCATGTGAAATCCCAACAGCGGCACTCATAATTCAACAGTGGCGCTGCAAAATGCATATAGGGGAAACACTGTTTTAACTAGGTTCATTAGGAAAATATTAATTTTACTCATTTTATTTTTCATCATTTTGGTCACATTTTGGCTTTTTTTTTTTAAAATGAACAAATAAATGTATTCAATAATAAGATATTATATTTCATATTATTTTTGTTACATATTGTTAAATTGCATAATTTGAACTATTTACAAGTATTTACATTGATTTGTTGAACATGCTAAAACTGGTACTGTCTCTAACAAAAAAACAGCATTTCTGTAAACGGCGCCTTTCAATGAGTGTATGTTAACTAGAGAGGACTCAAATGGCTTTACCTCATCTCTGCGATGCATGATTAAAATTAAAAGTTTTTTGTAGTTGTTTTTGATCAACATCTGACTGTAAAGAACAGAAAGGTATTAAAAGAGACCGTATTCAATGACAAATGGGTTGCGTGGATCTCGTCTTGGACACACATTACACGGAACAACATTTACTCTCAACATGCTGTGAAAGGATCTCACTGCTGAACATTTCATGAATAAACTACACAATTACTGGTGAGTGAAATGTAAACATTAACCAGCCAGTTGCCAAATATATTCACTTTAGTCTCATAGCGTGAAATTTTGGTGCAAATGCAAGTGATTTCCTCTCGTTGTAGCGGGTTGTGCATTGAGTGAAAGATCAATCTTGGGATGTAAGAATCGATATCGTTCAAATGATCACAATTAATCAGAAAAACTATATTTTTACCCACCCTTAATAAAGAAGATACTTTATTGTTTTTGTTTTTTTAAGTAGCCAGTAGCTTGTTTGGTTAGTTTGAAATGAGTTGCACACTTAACCTATTATGTGAAGCCAATTCTCAGTGTTACAAGTAGACAAGGATCTATCCATATGGCCATCTAAAAATTAATTTCTAATTTTAGGCTATAGTTTCAGCAGGGATTACAGAATCTCTCTCTAAAATGTTTTAAAATTTGACTGACTGGCTTCCTGACTACATTGACAGGAGGCTCTTGGCGACCCATTTAAGGTTTTTGATAATGCATTAGCAGTCTGCCCTACATCAGGCTTCACTGAGACTCCACATGCTGCTGAGATGATGGTGGAGTCTTCACTCTGTCAAGCTCATTTAGATTTGCTGCAGCTACTGGTCATCCTTCTCAACACAAGTGTTGTATTTCCTGCATGCATCTTTGTCTAAACTGTGATTCTGAGTGCAATGTAACAGATTGTACTTTTGTTTACATTAATATTTACTTGTGTTACTCACTGTGCACTTGTTGGTAGACAGAATGAAAGAAGGAATAATATACTTTACACTCAGATTCACCTTGATTAAACACTAATTTCACAGAGGAATGAACAGAATCTCCGTGATCACGGCTCTTCTACTTGATGTTAAAGTCGCACTGAAGTGCCTTGACGAGTGCTGTTCGATTTGCTGTTTTGACGTGTTTCCTACTGAAATAGGAATTAGTTGCGGGACATGTCGAACGACTCGTCCCATTTTTAAAATTAGCAGATAGGCTTTAGTTTACAGCCACACACACATGCGTGCATGCCCCTTTCCACCGCGCTGCTCATGTCAGAGTTGCTTACCGGGAAAACTTGAGAAGTGATCTCAGTACCTGTCAGATTTTAAAAAGTTTTGAGAACCAAATTACGTAACTGTCAACATTCTAACAACCAGCCCACAAATGCACACAGCACATCGCGATCTTTGCTTATGATGAGATGGGAGCCGTTGTGCCAATAAATAAAAATATATCCAATTTTTTGTAATCATAAGACACCAAACATCATAAATAAAGAACATGAACTGTACATCTCAAGAAATCTCTGGATGCGCAAAAAATATAAATTAAACTTCAGCCACTTGTCCTTGCAACACAAACTCGAATACTCCGATATCCTTCTTTAAAGTGTAAAAATTCAAGCCAGCAGGCATGCAAACAGTGTAGTTTGGAGATGGGGAAGAGGGTTTGGGGAGGGTAGCAACATAAAATATACCTTATCACCATGCTGTTTGCTAAGTGCTGCAATCGTTCATGTGAATGACAGGTGGCTTAGGGGAAGAGTTGAAACTCATCTGACTACTGGTCAATCATATTGCCCAGCTCTCGGCAATGACATATGTCAGCAGAGTAGAGAATTTGTTGCAAGTGGGGGAAGCTATTGTTTTTGATTAAAAATTTAGAGGGCCAACCATTTAAAAAATAAAAAATAATTAAAAACTTGCACGGGTAAATCATTTATAATAAAAACAGCAACATCCAATAAGAATGATACATTTTGAATTAATGATAACTAAATAATTAGTTCACTCATAAATAAAAACTCTGTCATGATTTAGGTATTGAGATGTTGAGGTATTCTGTTTCTGCATATTCCATTATCTATGATGCTCAGACAGGTTGAGGGGAGGGGCAAAGCTCACAGGCAGCTGAAGGGTGTACATAGTAGATATGGGGTGAACTGCTTTGCTCAAGTGCACAACAGGAGCAGTCAGGAGTTCCCAGCCCCACACAGAGATGGAGTCTTTTGATTAGTCCCATTTCCATAACTCTAGAAGTCAGAGGGGCCCCCAGCACTCCTTTCCTTCTCAATAATGAGATATCATGGTCACACTGACTAATTGTTATGAGAACAAAATCATATGAACAACCCTTGACTCTCCCAATAAATGCTTTCTCGCTTTCTATTGTTTCTTCTGGATCGAGGCGCTTGTCCCCAGAAAATGAATGCCAACCTATAACTGGACTGGCATATCAGGTCGCACTCAGCACAGCAATATTTTACAAATGGCCTTCCTTGGAGGAAGAGGATCTTGAACTAAGCCAACATTTCTTCCTGTTTGGGTACACTTTGAATGTGTTGTCCATTGTGGTTGGAGCTTTTCTAATTCCTTGGTCTCTTGCACAGAGGCCAAAAAAAAAGCTGCCATCCTAATTTTCCCTCTCTTCGGATCTAACTCTTTAATTGTGGACTTAGTAGATGCAGAAGTCAAATAGATTACCGTGCTTGTCCATCCTGTGTTGATTTAATTCTCTATCCCTTTTAAGAATAGCCAAGGTCAGGCTGTATTTATATATAAAGTCTTATGTACAGCGGAGCTGTCTTCAGAGTCATCAGAGTGTGATGTGTGCTTTTGAACAAGAATTAATTTTATTTGTCAGCAGTTAAAGGGGTCATGACATACCATATTTTTTTTTTATCTTAATATGTTCCTTGTGGTTCACTTAAGTAAAGTGTTTGCTAAAAAAAGAAACACTCATATACAGTGCTGTGAACAAGTATGTTCCATCCTGATTTCTTCTCTTTTTGTGTATATCTCATACTAAATTGTTTCAAAAATTCAAATTAAATCTAACATAAAACGAAGGCAATCTAAGTAAACTCAAAATACAGTTTTTAAATGATAATGTTATTTACTGAAGCAAAAAAGTTATCCAATACCAACTGGGCCTGTGTGAAAAAGTATTTGCCCCTTAGTTACTAAATCCCCAAATCCATGAAACTTCATTGATAATGGGGTTCAGCTGGACTAGACACACCCAGGCATGATTACTGCCAGCCCTGTTCAATCAAATCAACACCTAAATAGAACTTTTTCAGCCGCATGAAGTTGGCTAAAAGGTCTTACCCAGTAGCACACTATGCAAAGGTCGAAAGAAATTCCAGAAATGATGAGGAAATATGTGATTGAAATACATCAGTCTGGGAAAGATTACAAAGCTATTTCAGAGGCTCTGGGACTCCAAGGAACCACAGTGAGAGCCATTATCTCCAAATGGAGAAAACTTGGCACAGTAGTGAACCTTCCCAGAAGTGTCGAACCTTCCAAAATTCCTCCAAGAGCACAGCGACGACTCATCCAGGAAGTCACAAAAATCAAAGGACAACATCCAAGGAACTGCAGGCCTCTCTCGCATCATTAAATCTCACTGTTCATGACTCCACTATCAGAAAGACACTGGCCAAAAAGGCCATCCGTGGAAGAGTGGCGAGGCGAAAACCACTGCTAACCCGGAAGAACATTAAGGCTTGTCTGAATTTTGGCAAAACACACCTTGATGATTCTCAAACTTTTTGGGAGAATGTTCTGGGGACTGACTGATGAGTCGAAAGTGGAACTGTTAGGGAGACAGGGGTCCTGTTACATCTGGTGTAAATCAAACACAGAATTTCACAAAAAGAACATCATACCTACGGTCAAGCATGGTGGTGGTAGTGTGATGGTGTGGGGATGCTTTGCTGCTTCAGGGCCAGTGCAGCTTGCAATAGTTGAGGGAAACATATATTCTGCTCTCTATACAGAAAATCCTAAAGGAGAACGTCCGGTCATTTAGTCCGTCAATTGAAGCTCAAGCACAACTGGATTGTGCAGCAAGACAATGATCCAAAGCATAGGAGTAAGTCCTCCTCTGAATGTTAAAAATCTTTTTACATTTTTTAGATGATATCAATGACAATTTGACAATCAAATTCAATATGGCCAAGTTTGAACATTAAACAGTAGAAGGATGACATATAATTAAATAATATGCAGTCCACTCACACTGCACGCTTCAGAATAAATGAGAGGTGCCGCTCTGCTCTCTGTCATATTTCACACATACACACACAAACAAACAGATCGCACGTGATATAAAAAATGCAGTTTGTTTAGTGGGTGATCAGCTGTGAAAACTCACGCGAACTTCCCTGGTGCTGCTCTGAGATCTCAGCTCGTGAGTATTTCAGCATCTCATTTAGAATGTGGAACATATTAAAAACTACCACCAGAGATTCTTTTATATATGTGGAGATAAAAACCTCCGCGGTTCTACAATAGGAGAGAGCGTAACGGTCAACTAGCATGTTACTATAGTAAGTCACCATTTGCGTATACCATAGAAATGAGTGGGGAGAGCCGTAAACTGACACCTACCTGTCACAAAATCGTCTGTGTCTTCTCTTATAAAACAGCAATTTTATCGTGGTAATCTCCACACATAGTTAATTCCAAATGGACTGTTTAGTGTAAAACATGTTGAAGATTAGTTGAAAGGCAGTCAATTCATTAAGTGGTGAGCTGCTTCCTTACAAAAGCAGTTAATTTGGCACACTGAAGCATCTCCTCCATAGACATCCATTCAAAAAGAACAGCCTCTTATCATAGAATGTCTGTGGGAGCGCCGTGTTATGCTATTTTAGGCTAAGCTTGAAGGCTCCCCTGTGCTACCACACGGTACGTCCAAATAAAAGTTCCACCAAAATAAAAGCTCTTTTTAACTGGATGCCTGAAATTTAAGACATTAAAATATTACTATTATATAGAAAAATGTAATATTGAAAGTAATAGCAATAATACTATTAAATTGTTTAATTATTATTATTATTATTATTATTATTATTATTTATAATTACCTATAATTACCTTTTCGAGGAACTTTGAAAAAGTGATTCATGCCTTTATTTCGTCACGCTTAGAGTAATGTAACTCCCTCTGTATCGGAGTAAATCAGTCATCTCTCTCTCGTCTTCAAATGGTCCAAAATGCTGCAGCCAGACTTCTGAAGGGCAGACACAAAAATGTGAACACATTATTCCAATTTTAGCTTCACTGCATTGGTTGCCGGTTAGATACAGAATTGATTTTAAAATCCTATTATTTGTTTTTAAATCATTAAATAACCAGGCGCCACAATATCTCTGATTTATTGCGACCACACAGTACGTCTAGATCTCTTAGATCTGGGGATCACGGATTGCTCTTTGTTCCCAGATCCAGATTGAAGCAAAGAGGTGATCGTGCCTTTGACATAGTTGTTCCTAAGCTCTGGAACAGCCTGCCGGTACACATCAGAACTGCTCCATCACTATCTGTTTTTAAATCTATGTTTAAACTTCACTGGCTTTTAATCAACCATGAATCCTTTGTTTTGGTGTGTTTGGTTTTTTTATTTTTTATTTTATTTTATTTTTTTATTGTCTGTTTTGTCTGCATTTCTCATGCCTGATACTGTACAGCACTTTGGTCAACTTCGTGGTTTTAAAATGTGCTTTATAAATAAACTTGACATTGACAATTCTTATTATTATAATTATTATTGCATGTAAGCACAAAAACAAGTGTACTGTAGGCCTATATCAGCACACTGTGATTCAGCCGTAGCAGCCTTTTGCCAGAGATAATCATTCATTCATTAATGTTTTCTTTTTGTGGAGCTCTGTGGTGCAGCATTTTATTTGACCCAAAAAAAAAAAAAATTATAATAAATACACACACACACATACATACTGTGCATCCGGAAAGTATTCACAGTGCTTCACTTTTTCTACATTTTATGTTACAGCCTTATTCCAAAATGGATTAAATTCATTATTTTCCTCAAAATTCTACAAACAATACCCCATAATGACAATGTGAAAGAAGTTTGTTTGAAATCTTTGCAAATGTATTAAAAATAAAAAACGAAAAATAAAAATCACATGTACATAAGTATTCACAGCCTTTGCTCAATACTTTGTTGAAGCACCTTTGGCACCAATTACAGCCTCAAGTCTTTTTGAGTATGATGCTACAAGCTTGGCACACCTATTTTTGGGCAGTTTCCCCCATTCTTCTTTGCAGGACCTCTCAAGCTCCATCAGGTTGGATGGGGAGCATCGGTGCACAGACATTTTCAGATCTCTCCAGAGATGTTCAATCGGGTTCAAGTCTGGGCTCTGGCTGGGCCACTCAAGGACATTCACAGAGTTGTCCCGTAGGCACTCCTTTGTTATGTTGGCTGTGTGCTTAGGGTCGTTGTCTTGTTGGAAGATGAACCTTCGCCCCAGTCTGAGGTCCAGAGCGCTCTGGAGCAGGTTTTCATCAAGGATGTCTCTGTACTTTGCTGCATTCATCTTTCCCTCGATCCTGACTAGTCTCCCAGTTCCTGCCACTGAAAAACATCCCCACAGCATGATGCTGCCACCACCATGCTTCACTGTAGGGATGGTATTGGCCAGGTGATGAGCGGTGCCTGGTTTCCTCCAGACATGATGCTTGCCATTCAGGCCAAAGAGTTCAATCTTTGTTTCTCATGGTCTGAGAGTCCTTCAGGTGCCTTTTGGCAAACTCCAGGTGGGCTGTCATGTGCCTTTTACTGAGGAGTGGCTTCCGTCTGGCCACTCTACCATACAGGCCTGATTGGTGGAGTGCTGCAGAGATGGTTGTTCTTCTGGAAGGTTCTCCTCTCTCCACAGAGAAATGCTGTAGCTCTGTCAGAGTGACCATCGGGTTCTTGGTCACCTCCCTGATTAAGGCCCTTCTCCCCCGATCGCTCAGTTTGGCCGGGCGGCCAGCTCTAGGAAGAGTCCTGGTGGTTCCAAACTTCTTCCATTTATGGATGATGGAGGCCACTGTGCTCATTGGGACCTTCAATGCTGCAGAAATATTTCTGTACCCTTCCCCAGATCTGTGCCTTGATACAATCCTGTCTCGGAGGTCTACAGACAATTCCTTGGACTTCATGGCTTGGTTTGTGCTCTGACATGCACTGTTAACTGTGGGACCTTATATAGACAGGTGTGTGCCTTTCCAAATCATGTCCAATCAACTGAATTTACCACAGGTGGACTCCAATCAAGTTGTAGAAACATCTCAAAGATGATCAGTGGAAACAGGATGCACCTGAGCTCAATTTTGAGTGTCATGGCAAAGGCTGTGAATACTTATGTACGGGTTTCTTTTTTTTTTTTATATATAAATTTGCAAAGATTTCAAACAAACTTCTTTCACGTTGTCATTATGGGGTATTGTTTGTAGAATTGAGGAAAATAATGAATTTAATCCATTTTGGAATAAGGCTGTAACATAACAAAATGTGGAAAAAGTGAAGCGCTGTGAATACTTTCCGGATGCACTGTGTGTGTATAATATATATATATATGAAGTGTTGGGCGATCTTCTCCATAGTCAGATCATCCTATCGTCAGCCTGTGAGATCGCCAATACATATATATTCAATACAATACAATACAATATTATCGCACGGGGGACAGGGCAATAGTTTACTTATTTGCTCATTTATTTGCTTATTTACTTATTTTTCTACTTGTTTATTTACTCATTATTATTTATTTACTTTTATTATCACGGGAAATGACTTGCGGAAAATGAGAATCGTTTGCCATCATTTTGCGAGCAAAGATGGCGCTGGTGATAAAGAAAAATGTCACGTCAACTATTTGGCAATATTTCGGTTTTAAACCAGACGCAAAAGTCGAGCCCGTGGATATCACATATTATATACCGGAGGATTGGAAACTGGAGGCAAAATGTCTCGAAACAACATTCATCCCGGAGAACCACACTGGCTGAGGGGCTGACAGAGGTCATGCACGATTGGGACATAGAAGAGAGTAAAATTTCATGCATCACTACTGACAACGAGGCCAATATTGTTGCGGCCATATGAGGGCTCAAATGGCCATGGTTAACTGCTTTGGCCATAACTTGAATGAGGCAGTCAATTATTCACTACAGAAGGAGAAAGCAAAAACTGATCGAGCTTTTGGCATCTGTCGCTGCATTAACGGCACATTCTCTCACAACTGGCAGAGACGACGAGAGCTCCGCAAGGCACAAGAACAACTGAATCTATCTCAACATATGCTGATAATGGTATATCAACTATCTTAATTTATTGGCTTAATATTTCTCTTGTGGCCCATACATTAATGTTAGTGGGGGAAAAAATTAGAAGAATCAATGTCAGTCATAGACTAGAAATAGCCTAATCTTAATAGTACACTAATTAAATAATGACAATATTAATATGGCTCAAACAACAACTGTATAAGAATGATGTTTTTTATTTTTATTTATTAGTTTATTTAACAGGGACAATGCAGAAACATTGCTACCATTTCAAGCAGCCGATGTTCCACATACAGGCTTCTAGCCAAAGGCTAATTTGCAGCCCCAGTCCCTGGTTAGGCATGTGTCTCTTTTATAACAAGCACTCTTTACATAATTTGTGAATATAGGTCTATGACCTTGCAATTCAGTTTTGATGTGGGATGTAGTTTTGTAGTCTGTTTTTAAAACATTTTTCAATGAGGAGTAATCCTCATTTTTATAATCCTCACACGCATGTGTCTGTGTCACAAGTGTCGGTTATATGCAGTGATGTTGATGTGAAACTATGGCAGGGCAAATTAATTGTAATATTAATAATAGCCTAATAATAATAAATTTAATACATTACTGGGAAAATGAGCCAAATTTCACCTTCATATCGTCAAAGGCATCAGCTATTGGCGATATCTCTGACTATCGTCGATCCCCGATATCGTCTATCGGCACAACCCTAATATATATAGAAAAAAATTTTTTTTTCATTTTTTTTCAATAAAGCTTTATATGTTCATTTGATTAAACACTGTCGTTATGATAACATTTAATTAAAATGAAAGTGGAAAATGCAGAGTTTGCAGGACTTTTATGCAGTTCTTTAATCAAATCCTTTTCTGTGTGATTTCATCAGTAATCTGAGGCTATCTATTTGTTGCTGTTGTATCAATTTCGTATCAATACCAAGTTACCATGGCTGGTATCGTACCGAAGCAAAAATTTTGGTATCGGAGCAAGCTGTGAATAAGGTTTTACAGAGGCTGGTTGAGTATGCGCATCGTAGCCATTTCGGCCCTTATATGAGATATTAGCCTACACTCATTCTGCAGCATCTCCTTGCAGCATTTATTAAAACGATATACATTTGTGCTCAAAAGTTTGCATACCCTTGGAGAATTGGTAATATATGTACCATTTTTAAAGAAAACATGAGTGAGCAGGCAAAACACATTTATTTTATTTCTTATGGGATTCATATTCAACTGTAGGTTATAACAGAATGGCAAAATCATAAAACAAAACATGGCAACAAATAAAAAAAAAATTAAATGACCCCTGTTCAAAAGTCTGCATACCTTTAGTTCTTAATACTGTGTATTGCCCCCTTTAGCATCAATGACAGCGTGCAGTCTTTTGTAATAGTTGTCTATGAGGCCCCAAATTTGGTATAGCTGCCATTCGTCTTGGCTAAATGCCTCCAGGTCATGCAAAGTCTTTGGTCGTCTTGCATGAACCGCACGTTTGAGATCTCCCCAGAGTGGTTCGATGATATTAAGGTCAGGAGACTGTGATGGCCAGTCCAGAACCTTCACCTTTTTCTGCTGTAACCACTGGAGGGTCAACTTGGCCTTGTTCTTAGGGTCACTGTCGTGCTGGAAAGTCCAAGAGCGTCCCCTGCGCAGCTTTCGTGCAGAAGAATGCAAATTGTCTGCCAGTATTTTCTGAAAACATGCTGCATTCATCTTGCCATCAATTTTCACAAGATTCCCCGTGCCTTTAGAGCTCACACACCCCCAAAACATCAGTGAGCCACCACCATGCTTCTTTTCACTATAGGCCTTGTTGACCCCTTTCCAAACATAGTGCTTATGGTTGTGACCATAAAGCTCTATTTTGGTCTCATCACTCCAAATTGCA
This sequence comes from Myxocyprinus asiaticus, assembly GCF_019703515.2. NCBI lineage: Eukaryota > Metazoa > Chordata > Actinopteri > Cypriniformes > Catostomidae > Myxocyprinus > Myxocyprinus asiaticus. The sequence goes on from NC_059368.1 coordinate 20,507,797, forward strand.
GTGTGCCAGAAGCTGTGAGGCATGTGAAGGTGTTGTCGGGCATATTATAACAGGGCTTTTTTGTGGCATTGGCACAGTAAAGACTTCTTTCTGGCAACTTGACCATGCAGCTAATTTTTGTTCAAGTATTGTCGTATTGTGCTCCTTGAAACAACCACACCGTCTTTTTCCAGAGCAGCCTGTATTTCTCCTGAGGTTACCTGTGGGTTTTTCTTTGTATCCCGAACAATTCTTCTGGCAGTTGTGGCTGAAATCTTTCATGGTCTACCTGACCTTGGCTTGGTATCAAGAGATCCCCAAATTTTCCACTTCTTAAGTGATTGAATAGTACTGACTGGCATTTTCAAGGCTTTGGATATCTTTTTATATCCTTTTCCATCTTTATAAAGTTCCATTACCTTGTTACGCATGTCTTTTGACAGTCCTTTTCTGCTCCCCATGGCTCAGTATCTAGCCTGCTCAGTGCATCCATGTGAGGGCTAACAAACTCATTGACTATTTATACACAGACACTAATTGCAATTTCAAAAGCCACAGGTGTGGGAAATTATTAATTGCCATTTAAACCTTTGTGTGTCTGTAACAAGGTCAAACATTCAAGGGTATGTAAACTTTTGATCAGGGCCATTTGTGTGAGTTCTGTTATCATTATGATTTTAAAAAGGAGCCAAATAATTCTGTGATAATAAATGGCTTCATATGATCACTATCCTTAAATAAAAGAATTTTTTTGCATGATCAGTCATATTTTCAAAATCAAGGTCAAAAGTTCACAATTTCTGCTAGGGTATGCAGACTTTTGAGCACAACTGTACATATGGTCCAATACCACAAATACAACTCTCCAGAAGCAAGGAGGTCATTCAACTGCTCCATCATGACAAGGTGGGCTCCCTAAAAATAATACTCGTGGCATAACGGATGGGAATATGCAATGATCACATTTTCTTTATTCAAATTGTTAGAAATGCACATACAAAATGCGAAACATTGTAGATGAGTCTGTGAGGGATAGACTTACCATCTCTTCAATTATATGCACTGTATAAATCTATTTAAATGCATCTAGGGCATATCTAATTTTCCACAACTCTGTATGTCTAGAGTTTTTTGTCTATTGAAATTTCTTGTAAAGATATTTTTTTAATGGTTCATCAGCTGAACGATCCAAAAGCAACTGTACAACCCATTAAAGCCTCGTTCACATCAAAAATCAAAGATGGCACTGCTATGAATAAGGTCTATGGCCATATCAAAAACTGTAGTCAAGCTGATTGTTGAAACTGCAACTAAAACAGTAGAAGCATACCATTCTTCTTCTTTCGGCTTCTCCCGTAAGAGGCCGCCACAGCGGACCATCCGTGATCCGCATATTTGACTTGGCACAGGTTTGTATGCAGGAGATGTATACCATTCATTTAGTTAATCGTCTCTATTTGCATGCATTTCTCCCTGATGTGGGTGTCTATTGCAGTATGTGAGTTGAAGGAGAAAAATGAATTTCGATAGAGGTCATATTATGAGTTGTTTCACATCTGGTTTAGATTTGGCAATTTGCCAGTGCAAAAGAACCTCACAGGGTTGATTCAGCCATGGTTTTGGTTAACATCGTTTCAGAGTGTTAATGAAATTGAACAAGTCATGTTTCATTAGTCAGCTATTTAGATTTGGATACATTACATTTTTACAACATTAGCAAATTCATCAGGCTGTAACAGACAAAACTACAAACTCTGTTTGCCTCACCCTTCCTGTGTGAAGGAAGCACATCTGTCCTCTCTACCACACCTTTTTTACTAACAGTGTGGTAAACACAGCCAAGCTGTCTTCCACTGTCATTCCATGTGGTTCAGTCAAACAGCTGTATGATCCGGGAGTTCCACGCCAAACCCCCCTTTCTCATTCTCCTCCTCCTAGCATTCATTCATGCATCACTGAAAGGGTCATAGGCTGAGTCTACTGAGAGTGCGAGCTGATGAAAGTCCTTTAAAAAAAAATGTGAACAGCGGTGGGCTCAGGGAAGGGGACAGAAATTGTCCAGTTTTTCAGTTTCTTGGTTTTTCTTTGAAACCTTGTCTGATCTGCTGGCCTAAGTAAAAATATTTGGACAGTGGAAATTGAAATGTTGAGGGAGGCCTGACGGATGTTATCAGCTAAAATGGCAGGGGGTGTTTTAAAGTATTAACAATAATGCTTGAGTCAGTGAGGTGGTAGATTGCAGTATTGATTAGTTGGCTTATAATTCTGTCTTCCCAATCTTGTCTGTCTCCTGCCAAAAGTCTAGCACTACCATTTACCTCAATCATTGTGATTAGATAATCCCAACATTCTTGAGCTAGGTGCGTCACTCTTTTGTGGCACTACATTATATGATAGAGGTATTATAATATCTTTGAGTGTAATTTTACTGATGTTTATATCATACTGTCAAATGAAGAAGGTGAAATGAATGAAGGAAACATATTCATAAACAGAAAGCAGGCCAGTTTGACTGTAAAATAATGCAGCCCAACCAATTTGGCCAGAGTCATGCATAATATATTGCCAAATAGATTGAAAGTGTTAAAGAGAGAGTTCACCCAAAAATGAAAATTCTGTCATAATTTTCCATCACCAATATTTAAGTCATTATTTACTCTTCAAATCAAGTAATTGATCAGCTCCTCTTTAAAAGAGCACAAATCGTGACTCCAGCCAGGTCTCCTAAGCAACCAAATTGGCCCGGTTGCTAGGGAGGGTAGAGTCACATGGGGTAACCTCCTCGTGGTCGCTATAATGTGGTTTGTTCTCGGTGGGGCGCATGGTGAATTGAGCGTGGTTGCCGCGGTGGATGGCGTGAAGCCTCCGTGGCAACGCGCTCAACAAGCCATGTGATGAGATGCGCGGGTTGACGGTCTCAGACGCGGAGCAACTGGGATTCGTCCTCCGCCACCTGGACTGAGGTGAATCACTACGCCACCACGAGGACTTAGAGCGCATTGGGAATTGGGCATTCCAAATTGGGAGAAAAAGGGGAAAAATCAAAAAAAAAAAAAAAAAGAGCACAAATCAAATATGACGATATCAATAACATCAAATCTCAATGGTTGTTGTGTTGTAACATCATGCCGTTTGGCAAGGAGATGCACTAGAACTAATTAGGTTTGCTCTTATTGACGTGTCTCTATTCTTAAAGGAATGTTCTGGGTTCAGTACAAGTTAAGCTAAATCGACAGCATTTGTGGCATAATGTTGCACAAAAATAAATTGACTTGTTCCTCCTTTTCTTTACAAAAAAAAAAAAAAGCATAAAATCTGGTTTACAGTGAGGCACTTACAATGGAAGTGAATGGGGGCCAATTTTTAAACGTTAAAATACTCACTGTTTCAAAAGTATAGCCACAAGACTAAGGCTAGGTGATAAGGCAAAAAAATAAAATCTAGATTTTATCAAACTTATGGACGATTCACAATGATTCAAATTGCATGTTCTTTATTAGAATGCAAGGCAACCATGTTAGAGAAATCCAAGTTATTTTAATTAAAGGAAACAAAGATGTGCAAGAAAAATGTACAAATGCACCACAGGAGGAAGTTGTCAACAGAGTGTTAATGTAAAATAAATTACAATCTAATAAACCAAGATGTTCAGAAATAATAGAATAAAATAAGAAAACTGCAAAATACTTCTTAGACAGTGTAGGTATTAATTTTATCTAAACCAAGCCTATCTAAAAAGTTATCTAGAAATCAATATCTATAAATTAACAAGTCTATCTAGAAAGTGCTCATTGTATATAAAACAAATTGTATGTATAATTATAAACCCCTGTATATAGAGACGTGCCCTCTAGCGGTTCATGCTGAGTAGCGCAGCAGCATGAAATAATTTATTATTACAATTCAACTCGCAAAGTTTGTCAAAAGGATCGCTTGCCAAATGTTGGCTATAGATGCAGTACACTTGAAACACGTCACAAAACAAAGAAATAATTAGCGATCTATCTGAATCATCATGGTTAATGGAGCGGTAGATGTTTGATTCTCCCATATATAGCCTATCCATATGATTTGAAATGAAGCACCCGGAACTGTCATGTAACTAACGCTTTACTGTGGGTAAAAAGAAAGGAGACCGTTCATCAACATGGGCACGCCGAGGCCATTTATGGTCTTAAGCCGGTAGGGATGTGCTGAATGATTAATTTCACTGATGTTTAAATGAAAATTTTTAAGTCGACTAGTCTAAAAACAACCCAAACTTCAGAAAACAGTCAAAAAATGTGTTTATGTGACCCAATGTGTTTGACCCGAAAAAAAATGTGCTGTAAAGTTGCGCATATTTCCTCTTTTTAAAATAATATTTGTATTATTAATTCTATTTAAAATATGTAACATTAATATGACAGTAATTTAAGTGCAGCCTCTGTAAAAAAAAATAAATAAATAAATATATATATATATATATATATATATATATATATATATATATATATATATATATATATATATATATATATATATAAAGCCAAACGTAAATGTGTAAAAATTATTATCAGTTTAATTGGGGGAAATTAACCGACTAGTAATTCCAGTGTCGACTAGTCACGCGCATCCCTATAAGCCGGTGTATACATGCATGATGGATGAAGTTGAGCTACAATAACACTGTGTACAATTGCAATGGGAATATTGCCAGTGTCTTTTATCTCTGTCTCCGTATTGTTAACCTGTCACGTTCATTTGGAGCATGCCACACACATGCAGATGATCAGATCGGGAGCAGCATTAAGACAAGCGCTGTGAATTATTTTTCTGTTCCTTATTCAGCCTTTGGTGGATTTACAACGTATCTAACTACAGCGCTTGCAATGTTTTTATGCAAAATCTTCATTTTTCGATTTTGAAAAAATACAAAATCGTGTCAAAACGCAAATGTGAATTAATTGTAAAAATCTGAAAACTTCCCAGCCTTACACAAGACATAAAGGATATGCGTGTAAACACGATTTTAGTGTGATAGTCACTTACAAACGTTTTCTGTTTTAAGTTATAGCCAATTTTACAACTTTATTACCATGATGATGTAATGTCAACAAACCCTAAAACAACTGTAAAAATGACCATTTAAACAACTTTACAGCTCAAATAATACACACGTTTTACCAGAAGAATTAATGAAATTGCTTTTATAAAATTCTAAGCTTCACGTTTCTGTGTTTTAAAACCCTCCAACAATTGGTCCCATTCACTTCCATTGTAAGTGCCTCACTGTGACCTCGATCTTTGCTTTTATTTATGTTTATTTTTTTAAAGAAAAGGAGGAACAAGTCAAAATTAATGTTTGTGGTAATCAACATTATGCTACAAATGCTGTCTATTGAGCTTAACTTGTACTGAACCCGGAACATTCCTTTTATTTTTGCTCTGTTTAGTACAGGAGTTGACTAAAATTTTGGTCTTTTCACCAGACAAAGAAATTGTATGCCTTTTAGAAGACTTTGGAATTTGATGCTGAAGATGCAAGGATTACTTTTATAAAACTTTTGGATGCTTTTTTTTATTGTATTTTTTATATATATATGTGAGTCACTATTAACTGCTATTTTACGGAAATCAGTGATTGCGGCATTCTTTGAAATACCTTCTTTTGAGTTTCACAGAAGAAGCAAAGTCATATGGGTTTGGAACAAATAACTGGGTCTGGAGTAAATAACAGAATTTGTTAACATGCAATATTTTATGATCACACAACCTGGAACTGTGCATGATCATCTTATTTACGATGCCAATTTAAGTAGTTACATGTCATCACATTTCCATCACTGGCTGACTTTGAAACCACTGACACTTTGCTTACTAACAGTGCTGCATTATTTAGGAGTGCTTGCCTATACGACGATAAATGAATGCAAAGAGTAATGTCAGAGAAAAGCTTTGGCTTATGTGTTTGTCAATTCTTACTATAACCTCTGTGCCTCCAGCATAATAAACATCATCATCAGTCAGGATAAATCCATTTTAATTACCTAAAAATTCATGCCAAAGACAGTTCTCATATAGGCTACCCAGTGGATTAACTTTGAAATTTCAAGATCTTTTTGTGCTTTTTCTTTACATCAGGTCTGCAATAGCTTTTATTAAAAAAAATTAACAATCAAGTGACCCAATGCTCCCTTTTCTACTTTGCCTACACTGTAAAAAATGTCTGTAATTTTAACAGTAAAAGACTGTAAAAATGCTACAGAAATAAAACGTTAATTGATTAACGATTATTAACTGTAAAATATACGTTAAATTTGTAATATATTTTAAGACAATACAGTAGTTTTTACAATAAAATGTTGTAAAAATGACATTTAGATGTAAAAAGTATGATTTTCCTGTATAATTAATGGTAAAAATGTACATTGTTTAACGAGAGTACATGTACTTTTTACAGTAAATTATTGTTAAAATTACAGTAAAAACAGTAATCGGGCGTTCCCAGAATTCCCTGCGTGACCCATTACATTTCATTATATTTTATGGGAATAGTTATGCTTTTTCTTATTTTTAATATCAGTTACGTACATTGGGGTGTTCTGTTTTATATTTAATGTAGTTTATTTAATGTTTACTGCATTATTTAAATTTCACATGTTATCCTGATGGTGTTTAGTGTTTGTGTGAGTGACACTGAGCACTGTCTCTACATGTTTATTGGTCATTGCTCCTGGAAGAGCCACTATTGGTGAACTTCATGTCATCATGTGCCCTTTTGTAGTTACTACGGTGATTAACAAATACCTTATAAGTAAAAAGCAGATTTGTACAGTTTCAGAAGGCTAATATCAAGTTTATGACATTTTTGTTACTGTAAACAGTCTGTAACAGACTTTATTATTATTTACAGTGCCATCGTGGTCATGTAAATTACAACAGTTTAAAACTGTAAAATGTACAGGTTGTTCTGTAAAGTTGTTGACATTTTTACTGTTTTTTTGTTTTGTTTTTTTACATAATTATTCTGGCAACCACAGCTGCTTTTTTTTTTTTTTTTTTTTTTTTTTTTAACAGTGTAGCATCAAATCAGAGTTGTCAATGCTGGCATCTATAAAAGGCTGCTGGAATGTGGCCAGGCTCCTTAGAAGACATCTCATTGTCTCATGCTGGTCTGACCTTTTAAAACCTAATAAGATGTTTTATGAAATTGTATTTGCTGAATCTCAATTTTTTTTGGAGGGGTTGTGAGCACAGTGTTGTGTAAAGCATTCCTCAAGCTCCCTCTAAAAAAGGCCAAGCCTGGCCATAAAGGCACCATGTCTCTTGATGAAATGTCATGCCTCCTCATCCTCGGAAGATGCAGAACCGTGGAGGGGAGGGGGGACACACTATCCTTCAAGAATGGTGATCTCCAGCATGCTCCCATAAAGATCTAAGGTGAAGCTGAGGACATTTCTGCCCAACTTTGTCTCCTGAGTCCTGACATTTCGCTCAATGAAGATTGTTCAAGGTCCATGGACATTCTGTTTCTTTCTGACCAGTAATCTCAACACTTGGTATGTTTACATGCACCGTTATAATCAAGTTACAGCGTGTTTTTGCGTCGTCGAGCTACAGTCTCCATCTGTCTGTCCAAGTATACATGACACAGTGTGTAATCTAATATTTGGAGGAAAGGACATCAAATACGCCTGGTAAATACAAGTAGAGTCTTACCTGTATTTCGGAGTAGTGCGCAATTCCGAGGTCCAACTATGGTCCGATTAACTTTTATAAATGCTGAATGGAGCCAAGCTATGATGGCATTATCTAGGTTTGTTAGTCTGACTGGTATGATTTCAGTCGTTTACATAACTTTGTCTTTAAATAGAGAATTATTGTTTTAGTGCGACTGAAATTGAATTTTTAAAGTGCCTGGGAATGTGTACTGACTTTTGCAACCTTTTAACATGATGAAAACGATGTTGCTAGTAATGAAAAAATTTTGATTGCACAGCAATTTTTAGTCTGTTACTCTACTTGGTCCAGCTCTGATGTTTAAAGCTCTTTGGAAATTCAGCAGAAAAGCAGGGCAGGGTGGACTAGGCGACCTGCAGCTGGCAATGGTGTGGCTTGGCTCTGTCCACGCTCATTAGTTTCACATGAGCCAGACCGCCACCACTCACAGGAAGCTGCCATGGGGTGCCCATGACCCTTCCCCCCATCTCTGTCTCACCACCTCAGAGAGAACTACAGACACCCTGGAACATAGAGTCCTTTATACCAGCAATTTTCAATGGACATTGCTTATGCTCAGTGGTCTGGTAAAGTGTTGTACCCCAAACAAATTTAACTTTCTTTTTCACTGTCTCCTTACTCTTATGCTACCATGCAAACTTGATGTATTTGGCATTCACGGGTGGCAGTGGAGTTAAGGCACATTTGGGCACATGTTGGAATTGAATGGGGTCGAATTGGTTCCGTCCAATGCAATGGAAGGAAAACTACATGAACACTAAGGAACACCTACACCCTACAATGTCTTGTTTGTTGTTTTTGGGTCATGGATGTGCAGTAGGGGTGTAACGATTCAAATTTCTCACGGTTCGGTTTGTATCACAGTTTTAGGGTCATGGTTTCAATATGGTTCAGTATTTTATGTTCAGGGAAAAAAAAAAATATTACAGCCAAATCCAAAGTAAAAATATTCTATTTGGTAACAGACACTTCAAGAGATTTGTCTTCACTACAAATCGCCACAGTTTTACTACGGTAACTATAGTTTAAACAATGAATTTGTAGTAAAATCAGAGTAACCACAAAATTAACATGGTTAATGTCATGGTTGCAATACTATAGTAAAATCAAGGTTATTGTATGGAAACTACAATATTACTAAGTACAACTCTGGTTACTATGTGTCTACTACAGTATTACTACATAAAACCATGGTTATTTATTTCAAAACCATGATTTCTGCTAAGAAAACCATGGTGACAACAGTCCTTGTTATTACAGACATGGTTACTACTATATTACTATAGTAAAACCATGGTTCATTTTCGTTAGGGTCCTTAACTAAAAAGAAAAACTTTCTCTAATTACTAACTCAACATTTTAACTTAATACCTGCATTATTACACTACATGCATCAACATAAATTGCATTACAAACTCAACTCGACGTATATTCAACGTTCAGAATCTGTACATCACTATAGAAGAAATAAACTTGCTATTAAAATGAATACGAGAATGGATGTCGAAACGCGACTCGAGTATTTTAATCATACGTGGAAATCCCAATGGAGTAAGGGCAACATAACTTTGGCAATGAACACCCCAAGTGCATAAGTTCTTGTTTCATGTCTGTCCGAACTAGCGCCTGTTTAAAAATGGAAGGGATTGTAGTGTGTCTTTGTGCAGTTTCGGGCTCACCTGCGGCTCTGTGAGCATAGCACGCTATCTATCCTCGGCTGATGTCAGCGTAAATAGCTAATCAAATATCGATGTATACCAGTATACGGCACTCGCGTTGAGCAAAGTCTGCAAACAATGCCTGTTTTGTAAACGTTTTTTGATCATCGCTGTTGTAATTGACTTCATAAAAAGTTCCCAGACAGGAGACTTAAATGACGCGGGGGCTTCTCTCTTGTGGCTTGTTTTCTCCACTTGCCATTTTGCCAACTAATGCATGCAGATTTGTGATGTCATCAACTGATTTAACATACATACAGTTAATAGGACAGCTTCTCTCTGTAGAAAGTTGACCCACGTGAAACACAGGTGGAGTGTGTCCATCTACAGAGCCATACAGGTGCATTAGGAGGTTACAACTGCACATGTCTATTTGGCGCTTTATGTTCTTCGCCAATATGTATGATCCAGATGCTAGAGATGAGCCGCAGAGCAAATACTTATCAAACCATGGTTGGCGAACCGTATGGTTTGTTTTTTTTCCCCGAGAACCATTACACCCCTAATGTGCAGCTATGTGAATTGGAAAAGTGGATCGACGTATGGGTCATACTCTGAAATGTATTCCAAAAAAGCACTTGTCAGCTTGGTAAGGGAACTGTTGCTTAGTCTGATGCACTTATGGTGTGCAAAGTTGTTTTCTGTAATGTTTTACTGTGTATATATGAATATCTTTTTTAAGAACTGCTTCATTTCTAACCACAGGGCCAGATTTAATCTGAGTCCTCAAACACCCACCATATGGGGCACATCCAGTCAGAGTGATGATGACTTACGTTTTCTGGGGAGGATCCACATAAAGCCCGTCATGAACAGAGATAGTCAAGCTCAAGTTGAACCAATTCCCTTCTCTCTGCATATCATTTAGGTGTAGCCCATGATCAACATAAATCATAGTGTTTCAAAGGCAATGGTTGACTGTTTCAGACATTAAGAGCCCGTCTGAAACAGGTGCTCCTTTTGAAAGGCTGACCTTTCTTTATCAAACTGATTCAAGCTGCACCTTTCAAACCAGAGAGAAGAAAAAACCCTTAATGCTTAACATCGATCAAGGATCAATTTCCCTATTCCACTGAAGTCAGATCAAGTATGGGAATGAAGCTGGGTCAAAGGCAGCTAAAACTACCTCTTGGAATTGATGGAGTGGAGTATACAAACTGATTTATGTGACCCAGTTTGAGGTTTCAGATGCACACCTTTTTCGACGTTTCTCTTGGTGGTCTCTCTTTATTTAGAATTTAAACCCAGGTAAAAGAGTATTTCTATAGATTCAAATATTGTTTTGGATGTAAGCCTACCTAGACTAGTACAAAACCTGAACATGCATTAGAATTTATTGATACTTTCCCCTGCAGCAATGGTGCAGAGGCTCCCTATTGATTTACCTAATGTGGCAAAACTGCTCTGCTTTCCTGCTAGCTTACATAACTGATGTCAATGTCCGTGCCTGCTCTGGAGCTCTGCAGCTTTAAACAACTGTTCATTTATTGCCTTTCCATTCCTGTCACTCATGTTGAGAGACAGTTGTTGTATCGGAAACTGTAATTATTATTTTTCACTGTGGAGTGTTCTTTATAATGAGCCCCCCATATCTTTGGCTTACATTTTTAGTGATTTAATTCAACTTTATTAAACAACACTGCAAAATGGGCTGCTACTTCACCTGATGTAGAATTCGGCTGTGCTGAGCGAATACAAACTTTGCGGCTTACATCAATTTTGAAGTCGTTGTAAATTTGCAGATTGTAATTGTAAATTTGACGTGTTCTCCAGCGGCAGTCTTGAGGCTGTCTGTTTATGCATTACTAGAATGATGAAATATGTGATGAACTGTTGCTCAGCTTTGCGTCTCGGCCTCTAAAGAGTTTTTGACTTGAGCGTGTCACTTTTTTTTTTTTTTAGTTAAGGATGTGACATTTAGGCTCTTGTTTTTCAGGCTCTCAGCTTAACTGGTGACATGAACTGTTGGACAGATGAACACATGTAATTTATTCCCCCAAGGGCTTGTTCGACGTATAATAGTGTAGCCTCGTCTGCAAAAGAGGAGGAATTATTTAAAGGGCAAGGGTCAGAAATTAACTGACAGTACCTTCTTGCCAAAGGACATCTCTTGATTGTCTTTTTGTCCCTGAGAATTAACCCACTGCACTTTGCTGACAAACAGCAGTTCCTTTTGTTTTCATTGAATGTTCAACATCAAAGTCAGTGCATTAAAACTGCTGCTTTGATGTTGAGAACATTCCAAACACAGCTTGAAAGAGACTAAACTCCAAACATAGGCCTAGGATTGCATATGCAGGGCCCTTGGATGTCACTGCGGAACACAAAAACTGAGACCAAATATCTGAAGTGTTTTGGCTTGCTGTTTTTTGGCTTTCTGTGTCTGCCTTGTTGGGGGGTTCCTAATGACAAAAGGTTTAGGATAATCTGATGACCCTTTTCTGCTGAAATGGTGCTGGTGCCAAAGCTATGCAAGGCTTGTGGACCCTCTTAGCCCTATTCCACCTAAATGGTTTGGGGGTGGGTTTCTGGGCTGGTGGGAATTCTTGAACTGTTCCGCATGTTTCCACCGATGGGGAAAAAGCCGCTCCGGGGCGGAAAAATACCGCACCAGCCCCAAAAGCTTGCTGGTCTCTACGAAAGAACGGATTACATTAGCGGGCAGAGGGCAGGATAATGTTTCATCACCAGGTACAGTTTTTCAAACAACAACAGTAGCTACCCTCTGCAGCAAGGAGTACTTCTTTATAATAGGGCTGTCACGATTATGAAATTTGGCTGACAATTAATTGTCAAACAAATATTTGTGATTAAGACGATTAATTTTCTGTTTTAGGGCTGTGATGATTGTCATATAAATTGCCATATTTTGTACAGTATGCTTTTTTTCTGCATGTGTGCTTCATACACCTTAAGAAGTAATTTTTATGTATTTAACTTCAAATATATAAATCAAATAATAAAATAGGGAGGAACTAGGATTTCATTTTAAGGCTTTAAAAACTTATTGTTTTAAATATCAAAATATTCCTAAATACTTAAAATATGTCTCTCTTTATGGTCAACTTTAGTTTTCCAAAATTGGAAAATGTGTTCTACTTGTGATATGGTCTTCTTTGCCAATTCGGGATACATTAGAGATCACGATGGAAAAAAGGAGTCTACAAAGAGAAACGGCAAGAAATGATGCATGCCATCTTCAATGAGACCATTGACCAATCATTTAAAAAAAAAAAAAATTTTTAATTGAGTACAAAGGCCATAAAAAGGACCTAAGCAAAAGCAGCAGTGAACTAGGTGTCACTGTAAGTCCAAGATGACACAAACAAAAAGTTACTGAGTGCACCTTTAAAGTTTGATGAATAACTGTATATTTCCTTCATATATTTCGTAACAAATTTAGAATGGATCGCTGGCATGCCAGATTAACCCACGAGGCGATAACTTTTGCCAGTTTAACAGAATTGTGCTGCTGGGCAATCCTAATCCTTTTTGTTTAGAAAAACAACATTCTGATCTACATGTGCAGGAATCAGTATGGTACGCAACCGGTTGACGGTAAGATTGGCAGCTGAAGTCCGCTCCAAAGGCACTGGCGTCTCACTGTGCATCACACATGATGAAACATGGATCTCCCTTGCAACATAGATGAAATTCAAGGCTCTAAACATATGCATGTAGATGTTGAGACTTGCAGGTATTGCATTTTAGTAAAGTCGTACTGCATAATTTTTTATCGGAACATGCTAATATTAATTTTTTTGTATTTAATTGCCCCCCTGCCACACTTTTAAAAGTTGTATGCTGCAGTTATATGTTTATGCCCCACACTGTAAAGTTACATTCGATTTACGTTAAAACTGAAGTATGTAACTTTTTCAGTGTTAAAATACTTCTATCCCAGCTTAATATGTAGAGACAACTATAAGCAAGGTTTAAGAGGTTAATTTTCTCGAAAGCTTTAAACGCTTTGTCTCCGTGGCACTATAAATTCCTGTGTTTGTTTGGAGCCATCCGCTTGGACCCGCCACAACAACATTACTCAACTAATGGTGTGAGTTGGGGGTGGGATTATCTGATGGTTCGAACAACAGCAGACGAGGGGCATATTTGGAAATCTGTTTTTTGTGAATTCCATTCGTTGGCGCTAGTGTCGCAGAAATTACATACTTCAGCTTTAATTGTGAATTGCTTAAAAACGTTGAACGTGATTAGTTCTGTTGTCACTACGAAAAATCATTGTGACATACTGGCAACCAGTAAACACCATAAGAACATCACACACAGCAAAGATACGTTAAAAAATAAGTTCCAAATCTGCTCAAGTGAGAAATCACTTGTTTCTATGATTTGTTTACCGTCTTTGGCGTTTTGTTGGAACACAAATCACTAATTATTAAGCAACTGCATGAAGACGTGGTGCCATTATTGAAGGTTAAACTGTCATTGCAGTTATTAGTGGTATTTATGTCAAACATCAATTCTTATTTTAAATCGGGGTTCTCACAAAATAGTGCTGAGATGAGTGACTGATGAGAGATTGAGAGCACATGAAGAGCGAGCATTTTGGAGTGAGTGAAACACGGAGATGTTTTGCCTCAGTCTTGCCAGATACAGTGTTTTTTATTTTATTTTTTTTTTTTTTTACTTTACCTGGTTTAGTCATAAGCCCCCTGTTCTGTAGTGCACACACATTGACCCAACAGATGTGCTAGTGGTTAAGCAATAGCCTATAGGCAAAGGTAAACTCCCTGTAGGTAAATTTTCTCTATAAATTACCAAAAGCTACTTCTCCATCTCCTCAGCCTTTTTGCTGAATGCTTGATCGGCCTGGAAAAATGCTTCCCATTTTCCCTCTGCTTACAATGTCACAAGAGGGGGATGTTAAGCGCTCATGTCTTCCTAAACTGTTACGGGCTCCCCCTATGAGCAGTTCCCAGCAGCACAACGTTGGAATGTAATGTGAAACATAAATATCTGGATGGAGCAATAGTTCTTCATGTGGATACAGCACAACCCAGCCTTCCACCTCCCCATGAAAGTACATATTTGGACAGGAAATAACAGCATCTAGTTTGTTGCCAGGACAGTTTAAAGGAAGTTGTGTGGTATTCTAGAAATGATGTGTTGTGCTGATGGTGTGAACTTGCTGGCTGAGGACCAAATCAAGGTCACAGGCTAAAGTTTGGTGATTACAGAGAACTAAAAAGAGAAGTACAGCACTGTGGACATTGTTTAGCTTGAGTAAACACGCCAGTTGTGCCTTTGTGTCAGATTGCATTAGCATGACATAAGTGGGAGGGTTGGAATTAGTCAGAATCCTCCAACAGTATTCTAATGGCATTCAAAAGCAGAAGTACACATCAAAGATCTGCTCATGTGGGCTGTTTTGTTGGTTTGTTTTGTTCTCTTTATTTGTCTCTTTGGATTAGAACAAGAACAGTTCAATGCCATTTTACCAGATGATAAGTAGAAGAATGAAGCAATATTTGATTAATAACTTTTCTTTAAAAAAAAAAAATTATAATAAAATAAGCAAAAACAAATCAATAAGCATCAAGGCTCAACTTTAGTTCTTTCAAATTCCCAAGTTTCCTTTTACATTGAACAGCTCTTCTTGGCTCTTGCTGTATTGACTCTTCCCCTGCCTATCTCTCTCTCTCTCTTTCTCTTCCAGGAATGACTGACATCACTGCAGTGTCACCACATTCATAAAGTTCTGATTGAGCTTAGCAGTGCATTGACACTAGGGCGGAATGATCCAGCAGGGTGACTAACAGGAGGAGGAAGAAGGGGGGAGAGGATGGGTGTGAATGCCTCCAGCTACCCTCACTCGTGCTCCCCTCGATTTGGGGGTAACCCACATCCTCAGCAGACCTTCATAGGTAAACTCCCTGAGCTGCTTCCATATATATCCTTATAATATATATATATATATATATATATATATATATATATATATATATAAAATATTATTATTTTTTTATAGCTGATGAATATATAAAAAGTGTGACAGCCTGCAAAAGGCTCTGGGAGAACTGTTGCATCATGCTTGCATTTTTCAGCAGCATAGTTTTACAAGACCTGAATTTGCTGGCTCACATTGCAATATGATGATGTTGTGTTTTCTATTACAAGAAAAAGAAATCTCTCTCTCAGAGAGGAGTTCTTATTTCACTTGCATTTAAAATAGTTTAAATCCATTGTTTTTTGGTGTAAAAAAGATCCATGAGCTTGTTCAGATGCATTTCAACAGCACAGTGAAGAGGAATCTCATTAAATTGTTGATTTGAACAGCTGGGACAGTTTTCATATTCTTTCACTGTAACATCTTGTCTAGATTCATTTATTTAAAGGCTTGGAAATTGTATCACTACTGTGAGCAGTTGCTTCATGTCATTTTTTTCCTCCATACCCCACAGAGTCTGGGTTTAACAGCATATTCTGATGTGCATATTTTCATGTCCTTACTGACTTTAAGATCAGTGAAGTAATGATGCTTTCATAATGCTAAGCCAAGCATGACAGTGGGCCTACGATGAGAAATAGAACATTGGATAGAAACAAAGTGTCGTCAGGGAGATATTAGTCATGCTGGGTAGGACATTAGATGACTTCATAGTTTCCCTTTTTTGGCAGGTTAAAATTAAGGGATTTAGGAAATTCCTAAACTGCTAACTGCACTGCTAAGAAACCTTTTTGAATTCGTTTGAATTTCCATGGATTTCTAACAACATAGTCACTCTTTATAAATATAAAAATCTCTCCACAAATAGCATTTAAGTTTTCTTGAATCATAGTAAAGTCTCATTATACATCTTGTTTGATTCCTTATTGAAGGTTTTAGAGAAGCAATTTGGTTTTTAAGAGTGCATTTTTATTTATTTTTTGGTAGTTTTAAGTTAGTGTACACTTTAGTCACACTGCATTCCATTTCCTCCATTAGTCCAATGTCATTAAATGTCAGTTGTGTTTCAGAATTGTTCTATAACACTTATTTATAAAACAATAAATAAGTTGCAATTATTTGGAATAAACTTCAGTGATAACATTGCTGATGCATTTTTTCTGTAGACAACTTTGAAGGTCTCCAGAATTTAACACAATTTGTTTCTGTCACTAGGCGCCTCCTATGCACCTCAGGGTTATGGCGGCGAATCCAAGCTCTACAGCCTAGAACATGGCCCTGAAAAATCTCAGGACAAGAAGAAAAAGAGCTCTGGTTTGGCAACGCTCAAGAGGAGATTCATTAAGCGTCGCAAGTCTAGTCGGTCAGCTGATCATTCACGGCAGATGCGTGAGCTCCTGTCGGGGTGGGATGTACGTGATGTTAATGCCCTGGTTGAGGAGTATGAGGGCACGGCGGCTCTAAAAGAGCTTAGTCTGCAGGCGGGCCTGGCCCGGCCCGACGCTCGCACCTTGCAACGGGACTTGGCAACCCT
Source organism: Myxocyprinus asiaticus (assembly GCF_019703515.2). Taxonomy (NCBI): domain Eukaryota; kingdom Metazoa; phylum Chordata; class Actinopteri; order Cypriniformes; family Catostomidae; genus Myxocyprinus; species Myxocyprinus asiaticus. Next base: position 20,524,658 of record NC_059368.1, read on the forward strand.
TTATCAGCACAAGTACTGCACTGACGTGGACCTGATCTTCCAGGATTCCTGCTTTCCAACCCACCGTGCCATTCTGGCTGCCCGTTGCCCCTTCTTCAAGACTTTGCTTTCGTCGTCACCGGGTTATGGAGCGGAGGTGTTGTTGGATGTTGGCACAGCAGGCATGGATGCGCCCATGTTCTCCTCGTTGCTGCATTACCTCTATACAGGTGAGCTGGGCTCAGAGGATGCAAGGCTGCAGAATGTGGATGTGCTGGTGAGACTGAGTGAGGAGTTCGGTACGCCCAATTCCCTAGAAGCAGACATGCGAAACCTCTGTGAGCACATGCCGTATTTTGACTCGCTGCTTAGCTTCTCCTCTGACTCTGAGCTGGTGGAGGCTTTTGGAGCCGGTGGCCCTGCCCCTAGTAGTGGAGGAAGTGGAAACGCTGGCTTAAGCCACAGCTCACCTGACGAAGAACTGAGGGCACACAAGGCCGTGCTCTCGGCACGCTCGCCTTTCTTCCGCAATCTGTTGCAACGACGCATCCGCTCGGGTGAAGACATCACAGAGCGCACTCTACACACCCCCACCCGTATTATCCTTGATGAATCCATCATCCCCAAGAAATATGCCTGTGTGGTCTTGCACTGCATGTACACCGATGCAGTGGACCTGTCACTGGTGCTGCGTGGGAGCCCCTCTGAAGGCAGTTTGGGTGAAGTTCAGGCACTGGTGGCTGGTCGGGGGTGCATAAGCCGGGCGGAAGAGGCCATGGAGCTCTACCACATTGCTCTCTTCCTAGAATTTAGCATGCTGGCTCAAGGTAAGTCTTAGCCCCCATTCTTATCCATTATTTCAGACTGTTGTTTCACTAGTCTTTCTGTTTTGCTCTTTATGTCTCTCTCTCTCTCGCACTCTCTCCTCCCAACACTCCAACCTCCCCCGGCTTTGTTTACTGCCTGATTAATTCACAAGCTGTCAAGGGAAGACTGGAGGAACAGGGTGGGGTTGCTGTAGTTTATGCGCCTCATGTTGAGATTAATGTTTGTGAAAGATTCCCATATGTGTCCAACTACAAAGTATTGCAACCTCTGCACTCCCCTTAATACCCTTACCCTTTTCAGCCGCTATTAATGTTCTTATTTAGGGAGACAGGGTTTGAAAGGGCTGGGCCATTCTTGTTATATGCTGTGTTGAATTTGTCCTGTTGTTAGGACTATATTTAATGACTGAAGTAGAGTAAAACAAAGCAGGTTTTATTCAGGTTTGACCATTTCTAAAGGAGCCCTACATCAAAAACTCTTACAAACACACCCTTAAATGTGTAATTCTGGCAACTAGAAGAATAAGTCAGCCTGCATTTTCCTACAAATCAAATGTCATGTCAATCCAGGGTCAAATCTCTTTTTCCTACATTCAGTGATTGCTGTAGGGGAGTCAATGATTTCTAAAAATGGACTGTTGATTAATACAGTTCTTGTAATATGTCAAGAAGGTATTATTATTATTGGGGGATAAAATGATATTAAATATATATTTGGGCCTTTAAATGATGTTTTGATCTGTTTCATATGACGTCACTGGATGACCGTCGCCGCTCCGCCATGTTTGTGATCAAAATTCCATTTACCTTCACTATGCTATGCTGTGGGATGCAACAAAATAAAAATTGGACTAAATCAGACCAGAAAACAACACAAAAACATTTGTAATTTTGAATGAGGGATGTTTACGGTGATGTACCTTGGTCTCTTTACTCGCCGGTCACACATCAGACTCGATGGCTTACGGAGATGAATCGTAGATTAAATATATTTAAATGTCCATGATCAAATTTGGCAATATTTGTGCTGAAATTAAACCTGTATACACTTTTCCTGAGACTTGGCATACATGAAAAGCAATTTGTGATGTTTTGCTTGATATCATTTCGTGGGTGTTTCTCTGTATATACAGTATATACAAACCAGCCCGTCTGGCACGCGCAATCATCCATGTGATTATTTAATCGGCCAATCGTGTGGCAGCAGTGCATAAAATCATGCAGATACGGGTTCGGAGCTTCAGTTAATGTTCACATCAACCATCAGAATGGGGAAAAAAAATTTATCTCGGTGACATGTGGCATGATTGTTGGTGCCAGATGGGCTGGTTTGAGTATTTCTCTAACTGCTGATATCCTGAGATTTTCACGTGCAACAGTCTCTAGAATTTACTCCGAATGGTACTAAAAACATCCGGTGAGCTGTTCTGTGGACAGAAATGCCTTGTTGATGAGAGAGGTCAACGGAGAATGGCCAGACTGGTTCGAACTGACTAAGTCTACGGCAACTCAGATTACCGCTCTGTACAATTGTGGTGAGAAGAATAGCACCTCAGAATGCTATTCTGAGATGCGGGTTGGCGCTGTTTTGGCGGCAAGTAGGGGACCTACACAATATTAGGCAGGTGGTTTTAATGTTGTGGCTGATGCATAATTTAAAGGCTCAAATAGATATTGTATTGTATATCTTCATATTAATATATTTGCTTTTGTAACGGATTAAAAGGGTTATTTTTTTTTACCTGAGGAACCATCATTTTGACCAGCCATAGTTGTGAAGTATATTCTCAATGTTTGATGCAGGAGGTAAAATGAAGTGAAAAATCCACAGTAAAAGCTCCTACTGATGTAAAGTTAGCCCTACTTTTTGTTGGAAGGAATCATTTCATTGAGTGCTTTTTAAGGTAGCTCCTCAAAGTAATTTACCACTAATATCACTGCAGCTTTGCCAAAACGAAGCAGTGTAATCTCTCAAAAAAGGGCTGTTTGTCAACATAAACATGCAGCCTGATTTTAGGTTTTGATTGTAAAGAAATCTGCTCATCTGAAGCAGCATATTTTTACCCGTTTCAAATACTTTCAAATCCCATACTTGTGTACTTTGTTTCATCAGCCACTATTTTGAAGTAAGTTTATCTCTATTTACTGCTTGAAATAAAGGGCTGCTGCTGTGCTGTGCTAAAATATGTTTATAGAGAGCCACCCATGCTTCTGATTACTTCATCTGAAAAGCAGTGTATCAAAAATGCTCTCTAAAGCACAGGTCTGCAGTGTCATTGTCAGCTGATCCTTATGACCTGTTGGTCAGCGGTGGTTTGTAACAGATAGTGATCAGATTAAGCTCTGTCAACATGGCCTAAGGATGAGCTCAGAATAGGGTTGCTCCGATACCAAAATTTTGTCTTCGTTATGATACCAACCCTGGTACCTCGGTATCAATACTAACTTGATACTTAGGCAACAAATAATCCTTTATATCCTATATATCCTTTTCCATCTTTATAAATTTCCATTACCTTGTTACGCAGGTCTTTTGACAGTTCTTTTCTGCTCCCCATGGCTCAGTATCTAGCCTGCTCAGTGCATCCACATGAGAGTTAACAAACTCATTGACTATTTATACACAGACACTTATTGCAATTTTAAAAGCCACAGGTGTGGGAAATTAACCTTTAATTGCCATTTAAACCTGTGTGTGTCACCTTGTGTGTTTGTAACAAGGCCAAACATTCAAGGGTATGTAATCTTTTGATCAGGGCCATTTGGGTGATTTCTGTTACCATTATGATTTAAAAAGGAGCCAAACAACTATGTGATGATAAATGGCTTAATATGATCACTATCCTTATATAAAAGACAGTTATTTTGCATGATCAATCATATTTTGAAAATCATTGCCAAAATTTCTGCCAGGGTATGCAAACTTTTGAGTGTGTGTAAGTGTTGTGTGTGTGTGTGTGTATATGTGTGTGTGTGTGTGTATATATATATATATATATATATATATATATATATATACACACAGTGTGTGTATATATACACTCTGGCACTTTTGATGTCCTTAGTGGATTTTCTCATTGTCTGAGTTTTAATTGTTTTGTAAGGGCAACTCAGTCCTTTCTCAGTTGAAGAAAGCTCTAGACAGAGCACTCAGCACTAAACCCAGACAATCAGTCAGGTCATTTCAGTGCGTGTGTGTTGATGGCCTCCGGTGGGAGAGGAGCGTGGTGGTGACCTCTAAGAAATGGCACAGCAGTCATTTAACACCCAGTCAGCAGCCGGTCTGTCGTTGGTACATGGCAAAGATAATTAATGTGCTGACCAGGCAGACACACGTTGATAAAAAAGCCACCCATTGGTCTGGAACTAACTCTGTTCTGTAGAGAAAAATCCCTCTTGTTCATACTAACTGTAGGAAATCAACTCCTGCTGCTGTGGATCTTGTTTACCTCACTTGTTAAACCTAAGCTGTTAACTTAAGGGGACACATTATTATAGGGATGCACTGATACCAGTAATAGTATCAGTATCAGGTCTGATACTGTGCTTATGTACTCATACTTGTAAAATGCTTATATACTATAATCTGATGTTATTCAGCATACATAGAGCATTTGTTGCATAATTGTTGCAACACACAGAAGCAACGGCAACAGAACAAAATGTCAATGGATTTGAGATGATTCAAGATTAACAAAGACAAATGATTCAGAAACCATCATTATTATTTAATCACAACCATAAGCAAATTAATGATGATGCCCATATTAAAATATCAATGGCAAATCACTATTCAGCAATTTGGCACTTGGCCCAACCTGACAGGGATCAAGACCACGACTAAAATGGTCACAAAAGCAACAAAAAATAAATAATTGTGACAATATTTTGTAGTCAGCATTGGCTAGAATCAGGAACACTGTGTGTTCATATGAGGTTGGATGGATGGTTGGATGGATGGGGTCGATCATCGAAAGAGACGATCAGCCAGTTAATCTGCTGTCAGTTGTCTTTCTTCGTCTTTCTATCTTGCCTCTGAACAATCATCTAAATCAAGCAATTCTGTAATTTGGCTACTAAAACCAGCCATTTGGCTCCTAAATGTTTCAGTTTAGAGGCCAATGGCCAATTCATCTTTTTAGTCTGGAGCCCTGCTTGATGAACTACATTGTTAAAAATGCCGGTACTCAAGAAGTTAGCCTGCCATTACAGAGGCCATTTAATACTCATAGTCTTAAGGTGCAGTAACAAATTAGGCATGCAGCCTGTTTAAATTCCAAGGGTCAAAGAGAGGTTGGTAATTGCTCCCGTAAAACTAAATTGCAGCTTTTTTGTGCATGAAACCTTGACTAACGTTATAAATGGACCTCAGAGAAAAAAATAAATAAAATGCTATTTAAGTGTAGAACAGGGTTCCTCAATAGGAGACAAATGTTTGGCCCGTGCTAAAGGCTGTTCACACCAAATCCGTGACTATTTTGCGAGACAAACTTCCAACGAAATGTCTATTATACACACAGAGTGCGTAAAAAAAAAAAAAAAAAAATACAAATGAAAAACATTCACCCATGTAAAGTAGTTGCTGTTGCTTTTCTACAAACATTTATACCAGTCTCATGCCTGCCCGCACCTTCAGCTGTTTGAGATTAATATATTGAATGCTGTTAAAGCATTCATTTACCTAATTTTGCATAACTGTTTCATTATGTTCTTTCCATGGTGTTGATGCATTCTGAGGAGTATATAATCTGTGTTTTTATGCAAGTGAGATGAGTAAAGAGTGCTGTTGCATAAATATACATCCTATTTATATTTGCACATGTATTTTGCAACGAGTATATTCCAGACGGACTCCCGAAGCCAACTACTATTTTTATAATGCCTGGATAATATAACACAAGGTACTGTGATACAAATACACATAGAATAGTGCACATAAAGAATAACGCTGTACAGAAAAAAATATTATGCATTGCCTAATGTTAAAAATAATTTATAAGAAAAGATTGGCTCACGTTCTTTATTGAAATTATTGCAATACTTTGTTATATTATCCTTAAGAACAATAACAATATTAATGCTAATAGGTCTAATAATAGAATCTGCAATTAGGGAAAGTGCAGAGAGTAGATCCCGTTTGGAGATGAGCAGGAACAGTTGACTTGCATGGAGGACATAGAGATCCAGATTGTTCATTAAAGTTTTTGTAGTTTTTTAGTTTTATTTTTTCAGAAGGCAAAGTGTGTGTAGTTTTGTTTATCTGTATACAAACAAAATGTTTATAATTGTCTGAATAAGTTAAAAAATTTGTCATTACATCGACGGCCGTGGCCCTTGACTTTTATTGACAGAATTTGACCCTTGGTGAAAACTAATTGGGGAACCCTGGTGTAGAATATGGCCCCTTTAAATTTCTGTTTACAACTGCAAAAGTGCTCAAATATCATAAATATCACTTTAATATCTTGGCTTGATGCAGTTCTTTGACCCTAGTTTACTTTTTTTTGAGATGACAATGGTGGTGTGATATTTCCAAGCACATTTTATTTTGCATCCTACAATCAGTATCTAACAAGGTGGCTAAGATAAAACGGTGGGCCAAATATTTGCCAGTGGAGATTTCTCCATTGGCATATAAGACTATTTTCATGTGTGTTCGTGGAAATAGGTCTAATTGGAGCTGAAGAAGGCTTTTCTGGTGAGGGTTCGTGCTGTGAATTAACTGATAAACAGTGTAACACAGAACTGAGCGTAACACTGCACCTGTGACGATAACATTAACTGACAGCCTGCCGTGCCATAGGTCTGTTCTGTAGTGCAAATGAAATGCTGCATCGTTGGGCTTGGTGAGTGGAAACTACAGAGAGCTTTGCACTTTTCTTCCAGTTCTCAGCACCTATAAAAATGCATTGCTTCTCATTTGAGGAAGAGATGTCTGGGGAAAAAGAGAGAAATTATTCACAAACAAAAAAATTCCAGTATTTGTTGTTCATTTGTATTTTCCTTCTTTGCTAAGCTCAGTTTTGTTTCACTGTTAATTGTGTTGAATGGCTTAAAATGGATGCTCTGATACATAGGCCTAAATATTTAATTACTATCTACCAATGAAAATTGGGCTGCAGTATCATTTAAAAATCCAAAAAGCATGACCAAGGTCTAAGTGACCTTATTTTTGAAGCTTTTTGCACACTCTTAAATTTCATACTTCAGTTGATTCAGACCACAGTAATAATTTCGTTTATGTTTTGTTTTTTGGTGTATTGCTTTTAGAGAGTAAATGGTAAAAGAATATTGTGATTCTCTGCTAATGAATCTTAAAGGAGTAGTTCACCCAATAATGAAATTCTGTGATTGTGTACTCACCCTCATTTCGTTCCAAGTTTGTGTCACGATCGCTGATTTCCATACAATAGCAATTTATGGTGACTCAATTTCCGAGATGTGCAAGAACCAATGAGGTTTAATGTTATTGACATGTTGCCACATTTGATTTGAGCTCTGTATGAGTTGATCAATGATTTGATTTGAGAGCAAATAAAAACTCAAACATTTTGGGCACCATCATGTGTGTGCGCGCTTTACATGCGCGTGTGCTCCGAGAGCACTCGTGATAACGCGATTACGTGTATAAACGGTCAAATGCACTTAAATTCTACCAAATTGGCCTTCTTGGCAGGGTATTAATGTTAACAGTCAGTTATATCAAGTGAATGTAAACAGTGGGACAAAAAAGCTAATTTGTATCAAAATGTTAGACTTGAAGTATAAATGTAACATAATAGACATGCCTCTGTCTATTATGTCGTTATAACACTAATCAAACAGGAAAGGATACCACCACTCACTGCTCTTGACTGAATAACTTGTTTAATAGCTTTAAAAGTATCAATGTATTATAATCATTCAGTAAAAACCTGTAGTAGTTTTGTCACATTTTATTTCATTCTGAACATTTATTTGAATACTTGATACTGCTGTTAAAATCTTTTAAAGGGGTCATGAATTGAGAAATCAAATTTCCTTGATCTTTTGACATAAGAGGTCATAGTACTATAAAAACTTACTGTAAGTTTCAGAACTCAAAACTTATTCATTAGTCCAAAAAAAGGCTTTATTGAAACCAATATTCCTAAATGACTCGTTTTCTACTTCCTCATCTGTATTACGTAATAGAGATCAATACACCGCCACAAGTCTGCCTCTGCATAAACAGGTCAATGCCTACTTCATCATCGCTTCTTTGGCCCGCCCACAGGTTTGCGGTTAGAGCAGTGATGAGTGTCAGCACGGAAGGGATAAACACAGGGATTATTGGAGCAACAAGAGGTTTGAGATGCCTGCAAAGTTTACAAAATGTTGTGCAGTGACAGGTTGTTGAGTCCTAATGATTCTAACATTAGGAAAGAGTGGCTGATGTTTATTTTTAATGAAGCCCCAGATCATGTTTGTTTGTTTGCTTCATTTTACTGTGGATGCTTATCAAACAAGACACAGTTCGACGCAGGCTTTGCAGAGAAACTTAAATTAAAAGTTGATGCAGTGCCAACTGAATTGGACCCGACAGTAATGTCGCAACAGACAAGTGTGAGTAACCATGTTAATTGTATTGCTTCATATGTTACAGACTGTTAGATGTGTACTGAGTATTTGAATGTTTTCACCAAAATTTCCAAGCTTAATATTAGAACTATTCATGAGAAACTGTGCACTGGAATTATGTTGTTTAGTTTTCTTTTGATTTGATCCTAGTGATTTCAGTCGCACATGTGTATTAGTTTTAATGCATGCTTCGTGTATCTTGTCGCATCCAGCTTTCAATAATAATTGCCTGTAGCATGTTGTCATTGTTTTACTTGAATATTGCTTTCAGAGTGCCACAGATGCACCTATAAAGTATTGATAGCTATCTATTTAGACAATCTCTTTCCTTTTTAATGAAAACATGACTCATTGTAATGAACAACATATGCGTTTTTCACTACACTGAATAGATGATGAACGATGAATGTTTGAAAAACGACAATGCGACAAACACCGGTAAGTTTTATCCTGTATACGTTTACGTGATGCACCGTAAGTATATCCTTTGACAGTTATAAATGTGCTAGCACCAAGTATTTAAACTTTTGTCGACACTGTCATGCGTTACAAAGCATTTGTAAAACACGGAAATGTTTCACTGTTGGAAAATGCTTGTTACTATGTAACAAGATAAACACCATTATGTCGTGTCTTTGTTTAAACGAGAATAAAAAGTAAAACCTATTACACAAACAGACAAGGAATAAATATAAAATATAGCTGCAAGCGGCAAACATCGGGGTCCAAGCACATGTGAAGAAATAACCTGTTCTAATTCTAAAATAATCAGAATTAACAGAAATAATCCAGTGGATGCCAAATTATACAAATTGACTATATAAAAGCAGCTGAAAGCTGATTGGTCGATGGCAGCCATGTTTTTCAAAATATGCGACTTTTCTCATAGACCTTGATGACACCTTGGACAAATAAACCGCATGCAAAATTTCAAGTCGATCGGACCAACGGTTCCATAGTTAGAGCCATTTTGTTTTTAACCATTATAGCGCCACCAAGAGGCAGAGGTGCGCAATATTTGTGTGTGTCCTCAGAATGACCTCATCCATAAGTGTACTAAATTTGGTGATTAATATCTCAATCTGTTCAAGAGTTATAATCATTTTAGTAAAAGTGGCCACACCCATTATGAACGTTTTGTCATACCGTTTGACGATAAATTACAATTTTACAATTCATTTAACTTTTCATTTTGGGACTCCAGAGAATGTTTCTGCACAGGTGTGGTTCCAATCGGGCGAACGGCCTACGACTAGTTTGAAAAAGTAATCTTTTAAAATAATCTCAAGTATTTATTGAACGTTTTGTTTCAAACCAATGGTGCTTAAGGCAAAGTTGTTTAGAATGAGGAGTTTTACAGCATGGTCTGAATAACGTATTTCTTTTTTAAATACAGCATACAGCATAAATATACAACAATTGGCATGCATGTAAAATGCAGTAGCGCCTCCAGGTGGCTAATTTTTTTTTAATTTTGCACAGACCTCTTGGGCCAAGAGACAAATAGGCATACCAAGTTTAGTTCCGATCGGCGTTATTTAACCCTATAAAAAAGCTGCTGAAAGCTGATTGGTCGATGGCGGCCATGTTTTTAAAGATATGCGACTGTCCTCATAGACCTTGATGGCACCTTGGACAAAGACAGTGCATGCAAAATTTCAAGTCGATTGGACCAACGTTTCCATAGTTGGAGCCATTTTTAATTTTTTAATTATTATAGCACCACCAAGAGGAAAAGGTGTGCAATATTTTTTGTGTCACCTCAGCATGAGCCCATACATACATTTACCAAATTTGGTGATAATACTTCAATCCGTTCAAAAGTTATAACCGTTTGAGTAAATTAGACACGGCCACAACGAACGTTTTGGCGTACCGTTTGACGATAAATCAGAATTTCAAAATTCCTTTAACTCTTCATATTGGGACTCTCCTGAATCATTCTGCACTGGTTTGGTTCTGATCGTGCAAATGGCCTAGGACGAGTTCGTTTTGAATTTTTTTCAAACAATCCAAAATAGTGGGAAAAATATTAACTATAAAGGGGCGGAGCAAAATTCTGTCAGGGGGTAGAACTCTTCGGCATGATGCAAGGAATCAGAGTAAAAAATTATTTTGTTTCTAGTCCTTATGGTTCAAGATTTATGGCCCAAAATGTGATTTTTGTATGTTTTGTTCGCAATAACGCCACCTAGTGTCTGAAGGATGTGTGTCTGTATGCCTGAGTAGTGGGGGGGGGATTTGGAGCCATCCTGCCAAGTTTGGAATCTCAACGACGTACGGTCTCTGATGCCCCGACACTTTTAGGGCAGAAAAAAAAACGAAGAAGAAGAAAAATAATACGAAACAAAATACAATAGGGTTCCGGTGCTTGGACCCCTAATTAGAGTGATTACTTACCACACTATCACAGACTGCATTATCTGTGGTGTTTGTGGAGTGGGTTCATTTTCTTCAGATTTGGGATCAGACTCTGGCTCAAACATGTATGGCTGAATTCCTCCAGCTTCCATTTTTAACCATCCAATTCCACATTCATAAAGGTGGGGACGTTGACACTTATTTCATATGCAAAGATGTTACCCAATCATAGCAGTGGCCGTTTACATTGGCGTCTTAAAGGAGACATCCCGAAAAGTTTGCTTTTTAATCAGAGGGCCAAAAACAGGATAGAAAATGGACAATTATTTCTAAATAATTATTAAATAAAAAAATCTTACTAAATTACATCCTTACATTTATAAGGAGGACCTCAGTGAACATTGTAAAATAAAATAACAAATGCAATGCATGACAACCTTTAAGGTTGTTAAAAAGCACAGTTTTCTTAATTTTATAGTTTTGTTCTATTGTTTTTAATTTGTTTCTATTCATTGCTTTTATTTTGTTTCTTTGTTCTTATTTTATTACAGACTCATTTGAATAATTACTTGAGAACTTGAAACAGTACTTACTGTAAATAATTATCAAATTAGTATAGTATTAATAGTGATGGTATCGAAATTAGTATCAAGGGTCATCCAATTTCACTGCCAACTATTGAAATTTTGGTATTGTGACAACAGTGCTTACATACTGTATATACTGTACATGGTAGTGTGAGCACCCCTGTTTTCAGCACTCCAGATTCACTTTACTTTCACTTTTGTGTAATTCCAAATATGTTTGGCTGCTACATGTTAATAAAAAAATAGAAATAATATACCCCATGGTGCAGGGAGATGTTAAAATGAGGAGCATGTTAAACAACTGTTGAGAATTCCGCTTCATGCAACTTCATGCAGATGTTGCCAAAATAAAAGCTTGATGGTTTAGAACTCTTTGGTTTAACTGGACTGCATGACAATGCCCTGTACATTACAAAAATATGTTATTTTTATATTATAAATAATAAGAATAAATATAATATTATAACATTACAATAAAATTATATTCAAGTTGACTGGGTTCCAAAAATGAATAGTTGGCTGAGACAGTATCACAGAGTAGACAAAAACAGGTACACAGTGGACAAAGTGAATACAGTGTTTCTCTCTCTCTCTCTCTCTCTCTCTTTGTTTCACAGATTTAACATTTATTTATTTGTGGCTGAAGGAAAAAATAAAAATGTATTTTTTTTTTTTTTTTTTTAAGAGGACTGAAGTGTGAACCCCTTAGTCTTTTTATTGGCAGTAGAACATGGGCAAAACATGACAATTTTGGTCAAAAGGAATCGTGTACTAGTATTTTTGTTTGTTTGTTTAGCATATTGCAGTTTGAATCGAAATCGCAATATTTTTTTAAATAATCGCAATATGACTTTTTGTTCAAATCGTGCAGCCCTATTTCCATGGGAGAAAGTCTCACTGGTTTGAAACATCATGAGGTTCGGTAGATGTTGACAATTTCTGGGTGAACGTTGTTCATTCTGATAAATGCGGTGTACAATGCAAAGAGCAGATTTACTAGAGGTGAAGGTATGCTGTTTCTTAACTCATTTGTTATGTAACATCTTTTAAGAAATTTCAGCTCAACATTTTCACTGTACATGGAGAGATCCGTTTTACTATGGGTATCTTTGGAGAGGGAGTCCTTTTAAATTGACAGCACTCTGCTGCTTTGATGCCTGTAGTAGCTCAGTCAGACATCCTTTAGAATGTGTTCCAAACTCAATAAAAAACCCTCCCTGGCCCCAAGGCACCATGAGTGTCTGTCTGCTCTGTAATGATTCTGTCTGTTACAGCTTGTCTGAAAGGTCATGAAGAATTTTGACCCACCACCTCTCTAGAGCTTCTCCACTCTCCGCTTCTTATTTTCATCTCTGTATATTTTAGCAGTTGCCATCTTTCACATTCAATCATATAGACTGGGCTAATTTTCCACTATCTCTGTCCTTTTTGACATTACCCTCCTAATCTTGTCTCCTCCTCCCATTTTTCTTCCTCTCAGCATGTTGCCGTTTCTCTCGCTCGCACTATCTCTTCTCCTCCTCCTCCCCTCTGTCTATTAGCCTGTCTACCCCTTGCATTAAGCTCAGGGCTTTTGCCAGTTAATTGGGGTACTGCACTTGTTCAAGACTAATAGATGTCCCCGCTCCCTTCCTACATTTCTCTGTTCTCATCCAATATCAGGTGTACTCAACTGTAAAATGAGCCCTAGACTTCCATTATGTATTTCACATAACTTCATATTGTTGTTGGCTTTGGGTCCCTGACAAGATGCGCTTCTTCAGAGGAAAACTATTTCAAGTGTTGGCTGTAGTGAGTCTGTTAAATTGTAAAATGTGGTATTGCCTGTAATTTAGTTTTAAATTTGACTCCTTGTAATTTAAACTCAGCAGCTCCACTTTACTGAAATCAGATGCCCTTCATGTATCCTCATCATTCTCATTTCTTAGCACGTAGGCTGTGTGACTATTTCCCCATTTAGCTTCCGAATGTAGTGTTTCCTCTCCATAATCTTCATTGTTTTTACTTCGTATTGACACATTTACTCATTGCTAAACTCCACATCATGCTCCTCACCTCAACATCAGGGAACCACTGGTTGGAGCATCTTTGAGAAGGACATCTCTGGGGTCTCAAACCACTAATAAGTAGAGTTGCACAGTACTGTAATAGGGGCTAGACAAAAGACACTATAAGAAGTGCAACAGAACGCAGGGATCCCATAACACATTTTTCGAAATTGAACTCCTCAACTTGTCACAAGGTTTTAAAAACATAATGCTCATAGTGCGAGACACTGATAAAAGAGCAAGATGCAACAGCCGTAGACATCCATTTGGCACTTTCATAGAGCAACAGTTAAAATATAGTGCAGATGGAATATAAGAATGGATCGTTTTCCTGCAGTTTTCTGTAAAACTCGAAGGTTTAACTGACCACATTGCATTCCTGTGTGATATTGACAGTTGAGATATTATGTTTGTTTCTTATGTTATGTTTGTATAGTAAAATTCTAATATTTAAAATGTTAATAACTATAGGATTTTTATGAAACTGCAAAGTATTAAGACAACAATAGAATAGCTACGTCGTTCAGCCCGTTATTCGAACAGCAGTGGTAGGGGTGGGCGATATGACCAAAACCTTAGATCATGATATGAGTAATTTTATATCATAATAATGATATACTGTACACTGGTGGCCACAAGTTTGGAATAATGTACAGATTTTGCTATTATGGAAAGAAATTGGTACTTTTATTCACCAAAGTGGCATTCAACTGTTCACAATGTACAGTCAAGACATTAATAACGTGAAAAATTACTATTATAATTTGAAAACAAAATTTCAGAACTTCTTAAACTACTTCAAAGAGTTCTCAACAAAAAATCCTCCATGTGCAGCAATGACAGCTTTGCAGATCCTTGGCAATTCTAGCTGTCAGTTTGTCCAGATACTCAAGTGACATTTCACCCCACGCTTCCTGTAGCACTTGCCATAGATGTGGCTGTCTTGTCGGGCACTTCTCACGCACCTTACAGTCTAGCTGATCCCACAAAAGCTCAATGGGGTTAAGATCATAACATTCTTTTCCAATTATCTGTTGTCCAATGTCTGTGTTTCTTTGCCCACTCTAACCTTTTCTTTTTGTTTTTCTGTTTCAAAAGTGGCTTTTTCTTTGCAATTCTTCCCATAAGGCCTGCACCCCTGAGTCTTCTCTTTACTGTTGTACATGAAACTGGTGTTGAGCAGGTAGAATTCAATGAAGCTGTCAGCTGAGGACATGTGAGGTGTCTATTTCTCAAACTAGAGACTCTGATGTTCTTATCCTCTTGTTTAGTTGTACATCTGGCCTCCACATCTCTTTCTGTCCTTGTTAGAGCCAGCTGTCCTTTGTCTTTGAAGACTGTAGTGTACACCTTTGTATGAAATCTTCAGTTTTTTGGAAATTTCAAGCATTGTATAGCCTTCATTCCTCAAAACAATGATTGACTGATGAGTTTCTAGAGAAAGCTGTTTCTTTTTTGCCATTTCTGACCAAATATTGACCTTAAGACATGCCAGTCTATTGCATACTGTGGCAACTCAAAAACAAACACAAAGACAATGTTAAGCTTCATTTAACAAACCAAATAACTTTCAGCAGTTTCTAATTTTCTAGTACCAAATTAGCAATTTAGCATGATTACTCAAGGATAAGGCGTTGGAATGATAGCTGCTGAAAATGGGGCCTGTCTAGATTTGATCAAAAATGACTTTTTTCATATAGTGATGGTGCTGTTTTTTACATCAGTAATGTCCTGACTATACTTTGTGATCAGTTGAATGCCACTTTTGTGAATTAAAGTACCAATTTCCTTCCGAAACAGCAAAATCTTTACATTATTCCAAACTTTTGGCTGCCAGTGTATATCACGATATAGTAATTTATTTCTGGAAAACCAATAAATAACCATGTTGTAATGCCCATTTTTGGAAAATCTAGTCAGTGAAATAAATACTTTTTAAATAAAAACTACTTCCTCATATAATTTTCTCCTAACTTAGAACTCAATTTCACATTATGCCACATTTCAGTGTGACATGTTGTTGACCAATATTATTATAAACGTTCCTCAAGAAACTCAAGATCTTTTCAATGCAAAGTAACAAAGAAAATATTACATAATTTTAATAAATAAAAAATACACAAGGAAAATAACATGTCTTGCAGAAAATAAATTTATAAACACTTCTTACAACAACAACAAAAAAAAAAGTAAAAAAAAAAAAAAAAAGTGTAGTCAAGTGCACCACAGCATGTTAAAGAGATGATTCAGGTGTCTGGATCACAGTGACGCTGTCCTGGCAGAGTGTGTCAGATCACGGTGGACTGCTGCATCCTCCGAATTGGTCTGCAAAATCATAATTGCAAAGAATGAGCAACAAGTTTGCCATTGCTTGATCTGCATAATTCCTTTAGTGAATCTGCCGTTAAACCAGCACACGCAAATGTTATCGGCTGCAACTCATTCCTCGCTCAAGCCTGGTTTCAGTCTCACGTGAAGCGTGCACACTGATAGATATGCTAGCGCTGCGCATATTAGGGCTGGGCGATTAATACAATTTTATTTTCAATTACAATTTTGGCTTCCAACGATTATGAAAACAAGATAATAAGGATAAAAAGATTTTTGTGAAGAATACAACATTTATTTAAATAGAAATAGCTATTTGTACCATCATGTCTCTAAATCATCTCTAAACTACATAATGTGCATTGTTACAAACACATTCCTATTTCAGGTTTATTCTCATTCACGTATGTCCAAGTATTTTGGCTATTAAGTTAACATACTGTTCAAAACTAATATAATGCAATATCATAGAGGAGGAAATGTATCCTCTATTATATTGTAGCAATTATCCAGATATGGAATGAGATTATTAAGCAAACTGTTATCAACTCCTACATACCAGCTGAATAAAATAAGGCAAAAATAAACATTTCACACAGTGTTTATTGACAGATATGATTGATTCAAACACAGAGTGGTTGTTCTGTATATGTATTATTGTATTACAGTTGTAATAATAATGTCTTAATTAATGTTAAGGTTATTTAACATATTGAGATTATTATTTAGTGAATTGTAGCATTTGGTTACATTTATGTTTTGTGATTTCTCATACCTTCTTTATACAACATCCATCCCTTGCGCACTTTTGGCCTCTAGCGGGTGAGACTTTTCAGACAGATAAACAGCAGCACAGGGAAGTACAGTACAGCACTGTGAGCGAGAGTGTTACCCGCTAGGACAGTTTATTTTGAACGAGGGGCGAACGGTTACGTAATGTAACGCGGGAGTAAAATACTGAACTGATGCGGATTGATATGATATGCGTGCGATGGTGCAAGGAACCGGACGGCAGGAAAAAAATAATGATCAGTGAAAAGTCAGAAGAAGATCGCAATGTATGTTAATGTAACTATATCAGATATTATTAATAAAACATGAGAACTCATTGTGTGGGCATTTTTTTGCCCCCATATTTTGAATTTTGGGGATATTTTTGTCAAATTCGGTGGCATTTTTGCCCCGAGTCCCCATTAATTTCCAACACTATTGGCATTGTATCTTTCTAAGGTATATAAAAAGTTTGTTTTAGACATGTAGTAGCAAGTAAACAAGATATCCTGACATATATGTCAAGCTACATTGTGTTAATGTTTGACACATTTAAAACATTGCCTACCTAAAAAACAAGTGAAATTTGATCAGTAGTTAAACGTGTTCAAACGGTTCCCTCGTACCTGAATGAACGGCTTCTTTCCAGAATAAAATGAAATGTGCAGAAAATCACAGAATTACAGTTCTTGTATAGTGATAGGGCAGAAAGTCTTGGAGAAGCTAGAGTAGAGAGGACACCAGCGGCAGTTTATGCAAGCTGCTGTGCTCATGATGCTGTGTCCTGCAGGCTTCCGTCATGTCGCGCACAGCGCATTTTAGTTTATAAACAGATTTAGCACTTTCTTCTTCCCAAAAATTCAGAAATATTATGTATTTTTTTGTACTTTGTAATTGTAAAAAAATTATATATTTTAAATAATATAAAAAATAATCATAGCAAAGTTGAATACTTCATTTTTTTTAATCAACAAGTAAAAGTACTATTATTTATTTATACTTAAAAAAAAAAAAAAAAAGCTGAAAAATGTACTCAAGTACAGTAACGAGAGTAGTTGTAATTCGTTACTTTCCACCTCTGCTCGCAATGTAGTGAATCATAATATGCGTCACGTTCACTGTGTGTATCATGAAGAAAATCGATGATGCGCAGATCTGTTAAGAAGAGAGAGTTTGTTTTTTGTGAGTTAACGATGGATTGAAGTGAACATAAAGGTGAGAGAGTGTAGTCTTAGCCCATTATACACTGAAACAAAGTACGTTTTTGATTAGTTTTTTTTTTTGGCTTGTTTTCCAAAAACAAAATATCTAAAACTCCTTTAAAATAATGTACATTTACTTTAGGAGCTTTACTGCAGAAGAAACAATTGTTAACGGAGAATGTTGAATGCAATATTTAATCAGGGCTCGACATTAACGCTTGTCTGGGACAAGTGGATTTTTGAAGGGGCAAGTGAAAAATAATTTTACTTGCCCGACTGGACAAGCAGACTGATTAAAACGTCAATAATGAAAAAAAACGGCTATATTTGTGATGGCCTAGGCCTGTGTCACTTATTAGAAAGTTCATATTCTTATTCTGCTGTTGAAAATAATCCAGAGGACATAATTTTATAATTTGCTAGCGATATAGTTACAGCTGCAGGTGACAGGCGGCATATGTGTGTGTGTGTTGAACATACATATAGCAATATACACAATATCGCAAAATCTGTATCAATTGACGCTTTATAGCGTTGCCAAGATATAGTAGATCGTCATATCGCCCAGCCCTAATGAGTGGTATCATGAAACTACTCTGAATAAATACTGCAAGCCATTATTGAGGTATTGTGACAACCCTGCTTATAAGGACAATGCTACACTAACTGCTGGAATACATCTGCGTTGTTCGACTCGTTTGTGACAAATAATCAGTCTGTGATCCACATTGATTTTATTCCTTTTTTTTTCTTCTTTTTTTTTTGTAAATCAAATATATGAATGCAGGTGTTTGCTTCATACTTACCAGCATACTACTTTTGTATGTCTTTGATTCTGTACTACAGTAGAGCAGAGTCCACCCTTTAGGATCCATCTTTATTTAAATCCCATTGAATTATAATTTTCGCAAGTGTAAATGGTACGTTTGATAAATGCAGAATCTTTGCTCCTTTTGTAAAGCTGCTCCTGACCACAAACTTTGAGTGGCTCATGAAAAAAGACAAGGTTAAACTGCATTGACTGTGTTTACAGATATGATAAGGAGATAAGAGGTGGAAGCAAATCAAAGTCCACAAAAGAGTCCACAAAATAGGATTGACTGAGGAAATCTGTATTTGCGCTGCATTCATTACCATCCAATCTTCTGCCCTTGGAATCCAAATACCTATGAGTGGAGGGCATTGAATGGTTGGGCAAAAGGCTCCTGTCTTATGTAGCTTTTGTTTGCTTAGATGTTTTGCAGTGAGATCTCATGTTGGAATGCTCATCTTAGATTTGAGTACTTATTAACTACTTGTTGCAAGTTCCACAATCAACCTTGTGGTGTAAATTTGACTCTAACCTAATCATTAACTTTCATTAACTCGCATTGATTTGTTCCTCTGTATTAGTGCTCAACATCAACAACAACAATGTACACATTGATTACAAAGTCAATAATGAATGATGAGCTTTTGGGATTCTGTGTGATATTCTCCCTAAGGGCTAATATGACACTGTTTTCTGAAGACCTACAGTTTACAGCTCCAAAAGCAGGGGTTATAATTAACAGGGTTGTGTTAATGAGGGTATACTGGGGCATTGCTGTGCTGTTGTATGGTTGGTAGTTTCTAGTCATACAGTGAAACAGATGTAGTGCTGCTCTTGATCTTCTTGTGCTCTCAAGAGGCTGGAGACGTGTGAGCTGCAACCCTCAGGCTATAAGGTCACAAAAGAGAAGACATGGGCAGTAAGCAGAAATAAAAATATATAGATATATGGCATTGCTTAATTTTTTAGGTGTTGCCTTTCTTTAGTTTGCACTTTTGCAAACTGCACAGATGCATTCTGTTGGGAGAAAGCTGTCCATATCGATCCTGCTCAAGTCCTTGACGGATTGGTTTGGAGAGCGTCACAAACAGTACTTGTTAGTGATCTAGGCTATTTTTAATGTCCATGCGCCTGCCTTAGATTTAGATTAGGGGAGACATGGAACTTAAATTTCAAAATATCTTAATGACAGCATGACAAGTTACCTTTATGGCAACTTTGACCTACTTGCAAACAGAAGTTCCAAGTTGTGGTTTTCATCAGGTCAGGCATTGTGTCATGAAAAACTAAAAATGTTTTTTTAAATACGGTCTGTATTTTTATTTGTTTTTTTGTTGTTGTAAATGAACAGATCTCCTTCAGTTTCTTAATCTTTTCAAGGGCACCCTTTTTTGAGTTTTTGCATAGAGACTCAGAAGAGCAGTTTGTGTACTTACAAAATATGGCATTGGATAACGTAATGCTATCTCTAGAGCTTTGAGAGTTGCATCTGCTCTGACGCAGATCATCCAGTTGAATATATAATGGTACTGAACAGCACAGAGTGATTCAGACTTGAAGGGTTACCTAGTTCATGCAATAATGAAGATTTTTGTCATCAATTACTCAGTCCTCATGTCATTCCAGCCCCGTTCTTTTTTCTGATAAACACAAATTTAGTTTTTAGGCAGTGTCCAAGCTGATATTTTCCATACAATGAAAATGGATGGTGATTTTTATACTGCTTCGCTCCAGAACAACAAAATAGCACTAAAAATATCATGGTAGTTCATTCAACTCGTGCATTATATTTCAAGTCTTATTTGAGACACTTCACAAACTATTTCAGTTCACCAACTGAAGTTGACTGGCAGTGTTATCCTGTATACACAGTCTGAGGGGTAATTAGAAAGAATCAAGTGTAAAATAAAAATATTAATGGTTGGAAAAAAAAATGCATTTGGAACAATGCTGATTACATGCCACTGCCAGGTATTCTCTATATTCTTGTGTTATGTGTATTTGTTTAAAATCACTGTGTAATGCACTCACATAATGGCTGTTGTAATGGATGTCAGTTTGAACAATACTGAATGTATCTTATTGCATATATTTCTATTTGTGTTATACATTTGCTCAAAAGCCTGCATGTTACTTATTAAACATTGATAAAAAAGAGTCAATAAAATGCAAGCAATAAACAAAGATCCAACAAAACCCAACTTCATTCTGACCCATTATTAGACACTTTAATACTTGCCAATGACAGCACAGATGTTAACGACTATTAACAATTGCACAGAAATAACAATTTTGTGGAGACACCACCATATCTGTGGTATACAAAGGCATTTTTAAACAGAGATACAGTATATACCATGCACCACAAGTCACAGCAATACTATTAATATGATTAATATTTGGTGAAGAAAATTAAGCTAGATCATTAAAGTTGTTTATTTAAAAGGTGATACAAAGGCAAATACTGTATGCAGCAATGTGTTATATTAGAGGTATAAGAGAACTCACGTTAGATTAAATGAAAAGTTGCAGCAATATGGAAAACATTATGACGACAATCCTCGAGTTCCTTCAGTGTACAATGCTGGTGGTCAAAGCAGCTTTCTATGCTTTAGCATCACCTGTTGCGCTGATTTTGGTAACTGCTGACACATGTTCCAAGGCATTTCATCACCCGGCGAAGGAAAAAGAAAATTGTCATTCTCACTGTAAAAAAAAAAAAAAAAAAAGCTTGCTTTGTCGGTGCACGATTCGGCGTGAATGTTTGCTCCAGATGAGCATGGCTCGTTAGTAATCCATTGTTTCGATTCAAAATGTTAATAGCGACGAAGATTCGCGTTTGGTGCGCAAAGGCCTTTAGACGTGTCATGCCAGGATTGACATCTTTGACAGCAAATACCATTGGTTCTTGCATGTCATTTGTTCGATTGCAGTATAAGATCACCATCCACTTTCCTTGTAAGGAATAGAGAAACCTGAAAATTGTTCTTCATAATTTCTCCTTTTGTTTCATTGAAGAAAGAAAATTAATAATGGATTGAATGGGGGTGAGTTAATGATGACATTTATTAATTTTTGAGTGAACTATTCCTTTAACTTAAGTATTTGCCATTAATTTCTAAGGTATGCAAGGTATAAGCCACAATGACTAGGTGTGACGTGTCTTGTTACAATGGATATTTAAAATGCATCTGCATGGGCTATTGATGGAATGGAATCCTACTCACAATGCCAATGAAAAATCAAGCACGCTCTCTAGAGATGTTCTTGGCTTGGATTGCATTGGAGTTAAAATTATTCACTGCTCTAGGGGTCTTTGTATCATGAACAAAAACTGTGGCATTTACTGATTAAACTGCACAGAATGCCACTCTTTGGACATTCTGTCTTTGATGTCTGAAAAAGAATACTGCAAGTCATGAATGAAATCACTGATAAAATCAGTAATTCATGGCACAGTTCTGAAGCAGCATAAAGTGGTGTTTTTGTTATGCATAATTGGGTAAATTATTCATCGGATCCCACTGTGACATTTAAATGCATACATTTTCATTAATATTTTAGACTTATCTGCATATATTATGGCAGAAGTTCTTCCTGCTATATTTAAGGACACAACACTTCACGGGGTAAGATATGATATAGTTTACTGAGGAAAATTCTTTCAGCAGCAGACAAGATGGAGTGTAGAGGACAGATAGTGTGGTGCCCTATTCTAAGAACATCTTGACCACCCAAGTTTTTTGTTTAAGAAATCTTAATTACCAGGCTTGGACAAAGATGTGCAACTTTAAGAGAGATTGAAGTGTTTAAGCCAAAATAAAAAGTGTTATGTTTTATTTTTATTAGCCTGTGAAGACATTGTGGTAGAGAGCATCTCGCTGGACTCCGTGGTGGCCATTCTGAAGTGGAGTTCACAGCCCTACGGTTCCAAATGGGTTCATCGGCAGGCCATGCACTTCCTGTGTGAGGAGTTCAGCCAGGTCATGACCTCTGACGTCCTGTACGAACTCAGCAAGGAGCACCTGCTGGCAGCCATTCAATCTGATTATCTGCAGGTGATGACTTTTACAATATTGTCTAACAAAATTTTAAACTGTATTTTAAGCTCAGTGTTTTAAACAGCTACATTGTAAGATTTCTCAAAAAAAAAATTATACTGTTAAAACTAGTGATGGCTCAGGATGATTGACTAGACAATTAGTAATCAGACTAATTATACAGGGCTTCGTTAAGACTGACTAGTTACATAGTTTTTCACACCCGTATTCATGACAAGTTCAAATTATTTTCTCTGTGACAACTTGGCGAGGTAATTCAGGGTAACCACCTCTTGTTGCACTATTGGGAAATTTGTTTATTTCAATCCGTAAATCATTGCAGACCTTCAGGCCTATCTATTTCAAGCAGCAGAGTGTCAGTAACAGTCTGTTGAGTCTGTATCAGTCTCTGCAGAGCAGAGCTCCTTTCTCTTAAAGGTCACCTGGTTTTTGTTTTTGGACGTACGAGTCAGCTGTATCAGATGACTCCTTAACTCGCACAGTGCTCTTATCCACAGTTTTCCTGACTAACTGCTGGGTGGAGTCATGTTTTTAATGGCAGCTGTACTTTTTTTTAGTTCCGGTCTCAATAAAAAACTACCTATATGAGCATTCCAGACAAAGAGCAACAACCATTTTAAATGTTAGTTGGAGTAAATATTAGTTCAGGCTCAATTTGTGCAGCTTTTGGCAGTCATAACCCAAAGTAGTTAATGATATCAACATAACTTCGGTTCATAGATTCACGCCATCCACCCACTCCTTTAAAGGTGAAGAATGTAACTTTTTTGATGTCAAAATACATTCTACTGTCCCAGATTATTGTTCATTGACAACTATAAGTAAGCCATTTGTGGGTTTACCTACTGCAAAAGTATAAACACTGAGCTTCCCAAGCACTATCAAAACATTCATGCTCAGCTCCACCCATCTCTTTCTAGCTCAACCTATAGTGTGTGTTTGGGACATGGCTACTTGTTGTAGGCTGTTCAACCAGGAGAATATAAACAACCATGGCAGCCGTGTGTAGAGGAAAGAAATTTAGCCTAGCCAAAATTCAAAGACTTGCTAAAGACACCAAGACAGAGAACGGAGTAAAACTATTGGTGTCGCATTTACAAGGTGGAGGAATTTGAGGAAATTTTTGGGGTTCGATGGAGATGCCAAACTTGCCGAGTTGCTTCTCGACAGGTAAGCTTACACAAGATCGCTCATTGCTGTCGATCTTCAGTTCAATTCGAAAGATACTTGGAATGTGTATCGTTACACTTACTAGTTACCAGAAGAACCATCCTACCTCTTGCTGGACCACCGCACACCCAGCTGCCATTTAATCCAGCGATGTTATCAGACAACCCGATTTCTCTGCAACGCTTTCTGTCTGGTGTGTATACCATATGTTATAGTGGTCTTGTTTATTACAACGTTAAACGTTTATCACCTTTTATTTATTATGGCCTATTTGTGGCCTATATGGCCTATTTGTTCATAGGGAATCAGAGAGTATGAAAGGGCATGATGAGCCTAAGTGGTGTTGGCAAACGTACTTTATTTTTGTAATTCCATTTAGTGCAACTAGTAGTGCAGAAATCACATACTTCACCTTTAAACTTTGACGATTGAGGCATTACCAAAAACAGTCATCGCGACTCTTTAAACGATCAGCACTATGGAGCAACATGCTTTTTTCTAAATTTTTACAAATTTAATATGCTAAATATCACATTATACATTAGGAACATACGCCAATGCAAGTGAAAAGGCAGGAGATCGTAAAACGAATATGGGGGTGGGGGTGTTGTGATTTCAATACTTAAACAGTTAACACTTAGTTAGAACTAGGGTCCAAAATGAACACTTGCCAAGTGCCTAATGCAAGTAAAAGTTGGCTTTGGTGATTAAATAAAATTAGTTACTGGTCAGTGATGTCGAATATGCATGAAAAACCAGCTAAATAATTCCATTGCCATAGAAACAAAAATATATTTTCTTAATTTAAATAATGCAAAATATAGTTTCATTGCTGAAATTTTCTCAATTCAGCTGCCATTTGCAGGTGTGGCAAAAGCTAATTTTGAATGCTGGATTGAACCATCTACAACTGATTTCTCAGAAGCTTTCTGCATATTAAAAAGTGTAGTTTAGGTCACATCCTGGTTTCAGCTCCAGACTTTGTATGAAATAAGATTTTGGTTGTGTAATATTTCCAATAAGAGATAAAAATAGTAGCCCAATAATTTTGCTTGGCTCTCACCTGGCACCTGCAAGACCTACTGCCAAAAAAACAGTTTAGTTTTGTTATTCCTGTTGTTGTTCTTGTTGTTGTGTTTTTTTTTATTTTTTTTTATTTATTTTTTTTATTTATTTTTTTTTCAGCTTGTGAGTGCAGGCTCAGGTGTTCATTTCAGTAATATTAACTGGTACTTCTCTATACACAGGCCAGTGAGCAGGACATCCTGAAGTATATGGTCAAGTGGGGTGAACACCAGCTTATCAAGAGGATGGCTGATAGAGGTACCACACGGATGTAAAGTGGGGTTCAAAAGTCCACTTTGAAACCTGGAAATAAACAAATTAAGGATTTTGAACAATTTAAAACAAAGAAACATTATATTGTAAAATGGATAAGACTCAAATGCATGATGTCATTAAAAAAGGGGGACATACCAAATACTATGACATTACGAAATATATGTTAATTGTGCAGTAAAACTTTTCACTCAGATTGTTTTGCTGATGATAGAATTTGTAATGGAAAAAAGCAACGTTAAAGCAGAAAAATGCAAAATAGAAGCAATTTTATAATTGATCTGTATATACTTTGTCATTACATTAACATTCATTTCCATCTACTTTACACACAAGCACTTTTCCTGGACCCAACTTTTTCTGTGCTGCTCAATTTATGCCATAGAAGGTGGTCTGAGCTGTGCCAGTGTAATGATTTATTCCCCAATCCTCCTAATGTGTAGTAATGACTCTGACTGGCTCAGCGCAGCAAAATCAGGCCAAGTGCTCTGCAATACGGAAACGTAGCATATGGCTGGCAGCTCCAGACCTGGCCTGCAAATGCACTGTGTACCCAACAGAATCAAATATACCACCGACTAACATTATCTTGAATGTTTACAGCTGGTGTCAAACTACAAACATGATCTCTGATGGGTTTTCCCCCAGACCCAAACACATTATACAGTGCATTCATCAAGTATTTAGACCCCTTCATTGTTTTCACATTTTTATGTTATGATAAGCCTTATGATAAAATGCTTTAAATTATTTATTTTTTCACATCAGTGTACACTCCATACCCCATAATGACAAAGAAAAAAACACATTTTTGATAACTTTGCAAATTTATTAAAAACTGAAATATCACATTGACATAAGTATTCAGACCCTTTGCTATGACACTTGAAATTTAGCTCAGGTGCATCCCATTTGTCTGGATCATCTTTGAGATGTTTCAACAATTTGATTGGAGTCACCTGTGGCAAATTCCATTGATTGGACATGATTTGGAAATGTACACATCTTTCTATGTAAGGTCTCACAGCTGAAAATACATATCAGATCAAAAACCAAGCCATGAGGTCAAAGGAACTGCAGAGCTCAGAGACAGGATTGTGTTGAGGCACAGATCTGGGTGAGGCTACAAAACAATTTTGGCTGCATTGAAGGTTCCCAAGACCACAGTGGCCTCCATAATTCGTAATGGAAGAAGTTTGGAACAACAAGGACACTTCTTAGAGCTGGCCGCCTGGCCAAACTGAGCAATCGGGGAGAAGGGCCTTGGTAAGAGAGGTGACCAAGAACCCCATGGTCACTCTGGTTGAGCTCCAGAGATCATGTGTGGAGATGGGAGAAACTTGCCAGAGGACAACTATCACTGCAACACTCCACCGATCTGGGCTTTATGGCAGAGTGGCCAGTCAGAAGCCTCTCCTCAGTGCACGACACACATAAAAGCACCTAAATGACTCTCAGACAGTGAGAAACAAGATGATGGTCTGATGAAACGAAGTTTGAACTGTTTGGCCTCAATTCCAAGTGTCATGTCTGGAGGAAACCAGGCACCGTTCATCACCTACGCAATACCATCCCAACGATGAAGCGTGGTGATGGTAGCATCATGCTGTGGGGGTGTTTTTCAGCAGTAGGAACTGGGGGACTGGTCGGGGTTGAAGGAAAGCTGAACGCAGCAAAATACAGAGATATCCTTAATGAAAACCTGGTCCAGAGCGCTAAGGACCTCAGACTGAGCCAAAGGTTCACCTTCCAAAAGGACAATGTCCCTAAGCACACAGCCAAGAGAACACAAGAGTGGCTTAGGGACAACTCTGTGAATGTCCTTGAGTGGCACAGCCAGAGCCTGGACTTGAACCCAATCGAACATCTCTGGAGAGACCTGAAAATGTCTGTCCACTGACGGTCCCCATCCAACCTGAGCTGGAGAGGATCTGCAGAAAAGAATGGCAGAAAATCCCCAAATCCAGGTGTGCAAAGCTTGTCGCATCATAACCAAAAAAAACTTGAGGCTGTTATCGCTGTAATCGCTAAGGTGCTTCAAGTACTGAGTTAAGGGTCTGAATACTTATGTCAGTGTGATATTTCAGTTTTTTCTTTTTAATAAATGTGCAAAGTTATCAAAAATCTGGTTTTTGCTTTGTCATTATGGGGTATGGAGTGTAGATTGATGTGAATTTTTTTTTAAATCATTTTAGTATAAGGCTGCAACATAACAAAATGTGAAAAAAATGAAGGGGTTTGAATACTTTATGAATGCACTGTAAGGAATACAACAAAACAACATCACACAATCTTTTGGTGTAAATAGTCTTTTAGTTTGTTCATTAGATATTACAAATGGGGAGAAAATTTATATTTCAAAGTGTTGCAGTATTTTACCTCGCAATACTGTATCAATATTCTCACAGCAAGAATCAATATTTTTTAATTACTTTTTTCACATTTATGTTTATACTCCGAGAATAAGTGTGTGAAAAGGTTAAACGAACTGTGCCATTAGGCCAATGGGCACTTGAATATTTTTATTGAACCAAAATCCAAACTCAGAATGAGCTAGGTATTTATTTGCATAATAATTGTACCAAAGTCCAATGTAGATTAATGAGAAACAAGTGATACAAATCCTAAAGTTTTGAATCACAGTACACTAAACTGAAAGAATAGCAATATTATCGTGTTGTGACCCAAATGTCGATATAACATTGTACCACCAGGTCCCTGCTGATTCCCACCCCTAGTAGATGTCAGGTTGTGTACCATCCGAATTTGTTGTCTGAGGTTTAGATCTTAAGGGAATAGTTCCAAAAATAAATTGTCATTGTTTGCTCACCCTCATGTCATTCTAAACCTATATGCCTTATTTTCTTCTGTTGAACACAAAATATATTTTAAAGAATTTTGTGATTTACTGATTTCCATACAATATCAGTTGATAGTGACTCAATTTAAAGCTTAAAAGCACCCAAAAGTGTCCCTTTTGGAGCTTCAAAGTTCTGGTCACCATTGACTTGTTTTGTGAGGACCAACAGAGCTGAAATATAAATCTTTCTTGGTGTTCTGCAGAAGAAAGTCATAAACATCTAGGATGGCATGAGGGTGAGTAACTGATGAGAGAATTTTCATTTTTGGGTGAACTATCCCTTTAAAATTTGGTGTTTATCAGAATTTAAATTTTTTAGTATATTCTTCCTTTTTATACCAGGTCTGTTGCAGTGCATCATCCCTAGAGCATCAGATCTTAAATTCCTCACTCAAGGGCACAGCAGCAGTCAGCAGAGCTGCATATTGACACTGCTTATCCTCTGGGAGCACACTCGCTCCCACCCATCTTTTTCTAATCTATATTGTAGGTTTAGAAAGTTGGGCACCTTTTCCAAGAACTATCCAAATAAGAACTTGAGTGTGAATCTGCCTGTATTTTTCCGTCTCTGTGCCTATATGTGTGACTCTGTGTACATGTGTGTTTCCCAGAGCCTAACCTGCTGAGTGGCACTGCACATAGTGTGAATAAACGTGGCGTGAAAAGAAGGGATCTGGACCTGGAAGAGCTGAAAGAGATTCTCTCTCCGCTGCTACCTTTTGTCCGAACTGAGCACATATTACCCACCAACAGCGAAGTCCTCTCTGACACTGTGAGTGTGTTTGCCGTTAAGCCTTGTGTGTTCAGTTCATACTGTTTAAATTGGAGCATTACATGGCCGTCACACTATATTTTAATCATGCAAAATCACTTTGACACTACATACAGCTTATTAATTGAAGTTTAAGTTTAAGCATGTTCTTAATTTTAAGTTTCAGAAGTACTTAAATTTCTAGTTTAGAGTTAAGTTCTGTATTTTACAGAGAAGGTTAATGCAAAATAACCAAAATGAGAGTTTCCTCCATGTTTACATTTTTGCCAAGAGGTCAATCTTTGATGTTTAGACTCTGAATTAGTCAAGCAGTGACAGATGTAAATTCTATGTATATGCTTGTGTACTCTCTTCCTTTCATGAATATGAATGGAACACAAAATCACACCTTAGTATGCAAGATGCATGTATGCGTGTCTTAATATGCTGCCACAAACCAAATGTGTAGCATGTCACTACTGTTTTAATATGTATCTTCTTACTTCAAATGAAAAGTTAATCCTTGAATGTAAACATATTCAGATTTTGAGCACTGTACAGGATGTAATGTGCTAGAGATTAAAAAAATACTCCAGTGTGCTGATGCGACGAATTATGTCGTCTTTCTGTCATTCTTTTTGACCACTCTGTTCAAGTCACGATAAAGACATTTTGTTCTGCCTATAACAGATGAAGAGGGGTCTGATCAGCACCCCTCCCTCTGATATGCTGCCCACTGCAGAGGGAGGCAAAGCCAACGCCTGGCTCAGGCAGAAGAGTTCTGGCATTTATGTCCGCCCACGGCTCTTTTCTCCGTATGTAGAGGAGGCCAAGGTAGGCTACACTGCCTCACCTCACAAACACACGCAGGGTGTTGGAGGTGCATGTTTCTTTTAAAACAAAAAGGATATCATACACTGTCTTATAAAGGGAAATCCCTTGATTCGCAACTAAAATAGTGTTAGTGAAGGGCTGTTAGGGGGTCATTCTACAAAACGGGTTGTACTTGTGTCTCATTAACATATGTGTTAATAATGACTTTAACGATGAATAGATGACATCAACCTTATGATTTATTGTAGGCATAATTCCAAACACAAATACATCAACCCTGTTACCATAATAACTGTCCCATATTAAAATAATATGCAGTCACACTTTATTTTACAGTGTTTAGTGGTCATTTCTGAGTAATACTTATGAACTACATGTAATTGCTGTGTTATGGGCCCTTTGCATTCTTCCAGGTTTTAGAATGTGGAAGTAAACTGTTGCAGGGTAAACTTCAGCAGCGGTGAATGGAAGTGAAGGGAAGACCATGCCAAATTTTTTTTTTTGTTTATTTGCTCCAACGTCAAAAGAAAAATGCCACTATTATGTTTCTACCACTTTAAAATAGTGTTACCTAATATACTCTATAAATCATAATCATAATGACATCATTTTGACTCAACTCTTCAAAGTATATTAAATGCATTCTCTCTAAAATGGACAACCCTGTTATCATGATTTTCTTGTATACAGTATAAATGATTATTGAAAACACTACATTCTCTTTATAATTAACACTTAAGTATAAAGACCTTGAGTGCTCAGCTAATGATGACTACATTAACTGTAAAACTATCAATGCTGTTACTTCTCTGAAGGCATGGACGTATTCTAACATACAGTAAATATGCCTTAACTTTAGCTATATTAATGCTTAAAGGAATGTTCTGGGTTCAATACAAGTTAAGCTCAATCAACAGCATTTGTGGCATAATGTTGATTACCACAAAAATTAATTTAGACTCATCCCTCTTTTTCTTTATAAAAAGTAAAAATCAAGGTTACAGTGAGGCACTTACAATGGATGTGAATGGGGCCAATTTTTGGAGGATTTAAAGGCAGAAATGTGAAGCTTATAATTTTATAAAAGCCCTTACATAGTTTCTTCAGTTAAAACTTGTGTATTATTTGAGCTCTAAAATTGTTTAATTGGTCATTTTGACAGTCATTTTAAGGTTTTAGGATTGTTGACATTGTCATGGCAACGAAGTTGCAAAATTGGATGTAACTTTACACAGAAAAGGTTAGTAAGCTATTTTATCACACTTAAATCATGTTTGCATGCATATTGTTTATGTCTTGTGGCTATACTGCTGAAATAGTGAGTATTTTAACGTTTACTGATTGACCCCCATTCACTTCCATTGTGGCTCACTGTAACCCACATTTTTGCTTTTTTTTTTTTTAAAGAAAAGAAGGGGCAAGTCAAACTTAATTTTTGTGGCAATCAATACAATGCCACAAATGCTGCTGATTAAGCTTAACTTGTATTGAACCCGAAATATACCTTTAAAAAAAAAAAAAAAAAATTCTATGTGTATATACTTTAAAAAGCACTTTTCAGAATAGAAAAGGCACCTGTATCACAGAATGACCAAAGAGCAGTTATTATACAAAATTAAATTTAGCGGTGTGCATGCGGGCGGGTTTGGGTGTTTTTTTTTTAGATTACAAACTGGTAATTACAAGGGTATTATGCTATAAATGTGGTTTATGAGGACATTTCTAGTGTCCCCATAATTCAAATCGCTAAAAAAAAAAACATACTAAAAGATTTTTTTTTTTATTATTATTTTTATTTTTTTTAATGTAAAAATGCAGAACGTTTTTTGTGAGGGTTAGGTTTAAGGCTAGGGTTAGGGGATAGAATCTATAGTTTGTACAGTATAAAAGTCATTGTCTATGGAGAACCCTCATAAGGATAGCTGCACCAACGTGTGTGTGTGTGTGTGTTAGGCGTTTCTGGAGGAGATGATGGTTGAGCAGACCGATCTAGTGAGGTTGCGCATGGTACGCATGTCCAACGTACCAGACACGCTTTACATGGTCAACAATGCCGTCCCCCAGTGCTGTCACATGATCAGCCACCAGCAAATGGCTGGTAGCCAGACAGCTCCGCCATCTGTGGTTGCTAATGAGATACCAGGTGGGTTAAGTGTTCATTCATGTCTTGTTATGATGCATTGTTTTAGCCAATTTGCAATTCCAAGCCCCTCACTCTGTGGTGTTTATATCTGTGAATAAAACTCTTTTTGGCACCTGATTAAAGCGATTGGGAGTCTGATGCATTGCACTGTTTTTATCATTTATTTTAGAAACATATTTACCAAAGATTGTGTCCTAAATAGACTAGATTATGTGGTTGTGGATCCCATAGATTAACTCATCCACATCTTTAGTTTCTAAGACATTTTCTCAATTTAACTGGAAGTTTGCTGCTCTTTTGCAAGAAGCAGTTCAGTGTTGTGGGTTTTTCTTGTATATAAAAGGTGTGTGGGAACATTGGCCTTGCATGTTGGCAAGCTTTGCATGATGCCCGTGGGTGTTACACAAAACAACATTCATGCGATTAAAAAAAAAAAAAAAACTGTTTCAGTATTTGTTGGCATACACTCACCCTTGGATTAATGTTAACACAGATATGTAATAATTAATGCACTTATTCATAAGAATTTAGACATTGCTTCTAAGTTAAGTCATCTGTTTCCCTTTTCTCGCTCTGTATTTCAGTGCCCAGGTTGGCTGTAGTGAAGGAAATGATTCGTAGGCTGCAGGAGCTGCGTCACACAGACCAGGTGCAGCGAGCGTATGCTCTGAACTGTGGTGAGGGTGCCACAGTCAGCTACGAGCTGCAGATTCGTGTGCTTAGAGAGTTTGGCCTACCTGATGGGGCAGCAGAACTCCTACAGGTAACCCAGCACATCCTGTTTGCTTGGATGCTGACAAGAGTTGCTATGGTTACCATGAATTTCATTCTAATCTCGATTTTAGTTTTACCTGGCCTCTAATGTATATAGTTTTTTTTTATGGTTGTTGGCACTCTAAAATTGCTTTTGATGTAGCCATTTTATTAAAAAAAAAGAATGAAAAAAAAAATGTTAATTTTTAGAAAGTCTGACATTTTAAACAGTATTTTACCCTCAAATGGAATTTCTGTCATCATTTCTGTCATTTACTCGTCCTCATGTTTGTTCCATTCCTGTGCCTGTATGGCTTTCTTTCTTGTGTGGAACACAAAAGAAGCTGCTAGGCAGAATGTTAGCTTGGGTCACCATTCAATTTAATTGCATGGAAAAAAAGATGCAATTAAAGTGAATGGTGTCTGAGGGCAACTGTCTGCCTAGCATCTGTTTTGGTGTTGCACAGAAGAAAGTCATATGAGTTTGGAAGGGTGAGTGAACTATCCTTTTAAGTGTGTTGTGCATGACTTCCTGCTCTTAAGACTAGTCAGCAAGTTTGCTCAGTCACTGTGCTCTTGGTTTAAAAGTTCTTGAAGGAATAGTTCACTCAAAAATGTAAATTCTCATCATTTACTCACCCTCATGCCATCCCAGATTTGTATGACTTTCTTTCTTCTGCTGAACACAAATTAAGATTTTTAGAAGAATATTTCAGCTCTGTCGGTCCATACAATACGAATTGTGAATGTGAATGGGTACCAAAATTTTGAAGCTCCAAAAGATCATAAAGGCAGCATAAAAGTAATCCATATGACTCCAATTGTTAAATCATCCATCATGAGATAAGTGTGGGTGAGAAACAGATTAATATTTAGGTCCTTTTTTACTATCAAGCTACACTTTAACTTTCATATTCTTCTTTTTGTTTTTGGCAATTCACATTCTTTGTGCATATCGCCACCTACTGGGCATGGAGGAGAATTTATAGCAAAAAATAAAATAAAAATGCACTTAAATATTGATCTGTTTTTGCCTTTGTGCATTTTGAAGCCTCAGAATTTTGAGACCCGTTCACTTGCCCTAGGGACCTACAGAGCTGAAATATTCTTCTAAAAATCTTTGTTTGTGTTCAGCAGGAAAAAAGTAATTCACTTCTGGGTTGGTATGAGGGTGAGCAAATGATTAGAGAATTTAAATTTTTGGGTGAACTATCCCTTTAAAACTGCTTTGATATTCTTTGTATTCTCACCATTAAGTAACCAGTAAGCCTAAGCTGGAGAGCTTACAAGAAGTCGAAACATACCAGACAGCCTATTAAATCTCATTTGTGAAGCAAGTCTAGCCAAAACATAA
This sequence comes from Myxocyprinus asiaticus, assembly GCF_019703515.2. NCBI lineage: Eukaryota > Metazoa > Chordata > Actinopteri > Cypriniformes > Catostomidae > Myxocyprinus > Myxocyprinus asiaticus. Next base: position 20,558,435 of record NC_059368.1, read on the forward strand.
GTGTGTTCTTTTTCAGAATCCGCACAAATTCTTTCCTGAGGAGCGTTTCGGAGATGAGAGTCCCATCCTGGCCCTGCGCCAGTCAGGTCGCTGTCGAGTCAACAGTACACCAGCTGTAGAGAGCATGTTCACTGACCTGGAGGCACTGGTGGGCTTCCACCCTCCTCTACCTCCACCACCTCCACCCTACCATCCACCGACCACCCCGGGCCAAAACCAGCAGCAGTTTAAAGCAGGCTGGAGACCCCGGGTCCCCAGCCAACCTCCCTCCAGATCTTTCTCCTACCCCTGCAATCATGCATTTCTCCTCAGGCAGCCCTCATCCAAAATGGGCGGCCCAGTCTACCCACCAGGAGCCAAGCCCCTGCCTCCAGACTGCACTAATGCACAGGGGGGAAGGAATCTTCATCCTGACAAGCAAATGGTGATTTATACCAAATTGTATACCAAATCATACCAAAATATGTACATTTGTGTAGGACAGGGCTATTTATCTTTGCTTCTGAAGGTCCTCTGTGCTGCAAAATTTAGCTCCAGCCCTAATCCAGCAATCAATTATTTGAAAATTACAGGCATTTGTTTTTTATTAGGGTTGGAGCTATAGTCTACAGGAAGGTGGCCTTCCATGAGCAAGAGAGCCATTGCTTTGATGCAGAGTGTAGCGTGATGATGTAATGAATTTCCTTTATACACTGAATATTTTGTTTTGTAAGAGTTGAAACGAGGATGTAATGTGATGTACTGTTTTTACTTCTACTTAGCTTTTCATAGAAATATATGAATTGTTCATAATCCACATATTTTAGTGTCTTAAACATCTTAAAGTATAGCACAGAGAAAGATATGTTCGATTCATACATGAATTGTTATTATTCACCACTTATGACTGTTTTTACAGATATATTAAACAATGTCTCTAAAAGACAGAAAATGATTAAAATAATTAGAGAATAATTATAGATATTTGCAGTCCCTGAACACCACATTTTGCAGAGCACTTCATAAAGGACAAACAACTTGAAGAGTAGTATTATTTTTATTATTATTTTTACAACCAAGTAAAGGAATGCACCCAAATTTAATTTATATACAGTGTGTGTGCGTGTGTGCGTGTGTGCGTGTGTGCGTGTGTGTGCGTGTGTGTGCGTGCGTGTGCGTGTGCGTGCGTGTGCGTGCGTGTGCGTGCGTGTGTGTGTGCGCGCGTGTGTGTGTGTGTGTACACCAATCAGCCACAACATTAAAACCACCTGCCTAATATTGTGTAGGGCCCCCTCGTGCCGCCAAAATGGCGCCAACCCGCATCTCAGAATAGCATTCTCTCTCTCAACAACAAGGCATTTTCATCCACAGAACTGCTGCTCTCTGGATGTTTTTTGTTTTTGGCACCATTCTGATTAAAATCTAGAGACTGTTGTGTGTGTGAAAATCACAGGAGATCAGCAGTTACAGAAACACTCAAACCAGCCCATCTGGCACCAACAATCATGCCACATTTCACTGAGATCATATTTTTTTTCCACATTCTGATGGTTAATGTGAACATAAACTGAAGCTCCTGACCCGTATCTGCATGATTTTATGCAGTGCACTGCTGCCACATGATTGGCTGATTAGATAATCACATGGATGATTGTTGGTGCCAGACGGGCTGGTTTTAGTATTTCTATAACTGCTGATCTCCTGGGATTTTCACACACAACAGTCTCTAGAATTTACTCTAGAATGCTTTGCTGATGAGAGAGGTCAACAGAGAATGGCCAGACTGGTCATGCGGGTTGGCACTGTTTTGGCGGCACGAGGGGGACCTACACAATATTAGGCTTAATATGGTTTTAATGTTGTGGCTGATCAGTGTGTATATACAGTTGAAGCCAGAAGTTTACATACACTTAGGTTGAAGTCATTAAAACTAATTTTTTAACCACTCCACAGATTTAATATTAGCAAACTATAGTTTTGGCAAGTCGTTTAGGACATCTACTTTGTGTATGATGCAAGTAATTTTTCCAGCAATTGTTTACAGACAGATTGTTTCACTTTTAATTGACTATATCACAGTTCCAGTGGGTCAGAAGTTTGCATATACTAAGTTAACTGTGCCTTTAAGCAGCTTATAAAATTCCAGAAAATGATGTCAAGCCAAGACAATTAGCCAATTAGCTTCTGACAGGAGGTGTACTGAATTGGAGGTGTACCTGTGGATGTATTTAAAGCCAACCTTCAAACTCAGTGCCTCTTTGCTTGACATCATGGGAAAATCAAAAGAAATCACCCAACACCTCAGAAAAACAAACAGCTGTGGACCTCCACAAGTCTGGTTCATCATTGGGAGCAATTTCCAAACGCCTGTACAAACAATAGTACGCAAGTATAAACACCATGGGACCACACAGCCATCATACCGCTCAGGAAAGAGACGCATTCTGTCTCCTAGAGATGAACATAGTTTGGTGCGAAAAGTGCAAATCAATCCAAGGAGGAAACAGGTAGACAAGTATCTATATCCACAGTAAAAAGAGTCCTATATCGATATAACTTGAAAGGCTGCTCAGCAAGGAAGAAGCCACTGCTCCAAAACCGGCATAAAAAACCAGACTACAGTTTGCAAGTGCACATGGGGACAAAGATCTTACTTTTTTGAGAAATGACCATCGTTAAATTTGGAGGAAAAAGTGTGAGGCTTGCAAGCTGAAGAACACCATCCCAACCGTGAAGCATGGGGGTGGCAGCATCGTGTTGTGGGGTTGCTTTGCTGCAGGAGGGACTGGTGCACTTCACAAAATAGATGGCATCATGAGGAAGGAAAATTATGTGGATATATTGAAGCAACATCTCAAGACATCAGCCAGGAAGTTAAAGCTCAATCATAAATGGGTCTTCTAAATGGACAATGACCCCAAGCATACCTCCAAAGTTGTGGCAAAATGGCTTAAGGACAGCAAAGTCAAGGTATTGGAGTGGCCATCACAAAGCCCTGACCTCAATCCGCTAGAAAATTTGTGGGCAGAACTGAAAAAGCCTGTGCGAGCAAGGAGGCCTACAAACCTGACTCAATTACACCAGTTCTATCTGGAGCAACGGGCCAAAATTCCAGCAACTTATTGTGAGAAGCTTGCGGAAGGCTACCCAAAATGTTTGACCCAAGTTAAACAATTTAAAGGCAATGCTACCAAATACTAACAAAGTGTATGTAAACTTCTGACACACTGGGAATGGAATGAAAGAAATAAAAGCAAAAATAAATAATTCTCTCTACTATTATTCTGACATTTTCACATTTTTAAAATAAAGTAGTGATCCTAACTGAGCTAAGACAGGGAATGTTTTCTATGATTAAATGTCAGGAATTGTGAAAAACTGAGTTTAAATGTATTTGGCTGAGGTGTATGTAAACTTCTGACTTCAACTGTATATATATAGATAGATAGATAGATAGTTGGGGGCTTTAGATCTTCTCAAAACAACATCAGATGAATAATAAAAAAAGGAAATACATAAAACAGTCTTCAAGCAGCCCTCAAATTCTTTTAAATACTGTTAAATACATTGACAGCAATGCTATATTCTATACAAATATCACAGTACAAATTGTGCAAGGAAAGATAACCATTCTCACTTTCACGCTTTATTTACTCAGAATTAGCGCTGTTAATTGATTCAAATTTGTAATCAAATTCATTACATGATATGCCTATTAATATATCAAATGAATTCCATATCAATATTTGCTAAGAAATGCCCCCAAATAAAGATGATTCAATATATAATAATTCAAATAATTATAAATATAATTAATATAATAATTTCAAAGACATTATTGAATTGATTAGACGATACAAAAAGTGGCTTTAGAAGTCAATATGTTGTCGAAATATTTAATTTCTGTTTTTCACTGATCATAAGCCTATAGCTGGCCATCAGTCAAAAACATTCATTTTGCAATTGAGTTTGTCAATCTCTCTGAAGTAGACTGTTACTCACATTAAAATTTTTCTTAAACACATTATTTTTATATAATTAATTGCACAGAATAACGCATTACATCTTCAGCTTTACTCGTAATATTAATAATAAAACGAATAAAACGTCACACGTATAAACATTAATAACATCTATTACATCATGAAAATCCGCTGATTTGTTGATTAAATCCACTATGTCATCACACTACAGTCCTCAGCAAGGAGTACTTGCCAAGAGTGGCCTTAAATAGCCCTGTTGTAGGGTTTGGGTATTAACTGCACTGTGAGACAGCGATAAAAGCTGTATTGTCTGAATTATCCCAGCAGAACATGGAACCTGTCATCAATGAGTTCATGCCAGACATCGCAATGGGAGTGTCAGCAATGAGCCTGAAAGAGCAACGCCTTACGGAGGTCTCCATGGAGGTGGAGAGTCACGGACCCCACCCTCATCTTTCAACAGCACACCCCATGTCTCACAGCTACTCCACCCGTCACCCTCACTCCTCCCGCAAGCGGCACGCAGCCGAGCCCAAGCCCGAGGGCCCGCAGCCTGACTTCCCTGACCTCTACGAGTTCCCAGGCCGCCACGTGCCTCCCTATAGCGGACCGGATCTCTACATCCACAGCCGTCAGGCAAGCGGTGGGCCGTCCCCACTGGCCTACTCTGAGGCATCAGAGGCATCCCTCCGATTGGATGTGCTGGAACAGCCTCCTCAGAGACTGGACTTGGCAATTGTCTCACAAGGTGGTGTCGCACTAGCTGCACAGAGGTCACGGGCCTTAAACGAGACAGACCTCACCTGTGGGCTTGGACCCTCAACAGTACAGTATGAAGAGTGGACCACGGGTCGGCGGCCAGCTCCAGAGGGAATGGGGCTTGGGTTAGGGGGTAATGTAGGGACTGGGGAAGAGGGAGGGTTGGGTGCCCGAGACCGCAGGTCACCTAACAAACCCGAATACCCATACAGGAAGTCTGCTCTCTGACCCCTGATTAAAAAGAGGGGGCAGTGAATCTGACGACTGATATAAATATTAAGTGTAAGCTAACAGGTGAGGCACCAGCAGTCCTGCACTTTGTTTTCTTTGGAGGGGTGACAGTATCTTGCAGGGATGAGCGCCCATAAGCTATATGTGGGTGGCTTCCTTTAATAAGTCTAAAGGCAGACATCACATAAACTGCTCCAGATAGGTTTAAAACCCAGTAGGACAAGGTGAGGTGAGAGATTGGTTTGATTGTGTGCACCCTGAAAAGAGGGGAAAATGCTAAATAATCTGAGGCTTCACATAAATTGCCTCTTTAAACTGCCCTGAATTTGACAAGTCCTCTTGCCACTGAATGCCCAGGATTACTTTGCTGGTTCTCTGGTCCTTATGTTTTCCTTTTGATGACCCATGACTCAAAACAGGTTTTCCTCTCTGGGTATTCCAGAGCTGCATATCAATATTCACATATCACAGTATATATATATTTACTTCAATTTCCCTTCCACTGAAAGAGCGGACTGGGATGACTGGAGAATTATGTATTTATTGGGATGCACAGATTTATCTTTCCTTTAAATTGGAAGGCAATAAGTAGCAAACTCATTACTTTGTCTAGTCCTTTATAAATGGATGCCTCTTCTTTTGAGGGCAGAGTGGCAGTAATAGCTTGTATAATCCACAGCATTCCCTGGCTTTTACATTAGCTTGTGCATTTTAAGAACCGAGATGGAAAATAAAATGGAAACAAATGAAATCCCCTGTCTCCTATGAGGCAACTTGTCAGGCATAACAATGGCACAGATGCACCATTTAATGTGGTACTTTGTCTTTGTTTTACCATATTTCACAACCTGGATATGTAGAGTCATTCCTGTGCACATTTAAATTAACAAAAATGTGGCCCACTCTTTTGCATTACGGTTGTCTTTTAAAGGCTGCAATTGGTGGCACTCCTGAGCAATGGTTCATAGTCTTTTTAAGCTAAATGTGGGTTCATTATCAGTTGTACAGGGAGCTCAATCAAACCAGCCTCAGGCCTGTATCCTCCGTCCTCTGGTATGGTTGGACAGCAGAAGTCCATGGGCAGGAATTCATTAGCTTTTCAGTGCTAGTCACTGAGTTCTGTAAGTAGATGTCCAACAATTATGATGTCAAGAACAGGCCTTGCAAAAAAAGAAGAAAAAAAAATATCTGAGAAGTGTTACCGACAACAATTTAGAGATTTCATATTTTTTTTACAATATGTTAAACGATATTTTACACAACAATATCATGCACTGCTGCACGCCCTACCCATAGATGAACTTCCTTACTTTAAGCTTTTTTCTTTTTACATCAGAAGTACCTGTATCCTTGAACTGTGCAATAGCGCAGCCTTTTCATTTTAACATGAATTTTAATCTCTTCTTGTACAATAAGATTCCTTCTCAGATGATCATGCTGGCACAGCATATATGCAGGCTTAAGCTAATCAACAATATCCTAATATGTGATGGTACTGTATTCTCACAAGTTTGTGATTACATAAGATTCTTTTGTTGGATTAGACCTGGTAGGACCTCTGAAAATCCAAACAATCTTTTGCCATATCCATCCCACGTTCTTCACTTAAGAGTGCTTCTTTCATTGGGGCACAAGATGTCTTGTGTTGGTTGAAAGCACAAAAATTCTGAGAAATACTGAGAATGTCATATTCTTGGTCAGTTATGAGTGCTTAGACATTTTACACTCTGGTAAAAAGGCTTAAGTTTTAGTTGGTTGGATCAGGTTTGGTTTTTGACTTTTGAGAATGTCTGAAGTGACTAAAACCCACAGTTAGACCAAAGATGGGTTAGAAAGGATCTTTAAGTTGTAGGATTTTTTTGTTGTTGTTGCTTGGTAAATCCATCTAACATCAGCCAGGTTTTTTGCCTCTTGGTAAGTTGAATTGAAACCATTGGGTTTAGATTTCTTGATAGTTGCACAGGCTCTTCGGTGACCGATTGTACGAGGAACCTTCATCATCAATTGATTTTCTTTATCCCCAAGGCACTTTGACCAACAGAAATGGCCTTAAGACTTGCCTCTCTAGTTTTTCAGCTGCGTTGATTAAGGAGTTAAACTGCCGTATCTGCAGTTATGGCCTTATGACCTTACCTAGGGAAATCCAGTTCTCCATCTTAAATCAAATAAGGTCTTTGTGCCAGAGAGAGAGAGAGAGAGACACTCTTTCTGCACAGTCTCTACCTCTGACCAGCTTTTCTCTACATGTACTTTAAAGTCAATTCGATTTTCTTTTTCCCTTCTTTATATTCTTTTCAAATTATTCAAACCTCTTGGGCCTCACCTTGAACATTTATCATTGAGGGATCAGAACAAACAGCTGGAAATCACATTTTCTTCCCCTTTTCACATATATTTCTATGAAGAACCTCTCCCTCCTCCTTTCATCTTGTTGTTTTATTCAATTGAGTCAACGTGACAACATGGGAAGATGTTCAAATAAAGATTGAAGCTTTTTAGTGTAAGGTGTACCAAGCTTTCTGTAGCCCACACAAATTATTCATCTGTGTGCCATCTTACACAATCATTTGTGGTAACTAAATCTATAATTGATGCAGATATTATTAATGGCAGCAATTATTCTCCCTTAAATAAATCTACCTTTGGTTATTTATCAGAAATAGCTGTTGGTGTATATTTATATATTAGCCTATGTCATGAACCCTAAGTGGGAGAGCTGTAGTTTATAATCCTTCTAAGCTTAAGAGGGTCAGATCCAAAATTAGACACAGTGTAGACCCTGCCTGGGGTACAAGCAATCTCCTCAGAGAGTTAAAGTCATCTGAAACTGACCGCAGTTGGTAGGAGGCTTTCGGGCAGAAGACTGCTTCTCTCTTCTGAATGTCAAGGACGTAATTCTCTTTATGTCAGGCATGCTGTTCTGCTGGCTATCAGATCCATGGGGATTTTCAGTCTGTGATGCAAATGATTTAACTGTTCCATTGGGTTTTAAACAAAATAATGTGTGGAGTTTCAGCTGCATATTTTCATCAGTGACAGTTCAGTAAGCAATGCATGCACTGCAGCCTACTTGACCCTACCTAACCTGACCTCATTCACGTTCTGCAGCAAAAAAAGAGGCAGAGTGAATCCATTTATTAACCACTTTCTTTCTGAATAAATAGACATTTGATCCTGGATTTATTTCTTTGAAAGACACCAGAGCATAGAGTCTTAGTCATGAAAATCTTTTGACCTTGCAGATCCTGCAGGCTTTGTGTCAGCATGTTGGTAATAACTCAGACTGCCCGACATGCAGGATGTTTTACCAGCAGCTTGCATGTTCTCCTTTAGATGTGTAAGAAACTGCGACACTTGTCAAAAGCTCTTTGTGCAGTCATTTAAATTCTCAGTGTTTCAGGTTTGTAACCCAGTATTATGCGGCTGTCATTCTGAGCAGCCACATCTGCTGTGGGTCCATCTTTGTATACTGATGCTATTCTGAACTGGGTCACCTACGTTTTGAAAGTAGACCTCTCAGCATGACATTTCTCATGGTTTGTTTTTAAAAACTGGATTTCCTGTTCTTACGGAGCAGTAGTTTTGATTTTCTAGACTATTATATTACCTGTAACTCCCAAGCTTCACAGAATTGGCGGTAGCACTTCCTTCGAGGCAGACGAAAGGAGATTTGAAAGTCTGTCATGTCATTCTAGTGAATCGCACTTGCTGCGTAGCCGTGACCCAAAATCGACAGATGGATATATAGGCCTTCTGCTGCTACTCAGAGGTTTTCCTGCCAGCGGAGAACATTATATCTTGACGTCAATGTCAATCCCAGCGAAGGCTACGATCTAGTCCCATATAGACCCAGGCATGCCTTAATCTTAAAGGGAGGTTAGGAAAACTCCTAGATTGCCTCCACCTCTGCTCTACTCAGGCCACATTTAACTGCTAAAAAGTCATTTTATTTAATGTTATATAACACCAGTCAAATGTTCACATAGACCTTTGAGTCATTTGAGGGGTATATTACTTCGGGTTCTGAGTGCTGCAGAAGTCATTGCACATGGTTGAAGGTATTATTTTGTATTCGAGATGCACACTGACCTCATAATTAATACATTTCTTTTACAAATGCTATTTGTGGTCATCTGGGCTTGGTCAGATTTGTGGGTTGTGCTCCTGAGAGACTGTTAGGGTTAAAGATTGAGTTTGAAATGTATTTGATTTCTCCCAAATGAGGAGCTTTAATTGTTGTTTAGTCTGTCTTGTCAAACTAAATTTAAAAGAACTCATTTAACTGGTACATTCTTTGATGTAACCTTTTCATTACAAAAAAAAAAAAAATAGTTGGTTGGTTTGTTTTTGGAGGGAATAAATTTGGCCCATACTTGACATCTTAAATCAAGGAATAAAAGCTAGTACAGATGAAGGTATTGCACTAAAGTTTTTGATGGTAATGTTTGTAACATTTGTTGAATAGTGCCCTCTGTTGGCCCTATTGATTTTTGACTGAAATTTCTAGCTAGATTCGCAGCCAAGTCATTTTATTTACATGTTCATTCCTAATCCTTTTAGTATTATTTTTGCATGGCGTTGCGTTATTTATCTCCAAAGTGCCGCAAGGCTGAACTGAACGAAGGTTTGTGTTTGGATGTTCAAGGGCAAGGGAAGTTGTGTTTGCAGATCTCCAGGTTCTCTCTCATGCTATCTCTCTAATGGAGATGGTTTAGTGCCTTCCCTGCCTGAGGCTGGGCTTCCTCCACACCCCTTTTGTCTTATGCAAGCCGTTTCTACAAACTTCTGTTGAACGTCTCTTTGTAATACTGTAGCCAACGCTTAGTGTGCATAATGTTTATTTTGTTTGTTTTTTTCCCCTAAAAAAATATTTTTCAAGATTTTTGGTACCTTTGATCACAGGCCTCAGAAATATGATGTTTTGTTGTATGTAAAATGTAAAGTTTTTTTTATAAATATATATAAAACATGCTATATCTGAGACATTTTGTGTGTGTGTCTATGTGTGTGTGTGTATATATACATATATATATACACACACACATATACACACACACAAAAAGCATTCTTTTGTGGAGTTGTGGAAAGTGTCTATTTTTCTATTCTTTACTTTGGGCGGTGTAGTTATGAACTTTACTCTGCAATTAGGTGACTGTCTTGAAAATAAATAGCTTTGAGATATAATGCACATTTCTTGGTTTTTTTTATTTTTTATTACTGAATCTCAAGAGCAGCACCTTCGCTATTGGTGGGAAAATTGCATCATTCCATTGCATCTTTTTCTCATTAAATATTCTGCCAAACATCTCCTATTGTGTCCACTAGAGGAAAGTAATTCACAAGAGTAAATGATAACAGAATTGTTATTTTGGTAGGAACCATCCCTTTGAATCTAATGGCCTTGATGAAAGTTTAGCAAATTAATTACTGGACATAATCTCAACATTGCACAAAATCATTCAATCCTGTATTAACATACAGGTCCAAAACAAATCCAAACCATGTGCAAAGCTTGATGGGTTATTGACAAAGCTTGTAATTTATAATTGAAATAATTTCAAAATCCTTACTGACTTTTTCATCTGAATAAAATTTTCTAATGTGCATAAGGAGACCATTGGAATGAATTATTCTTCAAAAACTCTGATGTACATCACAGGGCCACATGTATTACCATGTTTATTTCTCAAAGGTAGGACATAAAAAGGAAAAGTCTACAAACAACAGGTTAAAACAAGGTAAAATAATCAATATTTTTACAATTGTAAGTGAACTGAACAACCTGACTTTCTTACCTTTAGCCTATGCAAATATCTTGAGATACAGTAGGTGAGGGAATATGCAGTGCTTCCATAGATTTAGGTTAAAATATCTGCAGGCTGTGGCGCTATTGACCCTGACATCCAGAATATTAATATCTGCCATCTCACCAGAAATTTAACAGAATTAACGCCGACTACAATCATGAGATCATGACTTCCTTAATAGCCTTCCATAATGATAATAACAGTGGCACCATTTTAAAAATCCTGAGGAATAACTGCAATTCCTATTCACATGGCATTACAGAGGTGCTTTTCCTCCCATTATGAATCTGGACACTGAGCCAATCAAGACAAGTCAAGCTGAACATCATCTCAAACTCGAGCCCTGTTTGAAATGGCAGGATTGTGAGAAAAGAATTACAGCTACATCTTTGGGATCACAAAACCTGACATCACACAAGGTCAAAATCATACAAAGGTTATGAGGGCCTGAATTTAAACTGCATATTTATTTTTTTATAAAATGTTCCAGTGGGGGTCTAAAGGGGAAAAAAAAAACAACAACATGAAGGTTTGGATGTAGCTGGTATGCTTGAAGTGGCAATGGTGAAGGACGGTTTAGCTGCAGCAGTACTGGCCCACATTGGCTCTTCTTCTCTTACGGCTTTGCTGCTGTTCAAAAAACTGACGAATGTCCTCAGGTCTCACCACCTTAGCAAAGGAGATTTATGATTTTCATTTGCGATTAATAATGTGCCAAAAAGGCAGGACATTCTTTTTTCAGCTCAACCACATGTATGAAGCACTGAGAGAAGTGTCATGAGCCTACCTTGCCTTCTGCAGCAAATCTTTGCAGGTAGTCCTTCAGTTCTGTCTTCATGTCATTATACTCTGGATAAAAATAACATTTTTGGCTCTAATCACAGTTTACTTGACATTTTAAATCTGATATGTAAGGATACTAGTACCAAAAAATCCTGCTAACCATGGATGATCTCCAACTGCTGAACACGATTCAGGGTGTTTAGGGCTGACATCAAAGGGTCACGACCCTCTCCTCCACTGGTTTGCTCAGCCTGCTCTGTGGACTTGCCCTTGTTCTCATATGCCAGGACCGTGTCGATCTCATCCATGAGGAAAGACACTCCTGCGTTTGCATAGAGGATCTAAGCAAGCAAAGGAAAGTCATTAAGGTTTGGAAGGACACAAAGTTGAATAAATGATGAATTTTCATGACAACTATTCCTTTAATCTCTGCGTTTGAGCTGTACCTTGCAGTCAGTGCAGGTGCAGAGTTTGGTACGCCAGGCAGAGGGCCAGAACACAGAACCCTGCAGAGTCCGGCTCCTCTCGGAGGCCTTCATCTCTCTCAGCCTGCAACCTGAGCATGAGCCCTCCTCTGAGAAACCTTCAGTTTCATCCTGGTGTTTCCGTTTACAGGCGGATGTCCCGTTGACCTGAACCTAATGTGGCAGAGAAAATAAAAACAGGGTGGTACAAATGTCACCCTCTGGAGGCAAGACGTTAAAATTGACACACACAAAAAAAATGCTACGCCATCTTGTGGTAAAACAAAGGCAGAACAGTAAAAAAAAAAAACAGCTTAATATTTTAGTGCATAAAGCATCTCAAAACTCTAGTTTGTTTATCATTTAACAATTGTTTTAAAGAAGATTTAAGTATGATTGTCAGCAAATGTTTTTACTGAACAGGAATGAATAGTACACAAAAACGTCATGATTCAGCCATCATTCACGCACCTAAGAAAACAGACATACATACAATAGACAGTAATACCTTCTCATCCAAGGGGCTCTTTGGGTTCTCATTTTTAACCTTTTTCTCCTTTTCATCATTTTCTACCTCCACCTTTACTTCCTCCTCTTCTTTGCACAGACTTACTTTTGTTATTGGTGGCACTGATACAAACAAGACATAATAATTATTCCCAATTCATAAATGTTCAGTAGAGGATGCCTGGGTTAACTGCTAAATTATGTGTATCTGATCAAAATTTTAAAGGAATAGTTCAGCCAAAAATGAAAAATCTAAATTTTATTTACTCACTCTCATGCCATCCCAGATGTGTATGACTTTTTAGAAGAATATCTTGGCTCTGTAGGTCCATTTAATGCAAGTGAATGGTAGCAAGAACTTTGAAGCTCTAAAAAGCACAAAAAGGCAGCATAAAAGTAACCCATATGACTCCAGTGGTTAAATCCATGTCTTCAGAAGTGATAGGTGTGGGTGAGAAACAGATCAATATTTAAGTCCTTTTTTTTACAGGTGCGTTCAAGTCATGTCAGAATTATCGTATTTACGAGTTAAGCACACATGAACGCCACCATAAAGTTGTAATTATCAGTTGGAAACTGGATTTTCTTTGAGCCCTGACTGGGGGCGTCGATTTATGAATCATGGCGGAAGCAAATTGTTATTGGTAATAATTTAGTTTTACTTGAGGATTTTGACTGCTGTTTAATTTGTATGCATTTTTTGTATGGTTAATGAAGAATAACAATGAAAATAGACTCATTTATCTGGTTTAGGCAGTGACAAGCATTTGTAATAATTACACACCTAATGTGTGGCTTTGTTCTTCATTTTGTTGCATTAGTGCTAAAAAAGCTTCCTGCCTTCACTAATAAGTGAAAAAGATGGAAAGAAATTTGAAAAAGAATATGGAAGTGATGGTGAACATTTATAGTAAAAAAAAAAAAAAAAAAAAGCACTTAAATACTGATCTGTTTCTTACCAACACCTATCATATTGCTTCTGAGGACATGGATTTAACCACTGGAGTCTTATGGATTACTTTTATGCTGTCTTTTTGTGCTTTTTGGAGCTTCAAAGTTCTGGCCAACATTCACCTGCATTGAATGGACCAAAAGAGTTTAAATATTCTTCCAAATATCTTTGTGTTCAGCAGAAACAAAAGGTCACACTCTTCTGGATTGGCATGAGGGTGAATTGTCCCTTAATATACATTTAAATCTTTACAATCATTTACATACTGAATTTCTATAATTGCATCATGGAAGCGAAGAAAAACACCTTACCTGCGATATGTAAAGCATAAGTCCACAGAAAAGGTGATTTGTTCATGCAAGACTCGCAAATCATCTCTTGTAGCTCTACACCATCTGGCACCACACAACCCAAATGCTGAGAGAAATGCACAGAGTTTTCTGATAATGTTCTCCAGTAGTGTCTCTAATGTGAGTAATATTGCCCATAGAAAGCTCACATTGACAGCTATGTAGAGTAGTAGTAGTATTTACTGATCACAATGCCATATGCAAATCATCATGTCCATATCAATCCTCCTCTACACATGTTCCTTATCCACATACATCAGATTCCCAAAAGAACACTAAACCATCATGTCCTGCAAAACCAATTTTGGTTACTAAAACTAACCCGACCATGGAGCCAGTCCTCACACACTACACACTGGATCATCTCATCAGGAACCTTTGGAATAAAATAATACAGAATAATAAAAAATAGGACAGACACATTGATGATACTATACTGGACATATTGGAATCCATCTCAAATTGAAACACATTACCTCGTCCTCTGGATCTGGGTAGGGTCTGTCACATGTGCAATACAAGCCAAAGAAATTGTGGCTGTATTTGTTCCCTGAATTCACTTTCTCTTTATCCTGAATGACAGAAAACCAAATTTGCGAGTACCATTACTACTACAGTTAAAAGGGGTCATGACATGCTTTTTTTTTTAATTATTATTTTAATATGTTCTTTGAGGTTCACTAATAACAATAGTAAAGTTTTCTGCACCAAAAAAAGTCATATTTGTCAAATATGATAACTTTCCTCCCTCATTCTGACCCTCTGTGAAATGCTTGTTTTGGTGCTGCTTCTCCTTTAAGACTCGACAGTAAACGCCCACTGTTCTGATTGGTTCTCTGCTCTTGACTGACCTGCTCACTCCTTGACATCTCACTGCTCACCGCTAATAGGGGGGCTACCGAGGTGTTAAGGTAAAGTAGGCGTTGATGTATTCTTGTTGAGTTGGTCAGATGTAAATTTCTACCACAGTGTGACATCACAATGTGGAGTAAGTAGAGGACGACTTGTTCTGGCATCTTGATTTCAACAAAAGCTCTTTTTGCAGTGAGGAGAAACTTACAGTATGTTTTTATAGTACTATGAACTATTATACCATATGTTAAAAGATCAAGGAAAATGTGGTTCCTCATGTCATGACCCCTTTAAAACAAAAAGCATAGATTCAAATCAAAGGGGGAAAAAACAACTTACTACAAATAGCTTGCATTCCATTTCCCCAAACTTGTCATTTCCACAATCACATCGAAAATTCCTGCAATACCAACAGAGGTTTAAATAATCATTATCGCTTTTCCTATAATTTCTTAACCAAAACTACAACCTTATATCCTATCTAGAAGCACAAATCAAGCATGCCACCACTGCAGTACTAAGTTGGCACATTCTAAGATACACTGTATTGCCAAAACAGTGCGGACAACTGAACACCAACATTCATATGTGCTTGTTGAACATTTCATTGCAAAATTACAGGGATCCCACTGTTTGCTGCTATAACAACATGTAAATGTTAATTGAGGGAACATTTACCTCTTGGTATATAGCTCAAAAAGGTCATGGCCTTCATGGCACTTGTAGGAACATGCCAGACAAACTCCAGCTGGCTCTCCTCCCTTTGGTGTACAGGTGTTGCAGGCATACAGAGCTTGACGCTTCACATATCCCTGTTAGGGTAAAAAGACCATTGTTTTAAGGACAGGTTATTCTAATTCGCAAGTAAATTCAGACAGAGCATACTGATAGGCTAATTGATGTTAGAAGCCATCTGAGCCCAGCCAGTGTCTGCTCGTGGATCAATAAGCAAGTCAGTTGTGTAGCAAGGTTTATTTCAAAACAAATATAGGCAACACAGCATTAACGCATTAATATTAATGTTTGCACTTACATCACGTCACGATGCAAACATAAAAAAAATAAATAAATACAAATAAAAAAAAACGTGTTTTTGTCTATTTACAACCATGTCAATTTATAATCTAATGGTTTATAATAAAGATAAAATCTAAGACAATAAAACAAGGTTTAAACACAGGTATGTATCACCTCAGGATACGAGCATTTCTCTGAATCACTCCCTCCAAGGACAGCAGAGGCTTCATTCTCCAGTTCTTCCTCCTCTTCCAACACGTCCACCAGAGATACAGTAGCCTCCTCCTCTCCATCATTTGCCGCCATCCATGAAGAGAGAGACGAGCGCAAAAATGTTTCTAGTTCCTGTTCCAGGGCATTCTGATCACGCGATGTGAAACGAAACAACTGGCCTGTGGAAGAAACCCCCGGGACGGTAGCTGGTCCTCTGCGATAAAACAAAAGTAAAGATGCGGGACCTGTCATGTAATTTGAAATTACCCGGAAACGATTTTCTCGGAGAATCTGTGACAATAACAAAACGAAGCTGCTTCCGGTTTATCCAAAGACGAGCTGTTTTGGCGGGAGACTTCCGGGACGTTCTAAAAAATATTTTTTAAATGACAGAGTTTATTCTTTTTGTAACTACGATGTACAGAATAAACAGAAATAAATAAGAATTATACACTGGAATTTTCGCGAAACAAGGGTCAGGGTTCAAAGGTTGCAGTTTACATTCAACATGGCAACGTGCGAGCTGAAAGGCGAGCTGAAATACAGAGATGGACAGACAAACCAGTTCGCAGTTAAAGTAGATGACAATTTGAAATCAGTGATAACTGGCATTAAGAAAATAAATGAGGATATCTCAGTGGTTTTGACGGCTCTTGTCGAACAAGAAAAGGGTTCGACGGGAAACTGCAAAGGAGATGTGGATGGTAAGCTGCTGAGGTCAAAAAATAAATAAATAAATATATATATATATATATATATATATATATATATATATATATATATATATATATATATGGATTAGTTCGGAATGGCATACTACTCCTACTATTATTACTATGGCAGAAATGGGAAGAGTAGTAATGTAGTAGTATCCCATTTGAAACTCAGTCTATAAAGGTGGCTAGAAGTCTCCTTATGTTTTACTTTCCAACACTTTACAACAATCTTTCTTTCTTAGCGTCAGCAAAATACAGGTCTCTTTCAAAGCTTTCGGTTTCCCATCCACAAACGACTTGTGAACAACTACGGCCATTAGACCTTCATCACAGATGACATGTCTATTCACATAAACATGGAAGTTCTGTCATATTTTACTCACCCTCGTTCCAAGGGTGATCCATGTCTTCAGATACAATATTATAGTTGTGGGTGAGAAACAGATCAATATTTAAGTCCTTTATTACTATAAATTCTCCTCCATGCCCAGTAGATGCCGATATGTACGAAGAATGCATCACCAAAAACAAAAGAAGAATGTGAAAGTAGACATTTATGGTAAAAAAGGACTTAAATATTGATCTGTTTCTCACTCATACTTATATCACTTCAGAAGACATTGATTAAACCACTGGAGTCATATGGATTACTTTTATGCTTCCTTTATGTGATTTTTGGGGATTCAAATTTCTGGTCACCATTCACTTGCATTGTATGGACCAAAAGATATTTTTGGGTGAACTATTCCTTTAATAATTTATCACATCCTCATTCCTATTAAGATTACCACCCCCCCCCCCCCCCCCCCCCCCCATTAACTATTATTTGTATCTTTTCTTTCTCTTTTTGAATCCCATGTTATAGATGATGAGGAAGAGGATAGTGACGAAGAGGATAGTACGAAGGAAATGGCCGCCACGTCAAACTCAGAACCTCCAAAAAAGCGAATAAAGACCTTACGGACATGATCCTCAGAGCTGCTGTTCTACTGTTTTGGTATTTATTACATAAAGAGGTGTTGTTAACTTTCATGACAGATTGTTAAACAAGCAGCCATGATGAGTTCGAGAAATTGTCAGGATTTTGCTTTATTTTGGCTTTTGGTAATGGATTTCTTTGAAGTAACTTGAGTTTCTTTTAAAAAGTGGCATGGATACATCAGGAACAACAGATTACCAGTGTGATAAAAAATTGTTTGTGTTTCATATTTCCTGGCATAAAGTTACAAATTGACAGCAGTTATCAGTACTTTTTTTAACAGGTGTAATAAACCATTGTGCAATAAACTTTGAATGCAAACGGTCCTATAATATGTATGGAGTTTCTAATTGACAAAATATATCTATATCAGTGTACCAGTTTCAAATAAATATGCAATGCACATTGATTGATTTTTGTCAGAATCCAGACTTGTTTCAAATCAGTGTATTAAGATTACAATGGAAAGTTCTTAACAAATACTGATTAAACATTACCATTATAAATTCACAGACAAGCCCTTTTAGACAAAAACAATTTGCCTTGTTGAACCATTTGAACATTTACCAAAGGCTTAAAGTCAAAACCATCCACACATTAACAACAGCATTGTCTCCTTGCAAGCAATGACATTGCAAATTTAAACACCTGGGTTTTTGGCAAAGGCTAAATTAAAAAGGGCAGTCGGAGAGGCTGAAATTAGCTTTTGAAGAGTGAGTTCTGGAGTTAAGTCCAGTTGTTGGATAAACTTTGTGACTCATTACAACCTACCACACCCTGCAGGTCTAAATAACCTTTCCATTGTTTTTGCAAGATAAGACTGTAAAATTATGGTGATATCTCTCTACAGTTAGACATGAGGTTCAGTGCACAAATATTCCATACAGACATGTAGAACCTGTTATCCAAAACCCACCCACAGATGTTTAAAATCGTCTATACTGTCTTTCCTCTGTTTCACCCATGATAAGTATTTGTCAAACAAACCCAAATTGAAGAGATGTAAAAAAATACTCCCTTGTCATGTGTCCTACTTGAAGAAAAAATACTGATATAAAAAGGTATTCATCGCAGATAAGAAAAATGTCTGGTTATACAAAAAGTTCCGTAATTACAACTTTTTGTCATTGTTCCCTCTTTGAGTGTTCCCTCTATGTTCACAGCCAATAGAAAGATGGACACTGTTGACAAATAATGGAACACACATTTGTGGCACCATTTTTACTGTTTGTTCTGTCAGTGCTTCTCTCGCTGAATATTAACCACAGGAGTTGAATAAAACGGCAGGAACGTTATCGTGACACTATCAATCCATTGTCCTTATCCTACTGAAATGTTTAGCATGCAATACTGGCAGCATTTTAAAGCCATGTGGCTATCGGACAAAGACTTTCTCAGCTTGCACCTTCAGTGCAAAAAAATCCAGGTGACATCTTGGACCATGACTTGATTGAGATTTCACTTATCAAATTTCCCTTCTATTATAAAAGTAAATTTTAAAGTATTATTTATTCAAATTTTTTTTTTTTTTTTTTTTTTTTTTTAAGTACCATCAGACTGAGGCAACATGAAAAATACTTCTGGATCCTGTTATAAATCTACTTTAATTAAAAGCACACTGATTTTGCACTCAAAAGTGCAATTTAAAAAAAAAAGAACTGGTGTTGAACTTCACATGGCTTTAACCATCTTATTTTCAAAAGAAAAGAAAACGTAACCCTCTAAATACACACTCTGTCTGCAGCAAAATTCTTATGTAAAGTCGTGAACAAGTACAGGCAATGCAATAATCTTGTTTACAAATGCACTTTTATATTCCCCAACCCCTAACACACCAAAGAGTATGGTACCAAGATCCGATCCCACATCTTAAACGATTTAGGTGTCAATCAGCTGTAGCCTGCTGATCTGATTGGAGGCCTTGGCAAAAGTTTGGTGACGGTTGCAGAGAACAGCCAGGCAGATGGGCAGAATACAGTATCCTACAGTCTTGGGGTCTGCCCTTGTGCAGGAATACAGAAAGAGAAACACTTGGAGGTAGGGAATGAGGAAAATGGTGGCCCACACCCAGAAGGGCAAGAGGAGAAGTCTTGATTTCAGAGTCAGTGTCCATGAGGCTGAAGAAGGGGATGAGGATGAAGCATCTCCTGACCATTTTGTCTGTGCTCCAGCTGCCTTTTCTACATGTGCCAGTGCAAGCCGGTTGTATGTTTGGCTGATCTCAAATACATAATAAACCCCAGCAACACTAGCCAACAAGTACAGTCCGACACCTATCCATCCCATCCGCTGGCGGAAATTCATCATTCTCCATGCTCTTCTCTGTAAAAACAGAGAAAGAATGCATCCAATGCAAACATTAACAAGAAATCAATTACATGCATGGTTGTGATATCCTTCATGTATTACTCATTGTACTTTACAGTAAATCAAAAGTTAAAACAGTTCAACTTAAACTAAATCTGATCTATACAATATCTCTATTTAATTTTTACAAACTATTTTCCAAAACAAGTTACTTCCTCGACGTTGTATTCAACACTTAACAATTCCTAAACGAATTACATTTCAGCAATACATTTTCAAAACACAAAGAGGAAGTGATTGAGACCTTACACAAAAACATCACTCACACACCATTGTTTGATCAAAGCTGTTGACTAGCACTAGATACTACGTCTACCATCATAATAACTAAACATATGATCTTGATTTTGAAGAGTGTTACTTACTATGATCATACGATCAATCCATTTTGTGCGGTTTTCAGTGCAATACGTTTCTCAAACCCCAACACAGCGGTGTCACAGGACTGCTGTCATAGGACTCACTTCCTGAAAAAGCAAAATCCGGAAGTTCCGGTTAAGTTCTTTTGTGATTTTATGAACATCGCAACCGCCCCTCTCAGGATCCCTGTGAAACAAACCTGGAGTTGTCAGTCCTAGCCATTTAAAAATATGGATTATTTAAAAAGTAATTGACAATTTCGTCCATGGGATGAAATATTTTCCTCATACGCCTCATTGCTGGCATTCAGTTCAACAACAGACCTGAGCAGCGCTATTTTTAAAGGGATAGTTCAACCAAAATGAACATTTTAAAAATAGCTCTGTAGGTCCTCACAATGCAAGTGAATGTGGGTATCAAACTTTTGACGCTCAAAAAAGCACATAAAGGCAGCATAAATGTAATCCATAATATGATAAGTGTGGGTGAGAACCAGATCAATATTTAAGTCCTTTTTAACTATAAATGTCCACTTCTTCTTTTGTTTTTGGTGATTCACATTCTTTGTGCATTTTTTTCACCTACTGGGCAGGGATGAGAATTTATAGTACAATTTTTTTTAAAAAAAGGACTTTAATAATGATCTGTTTCTCACCAACACCTGTGGTCTTACTTCTGAAGACATGGATTAAACCAGTGTAGTCGTATGGATTACTTTTATGCTGTATTCACTTGCATTGTGAGGACCAGCAGAGCTGAGATATTCTTCTAAAAATGTTTCGTTTGTGTTCTGCAGAAGAATGAAAGTCATACACATCTGAGATGGCATGAGGGTGTGTAAATCATGAGAGAATTTTAATTTTTGGGTGCACTATCCCTTTAAAACGAGGTTTTTGTGTATTTTTATTCATGTTTTGTCAGCTGAAGGATCAACACCAATTGTAAACAACAGTACTACCTACCCCTCACCTCAGAGACTCGTTTTCATTCGCGTCAAAAATTAAATATGGCGCTACACTGAATAGTGTCCACATGTAAGACATTTTACTTGATCGTTGAACTGAATAAATAAACGAAATAATCCTGGAGAAGTTGCCTTTCAAGGACCATTCATCCTGAACCAGTACACGAGGCTTTAAACCCGCCTCTGAAGGAGGGTGTGTCCGAGCAAATAAGTTTAGTCGCTTTCGGAATGGCCAATCAACATTACATCGCTGATCAGCAGCGTTGACAAGTAATGGGGTTATACAGTATAAGGATAAGATCTGAGGTTTGCCAAGGGACACACTCGTCGTTTTCATGCTGTGGTGTGTCACGATGTGCTGTGTTTGTTATGTCGATATGTTTTGGTGTTATATAAATAATGTGACGAATTTGTCATAAAATTGACTACCTATTTAGACAGAGGGACACGCACTCTGGAGGACTTTGGCAATCGTGGATGGACTAGTGCCGATAGTCTAAATCTGTAACTGGGAGGTCCTAGTAACTGAACAGAACTTCTGTTTTCAGATTCAGCACCACCGGCTTTTCTGCAGTGATTCTGTCAGGTTGGTAACGTCCCTAATTATTTATATCAGAGTCAGACCATCGTGTATTTTTGACATTCACCAAGACCGACTATTTATTATTTCTGAAAGGCTGAATAAAACACCTGGTCAAGTTGATCAAACTACGTATGTATTCAGACTGACATTTCTCCCTGCAGAGATGCAGAAGTTCGGTAAAGGAAAGCGAGTTGGATACTGGCTCAGCGACAAGAAGATAAAAAAACTCAATTTCCAGACCTTCGTGGAAATGTGCAGGTGCGTAAATGTGCGCGCGCATCTCTTGCCCGCGTCCTATGCGACTGGTCATGAACGATTTATCCAAAACAAATATTGGTGACACTTTATAATAAGGTTCCATTTGTTAACATTAGTTAATGCATTAGGTATCATGAATAAACAATTAACAATACTTTTTATTTATTTATTTATTTTTACATCATTTATTCATCTTTGTTCATGTTAGTTAATAAAAATACAGTTGTTCAATGTTAGTTGATGTTAGTTAATAGTGCATTAACTAGTGTTAACAAATACAACTTTGGATATTAAAAATGTATTACTATATGTTGAACTTAACATTAACTAAGATTAATAAATGGTTAATAAGTATTGTTCATTGTTTGTTAATGTTAACTAATGTTGTTAACAAATGGAACCTTATTGTAAATTGTTACTGAAACAGTCTATTATTTGGGGGGATCTGTCGAAATGTTGTTAATGCAGTAAAAAGTTATAGTAAACATGTGATATATAGGCTAGTGAATTATATTGAGTAATACAACCAAGTTAAGAAGAATTGAAACGGTCTCTCAGAGATAGACAGTGGGTTAATGGAAAGGAAATATGATTCATCATGCCTTCTCACATCCCTTTTCATCTTTTGTACAACAGTCTTCAATCCAGTCCCAGCCCTCCTCCAGTTCCACAGAATTTGGAGTAACATTGCTTGTATATCTCTTTAGACTCCATGCATTCCTAAGAGTCTGCAGCAAGACAATGCTTGTTACATAGTTGATTCAGAGCTAAAAATCTGTCACTCTGGATATTAAAGTCATTACAATTTATTGCAAACAGTACAGCTGTAAAGCTGTAAATGTTATGTTTGTGGAAGGAGGCATTAGCCATAGATGTAGCGTGGGCTACATGACATTTCTGAGTGAACGTAACGTGTTTCAGAGTCAGTGTAACATGATCTCCTTCCTTTCATGAGCATATTTCAGCATACGGATAACTGGATCCAACAGGGTTTTACCTAAACTTGATTAACATGTTTGTGATTGTTATTCTACTTGCTTGCATATTTGTCTTGGGGCTTTTGATGAAAGACGAAGATATTTTTGCCTAGTTCTGAGTTTTTTAGAAACAAACACAACCACTTCAGGCTGTGACTCAACATACTTACAAATCACTCTGCTTTGATCTGTGCAAGGATTATTCAGGAGATTAATTCTGTACATTAAGAAATTGAATACATTTTCCATATTATGATCTGTAATTTGTAAACTTTGAGCCAGCAAAATAAAATGTGTTTTCTGGAAATGGAGAATTGTCTCCTATTTGAGTAAGAGACAGCAGTCTAAAGTTAGAGAGGGGTTGCTTTGTGACAGAGCCCACTTTATGTTGCCAAGTAACAAGAGTTTTGTCCAGTTTTCTTTGAATTTTGAATGAGTGTAATTATTATGTCATTTAAATGTGCAAGCTCTTCCTAATCATTTTTCCCATTATGAAAATAAGTCATGCATAAATACATACTCCATATTACAAATACAAATCCATACTGATCAGTATGTGAGTCAACAATAACATAATTGCATGTTGCAAATATCAATATAAAACATTCATAGGTTGTTTTTCCTTCCAGGAAACAAGGCATAGAGATGATTCAGGTAAGCAAGCATTACAACCTTTCTTTCATTTTGATATGGCTTTTCCTTGACTGAAACCAAAAAAAAGTGTGTCATTATACTATAATAAGACCCATGTCATCTTGTTACAAGGTGCCTTTCATTTAATGAAAATAAATATTCTATGCTTGAGGACACTTAAATAAAAAATATCATCAGCAGGCTATTACATTCTATTTAAAAGCAAATGATTCAGGGAATGAGTCTGATTTAGTTAAAGGCACAGTCATATTATCATGTGAATTACTATTAATTGCAGGTGGAATGCTTCATTTTATCATTTTCATTGCTTAATAACACTAGCATAGCTGCTCATCCTGTTGTTGCATGAACTTAGTGACTGTTGTTGCCTATCATAACATAAAAAGATGTTTGCTTGTACAAAATTGCATGAATGGGGGCATGAAAGCACGATTATGCTTTTCTTGGCCATTACAGTTCAAATCAGGTTGATCAGTCTTAGAGTTGAACCATTACCCTTATAGATTATCTGCTTATTAAGCAATTCTGTATGGAAGTGTTGGACATTAGTTCACATTAGTGCACTGGGATAGCATAGACACAAAGGTCTTTAGGTCTGCCATTTATTATAGCGCCGTTGGCTTCAGTCAAGAGGTTTTTTGTTTTGTTTTGTTCTTTGGGAGGGTAGGTTAAATCCAATCTGTACTTACTGATTAAAGTGGCATTGAAAAATATACATTCAGAGTAAAAAAAATCAATGTTTAAAACTTGCAACATTATAACGAACCTCAGTAGTCAGTACTTGTTGACAATGCATTTTTCTACAAGCTCCTATTTAAAGTAGTACGTTTAAAGGGGCAGTTCACCCAAAAATGAAAATTCTGTCATCATTTACTCATCCTCATATTGTTCCAAACCCGCATGACTTTCTTTTATCCGTGGAACACAAAAGGAGACGTTAGGTGGAATATTAGCTTCAGTCAACATTCACTTTCATTGCATAATTTTTCAATGAAAGTGAATGATGTAAGTGAATGATGACAACATTTTGGGGTGAAGTGACATAAATAAAAGAACAGGTTCCAATCAAATTTAAGCTATATAAAAGGTTTTCAGTTTGATCGTTCTTGTAATTCAACTGGTAGAGCTTGGCGCTAACAACAGCAACGTCACAGGTTTGATTTCAAGGGAGCTCACATGTTGATAAAATGTTCAGTACATGCACTGTAAGTCACTTTGGGTAAAAGCATGTATCAAATGCATAAATGTACACAGAGTCTTGCCCTACTAAAGAACATCTGGTTTTGTCAGGGTGCAAACGTAATTCAAGATAGTTTCTTACGCCTACAAAACAACTGCTGCCCCATTTTTCATTGCTAATGTACAGAACATGAACTGCTTTCATGACGTCCCTCGAGCTAGAACTTCATCATCATGCAATGTTTGCTTAAGGATGGACAGTTAACAGTACAATGGGGATTTAAAGAATGATTCTGTTGTGTTTGTGTGGACTTCCCCTTGCTTCACCTTGATATTGATAAATCATTAGACACATGAGTCACAGAGATATGACAGACATTATCGAACAGTGTAACAGAGACTGTAATGTTGTCCTCTTGATTTTTGCATGTCTGCTTCTTGTGTACTTTTCTTGGACACAGGGAATTGCTTCATGTTGGATTCAATGACTAGCCCTTTCCTAATGTTTT
The DNA here is from genome assembly GCF_019703515.2 of Myxocyprinus asiaticus. Classification (NCBI taxonomy): domain Eukaryota; kingdom Metazoa; phylum Chordata; class Actinopteri; order Cypriniformes; family Catostomidae; genus Myxocyprinus; species Myxocyprinus asiaticus. The sequence continues at coordinate 20,583,878 of NC_059368.1, forward strand.
CAGTGGACATATGAGTCTGCTTCTTGTATACATTTCTTGGACATGGGGAAGTTCTTCATTTTGGATTAAATGACTAGCCCTTTCCTAATGTTTTCAGTGGACATATGAAGACAGTATTTGTACATTCCAACAGGTTATGCCCTTGTCAACCATGTTTAGATTGTGTTACGTTAAAGAGGCCCTTAGATAAGAAGGTTTTATAACAAATTTGGCAGGTTACAGTGGAAATAAGGTACAGATTTGCTTGCAAGCACAGAACTCAAAGCATATCATGAGATTAGCTCTTAGTTAAAGCAAATGTATTTTATGTAAAAAAAAAACATTCTTAACAGTTTTGCCATGGAAAGTGCATAGTTAAAAAGCGAGTTCTAGGAACAGTGTCTGAGTCAATTGAGTCAGTTGTTTTGTTTTGCGACTGTGAAGGCTTTTGGCTGTGTGTTATTTCAATGTTGCCAGTTAGAGCGGAAGAAGGAGGGCGGAACGGAGACTAAGCCAAGGTCCTGGTTCCTTCAGTCCAGTCCTGTATCAGCCAGACAGCTCCATTGATAAGGGTCTGACTCTAATACCAAGGGCTTTTCTCCACTCCCAAACTGAATTGACAGATGCAGAATAAATGCCTCTTTGCTATCCATGCATTAAGGATGGACTTTGACCTGTTTCCGCATCGTACAATAGGCAGCCCTGCTGCACCCAGTCATAGATTTTATACGGTCACTAAACTACTTAACTCTCTAGTCAACAGTCCATGGGCTGATCACTTTAGGCAGGGTGAGTGTCATTTATGTGATTAAGATGATCATTAAATCATCAAGTCACAAAAATCAATGATGATCAGACAGCTTAACAGAATGTTAATCATGTTGTAATCTCATCATTTCATGTTATCACTGAAGCATAAGTATGAGTATCTTCATGATTTATGGCTTGTGTAGTGTGTTTTCTAAGGGCAAATGGTGTTAATAGATATTTATTATATTTGATAGATATTTAGATATTTATGTCTTAACAGTGTGCTTCAAGTGGTCACTTCTAAATAAACTGGTTTTATTCAGGTCAAAAACATTATTTAACATCACTGAATCAACCTTATTAGGTTACACCAACAAACTCATTTTAAGGGTTAGATCAGGTTGAAATAGCTCCTTTGGGGAACAATTGCAGGTTACCACTTTGTACAGTGTACACTGCATCTCTGGTCAGTCCACTCATTAATTTGCTCATTAACAACTATTTTATAGCTCCATAGTACATCATTATAAATAGTTTATTAAATGCAGTTTCAGCTTGTCGCCACCATAGTGATAAGATAATTATACTTGAAGCTTTCCCAAGAAAATACCCACACTACTTTCAAAACCAAAATAACCTGAGTGTCAGCAGGGTCACAAGGTATCCTTTTAAATTGGTTCACACTTGTATTTAGTGCATTAAGCTTATGTCCAGGCTTAGATGGAATCTGCAGAATGGATTAGAAGATGTTAAAATGTGTTAAAAGTAGGGGTCGACCAATATGGTTTTTTTTTTCATGGCCGATACGATTACGATTATTAGGAATCAAGGAGACCAATAACCGATATTTGGGGCGATATACATTTTCAGTAAAAATGAGAATTTTAGTGTCCAAATTTACACTAACACAAACTCCAACACAAAACGTCCTTTAAATGCCTATAAACTTGTGTTTAATGAAATACTGCTAAACAGAACATTCCAAAATTATCAACATTATTATTATTTTCAAAAATGTACTGGAGGGAGCTCCCAGCAGTATTTCTTTTGAACTGAAACTTTAAATATATCAAATAATGAACTAAACAGCTCATAACAGAATGCTATGTATTAACATGTGATAGATGAGAATCAACATTATAGGAGTTGAAACTCTTCATGTAGCTTGCTGGCTAACCCATTTAGTCAAGTGCAAAAAGGGCAATGGGATTTTATTCACAATGAAATGAGATGAAAGATTTAATGCTGTCTTTGAAATAACCACATCTGCAGCTCTACTATGCAGCACCTCATGTCGCGGGCCGGGTTAGAGAGGCAATGCATGCAGAGCACAAAAGGGCATTAATGAAGCGTGTTCGTGTTAGAGAAAATTATTCAAAGATGTATCGCTGAGGGGCCTGGGTAGCTCAGCGAGTAAAGACACTGACTCCCACCCTTGGAGTCGCATGATCGAATCCAGTGCATGCTAAGTGACTCCAGCCAGGTCCCCTAAGCAACCAAATTGGCCCAGTTGCTAGGAAGGGTCAAGTCACATGGGGTAACCTCCTCGTGGTCGCTATAATGTGGTTCTCGCTCTTGGTGGGACGCGTGGTGAGTTGTGCATGTTTGCCGCGGAGAATGGCGTGAAGCCTCCACATGCGCTATGTCTCCACAGTAACACGCTCAACAAACCACGTGATAAGATGCGCGGATTGACGGTCTCAGACGCGGAGGCAAATGAGATTCGTCCTCCACCACCCGGATTGAGGCGAGTCACTACGCCACCACGAGGACCTAGAGCGCATTGGGAACTGGGCATTTAAAAAAAAAAAAAAAAAAAAAAAAAAGATGTAATGCTGAAAGTTCAGTACTATATACACCCCGGAGCACTTGCTGTGTACACAGCTCCGTTGTTTTGTCACGCTGTTAACCTAAAGTGTAGAAATGGCTGTTGTCATGATGTCTGGTGGTCCAGATGGAACAAATCCGGGGTCCGGACCGCGGTCTGCTAATTGGTGACCGCTGGCATAGAGTATAATGATGTTTATTGCAACTTCAGTATCTGCATTCTTACTTTTGAAAACAGCTTGTCCTCTCAGTGATGCATCTTTCTCTCACTGCTTTCCTCCTTCCCACCTCTTCCCCATGAATATGGAGTACAGTGTTGATTGGCCATTTACTCTTGACATATAACCAATCCTATAATACTGTGGGCGGGACATTGAGCAAGACTTCAAGCAGCAAACTTTCAGAGAGAGGCGGTGGCATCAGAGCCAATGGAGCACATTTAAAAATTTATCGGAAATCATATCAGACAGAATAACGATTCCGATAATTAGAAAAATAATGAATATCGGATCCGATTATCGGCCAGGCCGATAATTGGTCGACCCCTAGTTAAAAGGGGCTGAGAGAACAAAACCCTTAATGGTAGCTGAAAACAATATCAATTTAGCCAAAATCAATAATAAAGCACATCTTTATTACAGGGGATGTGCAAACCTTTGTAAATGATGGGAGTTTGAATTCTGCCAAAATCTGCAAGTGGAAGTTCTGCAGATGCAGATGCAGATTCTGTGTGGGCCTGTTTATGTCCTTCAGAATTGTTATGAGGAGGAATCAACTGTAAAGAGTTATAGTTACACAATAAGAAGTATTAACCTGCAATTGTTACTTTAAGGAGCTATTTCTACTTTCCAATTAGTTGTGTTGGTGTTACCTAATGTCTTCAGGTTGATTCAGTGATATTAAATGACATTTTTGACTTGAATAAAACCTGTTTATTTGGATATTACAAAATTAAGCAAATTTTTTACATACACAGTTTTTAGAGGACAATAGTGTTAGCTTTACACATAGGCAGCCCTTAAACAATGGCAATGAAAGTTTCAAGATAACTATACTAAAAGTTGAAGCATGTAACTTTTTCAGTGTTAAAATACTTTCTCCTGTCCCAGCTTAATATACAGAGACAACTAATAAGTAAACCATTCGTATGTTAATCTTCTCGAAAACTGTAAGCACTGTGTCTCTGTGGCACTCTAAATTTCTTGTTTGTCTTGAGCAACCCATCCAGCCCGACACAAGAACATTAACTAAACAAGGCTTAAGTTGGGGGCTGGGCTATCTGTTTGTTCAGCCAATGAGAGACAGAGGAGGGTGTTTCGTAAAGCTGGTTGAAAACAATAGTTATTTTTGCAGTTTTGTTTCACTGGTATTAGTGGTGCAGAAATTACACACTTAAGCTTTAACCTAAAAAATGTGTGCCGTGTGGTTACATATGAATTAACTGGTTTGATTCATTATTCGAAAATAATGAAAAATACTATTTAATATGAAACTAAATAACAAAACTAATAATAAAGGTTACATCAGGTAAAAATAGCTCCATAAGGTAACAAATGCAGGATTCCACTTTTGACAGTATATGGTTTTTTATCTTATAGGGATAGTTCACCCAAACTGAAAATTAATCACACTGTAAAAAACCTTTTTGTCATGTAACCTAAAAAATGTGCTTTATGTGGTAATATCTTAATTAACTGGTTTTATTCAAGTCAAAAATGCTATTTAATCTGACTAATATCTACCTGACAAATTAGGATACACAAGCAAAAGTAATTTGTATGGATTACATCAAGAAGAATAGATTCTTGGGGTAATAATTGCATGTCACCACTATTTTTCAGCACAGTTACTCACCTTCATGTTGTCCCAAACCTGTATGACTTCCTTTCTTCCACTGAACATAAAATGATATATTAGACACAATGTTTATTTCAGTCACCTCTGTCACTTTCACTGGATGGAAAAAAGATGCAATGAAATTGAATAGTGCCTGAGGCTATCGACCCCTAACATTCTGCCTAACATCTCCTTTTCTGTTCCACAGAAGACAGAAAGTCATACAGGTTTGAAACAGTCTGAGGGCGAGTAAAAAGAGAACTGATTTCCTATTTGTATAATTAATAAAGCCAGTCAGCTTCTATCAATTTTTTTTAAATGTTTGCAAAATGACAGAACTGTAGAATGATTTTTGTTTGTAGGGTAACTTTGCTTGCCATTTTCTCCTTGGTTTTCACTTCTCATTTGGTTTAATGATCACAGTGTAATAATGATTGGACAATAATGATAATAATGTTCATCACTGTTCTACAAAAGTTAAAAGCAAATTTAAAGAATTGGTTCTGTTTTTTAGGAAGAAGTGGGTTAGATGGGGAGCGGAAATAGGGGAACAATACAAAAAAAAATCTAGCGAAGCAAATAAGGCCTCATTATGTGCAGGAAGCTGTGAATCTCTTAGCCTGATGGTTCTTTAAAAAGTTATAGCTGCTTTAAATGAAAAAAACAGCAAGACAAAATGAACTGTTATGGAAAGCATGACTCACATCATCTGATATTAAACATGATACAGCATTGTGAGTACTGCCTGAATTTCCACAACAGAGGAAGACGTCTTACTGAAGTGTCATGAGGTGTCCTGATGCATGCTGCATATTAATGGAATCTATGTGTCACTTTCTGTGTGTCATATGTCTGTTTTGTGAAATTGTTTGTCACACTTCTGTGCTGGCTATGAGAGCATTTCCAGTCATTGTGATCTGAAAGCAGAGCCATTTAGTGAACAGGCCAATAAGCCCCTGAGGATCAACTCTCTCTCGATCTCTGTCCCTGGTGGGCCCCTCAGCCCCATGTTGTGCTCTTATATTAGTACTGCCTTTGAAAGAGTCACTCTGGATTAGGTCTGTATGTCTAAAATAAAAATGCACTTATGGATGCCCTCTCCCATCTTAACTGCCTAGGCCATATCGATGTGTCTCTGACTTTTGCCAAGAACCTTTGTGGTCTGATCCAAGCAAAATATTCTCTTGTTCCTAAATGTTAAGGATCGCGTCCTCTGTTTACCCCATGCAGCCATTCTCTGTGTTGGTGACGTGTAAAGTCTTCAGAACACATATACTGTCCGACGATACGAACACAGGAGACTTAACTTGCGTACACCATATAAACCAGGAAGTAATAACGTTTACATAAACAATGGTGGGCGCGATTCTGAGGTTGCATTTCCCCTCTAAAATTACTTTTTTAGACCACTACATTGTGTAGGGTTAATACATTAAAATATGTGTTCCTGTTGACTATATTACATTTTTTACAACTAAAAATACTACTTGCTTTTGGTGTCACCCTGTGGACATTTTACCTCAACAACATTTCCAGGTTCAGCCACTGGGGGCAGTGGTTAGAATTTCGGTGAGCACAGACCAATTTCAGCAGCAGAACTTTCGACTTGATCAGTCTGGATTTGTAGACTGATAGTGTTATTACCTTTTATTTATGAATATTTATTACTGTAGATATAATTTTTTTTCTTCAACCTTTCTCTTCTGATGAACTGTGACACACTGTTTATATTAGAGAGTCACTTTGATCATGTACACATAGTTATCATGTGTTCAGCTAAGTCACAACCATGTGTTTATGAGGTTTGAGCAAAAAATAAACAGAAAAACCTGTCACTCAGGCTCTGGATTCTACTGATTTTCACAAAGAGATCAGAATGTGATCCTGCCTTTTTGGTCCCATTTACATAATCGTATTTAGATTAGTTTCGGGCAAACTAATAAACAGTGCCTTTGTGCTCAAGATTGGAAGTCTACAGATCAGTTGTTTTCACTGGTAAGCAGTGACATTTCTGAATGACACTCCTTTACCTGTGACAGTTGGCATCCTTATAAACATTTGTCCTGCAAGTATGCCCTTGAGCAAGCAGAACTTAACTGGATCAACTGGATTTTTCGAGTATGCATACAGTTTATTTAGTCAACCAATTCCAATTCATTTACTAAAATACTTATTAACATACACTGAAAAAAGTGGTAACCTCCAGTTGTCATCTTAAGGAGCTATTTCCACCTGACCTAACCCTTAACATTTTTATTTGTGTAATATAATGTATTCAGGTTGATTCAGAGACATTCACTAATATTTTTGACTTAAATAAAAATAGTTAATTTAGATGTTATCAAATGAAGCACATTTGTAGGTTAACATTTTTTTCATGTACTTATTTCCTTAACAATAATACTCAAACATGGGATGTGCATTTACAGAAATGTAAATCATATACCTATTCATATATTGACATTATAGTTCTCCCAGAGGGTTATTATTGAAAAATGTCATGTGGATGTTTACTGAGCTCTTGGCCTTGTTCTCCTGGTCTAGCTGGATCTGAGCCATCCAATAGAGAAGCAGGGTCCTTTTGATGTCATCATCCACAAGCTGACTGACCACATTGTTGAGGCTGACCAGAAGGTCACAGAGTCTCTGCTCCTTGTACAGGGAGTTCAGGTAACTAAGCCCATAAACTCAAGTACCCATATAGTTCTTTGCTCCTCCATCCTTGGATTTTATTAAAAATAACCCATAAAGAAGTGAACATTTTCTTACAAGGTAATCTGCAGAGCGCTGATTGAAACAAAGCAAAACTTTAGACAATTACTGTTTCAAGGTGTGTTTTGTTAGGATACAGTAATAATTTAGAAATCAAATGCTCTAATACTGAGCCAGTCAGTAGTGTGCAATATACTTTTTTTTTTTTAGAAAGGCTGACACTATCATTTTCATAGAACTGCTTATGCAGAAAGTCTTTAAGAATTGTCTTGACCAAGTTTTGACCTCTTTCCAGGACTACATAGATGCTCACCCTGAAACAGTAATTCTGGACCCTCTTCCAGCCATTCGTACTCTGTTGGACCGTTGCAAGTCGTACAAGCTAATCCATATAATTGAAGACTGCATGCAAGGTCTGTCTACAGCACACATGCATTTTAGTGTGATCCCAAAGAATACAACTGTGTCATAACTGTTTTCTGTGCATCTCTTACTATGGTTGGTCACCAGCATGTGTTGTGTTTTGGATGTTGTGGGGGGGTTTTGGAAGCAAAAAATGAAACAACTAACATAAAAAGTCATGACCTAGGTGATTAAAGGATTTGTCTACATGGTAAAATCTGTCAGTACTGTTACATGCACAGTTAGAATTGAGCTGCAGCAGTTTTTTGCTGTTTTTGTCTTCATCTGTCTGACACAATGCATAATGGAATATTTGAAGGAAGGACAACAAATGCGGCGGGTTGTACGCCAACAAATACGACTGCATTTGCAAACCGCTGTGGTTGGTCAACCATGGTCCGACACATGCTGGATGAAGAAACAAGTCTATTAGTTCAACTTTGCAAAAATCTAACTGGTACGATTTTAGTCAGACAAAAGCACTTGTATTTTAAAGTGAAAAATTATTGTTTTAGTCTGACAGAAATCAAACTTTTAATTTGCATGTAAATGTACTTATTGTTGCATCTGAAACCAGTAGCACTGCTGGCCGTTAGTTCACCTGTTGTTAGTCATTAGTCCTCTGATAGCATGTCCACATTCTAAATGTGCTAAAGGTTTCTGTAAAAGAGGTCTTTGGATCCTCCTTTGTCCTTCAGGGTTGGACTAATATGAGAAGAACAGGTTTTGGCCTTTCCACAGGGGATGTGTGAGGCTTACAGAGGGCTTATGTCCTAAAGCTGCTGAGTTGTTCATTCTTTGTGCTGCTTGCATGCTGCAATCACTGGCTACAGAAAGAACAGGAGGCCCACTCGCTAGCTACAGGCCAACAGAATAACCAGCTGTGAGAATGGCGTAGTGCCTAAGGAATTCCGTTTCAATTTGCAATCTTATTCAATATTCAACCAAAAAAATTTGGTTGTATTCACACCAGGGTTAGAAATTAACCAGGGCTTAGGGCAAAAATGTACCAAAAGTGACAAAAATGCCCCCAGAATTTAAAATCAGGGAGGCAAAAATGCTGGTGGTGTGATATGTTTCTTATTAGTCTATTCTAGGCCTAATTACAGTATACGCTGTGAAAAAGTGGTAACATGCAATTGTTACCTTATGGAGCAATCTAACCCTTAAAAATTGTTTTGTTGTCGAAACCTAATGTATTCAGGTTGATTCAGACATGTTCAATAATATTTATGAGTTGATGTTAATTTAATTTTAGGTAATACATTCTCAATCTGATTATCTAGATTGAACATGTATGTCAATTAATTGATTACACTGAAGTACTTGACATAAACTAAAAGGATGACACATTAATAATGTTTTTTTGTTTAAAAAATTGCAGTCATAAAGGTACAAAATGTCCAGAAAATTAACTCCAGAGGACAAATATAGCCTTTTAATTAAAAAATGTATTTTATGTAAGTGATCCACACATTCACTTTAAAAGGTGTAAACCTACAATAATTTACCACATGAAGCACATTTTTAAGTTAAACATTTTTTTCAGTGAACTGTGGTAGATGTTATATGGTAACATCTAAATTAACTGGGTTGATTCAAATCATAAATATTATTTAACATGTCTGAAACAACCTGTCCTGAACACATTAGATCAACACCAACAAAACCATTTTTAAGGGTTAAATCAGGTAGAAATAGCTCCTTAAAGGAATATTCAGGGTTCAATACAAGTTAAGCTCAATCGACTGATTTGTGGCACAATATTGATTAGGCCAACTACAAAAAATTATTTTGACCGTCCCTCCTTTTCTTTGAAAAAGCAGAAATCGAGGTGACAGTGAGGCACTTACAATGGAAGTGAATGGGGGCCAATTTTTATATGTTAAAATACTCACTGTTTCAAAAGGTTAGCCACAAGACATAAACAATATGCATGTTACCATGATTTTAGTGTGATAAAATCACTTACTAACCTTTTCTGTTTAAAGTTATAGCCAATTTTACAGCTTCATCACCATGACGGTGCAATGTCAACAAACCCTAAAATGACTTAAACAATTTAATTTAAACAACTTTACAGCTCAAATAATACACAAGTTTTCACAGAAGAATTAATGTATGTGCTTTTATGAAATTATAAGCTTCAAATTTCTGCCTTTAAAGCCTCCAAAAATTGGCCCCTTTGATTCAGTTGTAAGTGCTTCAATGTAACCTTGATTTTTGCTTCTTCTTTTTTTAAGAAAAGGTGGGATGAGTCGAAATTAATGTTTGTGGTAATCTACATTATGCCACAAATGCTGTCAATTGAGCTTAAGTTGTATTGAACCTGGAACACTCCTGTAAGGCGACAACTGCACGTTACCACTTTTCACAGTGTAGATACAGCCTTTATATGACTGTAAGGATCACTGTAAATGCAAAAATTATCAAGGCTTTTAAAATCATTTACTTGGAAAGTTATTGTATTCAGATCAGAAAAGCTGATGTTGTCCAGTCAAATATCAAAACTACAACGTTCTACCACAGGGACCTGTGGGTACAGGAGTGTCATCTGAGGTTTAGTGTGAAGTTTACCATCGGTCTTGGTGCTTCTCTGTCTCTAAGAAGGAGATGACTCTGTTTAGGATACAAAGGGAGTGACTATTTTCAGGCAACGACCTCCATAGATATTATCTTATGAAACAACACTGTGAGGAATTCTGGGAAAAGAAAGATAACACAGCCCATATACCCTCTGTATTACACAAGATCCAGTTTTGAAAAAGCTCACTTGCCTAATACATCTACATGTTTGGCATTATCAGCAAGTGCAATCAATGACTGATTTAGTTAAATGAGTAGGGACATTTTCCATGAGCTAATTTCCCCCCTCCATGGCCAGACCATGTGAGAAGATGACAACAGGATGTTGTGGTCCAAATGTTTGAATGGAACATAAACACGGCATAACGTGACATTACGTGTATGATCTTACTGAAGATCACTACGGTTTTGGATGAGTTAAGATTGGGTCAGTTGACTTGGTTGTGTAAGGTTGTGGTCATTTTGTAGGCCCATAATGAATCATAATAAACGCATATCCTCAAATATGCACTAAGTGTTGTGTAAGTTGCTCAAAAATGTAATCCATTGCAGATAATTATTAGTATTAGTCGGCATTACTCATTAATTTAATTGAAACCATTACTTTAATAACTATTAATTGCATCACTAATTACTTTACTTTTAAGGTACTTTCTAAAACCCCTCCTAACACTTTTCAAAGAAAAGTTTTTGGTTTTCCACTAAACGAATTCAAAATAATGTTTATATTACATTAGGTTGTAAGGGTGTAATTCATGTTTTATATGTATTAAATAATCCATGTAATCATAAATTAATTGTAAGTCAGTAACTGTAATCTGGTATCAATAATTTAAAATGAAATCTGTTGCACTACTTTTGTCCAAAAAAATTAAGTTTGTAATCGCATTACACATGACACTGTATGCACAGCATTTTCACACACAGTGTTCCTTTATTCAATGTTTGTGACTACAGGCTACTGGTTAATTATCTGAAATGGTTTAATGTGCTGTGATGGTTTAATACGCTGAAGTACGTTGAGAAACTCAACACAGATTGTTTTTGAGGGGTTATAAATAGACTATATTATGCTTGGAAAAGAAGCTGTTTATAAGATTGAATTGATGGTTGAACATCAAAAGCAAATTGAAAATTCACAGATACCTCAGCAGTTTAGTTTTGAATGTTTCCATGGATCCAGTAGTAATATTATCCTTTACTAAGTATTGTCATCACTTAAAATGTGTGCAGGCTACACATCATTTAGACTCATCCAAACTCTGTGTCTACAAGGAATTATGTTGAGGGTGTGCTGGTTAATCTTGACAAGTTGCTGTCGTCATGTCTGTTATGTTTTCAGTCGCCTGTGTATGTTTGAGAAAATGAAGTAAACAAAAAAAGAGAACGTATTGGTGGGAGATGGAGAGGGAAAAAAAAGTGAGAGCGAGGTGGAATCAGAACAGATCACATCAGAGAAAACAACAAGAACGGTCAGAATCAGTGTGTGTAAGCAAACATGGTCTGGTCTATACGGTGCTAGGACAATGATTTGACTGATAAAGACAACGGAGAGGGTTCTCATGGTTTTCTGAATGTATTAGTGCCCTATATATTGAAATATTTACTGACACAGAGAACATACCAGGTGTTAAAATCTTATGATTTTAATAATTAACAGCAACAAATATGAGGGGGGGGCGGAGGGGGGGGGGGTGGGAACAGCTTACATTACAAAATTTTGTTTTTTTTAAATATAAAAAAAAGTATTATTTTACCTTATAATTAATGAGAAAATTTATATTATGTTTAACAAGAGAATGCATTTACCCTTTTTTACGGTAAACTATTGTTAAAATGTAATGTAATAATATAATCGGTAGTGAGCCGTAAAATATACAGATATCAAAATTACAACCCGTAAAGCCTGAAACATGGTCACTGTATTTTTTACGGTAAATTTTTGGCAACCACATCTGCCTGTATTTTACCGTAAATTTAACAGAATTTTTATTTAGGGTGTAAGATCTGAAAACTGTTAAGATTCTTTCTTCAGCAAGAACATGGTTTTATGTACATCTCAAAGAGTTGTTACATATAAATCATCCTCTTCATCCTTGTCTGTGTTCAATCTGTAGATGACAGGATCTGCTCACCTCCGTTCATGGTCCTCAAGAGCGAGTGTGGCGCAGAGACTCTGGAGGAGCTCCACAAAAATGGAATAACATTTCCTTTCAGTAAGTTCCTTTCATCCACAGTAGTACTCTTCAATTTACAGAATGCATTGAATTCTGTAAGTTGAAGAATTTACCGATACATTGTGGTTAATGAAAAGTGCCATTTACAGTGCCATACGACAGATTTTACATGGCAGTGTATGCAAGAGCATGCAGTATAGTTTATCTGATTCAGATGGTTGTTTACTGTAACAAGTTGTCAACACTAACTTTGGTCCACAGAGGAGCTTCTGCCCCATTTTGACACAAACCTCTGTTTCCTATACTGTAGATTTCCCCATGCATTCATGCACCATCTCAGTTTCTTTTTGTTTCATTTCAGTTTGCAAGACCCAGGTAGCTCATGGCATCAGCTCCCATGAGGTAAGAGGATATTTCAGGGCATTTTCAGTTCAAGACTTTACTTTTTTGTAAACTGCTGTATTATTCATATCTATTACATAATGTGTAATAGATACTGTAAATACTGTAAACTACAGTGTTATGATATCTATTGCATAAGAGTTGCTACGTGATGTTAGTTAATAATTTATAATATTAAGCGGCGTCTTGTTATAACAACTAATTGTGGGTTTTAGTGCTTAAAAAGAATGGTATCACAAAGATCTTTTTTTTTAATGAATGAAAATGTTGTAATTGAGTAAAATAGGAAGAAATTATAATTAAATAGAAAGTTACTTTAAAAGTTTTATTACATTTAAAAATAATAATTAATTAATTGGTTAAATATTCTATTAAGTCTAAATAATTTTTAAACATACTGTTTATTTAATATCACAATGACATTATGGTCACTCCACTTTTTAAAGGGCATTTTAGTTTCTTCGGAAGTGTGGTGCTATTTTGTCATGGATCTCACCATCAAGAGAACATGAACTCAGAGCTCTCATTGTATTGAATCACAAGCAACCCTGCTGTCCTTGTGCATGATTAACTGGGGTGCAGCCTCCATTGCTATGGTGACCTTATGATTGTTTCTTAGTGACTAATGTACAGATCAAAGTTTGAGATTCCTTCAGAATATGATTGAAGACACTAGTAAATTTGTTTACTGTGTTGACAGTGAAGGGCGTACGAAATTAATGTTACCACCAACTTGTGTGTGTGTGTGTGTGTGCAAACAGGTTGATTGTCAGGTGTTTTTATGACTGTAAACACAGGTTTACTGAGCTATAATAAAAGGCAAGAAACATATATCTCTGCTGGATTGGTGGAGAATTCCAGTGTAGCAGTGATAGTGTCGTGAAAGTACATATAGCCACACCTCACAAGACAAGAGTCACTCTTTTATTAGTCTTGAAAAGAATGATATACTTTCCATGTTTGCTTCTATACATTTCAAGATCATAAAAAATCCATATATTTTATTGTCATTTTTACATGGTAAACCTACAACCCACTTGCTTTGGAATGTGTCGTTAAGTTATGTTGATTTCGTTCAATAGATGGCCATCATCTTCAGTGAAGAAGATCTGAAAGACATCAAGCCCCCATGTGTAATTCAGAGCTTCATCAACCATAATGCAGTTTTGTACAAGGTCTTTGTAGTGGGAGAGGCCTACAATGTGGTGCAGCGGCCCTCGATTAGGAACTTTCCTTCTGGACCCACAGGTTAGTAATTTCACACCAATTTCCAAGCTAAATACATCAATTAAAAAGTGATGGACGGTTCAAAGCATTTGCATGTAATTGCAGCTTTGATTCATTCATAACTTAAAGGGATAGTTCACCCAAAAATGAAAATCCTCTCTTCATTTACTCACCCTCATGCCATTCCAGATTTGTATGACATTCATTTTTCTGCTGAACACATAGATTTTTAGAAGAATATTTCAGCTCTGTAGGTCCATACAATGCAAGTGAATAGTGACCAAAACTTTGAAGCTCCAAAAAGCACATAATTGCAGCATGAAAGTAATCCATATGACTCCAGTGGTTTAATTCATATCTTCAGAAGTGATACAATAAGTTTTAAATGATAAAATGTAACTCCTTTTTCACTTTCCGTCTTGCCATTGCAGTCACTAGGCACTATCGTGATTTCAAGCTTGAGTACACGTCCTAGAGCGTGATGCATGCGCAGAGCGGTAGATGGTAGAAGTGTAATCGAGCTTAAAATCATGATTGCCAAGGAGACTGCAGATGTCAAGATTTACAGTGAAAAAGGAGTTGCATTTTGGTCTGTTCTCATCCAAAATCAATTGGATCGCTTGAGAAGACATGGATTAAACCACTGGAGTCGTATGGATTACTTTTATGCTGCCTTTATATGCATTTTGGAGCTTCAAATTTCATGCCACCATTTACTTGCATTGTATGGACCTACAGAGCTGAAATATTCTTCTAAAAATCTTCGTTTGTGTTCTGTAAAAGAAAGAAAGTCATACACATCTGGGATGGCATGACGGTGAGTAAATGATGAGAGAATTTTCATTTTTGGGTGAACTATTCCTTTAAGAGATACAGGACTTAAATTGATATTTCACCCAAAAATGGAAATTCTGTCATAATTATATCATCTGTATAGAGATGGTAACATCTCTTTATCAAATAAAGAGATGTTACTCAGAATGTTAACCTTAGTCACCATTCACTTTCAATTGCATATATTTTCCATACAATGTAAGTGAATGGTGACTGACGCTGACATTCTGCTGAATAGTCTTCTAAGCGGTATGGTAGTACTTATCAAGGTTTAAGTCTTTGGATAATGCACATGCACATGGGCATGAAGATAAGTAAATTTTAGTCCATGTGCGTCACAGATGGCAAACAAGTTTACCAGGCTACATCAAAGCCAGTAAAATCACTTTACAGGGTGCCAAGTCAAGGAATCTAGACATCAGGTCTTCTTTGGCCTAAGTACTCTAAGCCATCTACGCAGACATATATCCTAATAAACATACTTTGTCTGAAACTGTTTATAAGATATACTGTAAGATTGCCTTATGTTTGAAAGCTGCATCAGAGAAAAAGTGAGACTGACATTAATGACACTCGTGAGCAACTCTTTTTGATGGTAAGGGCCTCTTACACAGACCATTCTGTCAGCATATGTTGCTGATGTTTAGCCCCAGATTCTTTCCCCTGCTTTAAAGGAAGTTGTTTATTTTGTCTTTGACATGGTATGTATTAAATAAGCAACCTAAAACCTATTCTTCTCAGATGACAGAATGTTTCAGTGAATAATGGCCCCAATGAAGAATCAAATCCTCTGTTGCCTAGTTTTGTTTACGATTCAGCCGATTTTGTGATTCTGTTGGAAAATATGTACAGTTAGACAATGAGAAGTGGATTGTTGGTAGCTCAAAAAGACAAAAAAAAAAAGATTTTGTGTTTTTATCTCATAGATAGAAGATCAATATCCTTTAACAGTCACCATGTGTCCAAGCCAGAGTCCTCTTCTCACCTGACCAGTGTAAGTCAACATCGCTCATGTTTATAGCTGAGATCATTCTGTAACCCCTTTGAATCTACAAGAAAAAGTTATGGTTTCCTTCAAATGAATTATTCTCTTAGCTTGCCTGAATACCTGAGGGCATTTTGAACGTTTTTCAGGCTTGAATATCTGATAACATCAAGCAGTAACCTTCATTTTAGACTAGATTTTTAGATTTTTAGATTTTTATGCTTAAAACCTGTCCTGTTCAAAAAAGGCTAAATGATCAGATTGTATCCAATGTTTGTATCCAAGTTAAATGTCTTATAAAACAAGACAAGCACATCTGAAGTTTTATGGTAATAGCTATGAATAATGACGGTAAACGTTCAAACTGAGAGGCATTTCATAAATCTTGTCCCTTTTTGGCTCCCTTTAGAGGGACAACATGGAGGGGCAGTACTGGGCACCCAGAAATGATGTCATCCAAAAAATTTCCAGAAGGTTACGACAAGCCCTCGGAATTTCTCTGTTTGGGATTGATATCATTATAAACAACCAGACTGGCCAGCACGCTGTCATTGACATCAACGCATTCCCAGGTTTGTTTCAAAAGGTTTCTTCGAGTCTTTTGAAAACAAGAGCAAGGAGTAATGTCACTGAGGATATGGCAGAGTGTGTCTTTACATTACTGGAATTGATGTTATCTTTATGGTGTGAACTCTTCCCACTTTCAAAATCAGCAGTGCAATAATGCAGACAGACCACATGGTGTCAGTATTGAATCATAAAGAGGCCATTTGGCGTGTTTTAAAGGAATATTCTGGGTTCAGTACAAATTAAGCTCAATCGACAACATTTGTGTCATAATGTTGATTACTACAAAATATATTTTTGATTTGTTCCTCCTTTAAAAAAAAATAAAAAGAAGAAGCAAAAATCTTGGTCACACTAAGGCACCTGCAATGAAAGAGAATAGGGCCAATCCGTAAACGTTAAAATACTCACTGTTTCAGAAGTATAGCCACAAGATGTGAACAGATTTGTGTGTCAACGTGCTTTACATGTGATAAAATTGCTTACTGACCTTTTCTGTGTAAAGTTATATCCAATTTGTTGCCATGATAATGTAACTTCTTTAACAAATAACTATAAATTTACTTAGAACAGTAGTATGCCATAAAAACTATGATTTAAACAACTTTACTGCTCCAATAATACACACGTTTTAACAGGAGAATTAATGCAAGTGCTTTTAGAAAATTATAAGCTTCACATTTCTGTCAGAAATGGGTCCCATTCACTTCCATTGTAAGTGCCCCTCTGTAACCTCGATTTTTATTTTTTTATTTTTTTGCCTTTTCTTTTTTAAAGAAAAGGAGAGACAAGTTGAATTTAATTTTTGTTTAATTGATTCAACTTTATGCCTCAGATACTGTTGATTGACCTTAACTTGTATTAGACCTAAATATTCCTCTTATGCTAATGAATGTCAAGCAATATGCATTTGTCTTCGCATTCTCTAATATGAGATTTTAGTGTGAATCTCCATCATAACAACTCTTTAAGTCCACATAAACTGGCTTGACGAGCAGTTTTTCTTTTTTTTTTTTTTTTTCCTGTGTTGACATATTTCCAGTTGAAACAGGAAGTTAGGCTGTAACATACTGAAGGGCTCATCCCCCTTTTTTTAAATTGCCAATGGCCTTTAGTTTACGTTACAGCCATGAACATAATTTGCTACATGCTATTGCTAGTCAGGTAGATAGCATTAGGGGAAGAAACATTCTTGTTTCAGAGAGCATTTTATTGGACAAAATGTACATTTTAAAGGCATATATCTGCTAAAAGTAAATTTAGCCAACATTTAGGAATATACTAGCATATAGATCGCCTTAAAGCTACCAGACATGCACTAAAAGCCACAAAACTTTAATTTTGATTTTGATGGAAATCAAATAGACTCTGTATACTCTGAAGGCATTTCTGCATTCATCTTTAAATCATTCTTCTGCTGATGTCCCAAAGGGAGGTGTAGGACATTTAGGAAAGATGGGAAAAAGAACATTTGAAGCACTTTATTTGAAGACTCTTAATTGTATCTGCAGACACAGCTGTGTTTGTCAGCGTACCGTATATTTAAAAGTCACCAGGCTGGCTCTCCGCTTGTTGCTATGGTGATCTTGTGTATCTAGAAGGGAAAGGCGCTTTGATATCTCTCAGTGGTGCATACAATGAGTCCCATGACAGCGCAAGAGTATGGCAGCAAATGATATCTGCTCTCTCTAGCTATTTTATAAATCTACCTCTGAGAGCTCTCACAATACTTTCAGCACCATTATAAGATCACAAGCTTCATATTACACTGTAGCGAAACCTGTCAACCAGTGCTCAGGTTTAGGGTTGGCGAGGGGGACCTATTTAAGGCAAGAGCGCCTTATTTTGTAGTACTGAAGATAATGATGACCAATGATGAGCAATTTTGTAAACTAAATCTTTAAAATAGTTGATTTAAATGTGAGGCTACATGTTCAGTCCTATTAAAGGGATAGTTCACCAAAAAATGAAAATTCTCTCATCATTTACTCACCCTCTTGATATCCCATATGTGTATGACTTTCTTTCTTCACCAGGACACATTTAAAAAAAAAAACAGAAAAATATCTCAGCTCAATAGGTGGATGGTGATTCAACATTTGAAGCTCCAAAAATCACAGACAGTCAGCATAAACATCATTGATACAACTCCAGTGGTTAAAGTAATGTCTTCTAAAGCGACACAATCACTTTTAGTGCGAAAAAATATCAATATTTAAGTACTAAGAACTATAATTCAACGCTTCAGGTAAGCTTCACGAAAAGAGTTCATGCGGTCTCAAGTGTGTCATATTCGAGTTGCCATGATACAGACGTAATCTCACGTTCTCCTCTCGGTTGAGACATCCAGGATAAGCACACAAACGCACCATTGTGAGTAAATACAGATCTAAACCAAAACCAACCAAGCTACTGTACAGCGTTCCTCCTTCTCATTTGGAAACAGCGCCACTCTTCCGGTTGTGACACACGTGCCTCATGTCTCATGTGCCAATGTGATTATGTCACACACGCATACAGCTGATTTAGAGTTAAAAAAGTACTTACATATTGATCTTTTCTACACCAAAAGTGATTGTGTCACTTTAGAAGACATGAATTTTACCGCTTGAGTCGTATTGATGACGTTTATGTTGTCTGTCTGTGATTTTTGAAGCTTTAAATGTCAAATCACCATCCACTTGCATTTTAAGGACCTACTGAGTGGAGATATTTTTATATTTTTCTTCTAATGTGTTCTGGTGAAGAAAGAAAGTCATACATACCTGGGATATCATGAGGGTGAGTAAATGATGAGAGAATTTTCATTTTTTGGTGAACTATCCCTTTAAAACCATCAGGAAAAAATACTGCAAACCAATTGCAATTGACCAATTGCACAGAGGATGTCGTTACAAAAGCCTGTTAGCCAGGTGATATTTTTAAATTATGAAAGTGTTAAAAGTAGAAGTAGACCAATATATCGGTTTTACGATTAATCAGTGCAGATAGTTGCTTTTTGTAACCATCATTTATCGTCAAAAATCTATGCCGATATTTGCCTATATTTACATTTTTTATAACAAACAAATGCTGGAGGATTCTACAGTTAGAACCGTTTGGCTCTACATTCTAACAGCGGCCTCTAGAGGTGAAATAAAAACAATCATGTGGGGATTTGCTGCATTTGACAATATTCATTATTATTTTTATCCTCACTTCAATTTATGTTTTGTTATTTTGATTAGTTAATCAAGTGTTCTAAATTGAAATGAGAGCATGCAAAGAAAATTGTGACTAAATGGAAACATGCTCTGTCACCACATCTGTCGCGTCTCCAACTTCATATTTTGTGAATAATGATAAAACTTATTCCTCATTAAACCTCATCTGGTGACATATTTTTGCTATAAAAAGCTTAATTTGGTAAATACTAAATTATAGAGCATTGTAAAAGAGCCAAGTCCCCATCATTTCAAAATAAGAGTGCCTTGTATGTTTTGTGTTTGTTTATAATTAAAAGTTATGCACGAAATAACTTTTTTTCTAGGTATTATTCAAATTTTGGCATCTGGGAATTTATTAATTTTGGACTCGTGTAGTCTCCATGTCTGTGCCCGTCATAGTACGTAAAGACATCAACATTTTTGTTTTTTTTAACATTCTATAAATCAATTTTAAAAACTATAGATGATTAATCAGTTATTAGCCTTTTCCACCTCATTAGATATCGGTATCAGCAAAATCCACTATCAGTCGACCTCTAATTAAAAGCAGTGAGGATTAGTGTTTTATTTTTTATGGTTTAATTGTGTGTATACAAATGGACCCTCAATTGAGTTACTTCCAGCAATGCTTTCAACTACTATCATCTGTAATGACATTTATTTTCCTCCCAGGTTACGAGGGAGTCCCTGAGTTTTTTGATGACTTGTTGAGTCACATCACCAGCATTCTTCAAGGTCATGTAACAAATGGAGTGACATGCCCTCACCTGAGAGTGAATGGAATAGCACAGTGCCCATCTGTGGCCTGTGCGATGCACTGTGGCATGCTTGGACATATAAGCAGTTGCTGGTTCAAGGACAGCGAGGGGATAAAGAAGGATTCCCTTCAGGGACGGAGTTGCTGTGGTGCTTGCATGGCTCCAAACTTTCACCAGCATGGCAGATCCAGTTTAGCAGCAGAGACTTCCTCACAGTGACACTGTGTGACCCATGCCAATCTAATAGAATAATTAATTACCATTCACAAACCAATTTAACCCTCATCCAATGGTAGGTATATAGAAAATTCCTTTGTGCCAAATGTGAATTGTGAAGGAAATTATTAAATGTGTATTGATTGTTTTCTAAGAATTGATTTTATTTAAATGAATGTTTAACATGGCTACCTGATTGTGAAAAAGTATGCGATTTGATCATTGATGAATGTTGCACTGGACTTGGTTTACATCAAAATGACTGAAAATATTATTAATTGTAATATATTAATGAGATACTTTACATAACTTGAAAGGAAAATTAGTGTCACGATTCGGATGTAACTTTAAGATGTTGCACTATTTAAAAAAAAATTAAAAAAAAATAAAAGTGCCCAGTTGGCACTAAGGATTCTCTTCTAGCATGCATGATAAGCTCTTGACAAAATTCTTGATTGGAGAGCTTGAACACCTTATAGTGCTGTCTGAAGCAATCAGGTGGCAATTAATCTTTTCAAAACACAGCAAGAGTAGCAATGCTTGCATTTCAAAAACATGTAACAGGTTGTAGGGTTAGATGTTTTTAAAGAGTAAACATTTAATATCTGGAGGAACCTGTAGTCCTTTATGTAGTTGCACTTCTTTTAAACATCCTTCCCACACTTACAGGTGCTACAAGAATATATGGGATTATGCATTGTTAACAAACAGAAAACTAACTAATTTACATACCACTTAAGGGAATATCACTCAAAAATGTTAATTCTGTCATCATGTACTCACATATCCATTCCAAGCCTGCATGATTTCTTTCTTAGCAGAATGTTCATGCTGCTCTTTTCCACATAATAAACGTCAATGGTGACCAGGGGTCATTAAGATAAAGGTAGTCCAGATTTTGTGCTATATTCCTAGTCTTTTAAAGTCATAAGATAGCTTTGTGTGAGGAAAAGACCCTTAATTTAAGTCATTATGCACTGATAAACTTCTCTGCGAAAGCGCTTCTATATTCTATGGAAGATTTTCAGCGAATAACAGCCCAATTGCTTTGTGTTATGTTTGTACATGATGTATAATTTGTATATCTGTTGATTTTTTGAGGTAGAAAAAGCCTTTGAAATGACATAATAATAAATACAGAACTCTAATGTTGTAAATTATTTTTCTACTGTATTTCCATGTTTTCTGGCTCAATAATTGCATGAAATCAATTACTTAGACACTCTTCTCTTTTATATTTATTTATTGTCTTAAATGAATCCCAAAAAAGCATTTAATTACAGTCATCACCATATCTAATAAAAACATTATTGCCAATGGATCATAAGAATCCATAATACCAGGTAAAATCTTTCAGACAATGTACCCTTATATTAAAAATTCCATCCTAACATGATATCCTGGGTCGTTTTTACTAACTAATTATTAATTTTACATAATACAGTGTATACTCAATGCTCAGATTTCTTCAGGAGACAAGCACAATAAAGCAAAGCTGAGGAGCTTGGAGAGTACCTAACACAGGATATTAATGTTTGACACCAAAGGAGTCACTGTGTGGATTCATAATTACAAGTGTAGAGAATGAGCAGTGAAACTGTGGTGCTGACATGAGAACTTGCACTGCTGTGGACTGAGCAAGGAGGTTAGAGCCTCATTTCAAGTTAACGCGCCTTTCTACTGAAGGTCAGATGAAGGGCAGATCCAACAGAGGCGGAGGGCTGGAGCAGCTCAGCCTCGTCTCAGTTCATGAAGTTTCTGAGCCACGTTCTCTAGTTCAGACTCGATGGCAGCCAGACTCTCAATCTCAACATCCTGCAGAGAGAGAAAATCAGTGCCTGCATTATTTTTTAAATGTTTTATGAATATTTATATTCTCTTTTGTAGGGATGTCTCGATACCATTTTTTTTTTTTTTTTTTGAGAACGAGTACGAGTACGAGTAACCGATACTTCATTTTTGGTAATCATTGATACCGAGTCCGATACCTGTTTTTTTTTTTCTTAACTCCATATCAACAGTTTATTTCAGTTTAATCATCAAAATGGTGTTTAAATAAATGAATTCATTAAAACTTTAATCAAATGAAAATATAACAATTAATTTTCAACATATTATTGTATTATTCTTTATCAAATGAAGTGCTTATAGGCAGAACCTCACAGCACAATTCAATATACATCACTGGAGTTATATTTTGTCAAATAAAGTGCTGCATAAAAGAGCATCACAGATGTTAGATACTGCTTAAGTATAATACAATTACTACTGATCTATTAGTAGTAGTAGTAGTAGTACTGTTACAGTGAATATTACATAACTTTACAGTGGTGATATATTTCTGTCACTCTTTTTTCCTATAAACTTTCCTTTAATTTTGAAGTGTTTCTGTGTTTCTGACATTTGACGGCAGATTCCCACTCTGGAAAAGCCTGTCGCTAATTGACAAAGTGATTATTAAATCACAAAATTAATTTGATAAATATGTACTCTGTATGTGCCTCGTGCTACAACGTGAATTTATACTCTCTGTTTACTGTCATCTGTACAAACAGAGCGTGCGACGCTCATGATGGTGTTTTCCCTGTATGAGCTTTGGAGGAGCTTTAAAAGGCATGAGCGTCAACACAACAGTCTCCACACATTCACAAGCACTCACATTTGAATTTCATGCAAACTATACTTATCTCATTAAATCGCAGTTTATGAGGTTAAATAATCTCACTAGGACATAACGTGGTTTTAATTTGTGGGCTGAATGTTTACGTAATGACATTCGTACGTCAGATGGTATCGGTGCATTTTTACGAGTACCAGGACATGAGTGCGGTATCAGAATCGCTACCAGTATCGGGACATATTTTGTATTAGCTGAGGTCAAAGCATGTTAGGTGCATACTGTGAGGTCCAAAAATCTGAAACCACATTAAAATATGGCAGTAAATAGAAAGTCTTAGGGAATTTAAGAAATTTAGATTGGATTCAGCAGTAATTCTTGCTTCCATTGAAGCACACAAGATGCTCTTTAGAACATTCTCAAATAATGCGTCGAAAACATGGATCATCTGTAAATGTTTTGGTCATTAATGTATACAAAGGTGCAAGGATGGTGTTTGGTATATTTTAGGTACAGTAGTTTACATTTGTGTTTGCACATATTAGTAATATATGTAGATATTATGTTTATGCATTAGCATTTTCAATAGCTAATGATAGTTATTATTATAGCGTTAGTATAACTGATGAAGGTAAATGGTATATTTTATTTACTTTACATACAGTGTGGTTTAATAGTAAAAAAAAAAAAGGTCTTCATTAGAGAAGTTAATTCTCACCTATATCCTTTTTCTTTTTTATTGGGATAAATATAAGGCCAGGGTTATATATTTTTAAACAATATATTTTTAATGATAAATTATTCACATTTACTAGGTACACTGATCGTTGATCACTACAATTATCATCTTGCTCATAAATAAATGGCTAGTAGGAGCTGTAAATACTATAACTCTGATTGTTTATGGGTGTAAATATGCATGAATTATAACAATTACAGCCTTCATTACATTTAGAACCACAAATTATTACATTCTGGGTCTTTATTATATTTATTAAAAAATGTATTCTATTTAGGGCCGTTTTCACACTTAGAACCAAGTGTTATTACATTTAGGACCAATAGTTATTACATTTAGAACAGACACATTTTTATTACATTTTGGGCCTTTATTACAAGAGACAATTTTTTCTTACATTTAGGGACTTCATTACGTTAAGCACCAATATTTTTATTATATTTGGGGCATGTATTATATTTAGGACCATTAATTAAATTTGTGTCCTCGGCATCATCATGATTTGTCATTCCAGCTCGAATGCATGCTGTCATTAAAGCAAAAGGCGCACATACCAAATAGTAAGAAATTATGAAATTCATGTTAATTTTTCAATTCACTCAAACTTTTCACTCAAACTGTTATGCTGATAATACAATTTGTAATGAAAGAAAGTATATTTTAAATGAGAAATATGCTAAATAAAAGCATTTTCACAAGTGGTCTCAGACCTTTGGAATCCTTAGTACAAACTGGTAAGGGAAAACAAAATCAGGATGCACAGAGGGCATCAGGTGTCACTTTTCTTTTTTTTTTTTTTTACCTCTGTCTTCCTGCTGGCACTGCCCTCCTCATCCCTTTTGTCCTCTGGTTCAGTCTGTGCCATCAGCTGCAGCTCCTGCTCCTCTGGGCTCCTCCAAAACTCCCCCTCTTTCTCTACTTGTTCCTTAGTGTGGTGTGGTGCTTCCCAGTTGTTGTCCAACGCTGGGCTTATCTCCACCTTTTGGTGGGCCAGCTTGCTCATGTGACTCCAACGCTTCACTCCAAAATCTCTCTTCTCCTCCTCTGAAGTTGTTCCCTCCTTTTCAGCTCTCTTATCCATGATGGATTGCTTTACCTCAGGATTCACTTCAAGAGCATCTGCAAGCATTGCCCCTTTAGATAAAAAGGGGAACACGGTTATGATTGTGTTATCATATCTTCTCTCTCTCTTTATCTCTGTCTCCTCTCGCTTATTATTCAGACACTCTCACACACTTTCATCAGAAAGGCCTCATATACTATTGTGCAGCGTCAGCAAAGACGCCACTCTTCTAAATGAAATGCTCTCTCATGCTACCTTGGTCACTGCTCGATGCCTCTTGCCTGGAGATATCGGCCATCACTAAAGCTGTGCTCCAATTCACGAGGTCCCTACACAGTATTTAGTGCTCCCTACACACTAAGCAGGGGATATATGTAGAAGCTTACTTGAAGGAATTTGTTCATTTGGAAAGCCTTGCAATGTCATCAAACACATTGCTTGAGACTGTTGTGATGTTTACTATGAAAATAAATGTGATTTGGTTACAACTGTAACCAATGAGTGAGTGAGAAATGAGTGTCCATGAAGCTTTTACACTTTTGGAGAAAACAGGTGTGTTACAACTGTTTTTCCTACATCATTCACGGTGACATCACTGAAGTATATTCAACAGAAAGGTCATACTCTTCAAACAAATCCTTTGCCATACCCACATCCTTTGCACTTGAAAAAAAAATGTCAATCACACTGTCGAACTGAGTTGTAAAGTTTCCATCATGGTCTATTTTTATCTGTCATGTTTGTATACATTTGAGTTTTACTGCTACATTCAGGGGCATGTAGAATTATTTATAATGCCAAATATACAATAGTGGTGGACTCCCCAAACGTGGGTATGGTGAAACCAAGGACTTCTAGGGTGAAAGTTCAACCTGTCAAATCAATCCCTGTACTACAACAAGATTTTTAAACTTTGCCGGCTACATGCGGCTTTAAACCGCATTCACATGGACAAGACTTCACGGATCTTCTGATGCATGCAATGAGACAGATGAGAAGCAAGCATATCTGAAGCACAATTATACAGGTTCTCCACTAAAATAACTCAGAATTCTGCTCTAAATGTCATGATTGCTCTTTGAATAAATCCAAGTCTAATTAGCTGACAGTGCACCAATTTAACACACTTTCTTTTCAATCTTGTACTTTTTGTGCATTTTATTATCATGCAGTAACTGGAAGTACTGAAGTAATGATTAAATTGTGCAGTCATGAAATCAGACAGCCTCCCCTCAAAATTAAATCTGTCAAATATCCAACAGCATTTTAAATAATCAGTAAACGATGGAGAGTTTCCTGATCATCGATCATAAGCATTGGGACATGATGAAACTGTGCTAAACTGTTGCTGTTTATAAAGCTTAATAAAGTGTTATCTTTCGTTTACACAACCAGAAGGTCTTTTTTTTTCAGTAAAAGTTATGTTTCATATCACACAATTCTAGCACTGAAGGGGTAAAACACTTGCTGTTTATTGCTTTTTTTCTCTGTGAAAATGTCTGGCCTAAATCTTGGACATTTTACCTCAAACATCTTCGATATGTTAATTGCCATTATCTGTGTCAATTAAATCAATATTCGGTGTGACCACCTTTGCCTTTAAAACAGCCCCAATTCTCCTAGGTACACCTGGACACAGTTTTTTTTGATTGTTGGCAGATAGGATGTATCGAGCTTCTTGGAGAATTCACCACAGTTCTTCTATCTATTTAGGCTGTCTCAATTGCTTCTGTCTCTTCATGTAATCTCAGACTGACACAATGTTCAGTGGGGGGCTTTGTGGGGGACATGACATCTGTTGCAGGGCTCCCTGTTCTTCCATTCTAATCTTTTCTATTTGCAAAAGTAAAGTTTGGGAGTCTAACATTTATATTTCCTATTGACACTAAAGCTGAAGATATAAATAACCATCTTAAGACAAATATTTTTGTGAAACATCTTATGTGCCTAAGACTTTTGCACAGTACTGTATATATATATATATATATACAGGTGCATCTCAATAAATTAGAATGTCGTGGAAAAGTTCATTTATTTCAGTAATTCAACTCAAATTGTGAAACCTGTGTATTAAATAAATTCAATGCACACAGACTGAAGTAGTTTAAGTCATTGGTTCTTTTAATTGTGATGGTTTTGGCTCACATTTAACAAAAACCCACCAATTCACTATCTCAAAAAATTAGAATATGGTGACATGCCAATCAGCTAATCAACTCAAAACACCTGCAAAGGTTTCCTGAGCCTTCAAAATGGTCTCTCAGTTTGGTTCACTAGGCTACACAATCATGGGGAAGACTGCTGATCTGACAGTTTGTCCAGAAGACAATCATTGACACCCTTCACAAGGAGGGTAAGCCACAAACATTCATTGCCAAAGAAGCTGGCTGTTCACAGAGTGCTGTATCCAAGCACGTTAACAGAAAGTTGAGTGGAAGGAAAAAGTGTGGAAGAAAAAGATGCACAACCAACCGAGAGAACCGCAGCCTTATGAGGATTGTCAAGCAAAATTCAAGAATTTGGGTGAACTTCACAAGGAATGGATTGAGGCTGGGGTCAAGGCATCAAGAGCCACCACACACAGACGTGTCAAGGAATTTGGCTACAGTTGTCGTATTCCTCTTGTTAAGCCACTCCTGAACCACAGACAATGTCAGAGGTGTCTTACCTGGGCTAAGGAGAAGAAGAACTGGACTGTTGCCCAGTGGTCCAAAGTCCTCTTTTCAGATGAGAGCAAGTTTTGTATTTCATTTGGAAACCAAGGTCCTAGAGTCTGGAGGAAGGGTGAAGAAGCTCATTGCCCAAGTTGCTTGAAGTCCAGTGTTAAGTTTCCACAGTCTGTGATGATTTGGGGTGCAATGTCATCTGCTGGTGTTGGTCCATTGTGTTTTTTGAAAACCAAAGTCACTGCACCCGTTTACCAAGAACTTTTGGAGCACTTCATGCTTCCTTCTGCTGACCAGCTTTTTAAAGATGCTGATTTCATTTTCCAGCAGGATTTGGCACCTGCCCACACTGCCAAAAGCACCAAAAGTTGGTTAAATGACCATGGTGTTGGTGTGCTTGACTGGCCAGCAAACTCACCAGACCTGAACCCCATAGAGAATCTATGGGGTATTGTCAAGAGGAAAATGAGAAACGAGACCAAAAAATGCAGATGAGCTGAAGGCCACTGTCAAAGAAACCTGGGCTTCCATACCACCTCAGCAGTGCCACAAACTGATCACCTCCATGCCACGCCAAATTGAGGCAGTAATTAAAGCAAAAGGAGCCCCTACCAAGTATTGAGTACATATACAGTAAATGAACATACTTTCCAGAAGGCCAACAATTCACTAAAAATGTTTTTTTTATTGGTCTTATGATGTATTCTAATTTTTTGAGATAGTGAATTGGTGGGTTTTTGTTAAATGTGATCCAAAATCATCACAATTAAAAGAACCAAAGACTTAAACTACTTCAGTCTGTGTGCATTGAATTTATTTAATACACGAGTTTCACAATTTGAGTTGAATTACTGAAATAAATGAACTTTTCCACGACATTCTAATTTATTGAGATGCACCTGTATATATATATATATATATATATATATATATATATATATATATATATATATATATATATATATATATATATATTTTCATTTGAAAGAGACACTTTCATAATACACATAAGTAATACACAACATTAGTTTAAATACTACCATTTGTTCCACAAAAGTGTGCTCGCTGCCTTCTCTGTATCCTCAGCTGACCGTCATTCCGACAGACCACCTTTTCTCGATCATGCACAGGCAATTATTTTAATAAAAATAAAATATTTAAAGATGATCATACAGTGTTTTTTTTTTTTTTTTAATGAATGTTGTATCACTGAAAGGAGATGTGCGTTTTCTTCAGAATAAGTTCTGGAAATTCCATCGGCTTTCTCCGGCGACTCGAGCTGTTGCCCTTGCTCACCTCTGTCGCGTGTTTCAGTTCAGGCCACGGGTCGGGAGGCTGGTTCTGTTGACAGCATCACGATTACCAGCTCCTATCCTGGAAACATTTCACTGTGCATGCTCAGGTAGGGCTGCGTTCAATATTTCACAGCAACAGTGAATGAGCCACCATTAACTTCTGATATGTTTCGCATCTGTTTCTTGTGCGCGGGATTCACAGATCCAATAATATCACGTAAACTGCTCGTACCGTCATCCAATGACAGGCCGTCTTACATCCTCTTCGAGTGGCACATGGGAGAGGGGGTGTGTCTTATAACTGAGTCGAAAGTTCATTGGTTGCTCTCATGAGTCAACAGTCCAATGGCATTTTTTAAACTCGATTCTCAATTGGTTAAAGAAAAGGAAAAAGAAAAAGAAAAGGAAAAGCCATTGGAAAATGGATGAGGAAAAGCAATTGCCAAATACCGTTTTAAAATGCAATTTAAAAGGTGCTTTTAAAGTGCATTAAAAAGTGCATTTAAAAGACTAATTAGTGTACTAATTTATTTCTACATTTAATGACATTTAATATCAAATAAATCAGATATATTAATGCACAATTTTATTGATAAATATAATGACATTTTTAAACATGAATTAAATAAACACATTTAAATGTGTCTTTTTATTTGTCCATTTATAAATTTATTTATTTATTCAAGTTCTTATTTTCAAATTAATAGATTGATATGGTTACTGTTCATTTTTGTAAGGAATGGTTAGGTTTAGGGGTAGGGCTTGGTGTAGGGTGTCTGAGGGACTCTAAATAAACACAATAAAAACACTGCAGTGATGCCACTATACTGTATGTTAGTATTTAAACAGGGGTGTAATAGTATCTGCCACTATTTGCACTAGGTGGACAGAAGATGCTTTTTGTTGCTTTTTACACTTAGTATAAATAGCATCTGTTGCTATTTGCACTTAGTGTAAATAGCATCTACATATATTTTGCCTCTGCCATATTTTTACCACAGAATGCCGCAACTGACCAATCAGAGTGAAATATTTCTATGAGCAATGTAATAAGGCATGTTGCATGTCAGTTTCATAATTACCTTCTTTATGGTTATGAGTCTGATCATTTTCCTCTTCCTTTTCAGAGCTGGAGCGTTTTTTCTCCTGCTCCTGTTTCTCCTTGTCCCCTATTGTGGCCTCCTCCTGTGACTCTCTTTTCTGCTCCGAGTTCATGGAGTTGGGGATGTGATTGCTATCACTGTCATCTTCTTCATGCTCCTCCTCCTCAGCAGCAATCTTGTTCCTTTTTTTAAACTCCTGCTCCGTCGTCTCACTTCCTATGGAGCTCTCCTCTCTGGCTCCTCTTTTGTCAGTAGACTCTACTGGTTTCTCCATGGCAACAAGCATTGACTTATCGTCTGTGGGATGATAAAGGGTTATGTTCAGGGTAAGTGCTCATTTGTGTATCATTTCATCTGAACAGCTCTGAAGCTTATATAACATTTCACAAAACAGAAAAACACAGAAAACGGCCAGCTCTTCACCTTAAAATAAGTAAAAGAACTAATAAATTATATATAATCAATTAAAAGAATGAATGAATTAAGTTTTTCTTTTATTTTATTTTTTATAGGTCAAAGTCCATAAGGTTTGCAGCATCTACCAAGGATTTTGCTACACTGCCCTGTAATGGAAGTGCACAGCTGTGAAACAAGCCATTTAAATGTTTTTTTTTTTTTTGGATCAATCTTTCTGACCTCAGCAGTGCAGTTTTTAAAAAAAGCACATACAGATGCTGTATTTTAAACATGTTAACCTCAGGAAAAAAGCTACTCTGTGACAGCTGACTGCTCACCTCACTGCACAAAGAGACCTCAGGATTTGTTATATAGACTAACATT
This sequence comes from Myxocyprinus asiaticus, assembly GCF_019703515.2. NCBI lineage: Eukaryota > Metazoa > Chordata > Actinopteri > Cypriniformes > Catostomidae > Myxocyprinus > Myxocyprinus asiaticus. Next base: position 20,614,605 of record NC_059368.1, read on the forward strand.
GACACTGCCTCATACAGTATGCACTGAGTTGGATGCATCGAATAGGATAAAGGTGTATTTGCACTGCATGCAGATCAAAGACATTGGATGTCATAATTCTCAAGGTCAGCATATTTAAATGAGGATTAACACAAGAAAGTATACTGACAACCCACTCACAAATTAAGGGATATAATTTGAACAATACAATCAGTGTTTTACTTCTAACACTGAAAAAGAATACATAAGGGTATGTAGCTTTACAGCTCCCATAAACTGTGCCCACAGACTAGAGGTTTGACATATCCAAATATCTCAAATCATCAAGAGCTTCTGTATCCAGTCCAGTGTTAAACCACTTAATTGTGTGCATAAGAAATGTAAATGTGTACTCAGTATTTTTTATGTAAGACCGTCCGATATAGCAGTCGTCTTAGATTTATACTGACACCTAGTGATGTGGATGCAGCATCATCCAAAAGCAATAGTTTTTCCTTACTAAAGCCATTGTAAAAAAATTACATGATTAATTTAATTTATCTGAGTGAAAGTGTCCAATAATAGGAGGGTTACCAACAGGGACTAAAAACAAAATGCTTTTCATTTCGGTTCTTTCGGAGTAGAAAACGTATTTTTTCATTCTGGTTCCGACGCTCCGCTGCCTCCTTTCCAATTGGTAACTGGTTAGAACGGAATAAAAAACTGTTAATAACGTTCTTTTTTTAAATGACAGTACTCTACGCTAAGGGTGGGTGATATAACATTTGCAGTGCTACCAAAATTAGGAGGTCAGAACCTGGCAGCATCAAATTAATTAATGCAACATATCTAACAATAATTCAGTGAAGACTTGGAAACAACTGAGAAATGTACATTTTACCTCAATATTTTTCCTAGTATCTGGATTAACCGTGCATGTATACATAGGCTACATCCACAATGTGCATTAAGGCAAAGAAATGTGTGATGCAGCAGTTTCCTTCAGAATCAAAGCACATGCTTATCAGGATCAACTAAAAAGAGAGAAGCCTCATTTTTTGGGCAACAGAAAGAGGTGTAGTTCCATTTAGACTTTGGTTTCATGAAAAAAATTATCAGAACGAAATTAACAGTTATTAACCAGTTACAAACATTTAAAAAGAAAGTTTTCACTCTGGAACAATTGAAATTCCATTTTCGGTTAGGTTCTGCAAAACATTTAATTAATTTTCAGTTTTCATATTCATTTCTTGGATTGTTTTTAGTCCCTGGTTACCAAGATAAAGCAAGAAAATAAAATTTGTCTGGTCATGTCATTTCAACATGGTGGCCCCCATGAGTTAACACACTCCATGTAAATAAATCAGCTTTTATCTGGTTCAGCACCGTAACTACAGGCAGAAGGTGAGGGGGGTGGGGGGCACTGGTGCCTAGCACTTCACCCTGTAAGATCCAAGTTACGCCACTAATCAGGCTGCTGATACTGATACGACTGGATTCTTTCTCATGTGAGTGTTTATGATTTTGCACATTTTTTTAAAAGTACTATCCATTTTCTAGGGGTACTGTAAATGAGAAAGTGCACCATTAATTAAACTCAGGACCCTACTGGAGTACATTTGCACTTGCAAGAAATATGTCTGCCAGAAGAGACAGATGTGCCCTATGGCCTGATTCTGTCAGAATGTTGCTGTGCAGCATCTAAATGCAGAACTATAGTGCAGAACACAGTGATTCACATTAACATGTGCTTTTTGAGCAGAGGTTGACAGTCTTTTGAAGAACAAAAACAATGCAAAAGTGGCAATCGATGTGTCTGGTTTTCTTTCATAGATTTTATTCTCAGCTTGTTGATCTCTTACCTTTTCTCTCTAATATACAAAAAGGGCCATACAAGTGTTCAAATAAAAAGAGCATAGACAATCAGAAATAATAAACCAATGTAAATATAAATAGTAAAATCCCAGTGACACATGTAATGCTCAAAAACAGGTAACAGACTAAGCACAGGATCACATAAAATAGGAATTAAGAAATGGTGGATTTATCTCACCTGCACTTTTCATGTCTTTAGGGAGGCTGTTCACATGATCAGGTATGTCGCCTGAGTGCTTCAGTGCTCTCTCATTGGCTCCTGTGAAGCAGTTAGATGGGGACATGGTCACAAGTAGACACAGTAGCTTCTTGGAAATAAAATGGAATCTATGGTTTCTCTTTCATAGTTCATCAGCAATGTTACACAAATCTCTGCTCTAAATTTCAAATGACCTACTGCTGCCAAAAAATCCATTAGCACCCAGCCGCCATTCTGCTGCCATTGGCTTTTCTCTATAGGAAATGTAGAGTTAGTTTATAAATTTCTGACTTTTCTGTCTTCAAAATATGTTCCAAATCATTAATTAAGGTCTTCTGGTGCAGATTTGTTTGGAATATTGTTATGTGAACCATGCAATCTGGACTCATAGATTGAACTTTCTCTATACACATTTTTGCAAACTGACTTGTACGTGCCGCTTTCTACGTTTCGCTGCAGTTTCCTGGTGAAATAAACACTAGAGGCGCTACAACAACTGTGTGGTTTAATCATTGTCACACAAATCACGAGTACAATTGCTGATTTTAATCTTATAAAACTTATTTTTCACTCTATTACTGTCACAGTCTGTCTCCCTCATGTTCTTCAGGGACTCTTATTTCATTGTTTTGTTAGTTTGTGATGCATAGCTTTATAGTTTGTTCCACTCCAGTGTTTGTTCCACTCCAGCGATTGCTATTGTAGAATTCCATTGTTTGTTCCACCCCAGCATTTGTTCCACTCCAGTGATTACTATTGTTGAGCTTTATTGTTTGTTCCACTCCAGTGTTTGTTCCACGTTTATTATTAAAAGACTTAAAGTATCTACTCCTGCGTCTTCCTCTTCCACTCCAAGAACCCAGCGTTACAGAAGGACTGACCTGACAAAGAATATTTATCCACTTACCTGTTCCTCCTAACGTCCTCCTCTACTCCAGTGATCCCACTCTCATAGAAAGCCAGACCTCGACGAGCACATCATTGAGCATGGACCTAACAGGGGTTTTCATGGAACTGTTCAGGCAGGATCTTCCCCTCTTGGAATATTCCACCAAGTTCTTCCAACTCGCTGCAACAACCACTATATTGAATATGTACCTCAAGTCCATTTACGGTATGGATTTAAACTATCACCAAACAACAGCGCTTCCGGAGGCAGAGAATCTCTCTCTTGCGGATTATATCCTTGCCACACTGAACATCCATCACCCCTCGCTATTTTTCATTATCATGGTTACTCCTCTCCCAGCTTTCTCCCCCCCTCACATTGTGGGTTTTGGGGGGAACCCCGTGTCACCTCCTTGCTCCTCGCCTTCCATGGCTCCTTGCTCCACGCCTTCCACGCCTCATTGCTCCACGCCTCCCAGGGTCAACGAGCCAGAGCCAGAGTCTGTAGCCTCGACTGTCCCAGAGCCTGTAGCCCCATCTGTCCCAGAGCCTGCTTTCACGGAGCTTAATGAATTTGATTCCATTCCCATCCATATGCCCACCCAGTATACTCCTCCGCTGGCTCTGCCCAACATCATGGACACACTAGTTCCATACAGTACCCTGGTCCTTCCTCCTCCACTGGCTCCACTCAGGACACTTCCTCCTCCTCCTCCTCCTCCTCCTCCTGGTCAGCCGGCTCCTCCCACGTCACCAGCTTGACCTTCGCTCCCTGCAAAACCATGGTCAAGGGGAACCTCAAACCCTCCGACTCCGCCTAGACCCTCCGAGCCCTGGACTCCGCCATGGCCCTACATTCCCTCTGTCCCACCTCAGCTCTATGTCCCTTTGGCTCCACCGTGGTCCTTCAGCCAGTCGGCTTCTCTGGGGTCCCTCATCCCTCCAGCTCCGCCTTGGTCAGTTGGTCACCTGGCTCTGCCTCGGCTCTCCGATCCTCCAGCTACGCTTCATCACTCCGAGCCTCCAGCTTCACCAGGGACCTCCTTCCCTACGGCTCCACCTCAGTCCTCAGTCCCACCGCCCCCCAGGCCTCCTGATCGTCCTCCTTGGATCCTTCAGGTAAGGGGTAATGTCACAGTCTGTCTCCCTCATGTTCTTCAAGGACTCTTATTTTGAAGTTTTCCCCTGGACTACATCTCCCATATTTCACTTCCCTCATCACTTCCATCTGCTCCTCACCATCCTCACCTGTATTCCATTCCCTCATTTAGTTCCTGTATAAATAGCCTCTAGTTTTGTTCATCCATTGTCAGTCCTTGAAGTGTTACATTGTTGTTAGTTTGTGAAGTATAGCTTTATAGTTTGTTCTACTCCAGTGTTTGTTCCACTCCAGCGATTACTATTGTTGAGCTTTATTGTTTGTTCTACTCCAGCGTTTGTTCCACTCCAGCGTTTATTATTAAAAGACTTAAAGTATCTACTCCTGCGTCTCTTCCTCTTCCACTCCAAGAACCCAGTGTTACAATTACTCACCCCACGCTATGTTATGATATGAAAACACTTTTACTTTATCGCATGATTTGAAAAACAAAACATTTTAACACTTGTATTACAGACCTAGTTACATATACACACTTATGCCTATGTCATTAGCTTTCTTGGTAGCTCAACTGATAGAGTGATGGACTTTGGGCTCGACTGCCAAAGATGCTCGAAAGTGAAAGTGGCATAGAAGTAACACAAAATGACATGGTTGTGTCCATTAATGTGTGGTTTTTTTTTTTGTTTGTTTGTTTTTTTTTTTGTTTGTTTGTTTTGTTTGCATTTTAAAACACTATTGGTTAGGGTTAGATGTTGGTTAAGGTAAGGATGTCTGTTTTGTAAAACTCTCGTTTATCTTTTTGGACACTATTAGTTAGGTTTAGGATAAACTTTTAGGTTAGGGAGGTACATTTTATTTATTAAAACCTCCATCTAAAATTCACCTTAAAAACCTTGTCTGATTACAACCTCATTTTGCTCAGTTTTGGCACCCCCACTGGACATTTCACTTTAAATCTGCAGCCAGGGGGAGTCACGTGATGCTATGTGAGGGTTGATCGCTTAGAGGCAAGCTCCGCTTAAACTTTGCTACAATTATCCTTTTAAGCTATTTTAACCAGTGAGTACTGTAATAGTTTTGTTTGTTAAACTGTGCTGAGAGGGCAGGATGTCGAAAATTTGAAATTGTCAGCCTGTGGGGAAATTAAAAAGCACTTACATTCTCATACGTCGGACACCTCGCAGGATCAAGATGGCAGAGGTCCAGATGATTGTGACAGTGAGCTTTGTGACATAGGTAGAGATATCTCAAACAACGAAACAGCAGCACTAACGAAAATCTCGAATGACATTGTGGGCCTCGCAGAAATACGTTGAACGATTACATCTATGGAGGCGGGTCAAGTTTCTGAAGGTGGCTGAAAGAGAGCTACAGTCTAACCTGCCTGCTTCCAAGGCTGATGTGGAACGGGTGTGGGAAAAACTAGAGGACATGGAAAATCAGAACGGACGTAATCATGTTAGTTTTGTTGGAATCCCAGAGGGAAAGGAAAGTCAAGATATGGTGCGAATTTTTGAGGGGCTTATTCGGAATTTGATCGATACAGCAGGCTGCCAGCTCGAGATGGAGCATGCACACAGAGCTCTCGGTCAGCTTTCCAAAGCGGGTGACAGACCCCGATCTATCCTGGTAAGATTCTTGCGGTCGGCTGACAGACTTTGTTCTGCGAGCGGCGAGGAATAAAGGCAAGTTGTGCTGGGAGGATCATTGTTTTTCCAGACTTTGCTAGAGCTACTCAAACTAAGCTGGACGGATACAAAGAGTGTAAAAAATTACTGCACCAACAGAAGGTAAGCTTTGCACTGCTCTATCCTGCTAAGCTGTGAAATGACACCAAGGATGGAAGATTTTTACATGCCCACGACAAGCTATTGCCTTCAGTAAATTAATGGTGTGAGTGGGTAATTTTGCCTGCACTCAATCAACAATACAGACTACACATCATGCATTTTACTGGTGAAGCCTGAGAGGGTTTGTTGTTCTGTTGTCTGCCACTGGCTCCTGCCTGACTCTCTTTTTTTTCTCCCTTTGTTGACTTGCTGTTGAGCTCATTCGTTCACTTTGTGGGTTTGATGTTATTTTTTGGTGAGGCCTATTTTATTTTTTATTTTATTGAACAAATTTATGTACAGTTTAATGACATGGTCATGCATGTCAATGTGTCAGACTGTAATATAGGTAAAATATTTCTCTCCACAAGGAATGTTAATGGACTGGGGCACCCTAAAAAAAAGAAGGAAGGTGATATCTTTTCATAAGAGTAAAACATTTTATAGAAATGAATGCACTTCAAGAAATCCACCTTTCTCCACAGGAAGCTGAAAAACGTGGCAGGGCATGGAGCGGGCATGTGTTTTGTAGTGCTGGTTCGAGTAAGAGCAGGAGAGTCATCACATTGATAAGTAAGCATTTCAAATTTAAATGTCTCAAACAGATCAAAGATAATTTAGGAAGAGTCATTATTGTTTTTGGATGAAATACAGGGTCAAATTCTAATTTTGGCTAATATTTATGCACCCAACGCTGAAGATCAGAACTTTTTTTTATAGATCTTGAGGTAAAATTACAAGCAGCTGGGATCCTTCATGATATGGATTTGGGAGGAGACTTCAATCTTTTAATGAATCCGGTCCTTGATCATAGTGATGCAAAGGTATGTAGACCCTTTAGAGCAACGTTGACACTACAGAGGATGTGTAAAAATCTTGTCTTACAGACATTTGGAGACTTTTTTTCATCCGTTCATAAGATTTACTCTAGAATAGATTTTTCTTTTATAAGTCAATTATTCCATCTGCCACTGACTGCTCAAATGGGAATATTTTCGTTTCAGATCATGCTTTGGTGTGTTTAGAGATGTTGCCACATATAGATAAAAGAAAATCATATAGATGGTGCTTTAATACATCTCTTCTACAAGACCCAGCATTTCATCAAATGTTAAAGACGGAAGTCGGGGGCCTGGGTATCTCAGCGAGTAAAGACGCTGACAACCACCCCTGGAATTCGTGAGTTCGAATCCCAGGGCATGCTGAGTGACTCCAGCTAGGTCTCCTTAGCAACCAAATTGGCCTGGTTGCTAGGGAGAGTAGAGTCACATGGAGTAACCTCCTCGTGGTCGCTATAATGTGGTTCTCACACAGTGGGACGTGTGGTGAGTTGTGTGTGGATGCCGCGTTGGATGGCGTGAAGCCTCCACACATGCTATGTCTCCGCGGTAATGCGCTCAACAAGCCACGTGATAAAATGCATGGGTTGACGGTCTCAGACGGGGAGGCAACTGAGATTCGTCTTCCACCGCCCGGATTGAGGCGAGTCACTACGCAACAATTGTATTGGGAATTGGGCATTCCAAATTGGGGAGAAAAAAGAAGACAGAAGTGAGTGTTAATGTAGAAACCAACTGGTCCTCAGTGTCCTCTGTGGGCATGATATGGGAGGCATTTAAGGTAGTTCTTAGGGGGCGGATCATACAATATGACTCATTCATTAAAAAGATCAAAGCACAGGAATTCATAGAATTGGAAGAGTATTAAATGTGCTGAAACAGAGCTGAAGCGCCGAATGTCATCCAATGGTCTTAGAGAGTTGACTCAGCTAAAGTATAGGTACAACATTATTTTGTCACAGAAGGTTGAGTTTTGGTTATTCAGGGCAAGACAGGTATACTTAGAGTCAGTGGACAAAACAGGGAAACATCTTGCCAGATACATAAAACAGAGAGTTTTTTTTCCACCACTCTTTCATGTAAAGTCTTCTGGAGGCAATATATTTACCTCTGCCACAGATATTATTAAAGCCTTTAAACAATTATATTTCGATCTTTATAGCTCCACGTCTATGTCTACCGATAGGAATATTTGCAACTTCGAAGAGCCATTAGAACTTCCTAAATTGACAAGGGATCAAAAAGACTTTCTTGACTCAGGTATTACTTTGGAGGAGCTTGTTGAGGTAATTAAAGCCTTGCTAACCGGTAAGGCACCGGGGCCAGATGGTTTTGCTGCAGATTTTTTTTTAGATCTTATGTCACAGAGCTGGTTCCGTTTATGTTAGAAGTTTACACAGAGTCATTAAAGAAAGGTGAACTGATCAGTCTCATTCTTAAAAAAGATAAAGACCCAAATGAATGTAAGCGTTATCATCCAATTTCCTTGATCCAGCTGGATGTAAAAATATTGCCTAAAATTCTGGCTAATCGATTAAGCAGAATAATTACATCTATTATACATATAGGTCAAGTGGGGTTTATTCGTGGTCGTAGTTCTTCTGATAATATTAGGCGTTTTATAAATATTATGTGGTCAGTAGTGAATGATCAGACCCTGATCGCAGCCATATAACTTGATGCCCAGAAGGTATTTTATAGATCAAATCTTTTAAAGATTTCGGAAATTTACAGGTTTGGGAACACTTTTTTTTTTTTTTGAGTGGATTAAGTTACTTTATAAAGAACCGTTAGCGACAGTGCAAACTAATGGATACATTTCAGATTTTATTTCTCTTGGTAGGGGAACCTGGCAAGGCTGTCCTCTCCCATTTATTGTTCTGTCTTGCCCTGGAAACTGCCAAGAGAAGTAAAAATGCATCCCATTATTTCACACCTAAATTCAGTATGGACAAAGGTTTCCCGTATGTTCAATTTTGATACTTACCTAAATGTTTCCTCAAGCATATGGCTGAACCCCAAATTGTGTATTAACAAGTCCCCCTTTTGCTGGAACAAAAGGATGGAGAGACGTGTTGCTACATTTGGTGACATTTATGAAAATGGAGCTTTGAGATCATTTGAAAATATAACAGCAATTTGGGATTTCTAGGTCTCAATTTTCAATTATTTACAGTTACGCCATCTACTTTGTACTATTTTTGGTGGTAGTACACAGCCCCCTAAAGCTGCAGACACCCTCTGTATGGTGCTCATGGCTTTATTATTGTGTATTATTCCTCATTGATTCAGAGTCTTGGTGACAGGGCATTAACAGCTCTAAATGGTTAAGGGAAAGAGATTTGAACTTGGTATTGGAGGATGGGTAGTGGGAAAGAATTTTTAAAAATGGTTAAAACTATGTCTAGGGATGCAAGGGTATGCCTTATTCAGTTTAAGATTTTGCATCATTTCTACTGGACTCCCTCTAGATTGTTTAGGCTTGGTTTAAAGGACAGACCTACCTGCTGGCAATGTCAGTTGGAGGATTGAAACATAGCCCATGCTCTGTGGTTTTGCACTATGATTCAAGAGTCCATAATTTTATCTGTGAGGTTTTAGATACTTAAATTTCATTCTGCCCCAGACTATATAAATTCAGCAAAAAAGAAACGTCCTCTCACTTTCAACTGCTTTTATTTTCAGCAAACTTAACATGTGTAAATATTTGTATGAACATAAAGATTCAACAACTAAGACATAAACTGAACAAGTTTCACAGACATGTGACTAACAGAAATGGAATAATGTGTCCCTGAACAAAGGAGGGGTCAAAATCAAAAGTAACAGTCAGTATCTGTTGTGGCCACCAGCTGTATTAAGTACTGCAGTGCATCTCCTCCTCATGGACTGCACCAGATTTGCCAGTTCTTGCTGTGAGATGCTACCCCATACTTCCACCAAAGCATTTGCAAGTTCCCGGACATTTCTGGGGGGAATGGCCCTAGTCCTCACCCTCCGAACCAACAGGTCCCAGACGTGCTCAATGGGACTGAGATCCGGGCTCTTCACTGGCCATGGCAGAACACTGACATTCCTGTCTTGCAGGAAATCATGCACAGAACGAGCAGTATGGCTGGTGGCATTGTAATGCTGGAGGGCATGTCAGGATGAGCCTGCAGGAAGGGTACCACATGAGGGAGGAGGATGTCTTCCCTGTAACGCACAGCATTGTGATTGCCTGCAATGACAACAAGCTCAGCCTGATGATGCTGTGACACTGCCCAGACCATGACAGACCCTCCACCTCCAAATCGATTCCACTCCAGAGTACAGGCCTCGGTGTAATGCTCATTCCTTCGATGATAAACGCGAGTCCGACCATCACCCCTGGTGAAACAAAACCGCGACTTGTCAGTGAAGAGTCATTCCTGCCTGGTCCAGTGAAGGTGGGTTTGTGCCCATAGGCGACATTGCTGCCGGTGATGTCTGGTAAGGACCTGCCTTACAACAGGCCTACAAGCCCTCAGTCCAACCTCTCTCATTGCAGACAGTCTGAGCACTGATGGAGGGACTGTAGGTTCCTAGGCTAACTCGGGCAGTTGTTGTTGCCATCCTGTACCTGTCCCTCAGGTGTGATATTCGGATGTACCGATGCTCTGCAGGTGTTGTTACATGTGGTCTGCCACTGCAAAGATGATCATCTGTCCTTCCTGTCTCCCTGTAGCACTGTCTTAGGCATCTCACAGTACGGATGTGTCCTGGCCACATCTGCAGTCCTCATGCCTCCATGCAGCATGCCTAAGGCACGTTCACGCAGATGAGCAGGGACCCTGGGCATCTTTCTTTTGGTGTTTTTCAGAGTCAGTAGAAAGGTCTTTTTAGTGTCCTACGTTTTTATAACTGTGACTTTAATTGCCTACCGTCTGTAAGCTGTTAGTGTCTTAATGACTGTTCCACAGGTGCATGTTAATTAATTGTTTATGGTTCATTGAACAAGCATGGAAAACATTGTTTAAACCTTTTACAATAAAGATCTGTAATGTTATTTGGATTTATACAAAATTATCTTTAATTTTAGTGTCCTGAAAAAGGGACATTTCTTTTTTTGCTGAGTTTATATTGGGTTTTTGGGCGGTTATCAAAATAGGTGACAAACATACCAAAAGCTGGGTCCAAACTAGTGTAATGATTGGCAGACAGAAATTAGACGATGGAAGTCAGTTGGCACTCCCTCATTTCAAGAATGGTTCACTGAATAGGGCAGGGTGGCGGCATTTGAAAAGATGTCATATAAGCAGCTTGGCAAATTGGATGCATATGGTGAGAAATGGGACAGGTATTTGTCCTTTCTGGAAAGCTCTCAATGAGGACCATGTGGAGAGAGAAAAAATTGTGGTAGTAATTGTGGATTCTGTTCTTTGTGGAATTATTTTTTGCTCTTTGTTGATTTTTATGTTTTTGATTTTCTCAAATATTTTTGGTTTGTTTGTTTGTGTACATTGTGTAATTTAGGCTTTGACCACAGTGATGTTTGTTGAGAGACAGGGAGGGTTTGGGGAGGGGAAATAATGGGGGTTAAAGTTGATTCTGTATATACAGCTGTGCTCAAAAGTTTGCATACCCTGGCAGAAATTGTGACATTTTGGCATTGATTTAGAAAATATGACTGTGAAGAACAGCTTCACAACAGGCGGGAAGGACGCTCGACCACGCCCCCACTACCACATATCCCCACCGCCCGACTCAGGCCGGGGAGACATCCGGCCTGTCTACCACTCACCCCCCATTTCTGGAAAGGAAGTTGGTGACAGCCATCTGTGCTCCTGGTCTGTGGACCACCTTGAACTTAAATGGCTGAAGAGCCAGATACCAACGGGTGATCCGCGCGTTGGTATCCTTCATTCGGTGGAGCCATTGGAGTGGGGCGTGATCCAAGCAGAGGGTGAAGGCCCGCCCCAACAGGTAACACCAGAAAGTAAGGACCGCCCACTTGATAGCGAGACACTCGTTCTCTATGGTGCTGTACTTAGTCTCCCTCAGTGAGAGCTTGCGGCTAATGTACAGCACCGGGCACTCCTCTCCCTCCACCACCTGCGAAAGTATGGCCAAAAGGGAGAGAGAAATCAGGTGAATGTAAAAGTGGCCCCCCACAAAGTGCAGCTTTAACTTGCGTAAACGCCTGTTGACACTGCTCCGTCCACTGGACCGGGTCTGGAGCTCCCTTTTTAGTGAGATCAGTCAGCAGGCTGGTGACATCCGAATAATTAGGCATGAATCTCCTATAATAGCCAGCCAGCCCCAGGAACTGTCTCACACCCTTTTTGGTCTTGGGCCTCAGACAGGTCGCAATCACCGCAGTCTTGTCAATTTGGGGACGCACCTGCCCATGGCCCAAGTGGAACCCCAGATACTGTACCTCCACCCACCCAATCGCATACTTCTTGGGGTTTGCTGTGAGTCCCGCTCATCTCAGTGATCTCAGAACCGCCCTCAGATGCTGCATGTGCCGCTGCCAATCATTGCTGTAAATGATGATGTCATCTAAGTAGACAGCAGTGTAAGCTGAATGCGGTCTGAGGACTCAGTCCATGAGATGCTGAAACGTAGCCGGGGCTCCAAACAAACCGAACGGAAGCATCACAAATTGGTGTAATCCAAACGGCGTGGAGAAGGCTGTTTTTTCACGGGAAATTGGTGTCAAGGGGATTTGCCAATAACCCTTTGTCAAATCCAATGTTGAATAAAATCAAGCAGTGCCCAACCGATTGAGAGACTCATCAACGCGAGGCATTGGGTATGTGTCAAATTTAGACACCGTGTTGACTTTTCTATAATCCACACAGAACAGTACAGACCCGTCGCTCTTAGGAACTAGAACGACCGGGCTGGATCAATTGCTGTGGGGTTCCTCTATTACCCCCATATCAAGCATTGCATCCAATTCTTCCCGGACAATTTTCTTTTTGTGCTCAGGCAAATGGTAGGGATGGCTACGTACCACCACCCCCGGCTTGGTCTCGATGTGGTGCTGTATGAGGTTCGTAAGACCCGGTAGAGGGGAAAACACGTCTGCAAACTCCTTTTGCAACTTGGCAACCTCTGCGAGTTGATACGGTGAGAGGTGGTCTCCGGGGTGAAATGATTGTGTTTTGTATTCACCTCTGGCCCAATTTCCACCCTCTCCGGGACTACCATAGCCAACATCACAGGGACCACCTCCTTCCAAAATTTCAGGAGGTTGAGGTGATATATTTGACATGTGGCCCCTCTATTGATTCGCTTTACCTCATAATCGAGATCCCCCACTCGTCGTGTGACCTCAAAGGGTCCTTGCCACTTGGTGAGTAATTTGGAGCTCGATGTGGGAAGTAATAGGAGTACCTTATCTCCCGGTGCAAATTCCCGCAGCCGTATTCCCCTGTCGTACAGTCGGCTCTGTCGTTCTTGAGCGTGGAGCAAATTCTCCTGTGTTAGTTGCCCCAAAGTGTGGAGTTTTGCTCTAAGATCAAGAACATATTGAATTTCATTCTTACTGTTTGAAGGTCCCTCCTCCCAAGCTTTGCGCATAACATCTAGCACGCCGCGCGGGCGCCACCCATATAGCAGCTCGAATGGGGAAAATCCCATAGAGGCTTGCGGGACCTCTCGTACTGTGAATAACAGGGGATCGAGCCATTTGTCCCAATTTCCTCGGGCACAAACTTTCAAATCATATTTATAAGGGTTTTATTAAATCAATCCACCAGACCATCTGTTTGTGGATGGTAAACGCTGGTGCGGATTGATTTAATGCCCAATAATTCATAAAGCTCTCGTAGTGTTCGTGACATAAAGGTTGTGCCCTGATCGGTGAGGATTTTTTTCGGAATCCCCACCCAGGAGATTATTTTGAAGAGTGCCTCAGCAACACTGCATGCTGAGATGTTGCGCAGAGGCACTGCTTCCGGATATCGCGTTTCATAGTCCACTAGGACCAATACAAAGCAATGTCCATGTGCTGACAGCTCTAATGGCCCAACGAGGTCGATTCCAATTCTCTCAAAAGGGACCTCGATCAGCGGAAGAGGGCGCAATGGTGCTTTTGGGGTGGCCAGTGGATTCACCAGCTGGTTCGCGGCATGCTGCACACCACCTGCGGACATCGCCGCCAATGCCCGGCCAATAAAAATAGGCTATTAGGCAGTTCAGTGTTTTTCTTACCCCTAGATGACCCGCCATGGGATTATAATGAGCCGCCTGGAACACCGTTTCCCGACGGCTCCGTGGTATTAAGAGCTGGGTTGTATCTTCCTTTGTTTGAGCATCCTGTATCACTCTATACAACCGCTCATTTATAATTGCAAAATAAGGATATGAAAGGGTGACACCCAGCTGGAGTTGTTGACCATCGATCACTCTCACTTGGTCAAAGGCGTGCTTGAGGGTTTCGTCTCATGACTGCTCCAAAAGCAAATCCCCTTCGGAAAATCCCCCGAGGACGGGAGGGGCTGCAGCCTCTCCCCCCCTCACATCATCCTGACGTGGAGCAGACGAAGACGGCCCTCCGTCTCCCCTGCCAGAGCATCGCACATCTCACATTTCATTGCTTTAGTGCAGGACCCATCTGCGCATATCCCTTTAATACATTTCTAAATTCAGGCCAATTAGTCTCCAAAATCAGCAGATGGGTGAGGCGGGAACTAACCGTGGCCTCCACTCTATGTTTTGTTCCCCGAAATTTAATAACAAGGGTCACCACAGGGTAGTTGTGAATATCCCCATGCACACACTTCACCCTCACCATTTTAGCTGTGCCCAAAGCCTCGTGTTGAACCAAGCCTTGGTGGATAGTGGTTTGGTTACAACCCGTGTCCACTAATACTTTGTGAGTAACCCCTTGACACTTACCGGTATCCGGTATGCTCCGGCCCGATCAGGGGCAGCCTGCGGAGTGTCGGGGATCTGGACCACCGTTCCCAGCTCCATCACAGGGTATTGATCCCGGAAGTGTCCCGGATCCCCGCAACTTCAGCAGACCGGCCCAGGCGCCATGCCCGCACCTGCGTCGGCGGACACTTCCACCTGAGGTGGAGAGTGGCGGGGCACTGTAGGGGCAGGGGGGTGTGTCCCCTACCTCGCTCGGGGACTGGCCGCAGTGGTGGAGCTCCTCCCGCCGTGTGCCAGGAACGGAGAGAGAGCAGAGTGAGAGGGGAGGGGGGAACAAACAGGGGGAGGGGGAAGAGGGAGAGAGAGAGAGAAGAGGAGGGCTCTTCCGCCCTCGGGTATGCCACCATATGGTCCTCCGCGAGTTGGACAGCTTCCTCCAATGACGCCGGGTGGTGGCACTGGACCCACTCCACCGTTCCCTTTGGCAGACGCAGGATAAGCTGCTCCAGTACCACTTGATCGATGACTCCCACGACATCGTGGTTCCCCACCAGCAGCCATTTCTGGCATGCATCTCAGAGCCGTTGGGTAAAGGCAAACGGGCGGTTGGACATCCCCAGCTTCAAGGTCCGGAAGAGCTGTCGGTACTACTCCGGACTTAGACCCACCCACTGCAGGATGGCCTTCTTCAGGTCATCATAGGCTAGGAGGTTAGCCGCCGGCAGCTGTTGGGCAGCAAGCTGGGCTTCCCCGGACAAGAGCGGAAGGAACCTGGCCACCCACTGGTCACGCGGCCAGCTCCAGACATCAGCCGTCCACTCAAAAAGGTCAAGAAAAGCCTCCGCGTCGTCTTCTGCCCCCATTTTCAGGAGCATGGGTGGGGGCAGGGGACTACTGTTGTCCGGGGTCGCAGCTGGGACAGTATTAAGAACTAAGGGTATCCAGACTTTTGAACGGGTCATTTCATTTTTTTCTTTGTTGCCATGTTTTGTTTTATGATTGTGCCATTCTGTTATAACCTACAGTTAAATATGAATCCCATAAGAAATAAAAGAAATGTGTTTTGCCTGCTCACTCATGTTTTCTTTAAAAATGGTACATATATTACCAATTCTCCAAGGGTATGCAAACTTTTGAGCACAACTGTATATATATATATATATATATATATATATATATATATATATATATATATATATATATATATATATATATATTTTAGTAAATTCTGTTTTTTATTCAAGAATCAATCAAAACTGTTAATAACAACAACAACAACAACAAAAACTGCAGCCAAACGTGTAATGAAGCACGTAATTTCTGTGTGCAAAAACGTTGCAATGCTCGTGTAAATTTCATGAGACCAGGCTGGAACCATAAGCTGCTTTAAGCCAGTATGCATTAAAGTACTGGAACTTTCTACTAATTAAAATTAGACAGGCTCCAAGCATTTGCATTTCAGAAAAGCATCTAAAGCATTTGATAAATACATATGTATGTACTGTATGTCTGTGTGAATACATAACATACTGTACACATACATAACATGTTTGTCTATTTTTTTGTTTTTTTGTTTTTTTACTGCAATCACTCCCTTAAAGCTGAAGTGTGCAACTTTATGGATGTTAAAATACGTCTATCACAGCTTATTATGCAGAGACAACTAAGTAAGCCATTCATAGGTTGATTCCCTTACAAACTGTAAACGCTGTGTTTCTTAGGGGCTGTGAAATTGCTCTGTTTGGATTGAGTGGCCCATGCTGACACTGCAACTTTGGCTTGACCAATGGCGTGCGTTTGGGGTGGGACTATCTGTTTATTTGATCACAGGCAATCTGTCGTTTGAAAAAGCTGTTGAATACAATGTTTATTTTTGCAGTTCTGTTTGGTGACACTAGTGGTGCAGAAATTACACACTTCAGCTTTAATGTTTTCATTTTCTGATATGTAAAGCCATTTGAGCTGCATTATTATTATTATTATTAATAAAATAAAATCATTATGCTAGCCCAGTCAAATACAGAGTATCAACTGTTACCTTTCTCTGCAATCTCTTGCAGCTCTCTGAGAAAGTTGTGGTGGCGAAGGATAGTCATGAGCCTGTCATCTGCAAAATAAACAGTACACCTCATATGGGTTTTGATGTTTCCATTGTTCATCCAGAGCTCTAGGGAAAATGTGTTCACACTGTCTCCAAACCCCAAATCATATTTAGAATTCAGCACTTTACTTTACATTATTTGTGTTAATTGCCCTGAAATGAACTGCCTCTCCTGAGCTGCACTATTAATCATCAAACCTGCTGAGATAGAAAAGAGAGGATGTGAGTGAGAGAGAGTGTAAAAGCAATAAAGAGGGGGAGAAGAGAGATTTGCGTTGAATTAAAGTTGAGTCAAGCATTTCCTTTTCTGCTGACCGACAAAGAGTGCGGAGTCGGCTTCTCACTCCTTGGCGATCCTATTCACTTCTTTACTTTCTCTCTCAAAATGTCTGTCTTCTTGTTTCTCTTTCTCTCTCTCTCTCTCTCTATATATATATATATATATATATGTCCTTCACTGTGTCTTTGTCCTAGACTTTTTGTCTACCCTCTCACATAGTGTTTGATTTCCCTGCTGTAAGTGTTATCTCTGTAACAATAGCTGCTCCGTTTATAGAATGATTGTTTTTCCAGCTATTAAAGTATCAACAACAAGTCACTGTGATGTGACTGAATAGTGCAAGGCAAAACTTCACACTATGACTGCTCATGTGCTAAAGCGATTAATTACTTTTTGCATTAACTTTCATCTATCAGGAACATGCAGTCACTGCAGCAATGAGCACATATTTATCATTATCAGGAAGGTCACTGCTGATGTTAGGGAAGAGGAGCAACAAAGTGCAGCTAAATATATGGTAATAGTAGTCCAGGGGGTCACAATGCAGGGACCCACCAGTGCTTAGGGTTTCAAGGCAGTCCTGGGACACTGGGATGGGGTGAGGCTTGGACAGAGCATCCACAATGACTTCCACAATACACTTCATCACCTATACAAAGACAGTGAGACATGTTGGAATAGGAGAATCCATGACAGTTTAACCTATTTAACAAGTTTTCTGGTTCATATAGTCCTGCAGCACATTTAGCGTGCTGTATCCATAATGGAGGGGCTCGAGCTTAGGACTGGGCTTGAGCTCGGAGATCCCCTCTGGACTGTCTGACTAAAGCAAGAAATAAAAAGACAACTTTGAAATAATAATTGGTATAGGCATTACAAAATATAAAGTTGGAGATGGGGAGGTGGAGTGATGCCAAAAAAATCGCCACCAGTGCAAGGGAAGCAGCCGCTTATATGTCCTTGGGATAAGATTAGCAGGCCTAGATGACAAGCTCCTGCTTAAATATGTCACTAAATTATTTATTGAGTAAAATATTGTAATACCATAAGAATGCCTCACTATTGCCAAAATAATTCCAATTAAATTAGATTTGCAGTTTTTATGCAACTTTTTTATAGCGATTCAGCATCAATTAGTGTGTGGTAATTTCACCTGATTTTCTGACATGAGATCGTTTAATCGTTAAGTAAGTGATAAGTTGTCTAGGCATGAAGAAAATGTAATTGTTGTATTTCTCATAAGTGGTTCATCTGCAATTTTTGATGCTGACAGACACAAGGAATCATTGACAAAAAAAATATAATGTGAAATGTTGGAATAGTAGAATCCATTACATTTTAAGCTATTTTAACACAGAACATGACTTTTGGGTGTATCATGTAAAGTTTTGGCATTGTGTTTCACATGTTCATGAGATTAATCTGATAGAGGTCATAGCATCATCATGCTAATAATATCTCAAAGTCTCTGTGTATGCAATATTTATCCAGCCTTACTGTCTTACATTTCACTTTCAATCAATGCCATTTCCTCCTTAGTGCTTTCATCCCTCCCTCCTGTCTCTGTGTTTTGTTTGGCTCCACGTTCCCCAAAAGTCAAACATTTCTCTGTTGTCAGGGAAAACAGCCTCTCTCAAAACTGCCAAAGCTGAACTGTTGCTGAAATGGAATTATCATTTTACTGAGGAGAACTGCGTCTGATCTGTTGATAACTTGACTTTAGCTAAGAGTATGCTATACATGTCTTTTTTTCTGAATTAGACATTAATTGGAAGGCAAGATTGCTCTGATGAAGAATTTGACTTGCTATTTGCTGCACAGATATTAGTAAATACAAAATGTAAGACAGAAATTAACATCAGTTTTTAAATACTTAAATACAGATACATATACAATAGATGCAGATAATAAGTAAGAGATAAGTGGAAATGTATATCAGCATATGGGCACATTCAACATGTGTCTGTATTTCCCTAAACTTCCTATTTTTACATATCTACAGATTTCTGGAGATTTTCCAGCTATTTCTATGTGTCAAAACAGTAAAGGTCTCTTCATATTTTCCAATGCCAAGAACAAGAAAGAGGCATGTAATAATTTGGACCTCATAAAAAAATCTGTATTTTATGTTAAATGAAAGTAACCCAACATCAACTTAAGTTTAAATTCAGTTCAGCATAGGTTAAAAGCACACTTCGTGGTCATCTGTAGTTTGTAGCCTCCTCTCAGTACCACACATTGCACCAGCTGTCACTAGACTGATGTTGTGTTGCTGACTCACAGTCTCATTTCTGCTGCTCTCCTCCACACTTCCTGACAACATGGACTACTATGTCTGTCATTCTGTGCATCCTTGTGGTCCTAATAATGCATATGTGGGTCAAAAATGTCCCAGCGTCTAGTTTTTAGGACATAATTTAACACAAAGTGGTCTTTTGATCTGCCACTCCAGGTATTCTTCAAATAAGGTGTCTTCTATCATATGAAGTTACATTTTTAACATTTAGTTGAATATTTTTTAAATTATAAGTGAATTTGCATCACTACCCTTGTATGTGGGTCATCCATAACCCATATGTGTTTTCTATGGGATTCAGTGCATTTAACACTGGTATTATTTTTGTAATACATTGATTATTTTCAGTTTCCATTTGTCATGCAATTAAATATATGTTAAATGCCACGTTCACATTTATATTTATGTGTAGTATGCAAGTATAGAAAGATATAATTCAGCTGATACTTATATTCAAAGTGCTTGATATTACACACATTACAGGGAGCAACCTGAGGTTAGGTGACTAGTTCATATCACAGGTACAATGGGTAGCATCTGGACCACTTCTTAGTGTGTTTGAACTTGCAACTTTTATTTTTTTAGTACACCACCTCCCTCTAAACATCAAATATAGCTACATAAAATAATGTGTAAATATAGGCTGCATTCAAAAACAGGAAAATGTTGCTTTCGGAGGCTGTATACGGAGGCAGAACTTTTTTATCTTAGTCCATTGCACTTATTAGTATGTGTTTGTGTGGGTAGAGTTGTTTTGATAATTCATATTTTACCATCAAACATAGAAATGACCCATAATTCTGTTAAAGCCTACAGGCTTTTTAACATTGTCACTCAAATCTCCTACTCCATTTTCAATGTGTCTGAAACTCTTCAGATTCGAATAAAAGATATATATATATATATATATATTTAAGAATAAGCATCTAGATTTCACCTGGGTCTTTTTTGACCCAAATATGCATTAAAGGGGGGTTAACTTACATATGCATTCTAGGGTTAACATCCAGAGCACTTGTGAAAGCAGTTATGAGAAATCGTTTTGAAACTGAAGTAAAAAATTGTGTTTGTTAAAACAATGATTTATAAACGCTTACCTTCACGTCTTTGTCATCCTTGTGACCTGGGGACACAGGCACCGAGAAGACTGTACGGAAGAGAGAATGCTTTAATTCAGCAAAGCCATAATGCTATAATTATATAATATAGACCTTATTCAGAGAGAGTAGCGCTATATTTATTTTTGACGGGAATGAAAACGAGGCTGTGAGGGATAAATCGACAATACGTACAGGCGGCATACACTACAGCCTATAAAGCTGTCAAAGTTTCTAGATAACACCTACTTTTCACAACTCATGATTCCTGGAGTCTTTTGTCTGCCGAAAATGTGTTGAAAATATTTTTAGTTCAATATTTCGTCAGCGGAACAAATCAAAAACAATTTAACCAACACATTGAAGTCTATCGCTCAGCCTCGTTTTCATTCCCGTCAAAATGTAAATATGGCGAATAAGGTCCACTGTCGAAATAACTTACATTCGCAGTGTTTACGCGACTTTTGCAAAGCGATTAACTGTCCAGAGGTGCTTTATTTCACCTCGTGTCTGACACAGGATCGATTGACCGAAGTAAACTAAGCTGCCTATTCAAAATGAGAAAATACTTTTGTGTTCCGCTCAAGTGTTTTATTCGCTGTCCGTGGTGCTGACAGACACAACGAGGCATCGCTCAGGTGTAAACCATTTAGAATCGATACATCATTCATAATAAAATCTAAACATTTCGACAACATGAAGTGGTACTCACTTACCCAAATTCACCAGCACCGCGAGACCAACGCATCCTCGTGCAATCATTTTCGTGCAGACAACCGTTCTGCCTAAAAGTGACAAACCTTCGCGAGAAAGGAAAGCGAATGGGCGTTAGTAGCCTATTTCCCTCTGTTCGGAGTGAGTGAAAACACTCGCTGATTTATGGGTGCATTATGCGCATAAGCGTCTGGACTTAATCGTTTCGCTGGATGCACAGACTGATGTTGGTTCCAACACAACACAATATCTCACTGTACTCACTACCGCAGCGATGCCGCCTTTTTTATAGAAGACTTGAAGAGGAAATGACATCAGTATAAAAACAAAGCTGCTCAGAACACATCAGCTGCAAAACGTTGAAGACTTTTATTCATGATACATACCAAACAATAAAGAAGTAATCGAAACACGGATGCCAGATTCTCTCACATGGAATAGGTTCAAGGTTCCATCAAGATAATATCAGGCTACTCAATTAAACTCTCACTGAGTATATTGAGATATTGAGATGATGTGTGATATCCATAGGCTTTTGGACATATCTTATAGTAAGATCATAAAGATTTCCACCACAGTAAAATATTAAATGGAAACGTCACATTTCACCTTGCAGTCATCTAGTCCCAAATTAAGCTAAATGAAAGACAAGTTGTGAAAAAGTCATTGCTTTGTATTAATCTGAATACCAAATAGAAGTTGGCCAGGAGTGCCTGCCATTAGACACAGAATGCAATTCAATTAGATGTGGACAGCTTTGAACACTGGCATTGACAGTGACTGATGGGGAACCATATGTGATTACACCAACTAATTTACTGAGCAGGGTAAAGATGCATCAGAAAAAGAGTGGCAGGTAATGTGCAACATGAGGAGGAGAAAGATTTTTTAGAGCAGATGTGAGAGAGTGTGAGCTTATAATGAAAATACTTGTGGGAAACTAAATTGATCTAAATTTGCACATACAAATACATACAAAGCTCACTATAATTCCTTCAGTATATGTAATAGTCACCAGTAGGCATGTGCATGCAGATCTAATTGAACATATTTGTTTAGCAATTATTTGCTTAGCGCTTACCATATTCCATGTTTATCAACAAGTAAATTCATTATGAAGGACTTGCTCTGATGGCAATATCTCTCTTTTTTCACTGCAGTACTTAGCATGACTGCATTATACACATAAATGTTGTCTTTATAGCTCATGGAAACTGTTTCAAGCAGTCATTGTGCATCTCAAGACCTCAGTTGGGTTTAATGCTGCATCAGTCTATTCTAGTGGGCAGAAAATATCCTGATAATGTGCTCATTAGTGGCAGATGTTTACACATTTTATCCCTGTTGGGGAAAATGGTTCTGAGCTGAGCAGACACATTGCAAAAAAAAGCTAGAAATTAGAGCCAGCAGACATTCTGACTGATATTTTGTAATGAGAAGACCAAAATGTCTCTCTTCTGGACAAACGTATATTGGACAGCCAGCAGGAGTTTGTGTAAGTGACAGAATGCCCCTAATCTTCTTCAGAGATGAAACAGGGTAATGTTTTCTTTTTTATATCTGTTTGAAATTGACAAACCACATACCCAAACATGTCCCATTTGCACCAACATTAATTTAGCACAAATACACAGAGGTTTTTCAAATACTTAAGTAACTTATATTAAAATGCATCAAACCAAATGTCTAGGAAAGCCATCATCCATGCAACTTTACACACTGAGCAGAGACATTTATCAAATTAATAAAACAATATTATGTTCTGTGGCAAAACATACACACCTACTGATCATCTCAATCTGTCAGTTTGTCTCTTCGTAGAGTTGTGTCTTTGTTCTCGGAAACAGAAAAACAGCTAATATTAGCTAGCCACACTAGACACATACAGTGCTGCAGGATAAAGTGGGTCAAAACACAATATTATAGATAAACAGAATTTGTGTATTAAAGTAGCAAACTTAAAAGACACGCTCTAACTGTTACATGGCTTAACAGACTTCAGTTGTGCAGCATTCAGATCCCCTTATTGTAGTGTTAATATTTTAGTAGATTTTGCTGGTGTATCGCATGGTTATGCTTGTCCACCAGTCAGACCACTTCCAAACCAGCACTAACCAGCATAAACTAGCCTGGACCAGTATGGAAATTCAAAGCCTTTTTACCAGAGAAGGTCATAAATATAAATGTAAGGCTTCTGAAGATGGAACAGAGCTATTTGCTTTGCCAATATCATTTTATTGCCAATGCTCTTCATTTAATAGGCATTCATTCCTTTATTCTAAGATCCTTTTGAGTAGAAGGGAATCTTGCTTCCAAGAACCTTTAGGAATTGCTAAGAACCTTATTCAACAGTCAAAAAAACTGCTTTCTTATAGAGGCTTCTTTGATTGGTAAAAGCAAAGATAAAAGGAAAAAACAGGTAAGTGTCCTTTCTGAAAGCTTTATTTGAGAATAATAAAAGCACTTCTCATGTTGCAACATCCAAAGCAATAATCTTATTACTGTGGGCATTAGGAAGCTCTCAAACAGTTTACTTTTCACCATACTATCACAAGCAAAACAATTGTTCTAACCTAACATTCAATTCCTTTATCCTCACAGGCTTAATGAGTTTGCAGTATAACCCCTGGCCATTTTTGTTCAAACCAGCTTGAATTAGCTTACACAATTACCTTTCATTGCTAAATTGATTATGGCAGCATTACACAGAGGTAAATGTGGCTTTGCACCTGCTGTTGTGCTATTTTGGTTCCGTACATCAAAAAAGGTCATTGGGTTAGCATATGTTTTTCTATTATGAGGTTTCAACGTTTCCATTTCCATTGTACAGATCATTCCACAGAGCAATTAAATCTGATATTGACTTTTACCACATCTTTTATATATTTGTGAACTGCAATTTCCTGTTCATCAGTGATAACTCACTTTTTGTCTTTCACACCCTCTCCATCATTTTTACAGATCACCCTGCAGTAGCTCAAGTTTCTGAACAGAACCTCAGTTATTCAGAGCCCTCCAAAGCAATGATATCCAGACCTTATAGAACATCAGGGAGGATAGACATGATGTACCATGAATCATGATACTCCATATGGACGTCCTACAAGGAGGCCAGATTAACAGCCAACCAGAGTGGAAGAAAAGCCAATGCAGGCATGAGATGGAGAAATACTCGTCTGGTGCCAGCTGACTGGGGTTTCTCAGGACGTGGTGAGCCTGACTTTGCAGCGTTGGGTCTGGTGTAAATGTACGGATGACCCTGGGTTTTGTCAGTTTGAGCGTGAGAGAATGTAACAATGGGATAATTAAGTGAATCCAACAGATCATGTAATTAAAGGGACATTGCAAGATAAAATTCCATAAAAAGATTACATTAATAAGTGATAATAGACGTCTTACCACAGGGGGGCAAATGAGCTCAATAGAGTTTGAAAAGCTATGCACCATGAACTTCTCTCCTTCAGGCTGGAACTACCCACAGAGAAATGAGAGATATTGTTTGATAGACTGTATGAATGAATCATATCATCTTCACAGTGGCTTAGACTCCCTATCACTGAAGTAAAATACCTCAGATGGGCAGCAGTGTGTGTCAAAATAGGCCAGATTGTTGCATATTTACTTTTGAAAATATAACTTTTTAAAATTGGAGTTTTGGGATTTTTTGTTTGTTTTTTGTGATGAGTAAAATAAACAAAACCTGTTACCATGTTGTTCCACAATCCCTTGGCCAGCTCCTCGTGTCCTTTCATAGTGAAATGGAAGCAGTCAGGGGTAAAGAAGCTCATGTCAATCTTCCCATTCTGTGAGATATAAATAAAGCAATATATTCACAAACCAAATTTGGACTTCCATTCTCAACATGAATACCACATACACACTTTAAAGAGATGGTTCACCAAAAATTAGTTTCACCATTTATTCACCCAAACCTGTATGACTTTCTTTCTTTAGTGAAATACAAAAGGAGATGACTGACAGCCTCAGTCCCCATTCACTTTCATTATATGGAAGAAAAAAAAAACATCAACATTCTTAAAAATGTCTCTTCTTGTGTTCAATAGAAGAAAGGAAGTCATACATGGTTTTCAACAACATGAAGGTGAGTAAATGACAACAGAATTTTCATTTTTGGGTGAACTCTTCCTTTAGAAATGAATGCCATGCTACACACTGCCAGGAATTATAGGAATTAACAAGTCGTCAGGTCCGAATAGCCTTCTTACAGGAAGTCTTGGTGGGTCTGCGTGTTTCAGGAATGGCTGCAAAACTACAGCAAAGTCATTCTTAAAGAAACGGTCACTGTACAAGAGCTGCTCCAGCGCTCTCTGATACAACAGAAAATGTAGTTTAGCACCATATATACAAAATGCAGCAAACACAAAATATTTTTAATGCTATTTGCAATATATATATATATATATATTATCAAACAAACTCACCTGAAATTCTAAGTTGACTCCAATCAGTTCCTTTAGATCAGCAGATCCAGCAGCTGGCTTTACCAGACAGGAGCAGAATGACCTGGAGATATTAGAGCATTAAATAGGAGAGAAATTAACCTGTAGAACTGAACTAAGAAAAATGAGATGATTACATTTTTCATCAAACTGACAGGCAGAAAGAAAGTAATCTACAGGCCATTGAAAGTCTGCTCAGCCATTCAAATTTTTTTTAGTATTGGATAAGAGTTTTGTATCCATTTTCACTGACAATTTTCATTCATGACACTTCTTTCATTCGTTGTTTGATTTTTGATGCTTGATTTGATTTCCTGTACCTCTGAAGCAGGCATCCTGGGGTGGGCTTCTGTACCTCCCTCAGGGTCTCCATGGGCAGTATCTGAACCACACTGACTATCATTCGAGGAACCTGCACAGAACGTTTTCACGTTTAAAAATTCCCTCCTGCAAAGTCCTGTGAGAACACACACATATTAATGCATATCCATATGCATATTTATTTTATTTCAACTAGATGAGCGAATGATTTCATTCTGTTTGTTTCTATCAACACCTGTGAACATGCACAGGTAAGAAATATAAATTTTGGTTCCTGTAGCTCAACAGGTAAAGCATGATGCTAGCATCGCCAAGATCATGGGTTTGATTCCCATGAAACACAAACTGCTAAAATGTATACCTTGAATGCACTGTAAGTCACATTGGATAAAAGCGTCTGCCAAATGCATAAATGTAATGTAAATGTATAAATTCCAGGGTTTTTGGAAAAACGTCAAATTATTGAGCTTTGTAGAGTAAAAAAAAAAAAAAAAAGTCAAAGGCATGGGATTGTTGTGTAATTACTAACATCTCGAGAGAAACCTGCTATTACCTCATTCATCAGCATTTCCAAGGACACAGTCATGTAATGGACAAAGTTCTCCACTGAAAAGAGGGACTGTGTGTATAAATAGAGGACATAAATTTAGTGCTCTGTAAAAACACTCCTACAGGACCATATTTTTGAATACAGTCAGAATATGGACTCTTTAGAGGTCCTTTAGTCACTTTTGCTAACCTAGAACTGCTGTTTCAAACTGCTCAAAGGAGCAAACAATGAGAACAAAGAAACACATCCATAAGACTTTCATAACCATCTCTACAAGTATCTGTTCACAATCAATTTAACATTTTTTTAGACCTCCTCAAGTTCCCAGTTTGACATTGTGAAAAACATTGGTCAATACTGTAGAAGAATCTTCTGTCTGTAGTTTGCCAAAGAAACAGCTTTGTAAGTAATGCCTTGTCTTTGCAGTAATCACAGATGTCATTCATCCCAATTAGAATGGTCAAGATCTTCCAGTCCCCATCAAAGTCAATATCCTGTAGCAAAAGATGGATAGTCATAATGGAAAAATTACAAAAGCTGTATTTACTAAGTACAAAGCACATCCTGTACAATGTGAATTAGACCAAAGTAAATCTAGGACAAAATGTAGAGGACTGATTTTGATAACAGCATATTCAAAAGCACAGTAATGGAAGAAAAAACTATTCGCAAATACAAAAATTACAGCTGATGGTTGTCATTACTGGGAATAATGTGAAGCAACCACTCCTTACCTCATATGTTTTCAATGTGTCAATCAAATGTCTGACTTGATCAGGAAGATTACTATGAAGAGAGGCAAAAATCAAATCATCATCTGATTACATATCATCACATTAACAAATTGGTCACAAGCTTACAGTTCAAATAAAATAAAATAAAAAAAACACTGATCTAGATGGCAAATGATCAAAATGGTCTTCTAAAGCATGTGTTTCAGGTATATTTGCAGATGTTTATTCTTTGGAGGAATGTCTAGTGATGTACTGGCATTTACAAAGTGTTGTGTCCAGTTACAGCCAGGTTAAATCCAGTCTCACAGAGAGGAGCTGGGGTTCCATGGACAGTCTTGGTTGGGGCAGGTCCCACTAAATTGGGGTTGAAAAGTCTAATGATGTCTAAATCGAATGCAAAGAGAAGTCCTGGTCAGATATTTGAAAAGTGTGCACACTGATACATTAAAGGGATAGTTCACCCAAAAATGAAAAATCTCTCATCATTTACTCACCCTCATGCCATTCCTGATGTGTATGACTTTCTTCTTCTGCAGAACACAAATGAAGATTTGGTCCTCACAATACAAGCGAATGATGACAAGAACTCAGAAGGTCCAAAAAGGACATAAAGGCAGCATAAAAGTAATCCATGTGACTCTAGAGGTTAAATCCATATCTTCCAACGCGATATGATAGGTGTGGGTGAGAAACAGATCTTTTAAGTCCCTTTTTACTATCAATCTCCAACTTTGACCAGCCCCAACCAGTAGGTGGCTGAATATGAGTCACTTCCACACCAGAATGTGGAAGTGAAGGTGTAGATTTTCAGTAAAAAAGGACTTAAATATTGATGTTTCTCACCCACACCTATCATAGTGCTTCTGAAGATATGGATTTAACCACTGGAGTCATAAAAGTTACTTTTATGCTGCCATGATGTCCCTTTTGGAGCTGCAGAGTTCTGGCCACCATTCACTTGCATTGTGAGGACCAACAGAGCTGAAATACTGTTTTAAAAATCTTTGTTTGTGTTTCGCAGAAGACCAAAAGGCATACACATCTGGGATGGTATGAAGGTGAGGAAATGAGAGAATTTTCATTTTTGGGAGAACTATCCCTTTAGTTTGGTTGATGCTTGTTCGCTAAGCTATTGCTTTCTTTAACGAAACAACCATGAAGAGTATTCATTCAGATAGTCAATGCAGAATATGACTGATATTAAGGCAAAAGGACATACTTGCGAGTGTAATGACATCTTTAAAGGACCCATAGCCACCAATGCTGCAAGTCAATAAAAGAAACACATGCTCGGAAAATGGAGTTTGTTCAAATATCTCGTAATACAGCATAAAAGATAGTCCTCATATAAAGTTTCCCAAAACAATTTACAAAAATGTGAATGATAAATTAATATTAATAACAACAGTAAAATTACCTCCAAGACACATGGCGAAATTCAATAGGTATGCCAAGAACTGTGGTTGCATTTGCACCAATGGCTGTCTACAAGTGATACAATTACTGATATTAGAGATTATTGATTCAAAGCAAGTAAGAGAGTATTACAATAATGTGACTTTGCTTAATAAGCAACAATTAGTAATTTTATTACAAATTATTTTGTACTTGCTCAAACTGTTTACCTCATGAAAAATGTATTGTGATTAAAATATTCTGATTTAATTTTGTAGTCAGTTTACAAATGAACAGTGTTCATCGAAGAGGACTAAACAGAACAAGAGAAGAGTAAATAATTGCACTCACTGTCAATGAATCCCCAAGGGCAGCAATCACTTTAATATCCGCTGCCTTAACCAGCTCAACTATTATAGAGAACTATTAAAGACTCTTCACAAATGACATTGATTTTAATTGAAGTTCACTTATGACACAACAAGAGCTAATATTAATCATCCTCAGTCAGCAAGCATAAATCAAGACCTTCTGTAATAATG
This sequence comes from Myxocyprinus asiaticus, assembly GCF_019703515.2. Lineage (NCBI taxonomy): Eukaryota > Metazoa > Chordata > Actinopteri > Cypriniformes > Catostomidae > Myxocyprinus > Myxocyprinus asiaticus. Next base: position 20,643,633 of record NC_059368.1, read on the forward strand.
ATCTAATAGCCTCAAAGAAAACACTAGAATCTGAAAAATCTAATTGAAAATTGATTGACAATCATCTAAAATACTGATCCTAGACCAACCAACCTGAGGAGGGCACAGAAGAGGAGGGGCTCATATCAGGACATATGAAAGGTGGATTTTTGAAACTGATTGGTCTGGTCTTCTCAGGAAACTCCTGATAGTAGTAACGTGAAACAAAATAACGTGATAATAAACAGCCAGTTTCTGTGCTGTCAGTCACAAGCAATGGATGGGGGCATCATTGAGACCACAGTTTGGTAGACCAACTAGAGCATTGTAATCATGGTTATATTACGATTTACTAATGCTAAGCCAAATTGAGAGCTGTATTTACTGCCTTGTATTGACAATATAATACAACACAAAAGCATGCTTGTATGATTAAGTCTATAAATGTTCTCTACAGAAACATGGTATTACCTTTCTTAGGGCCTCCTCACTGGAGTGACTAAGTCCTTCTTCATATTCTAACCTCCACTCATTCCCTTGAGAAAAATGGCAAGATCTATGAATCCTGTAGACTTAGCAGAAGTCAGAATATGAAAGAGCAGGCATACATAGACAGGGTTAAGTACAATGCACTAGGCTTTTAACAAATCCTCATCCACACCAGAAGTCCACATAAACCTCTCGGTCCCTTATCAACATAATTTAGTCCTGACATCTCAAGCCAGTCTCTTTTCACCAGATCAGACATGTAATGTGGGCCACGCGCTACAGCCTATGTCCTCCCAGCTCTGGATGCTTCTAGCACTTACCGTTGACAGGGCAGAGGGCTAGCAAGCAGGTTGCCACGACAATCAAAAGCCACTCCATGGTGGAGCGTTTCCAAGCGGGTTAACACAATGGATGTGTGTGCAGAGAGAACGAGGCCATTATATCAGTGCCCCTTTAACTCCCCCACCCAAAACAGCTGAGTGACGAAGTTCAGGCCCACTGACATAAAGCATGCTCCGGCAGGCACATGCAACTGAAGAGGGACTGGTGACCTTTCACAACTTCAGAGAGCTTTAACAGAAACCATGTAGCACAGGGGCCTGGGAGAAACCGGACCATGAATCATGACCAAAAATCTTTTGAAGGGAAAAACAAAACACTGAACTAAACACCTGCTTGCACTAAACATGTAGTTTATGATTATATGAAAATACAAAATACATTAAAGCTGTGTATCCATGGATTTTGTTTATTAGCTTTTTTTTTTTCTTTTTCTCAAAACATTGCCATTCTGAAAATGTAATTATTTCCATTTTTCTAGAGTTATCACTGTATTATGATGGATTTGAAGAGCATGGAAAAGAAGAATCTGTTATATGATTTGGGATACAGTTTCATAACACTGCTGAATTGTGAGGACAACTCAGACAGATGCTGTCGTGCATCTTTGCATGAAAAACAGACTCGTCAATTACATCCTTTTCACATACATATGCTTTCTTTCACCAAACATTGCGGTATTGCTACAGTTTATTATTTGAAACGACAGACATATTCCATCGCCGAAGTACAATGAAGATAATATTTTGTAGATATGCTCACAATTTTTTTTCTCCTTTGAAATATAACCTACAATTTCAAAAATGTACAAATAGCCACTTCCTGAAACAAAAGAATCAGTTTCATTAAGTTTTTTAGATTTCACAGAGCTACAGACCTTCCACAACAATCATCAAAAATAGATATGAGAGCATTAAATGCCTTGATCTCATTAAACAACAAAAAAAGGTGTTGTAATACCAAAAACATTGAGCACTATAGCCAACTCTCTCAACTCTTTCAGATTTATTTTTTCTTATATGCAGAGGAAGAAAGCATATAAATCCTTTTTTTTTGCAAACATCTGAACTGAAAAATTTGAAGCCTGAATGACTATTGATAAATAAGTTTAGAAGCTTCTAGTGCTACAACAACTTGAAACCTACTGGACACCAGCCATAATTGCACTGATTCCTTTCTGTGAACATCCCACAGGGACACTTTTGTAACAATGAAAGGTAAAGGGCAGTAGTTTTATAAATGATTCAACATTTGGCAGGGCGAGTGTTTTAGGGGAATAAAAAGCTTTCTGAGAGATGTTCTCTTTGCTGCAAACCTTAGATTACGGTGTAGTTTATTCATCCTTCATTGTGCATGTTTTAGCCCAAGACAGTGGCATGATAATTGTACATCTTTGTGCTGACTACTTTTGTCCAAATATTGCCATTATAAATACATTTTGGGATTTTTTTTTCTTTTTTTTTTTTTTTTTTTAAACAAGACATTAACAAACCCAATAAATTTGCTAGCAAGCCACTCAGTCCAACACAACAGATGCAAGGAAAACATGCTTACAGTATAAACCTTTTAAATATTTAATCCAGAGCACAGCACACCTCTCACTCTGTGTTCTAAAGAGGCATGGTTTCCAAGTTATGTACCAGATTTGTATCAGAACCTTAATACTAACAAAAGATCTGAATGGGTGTTTCAATGGGTTGTAGAGACACAACAGGTCCGATCATTGGCTTTTAGCACAGTGGCAAGCAAAAAGCAAAAGCACTACGGGAATTCATTCAGCAACATTGTCTTTTCCCCCACATAGTGAGCACTGATTTGCACAAATGTCAGTTCACCTGGCAAAACCCTGAGGCGCATGTTTAAGATATTGTAGAAGTTCATCTAGTTCCCCCCCCCCCTTTTTTTCCAAGCTTGAAAGCCACAGTTTAAAGACTAGAAAGGGCTGGAGAGGGCAACAAGAGTCCAGAAAGCTCTTTTAGGTTTTGAAGACCACAGCGGCTGTATTGGGAAGAGGAGATACTAGAAGGCCTCATGTCCTTTTCCTTTAATCCTAGTCCGTTTGGTCACCTCGACTCTGATCCCTGCTCCCTCATTGTTCCTCTGGCTCTACAGCAGGCTGCTCAGGCTGGGCTGGAGGTCTAGGGGGTGCTGGAGGGGCTCTGGGTACTGCTTGGTGCTGTCTCTGTCGATATGCAATTACTGTGCCCAGGAGCAGAGCAATAACAGTCATGAGGTAAAGATCCCACTCTGGACCCAGCAACTGGTCAAGATCCACCTGAGATAAAAGCTCCTTCAGCTAAACAAAAATATGAATGTTATTGGTTGGTCCTCAACTCTTTTTCATTGGCTTTATACAGACAAACAAAACAAAACAAAACATAGCAAAAACATCAAAACAAACAAAAAACAAAAACAACTAATATGTTAAGTGCAGTCCAGACATGTCAAACAAATCCGACTTGGGGCGGGGGGGGGGGCATCCTGATTGACAGATATGACTTACATTGAGATCCTGCAGGTACTGTAGTGCATAGATGAGGCCCAGCTTGCAAAGGGCCAGGAATACAGGCACCTGGGCATCAGGACTAGCCTCTGCAGCCATGTCATAGAAACGCTTAGCCAGATGAATATCCTATGGAGGAACAATCAAACAATATAAATGCACCGTTCAATCCACGCATGCCTGCATATGTATGCAGATCTTACCTGTTTTATACCAAGGCCTTTCTCGTGCATATAGCCCAGGTTGAACATGGCCTGTGCACTATGCTGTTGCTCCGAGGCCAGTCGATAATGAATGACGGCAGTCTCATAATCCACATCAGTGCCATAGCCATAGAAATAATAGTCACCGAGCTTGATTCTGGCCACTGTGTAGCCTGTGCACAAACCAAGATTCAAAACAGCTTTTGTGATTGAGTTCCAAGATGTTTAAATGCCACATACAGATCAAACATATGCAGAGAGAGAGAGAGAGAGAGAGAGAGAGAGAGAGAGAGAGAGAGAGAGAGAGAGAGAGAGAGAGAGAGAAGAGTGAGAGAGAGAGATAAACAAATATATATCCCGCACTTCAACATTGTCATTGTCAACATAAGGTCATCACAGCAAGCACTTCTACATTTTGCTAGTGTGATTGTACGGAGTGAAGAGAACAGTCTAACCTTGGGTGGCTGCTCTGGTCCAGTGGAGCAAAGCCCGTGGATATGTTTCATTCTCATTGAAGATCTGTGACCCCTCTGCAAAACATACAAAAAGAGTTAAGTTTATCTTAAAAATAATGCATCTTCATTTAGTTTCAATTTACCAGGGGACAGCAAACACTGAAGAGTACATCGTTATAAGTGGTCTTTTTAGGCTTCCCGAGCAGACTGTTTTACCTCTTAGGAAAGATTCTGCGACCTTCATTCCAAAAAACAAATTACAGGGCACAAGCTGGTTAATGAAAAAACTAAATTTAAGTCTCAGACGGTATGCACATAACACACAAAATTGCCAAGTCTTTCTTGATCTGGCAAGCTCTAATTTGATTAGCTGACGCAACTTCCAGTAATAAGGCCATTTTATCAGTCCGTTTAGAAACAGAGTGGTGTTTAGCTTTTGGGATGATACTATAGGATTGAAGAAATTCATTTCTGTGTTACAACCCTTATTCCTTTGTGAAAACAGAGCAGCCGGGCCAATTTGGTTGCCTAGGAGACCTGGCTGGAGTCACTCAGCACGCCCTGGATTCGAACTCGTGACTCCAGCGGTGGTAGTCAACATCAATACTCGCTGAGCTACCCAGCCCAGGTCTCCCACCTTATTAGCTATTCTAACTGTGCTTATTTCCATCGTTGGTATGAGTAGCAGAAGGTGGTAAAAGACAAGAAATGCACAGTTTTATTCCATCTTGCTGTTAACATTTCTTTAGTCACCTCAGCATTCCTACAGCTTGAACTACTGTAGTTGAAAAACCCACCTTACAATACAAAGAGCATTTTTAAGGTTGAAATAATTGATAGATTTGCCAAAGTGTGCCAGGTTAGTGGTATCAGATCACTGAATGATGCTCAAGAGTTTTATTTGAGGCACATGGTACCTAAAATTAAATTAGACATCCAACTCTAAACAACTCTTGTCTGTGAAATAGTCTGTACTTATTACTTTTGGAAGGGCAAAAAATTCTGAACACAGACAATACATATTTTTCAAGTCACCATTATATTTACTTTTTTTTTTTCCAGTCTACTGTATTATTGTAATATAATATATTTTAGATAAACCTGCCCATAAACAGCAAAAATAAAACAAACTTGCTCACTTTACATGTCAGTCAGACATTCTCCTCCTTTTCAAGTGGGCAATTCTTGGCCACAAGCTGCAATGATGACCAAACTTGATGCTGTTTAGTCGAAGGTCTGATTACTAGATTATAATTTATGTGCAGGAGTTGAGGGGTCTGGCGCCCTCTGGTTGTAGGGGCAGAGTATTTACTTACTTTGATCAAGGATGAAGGCCACATTGCTCTGGGCAACCTCATAACCCTGTTCAGCCAGCAGTAGGTACTGCACTAGAGCAGAGTCCATGTCACCCTCCTTAAAGCTACCATACGCAGCCATGAGTCTCTCGGACCAGCGACCCCGCTCACATACGTTCTTGAAGAGCTGCTCTCACAAATACACATACATTATCTCCACTATCACAAAAGCTTTTTGAAAGATGGATGCATACGTGATGAAAATACACCTTACCTCTACTGCAGTGTGGCAGGAGCGCATGACTCCAGTCCCTGTGGCGTGCATCTGGGCCAGATTATAAAAGGCAAGGATGTGGCCGGCTTGAGATGCCAGGTTAAAGAATTTAAGAGCCTGCTTATAATCACGCTTCACCCCAATGCCATCTATAAGATAAAGAAAGAGAGAGCAGTTATGAACATACTTTTCATACTCTTCAAACACCCACCCACAGAAGTGACTAAGACACTTCTCAGTTCTTAATGTTTGTCAAGAGCATGTCAAAGCAGAATGCAGGTGGGAGTATGTCATGGTACAATCACCTAGGCAACCAAACCAAAAGCAGTCTGCTGTGATTTAAGATAAAAATAAGATATAGAAATTGGAGCAGAGGAAACGTGAGCTAGAAAGACAGAAGGGAGAGAGAGAAAAAAAAAGACAAGAATGACTGAGACAAAATCAGAAATACGTTTAGATATGTTTAGAATTTTCATGCCTTTTTGCATGAACTTTTCAGATATTCATGATCACTGGATAAGGTTTTTTATTTTATTTTTATTTTAAAGAGATTGCTTGCACAGATTTTCATTTACATTTGTACAAGTATCTCCCAAAATACCTCAAACATTAGCATATAATCTCTCTCTCTCCATCATACACACTTACTGTAGTACATGGTTCCCAGCTGTAGTTGTCCATCCACCCAGCCTTGCTCTGCAGCTTTCTGAAAATACTTCAGTGCCATGTCAAAGTTCTGCCGGAACAATTGACTTTTTTTAATCTTACAAGATGATGTACCATGATCTTAATGAGCTCAGCTGAGTCTATTCTCCAACAAACCTACCACAGGAACACCCCTTCCATACAGGTAAGCCATACCAAGACCACTCTGGCCAACCGGGTTACCCTACAAGATGCAAACAGAAATTTGTGTTAGAGGAGAACATTTGAAAATGACCACTCATACTCAATATTGATGGGAAAAAATATACTCACCATGTCTGCAGCCTTTTTGAAATAATGCAGGGCCGTTTCATTGTTTTGAGGCACATATTCACTGCCTTCAGAGTACATCTGAGATAGAATGAGAGACCAACAGATGGAGTTTGTGAGTGTGTGCAAAAGAAAGATGCAGCAAAATAAGGCACGAGTGAGACAATGTACTGTAGTTACGGTCCAAGAAATGGAAGTACAAAAAATGTCTTCACTAGGGCTGTCGATTTAACGCGTTAAAATTAACACAATTAATCATGCCCCGACCTGTACATAAGTTCCATAATAAGGAATGTTCCAACCATCCAAGCAATTCAAGCTTGATGTACCATCTTGATGCAGTAGAGGGCAGTCAGTGCTCCAGCTGTACAGGCAACGCGCCTTGTCAAACCAACCAGCAGGCAGCTCAGCCTTCAACAGATGCACTTTTACGCTCAATTACAGCTGGACCGAGCTGGGATGGGGATATTGAGACGCAATTTTCAAACTACATTTAACTTAGCACATCATCCTAAAAACACAGCATTTAGGACTAGAGGTGCTGAAAACTAGTGAAGTGCGACATAACCAAAGTAAGATGCTCCAAAAGCATTCGTATAACGCATGAGTACATAGACCAACAATTAAAAATAGCGCAGAGGAAAGTAGGCCAATAATAGCGTTATGTTCAATGATATGGAAATAAAATTAAAAATATTTTTAAAGACACTTTTTGTAATGTCTAAATTCTTTGTCTGTTGCCAGAATATGTTTATGATATAATGTATTTGAATTGTCTGAATTATAATATTTATTATTAATATAATTATTTTATTTTATTTATTATTTTATTATTATTTATTAATTATTTTACTTTCATATAATTATTAATTACCTTTATTTGGGGGCCTTTCACATTAAGGCCGATTAATTAATCGACACATCATGTAATTAATTCTATTAAGAATTTTAATCGATTGACAGCCCTAGCCTTCAAATATGAATATGACTATACCTTTCCAAGGAAGGCCATTGCATGTGTGTTCCCAGCATTTGCTGCTTGGTTAAAATACTCATATGCTCGCTGAAAAAGGATGACAAAGAAAGTAACTTTAAAATGATTTGTTTGAGGAAATGCTCACAAGAGAACTAACATGGCAGAGTATCAGAAATACGCCTGAAAAAAAAAATTACCTGATGATTCTGTTCTACACCTCTACCTCCATGTAAGTGTAACTGGCCTAGACCAACCTGGGAGGGGGAGGGAAATCAAAGATCACGTGAGAATGTGATAATCAACTATATTAAAAACAGGTAGATGAAAAGATCATGAGTTCTAGAATAAACAACAAAACAAAACTGCAGCAGTGGCTTAAACAATAATCAATGCCAGTTTCTCTGTGCTGGTCATGCAGCAGGGCTAAAATTATTTTAATAAACACTGACTGAACTAGTCAATATGGTTTTACAATACCTGGGCCTGCACATCTCCTTTCTCAGCCAAAAACTGGTAGTACTGGATTAAGTCCTCCTCTAGCATTCCACCGCTAGAACCAGGATTTTCCACCTCATCTAAGAGCCGGATCCGCTGTACTGCACTGCCCCCTGTCAGGGAAACATCGCTGGCCACTGACAAAGAACAAAAAAGAGCTTTCTTAAAGGGATAGTTCACCCAAAAATGAAAATTCTCTCATCATTTACTCACCCTCATGCCACACCAGATGTGTATGACTTTCTTTCTTCTGCAGAACACAAATGAAGATTTTTAGAAGAATATTTCAGCTCTGTGGGTCCAAACAATGCAAGTGAATAGGTGCCAAAAGTTTGACGCTCCAAAAAGCACATTGTGACTTTTGAAGTTTAAAAATTTTCACACACATTCACTTGCATTGTATGGACCAAAAGAGCTGAGAAATTCTTCTAAAAATCTTATTTGTGTTCAGCAGATGAAAGAACATCATAAGGGTGAGTAAATTAGAGAATTTTCATTTTTGGGTGAACTATCCCTACTTTTTTTTTTTACTTTTCAGGCCAGATCTGATCTGAACTTTTCAAGTGACTCTTTTGTCAACAGTATAAACAGACTTAAATCATTTCGTGCATATTTACAAAATGTATTTAATAACATGCATTACCCCATGTGTACGTATAACAAGAGCAAAACCATCATGCTTGTTGGACAGTCCAAATTACAAACTGCACAGCTAATTTGCTCACACTGCTCAAGAGTGATATGTTCTCCAAAAGGGAAAGTTTTGTTTGATCTTATGTTCTGAACTAAATTTAATAAAACTAAATCTACGCTGCGGGTACAACGTGATGATGAAAGTTATCTGCTGTGGATGGGCTATATATTGGACCTTGAACATCATATGATAGTGGTCCAAACAGGATTTTCTTTTATTTTGTTATGTAATGTTTACACTGCTTAGAAAAATAAATACATCTGATCTGTGTCATATGTGGGATTTGAATAACTAAACATTTCCTAAGACAAACTAGGAAAAATAACATATACGCTAACATTATAGGAAGCAAAAATAAAAAAAATTAAAAGGTCACCAAGGGACCAAGATAGCATCTTTTAAATGATGCCGCACTGAAATTAGACAAGGAAGTGAGAACTACATTATCTGTGAAAGCACATTAATGTGACATGTTGTACCATGATTGGCCACCAGTCTGTAGTGAGTGAGAGCAGATTCACAGCTCTGAGGAACCCCAACACCTCCCCAATATCTGTAGCCCTGAAAGTGATGTATGATAGAGTCTTCATCAGACAATTTATAGGAGTGATAACCAGCAACATATGTACAGCATAGAAACAGGCCAAACATGAGAGAGAAAACAAGCTACTCAGTTTCAATTTATTGAGTAAATGCAAAGGTCATGGATAAACTATAGTGCTGGGTCCGGGGTTTCAGCTTTCCTTCACCAAACTGAGCGAAAATGTCATTGAGAATTTCAGTAGATCAGCAGGCTCGCCTAGACTAGCTTGATAAAAGCAAAGTCAACTAAGACTTGACACATAAGCTAGGCAACTAATCAAGTCTAGTTTCCTGAATGAAACTATATCCTACCTTTAAAAATGTCACTTATTCAATTAAAAAAAAACAAAAAAAAACAAAAAACAAAAGAGAATCCTTCTTACCAGGATCATATGTGCAACTAGGTTTCCACCCAAAGCACCAAAGGTGTAGTACACCAACGCCTGAAATTATGTAAAAGTGAGTGTCTCCAATAAGCATTTACAAAACCTTCATATTTAAAATAAGCATGTTGTAATTTATAGATACAAGTCATTAAGGAAATAAAATACCTTTGCTTGACTAGAGTTCACCCCTAATCCTGCCGCATATAGGAAACCAAGGGCCTGAGTGAATGCAAATTGAAAGGGTCCTCATTTATGTGAAAATAAACATTGATAAAACAGGAATACAGTATTAATTATGAATGTAATGACTACTTTAAATGGCATAAAAGGCTTACAATAAGTCATAGCACAAAAAAGTCAGCATTACACCATCAGGATGGCATTTAGTCAGCATAAAGTTACAAATACCGTCTGGGCTTTAGGAGAGCCCTCCAGTGCCAGTTTCTCAAAGATCTCCTTAGCCTTGGGAACATTCTGGGGTAAGTAGTCTCCAAACAGCATGGCATATGCCACCTTCTCCATGGCCTTGGTATGACCCATCTCTGCAACTTTTAGAAGTTTGTCATACAACCTGTAATAGAGAAAAAAAAATATAACTTAAGAATTAAAATAATTCAGAAACATAAGGAAGTTTATGTTGTGCGAGTTTCTGACATGCAACTTGAAAAACACATTGTTTATGATTCATTGACATCTAAATCATTAAAATGAAAATTACAAAAAAAAAAATCTTAAAGAATAGACCCGAAAATTACATTTTGTGCATGCTCTTTGCTTTGAGCAATTTGGTTTGGCTTTAACCCATATTTTATATTGGACACCAAGTGCCAAAACAGAACCAAAATTGTTTATCATACAAAAATAACAATAATGTCCTTAAAGAGGTCATGACATGCCTTTTTTTAAATTATTTTAATATGTTCCTTGAGGTTCATTTATAATATGAATAAAGTTTCTGCACACACAAAAAAAAAACCTCATATTTGAAAAACATGACTGTAAACCACCAGATTCTCCTGTCAACACTCACAACAAAGGGCATCACAGGAACCACGCTCTACTGGTTCAAGTCTTACCTCACAGGTAGGTCTTTCAGGGTGTCTTGGAGGGGAAAGGTGTCTAAGTCTCACCAACCTGCTACCGGGGTGCCTCAGGTTTCAGTGCTTGGACCGCTTCTCTTCTCCATATACATTACATCACTAGGATCTGTCATTCAGGCACATGGCTTTTCCTTTCACTGCTATGCTGATGACACACAACTCTACCTCTCATTCCACCCTGATGATCTGATGGTAGCGGCCCGGATCGCAGCCTGCCTAGCAGACATTTTGTGTTGGATGAAAGATCACCACCTCCAATTCAACCTTGCTAAGACAGAGCTGCTCGTGCTTCCAGCGAGCCCAGCAATTCATCACAACTTCACCATTCAGCTAGACTCATCAATGATAACACCATCCAGGACAGCCAGAAATCTTGGGAGTTGTGTATGACGTTAAGTTGAACTTCACAGATCACATCGCAAGGACTGCCTGATCGTGCAGATTTGCCTTGTACAACATTAGGAAGATCAGGCCCTTCCTACCGGGGCATGCTACAAAACTCCTCGTCCAAGCTCTTGTTCTATCCGGGCTGGACTATTTTAATGTTCTTCTGGCAGGCCTTCCAGCATGAACTGTCAAACCTCTGCAATTGATCCAGAATGCAGCAGCGAGAGTGGTCTTCAATGAGCCCAAGAGAGTGCACGTCATGCCTCTCTTCATCAAACTGCACTGGCTGCCAATGATTGCTCGCGTTAAGTTCAAGGCATTGATGCTTGCTTACAGAACAACCACTGACTCTGCAACAAAATATTTAAACTCACTACTTCAGACTTATGTGCCCTCCAGAAGCCTGCATTCTGTGGGTGAATGGCACCTCATGTTGCCATCTCATAGAGGCACAAAATCACTGTCCCGGACCTTTACCTTGACTGTCCCCACTGGTGGAATGACCTGCCTAATTCCACCCAAACAGCTGTGTCTTTAGCCTCTTTCAAAAAACAGCTAAAGACACAGCTTTTTCGTGAACACCAAACCCATTCATTCTAACGCACTACATTTATGTTCTTTAAAAAAAAAAAAAAAAAACCTTTCCTTGCTATGTGTACCGCTCTAAGCTATGTGAGACTTGTATTACAGCATTTATTATATTGTTGCCCCTTCTGTTTGATAAATCGCTTCTATTGTTCTCCTCATTTGTATGTCGTGTTGGATAAAAGCATCTGCTAAATTAATAAATGTAAATGCAGGGCTCCAGACTAAAAAAAAATGACTTAGGAGCCATTGGCTCCTAAACTGAAACATTAAGGAGCCAAATGGCTGTTTTTAGTCAGCAAATCACAGAATTGCTCGATTTAGATTTCTGTTCAGAAACAAGACAGAAAGCCAAAGAAAAGGAAGACAGCTGATAAACCATTAATCGGAGGCTTAATAAACAGTATACAGTTGTGCTCAAAAGTTTGCATACCCTGGCAGAAATTGTGAAATTTTGGTATTGATTTTGAAAATATGACTGATCATGCAAAAAAAAAAAAAAAAATACACTGTCATTCGGTGTGGTTGTTTCAAGGAGCACAATACTTGTTGACCATAAAGCTCTATTTTGGTTTTGTCACTCCAAATTACAGTGTGCCAGAAGCTGTGAGGCACGTCAAGGTGTTGTCGGGCATATTGTAACCAGGCTTTTTTGTGGCATTGGCTTCTTTCTGGCAACTCGACCATGTAGCTCATTTTTGTTCAAGTATCGTCGTATTGTGCTCCTTGAAACAACCACACCGTCTTTTTCCAGAGCAGCCTGTATTTCTCCTGAGGTTACCTGTGGGTTTTTCTTTGTATCCTGAACAATTCTTCTGGCAGTTGTGGCTGAAATCTTTCTTGGTCTACCTGACCTTGGCTTGGTATCAAGAGATCCCTGAATTTTCCACTTCTTAATAAGTGATTGAACAGTACTGACTGGCATTTTCAAGGCTTTGGATATCTTTTTATATCCTTTTCCACCTTTATAAAGTTCCATTACCTTGTTATGCAAGTCTTTTGACAGTTCTTTGCTGCTCCCCATGGCTCAGTATCTAGCCTGCTCAGTGCATCCACATGAGAGTTAACAAACTCATTGACTATTTATACACAGACACTTATTGCAATTTAAAAAGCCACAGGTGTGGAAAATTAACCTTTAATTGTCATTTAAACCTGTGTGTGTCACCTTGTGTGTCTGTAACAAGGCCAAACATTCAAGGGTATGTAAACTTTTGACCAGGGCCATTTGGGTGATTTCTGTTATCAATATGATTTAAAAAGAAGCCAAACAACTATGTGATAATAAATGGATTCATATGATCACTATCCTTAAATAAAAGTTTTTTTTTGCATATTTTCAAAATCAATGCCAAAATTTCACAATTTCTGCCAGGGTATGCAAAATTTTGATCACAACTGTATATAGTTGAGAAGATAAGTCTGCATTCCCTTTTGTCTCAAATGTTCACACCCCTTTCATAATTTATACAAATATAAGAGATTTAAAAAAAAAATAGTATTTAGTATTGCTCTTTAGAATCTACATTACAGATATTTACGTATAGTATGCATATAGTAGTGTGTTGTCTTCTTGAGCATCAATGAATGTTTGCAACTTGTGTAATAGTTGTGTACAAAAGCTTGTGCCAAAAGCTTGAGATATAGATATAATTTAAATTGTTTTAAAATATTGCCTTAGTCTTTCTTTACTGTTACCGGATGGCCCAGACACAGAGACTACAAGAGTGCAAACTGAATGAAATCCCAGATGCAGTTTATTGTGCTACTCCCATCCCAATCAATAATTACCAGAAGAAAGAAAAAGTGGTACACAATACGGGACTTTAATTATAAAGAAGCCCGAAATACACATGGGACTCTTATTTTGAAATGTCTGCACTCCCAGTTGTGAGCTCACTGACGGCTGATTCACTGAGAAAGTAAAACTGATTCAAACTGCTAGCCTGAGCTCCTGAGTTCAAACCCTCAGTTCTTTTCGGGTGAAAAAGACCCGGTTCAAAAGAGTCATTTATTCACGACTCTTTCGCAATGGGTTTGTTGTTGCGTGTGGTGCAGCGAGCTCGTCATCACAACAAAATGGTTGTAAAGCGGCGCAAGACACACTGGTGTGCGCTCTAAAGATGAATTCAATAACTCGCAATATGATATCTGACGAAACCACATATGAACGCACACAACCTGACTGTCACCAATGCCGACTAGATTTTAAATTATTGTCGCAATCAATTATTTTTGGTCGCAGTCTGGAGCCCTGAAATGTAAAATGTAAATGATAATTTCCCACCCTTATTCTGACCCTCTGTCAGAAATGCTCTGATTTGGTGCTGCTTCTCCTTTAAGACTTGACAGTAAACACTCACTGTTATGTTTGGCTCTCTGCTCGACTGACCTGCTCTTTCATTGCCATCTCACTGCTCACCGCTACTAGTCGGGGCAACGGAAGTGGTAAGGTAAAGTAGCGTTGATGTGTTGTTGTGGAGGCGGTCAGATGCAAATGTCTACCACAGTGTGACATCACAATGTGGAGGAAATAGAGAACGAGTCATTTTGGCAGCATGGTTTGAACAAATGCTCTTTTTGTAGTGAGGAGAAAAGTATTGAGTTCTGAAACTTACACTGCTTTTATAGCAAAACAACCTTTATGTTAAAAGATCAAGGAAAACTTTATTCCTCATGTCATGACTCCTATAAAATCTACTATACTTTTTAATAATAATATAATGAACTACATAGGCCTAACACTACACAAACTTATGAACCTGACATAAGCTAAATTAGAAAAACGATAATTTAGAAAATGCAATAACAGCTTAGGTGACTTTCCAGCCTATATACAGAACAAAAGCTGGGCCAATTATTGTATTGGTGTTAAATTAATAAAGAGTGTGTTGATGCGTTTGAGGACAAAACAGAACACAAAACTATCCAAGCCAAAAGAAAAGAAAGAAAAAAGAAAAGAAAAAGAAAAAAGAAGACAGCACACCAGGCAGCACAACACTCACTCTTTCTTCTGGCTCTTTCGGCTGGTGCCGTTGATCATCCTGATTGTGGCCTGGTACTGCTCTTCTGTCTCTTCCACTAACTTCCTCTGCTCTGCCTGCTCCTCCGCTGTGAGGACAGGTGAAAACACTCACTTATTGATACAACAACTGCAACTGCTACAATCATACCTGGTATCAAGGAAGGCATTAACAGCATTGATAAATTCCATGTCTTTTACATCCAAACTATTTGTGTTGAGGAACTGCACACTATTCCGGAACATAACATGCTCTTTGCTTAAGGTACAGGACAGAAATCAAATAATTTATTGACTTCACAAGAGTAGTGGAATATAAAAACAACATGCTACTAATATGCCAACAACACTTTTAATTCTAATCAAAGTAGTAATCACATTTGTAGTAAACTGTATTGTCTCAATAAGGACCATGATAGAATGATTAGCACATCAGTGTGCACTACCAATTAGGGCTGCACAACATATTGCATTTATCGTAATATCTCAAATTCACATACATCGATATGCATATTGCAAGGGCATGTGATAATTAAAAATTCATGTTTATGGTGATGCAAATTGCCAAGAATAGACTGGGTGTGCAATTGTCGCTTGGAGTAGGTGCATGCAGTGTGCATAGGCGCAGATCCAAAGCACAAGATATTCCCCATTCATTTTCTCCATGTCATTTCAACATTAACAGATTGGGCAATTACATGAGAGTTGACATTTCAGTAAGTTGTACTGTATTTTCCAACATGCCCTATGATGTTCATTCATGTTTTTTTGTGCTATAAGTCATAGAGAGTGCATGTTGCACCACGCTCATTTTGAGTGGGTAGCTACTACGAACTGTCACACATAGCACATAAGAGCATTAAAATTGTTAAATTTATAAATTACATTTATTGTTAAATTTTGTGATAAAATTGACATAATTTGAATGCTGAGACTAAAATAGGGTTTTTCCAAAGAGTACTTCCGACTAAAATGATGGGAGTGCATCACATTTGTGGATGTGCAGCTAATGGTAAAACAGTATACTGTATATTATATGCTTTCTATATGCAATTTGGAACAAAAGACAAACAATGATTGTGATCTCTGTATCTGTGATACATTTATTCCTCTCAATAAATTTCAGTAAATTTGGGAGGTGGGGGTTCCAACATTCCACACGCTCCAATGGTGTCATCGTAGAATTATCACACTGCATTCTGAATATTGTATTATCCTACTACAAATCACCAAAGGCATTTTGTCCACCATATTGTGCAGACCAACTACCAATAATAGCTCACTCACTTTCACAGAAGCCCCATCTCTTATCGGTGTTGTAGTCGTAGGTTGTTGCACACCACAGCCTCCCATCTCCTCTGCCATCAGTGGTGCACTCCGAGTACTCTTTCCCTTGGAATAGAAAAGGAAAGACACAGGGCTCCCCCGAGGCTGTTCCACCGATCACCACCAGAACTACCCCAAACGATAAACACCAATGGGAAATTGACACATCAACCAGACACTTTCACAGGAAACGGACTACACAAGAGAATGCATGAGTGAACAGGTTTCTTTTCTCAACAGACAATTCAAGCAGCGATGCAGTTCAAAACGAGCAAGGATCTTGTACAATTACATTAACAATCATGAACTGACAGGGACATATGAGACTAAATATATTGGACTTTGATTATGAGCGCGTCATATCAGCTGCAAAGCAGAGTAAGAAGGAAACAATGCTAAAACTCTAACAACAGAGACCTGAATGCTGCTTTATCTTATTCAGGAAGCACCTGCCATCCTTCAAGATGCTGAAACTACGATTCAGCCCTTCTAGGTCTACTTACCTTCCTTCCGTCGCTCCTCTGTTGGAGGTGGCTGAGTTGGAAGGTCTTCCTTTTCAATGCCTTCAACCTCATGCTCAACACCAGTGTCTGTTGTACTCCTGTCAGCCTGGGCATCTTTAGGGACATAGGCATGTCCTACCACAATACTGGAGCTATCATTATCATCAGTGTTCTGATTAGAACAAAACAACAGACAGAAAACAGAAAATGATGAGTGGGAAAGTAGCATTGTTTCCTCATTTGTGCCACTAAATCCCATGATGTAATGACTATTTGTGGGTATAGTACATTCATGTTTTAAGTTATAAACCCTTTTCAGTTTCCTGTTGAGGACATATGGGATCTAATAACTGTTTTGCAGCTGTTAACGAGTGGCTTAAAGCTGAAAGCTACAAGATACAACACCAGTTTAACATCAAACACCGCTGCATAGGCACACATTATATGGCTCTGATAATGTATCTTCGATTTATAATTCTGTATTACCTGAGAACGACCACCCTCCACAGCATCTTCATCATCTGGAGGTACATCTGCAATTAAAGTGATGAATGGTCAAGCTTACAGTTTCAAAATACATTCTTGCATAAACTTCCAACACAAGATGTTATATATTATATATATATATATATATATATATATATATATATATATATATATATATATATATTTAAACAGTTAAAAGTGCTTTCATTTTAATAAAATACTAATATGTAAATTATGTCTTAATATAAGATTATATAATTAATAAAGCATTGTATGTTTCAAGAAGAGACTCTTTGACTCACCAGCTGTCACAACTACAACCAGAATAAGGATCAGGCAAGCTTTCTTAATGGGATTCATATTGCCAGTGTGTGTAAAACGCAGTGAACGACGAACAATCTGATTTGAACGATTAAATCAGCAGCTATCTGTTGAACTAACTAGCCATCTAGCTTCCCAGATCTGTCAGTGAACTGCACTTACTGCATAACCTACTAACCATAAAACTTAACGAGCGAGCCAATCAACCAGAGACTTCTCCGAAGATACAAAATGGGTTATGATTAAATAATCCATACGCTCTCTAACTCAGACATTAACCCTGAAATCCACTAACAAAAGCATTGCAGCTAGCAGCCCAATTCCTAACTCACTGACAGCCTATCTACACAGCTAGCAATGCTAATCAAACACCACAAAAGAGCACTTCTTATAGCTTAGTGCAGTGGCAGTCGAAGACCGTGAATTTATTCAAAGCCAACTTCTGTTATAATGTTTCCAAGGCAACTCCAATGCCTCTAAAATCCAGTAATTTAAGCTAGTAATAGTTTAGCCGTGTTATGGTTTCTCGTGTTTCAGCATATTTCTGTTCACAGACTGACCCCCTGTTTCCTAATCCGCTCCCGATCCACCAATCAAGATAAGGGACCATAGTTGATAGCCAATCGTTGAGCTGCATCACTCTATTGACCAATCAGATGTGCACACACAATATCATTACGGCGTCTGCGTTTACACGAATGGAGTAGAAGCGTACACGACATCTTACAGGATGCATTTGAACAGCTGACACTCTTTCAGCTGTGTGCCTGACAGCAGTGTGAGAAGTAAACAACATGGGAGTTTTGAAATATTGAATATAAAATAATGAATGTTATTATATTGAAGAAGCAGTCATTTTTTTTCTTGTTAAAAAGTGTTATGCCTAAAGAAATAAATTGTCATTTTTAAACGTGTCTGAAATCATGACTCTCACAAGGGATTAGAACGGTTGTGGTATAAGTAACCTTATAATAGCGGTTTTATTCTACATGGAGAGGGTCCCCTCATGGGGGCTGCCATGCTAAGATCACATGACCAGCCGAATAGGCTACTATTTGTTTAATATCAGTAAAGTAACCGCCCTGTTATTGGACACTTTCACTCATGGATTAAATTAATAATGGCTGGCTATGTATAGTGAATTTCTACAATGGCATTGGTAACTCAAAACTATTGCATTTGATTGATACTGCTTCCGTGCCTCTAGGTGTCAGTGTGTTATGTCCAAAAAAAATAAATATATAATACAATTATTATTATTATTATTATTATTATTATTATTATTGTTTTTTTTTTTTTTTTTTACTAAGTGTGCCTTTAAATATTAGAAAGAAGTATTAGATGTCTTTTGTTTGAGACATTCATAAGTGATATAAAACTCAGAAAGAACTCTTTCTGTAAGATGAAACTACTATAGGTCATAAGGATAAAAACATAAATTAAAAAAAAAACTATAGCAGGGATTTGTTTTTTTTTGTTTTTTTGCATGTTTTAATAAAACACTACTATCAAAGTCATACAATCAATTCATATTTCACTCTTTATGCAAAATATCACAGGCAAATATATTTTCACTTATAAAATAGTCTGTTTTAAACAAAGTTAAACATCCATGTCTGGCATTCACAGACATAACATTCAAACACATCTTACATCCAAACAACATAAGCTCTGATTCAGTAACCAATTTAAAAAGAATCTAGGGGCTGTGTTATAGAAACCTCCTATCTTAGCTCTTAAGGTCAGATTTAAGTTCAGTTAGTCCTTACTGAAAGATGATGAGATAGGATTTTGGATTAAAGATGTTTCTGTAAAATGGCCAGAGGAATCTATTTTTCTCTCTCTCATCGAGAAGGCAAAAGTTTTTGAGAGCATTCAACATCTACCTATTGCAGGGCATAAAAGTGTTTCAACTTCACTGATGTAATTTTGTATCTCTTTATATTACTCTCCCAAGTTTCCAGTGAGACACAACATGAGCATTCTTTGGCTCAGCAGAGTCGCGCTCCATAACCAAATGTCTGTTTAATGGCATCAAAGTAGTATCTCTGCCAGCCCTCTTTCATTCTGTCCTCCTCATTGTTGGGAACTCCTTTGGCCTCCATAGTCAGCTCTGTCTCATTGCTTCGATCCACAAAGTTTAAAGTGACAGTTGATGCGTGCCCTGGAAATAATTTAATTCATTCATTTATAAGAAATCATAACTCCAAGAATTCTGAAGCCTAACTATAGATTTGTGTGAGGAACAGACCGGCATTTAAGTAATTTTTCACAGAAAATCATCTTCCCCTGCAGAACCGCTGAGCCTGATTATTGAGTCAGTGAGTTGAACTTGAGAACTGAATCAGTCAGATTCTTGAACAAATTGTTCTTTTGAGCTGGCTCTTTTCAGTGAACCAGCTGATCTGGTTCACAAATCCGGTCTAGTGCTCTCGCTCGATTCAAAGTTGCGGTCGCAAAGTTGCGGTCGTGAATAATAACTTACATTTCACTCTTTCTTCACACAAAGTTATAGCTTAAAATTACTGCACAAGTCATAAAGACTACTTTCCCTTTTGTTTTTTGTAATGAAGGTTCTTTAACATATCTTATTTTTCATTCCACAGAAGAAAAGAGTATATGTGCAAGGGATGACATGAGGACATGTAAATAATGACAGAATTTTCATTGTTTGGTGAACTATTTCTATAATAATTAAAAAACAAATTATTTAAAAAAAAATACATTTATTAATATTAAAAGCTGTATGTGCATTCATTAAAAAAGGATAATAAAAAAAAAAGACAATATGCAAAACAAAAAGTAAAAAGTAAAACATACCAGTTGGCCAGTTTGAAAACCTCCATTTCATAACAATTTTCTTGTCAGGAATCTAGAGGGGAGAAGGCAAGAATTATAAAATTGCCAACTTTGAAAGTGGGTTAATGATTCATTAGGGAAAACTAGTGTAAAAGTGAAAGTGAAATTCTTACCAAATTATTTAAATTATTTAATAAATAAACCTTTTTCTCACCAGTTCTGCAAATTGTCCATGCACATTTCCTTCCAGTAACCGAAACTTGCCACCCAAGCACCCATCCACAAAAGCAGCAAGGTGTGTAAATGCCTGTACCATCTACACCATCAAAAGACACACAGCAAGTGAGTTCTACATCGCAACATCTTCAGTTGATTTGGTTTGAATTAATATAGATTGACAGCAAAGTACGAGTTGGATTCTGACATCTTGATTTAGGAAAACCCTGTACAACTCCTCTGGTGAGGTGAGGAAGGTCTCTTTCAGACTGAACGTCACTGTTGGAATTTTGACTCCAGTGCTGGGAGCGTTAGCTGCAGTGGAAGACCCAATCTGTGGGAAACCAAAACATTTACCAAAATATAATTTTGATACAGGGCCGAAATAATAAAATGCACAAACATACTTAACATTGTTCTGCCAGGACACAACATTGAAAATCTCTGAATACAAAGAGAGTTTGAAGTATCCGCTTAAGGCTGTTTAGCTGATGCCCAAAACAAACAGGGTAAAGCTTAAAACAGTTATTTAAAGAAAAACATCTAAAAAGACAATACTTCAAGAAAACACTAAAGGTTTTCTGTTGCTATGGAAATGACATATTGTTATTAAGATGTTATGAAAGGGATGGTTTACCCAAAAACGAAAATTCTCTCATCATTTACTTTCTGATGCAGAACGCAAATAAAGATTTTTAGAAGAATATCAGCAGATGCTGTTTGCACTCTAGTGCAAATAGTGGCAGATACCCTTACACCCGTTTAAATACTAACATACAGTATAGTGGTATCAGTGCAGCATTTTCCTTGTGTTTATTTGGAGTCCCACAGACACCATACACCAACCCCTAACCCTACCTTACAAAAATTAACCATTGTTTTACTACAGTAACCATAGTATCACCATGGTATCTTTCTAGTAAAATCATAGGAACCACAAAATTAAACATGGTTACTATTAACTACTATTAACAACATGTTACTGTAGTAACTGTAGTTCCATGGTTAGTACATCAGAACTATATATTTTCCACCAAAACACATGGGTACTACAATATTACTACAGTAAAACCATGGTTAATTTTATCCGGATCAAATCCTTCTCTCAACTCCACGACTTTCACTGTGACCAAATCACTGCGAGGAATCTCTTTTATTTATTACTATAAGTAGTATTATAGGAAATATTAAGAGTAGAGACATGGGAAAAAGTATGTCAAGGGGTGGGATTCAACCCCAGGTCACCAGCGTGACAACACATACACATCCCGTCATTACACCCAGAGATCCTACAGCTGCACATGGGGGCACATTTTGTTGTAAAACCCTATGTTTCCACCAGATTTATCCAATCTCTTAATCCACTAAATGTCTAACCCGTTAACCAATTTAATGTCTTGTCCCCATTGCGAAAAATTTGATCAGCAGTTGATCAAATAAATCTGTCTTGAGTTTGCTCTGAGCAGTGGTGGGCGGAGTTAGTGTAAATAGCCTCTGCCAACAAGATGGGCTATTTGCACTTAGTGTAAATAGACACTCCGAAGAACATCCCAGCTCTGTAGGTCCATACAGTGGAAGTGAATGGTGACCAGAACTCAGAAGGCCCAAAAAGGACATAAAGGCAGGATAAAAGTTGCCCAAAAGACTCCAGTGGTTAAATCCATATCTTCTAAAGTGATATGATAGGTGTGGGTGAGAAACAGATCAATATTTAAGTCCTTTTCTACTGTAAATCTACACATTCACTTTCACATTTAGCCCCCTGCTGGTTTGGGCTGGTCAAAGGTGGAGATTCATAGTAAAAAAAAGGACTTAAATATTGATCTGCTTCTCACTCACACCTATCATATCAATTCTGAAGACATGGATTTAACATCTGAAGTCGTATGACTTACTTTTATGCTGCCTTTATGTCCTTTTTGGACCATCTGAGATCTGGTCACCATTCACCTGTATTGTGAGAATCAGCAGAGCTCAGATATTCTTCTAAAAATCTTTGTTTGTGTTCTGCAGAAGAAAGAAAGTCATACACATTTGGGATGGCATGAGGGTGAGTAAATAATGAGAGTTTTCTGTTTTACATATACTGTACATATAATTACAACTAAATGGATGAACCACTGTGGCCGCTAAATCAGACATCGTTAAGTACTGTAGTTATTAGTGCCAAATTGAGACTATTCACAGTATGTGTGAGATGGCCATTTCAAACATACGTAAAATGGTAAAAAAGACATGACCAGTCTATTTCCTTCTCTTACCAGAAATATTTATGAGAACTTACCTGGGTTTTTTCCAGTTTGACTTTGGCTTGTGTCTCCTGATTCTGTTTGTCAAGTCCATTTGCTGTTGGTAAAATCATACCCTGAGAGAACTCTGTAATAGCAAGTCACAAGTCAAAATAACATTGTGATTATCCAGGATTCAAATGTGCATTCAAATCCAGGAGAAATTACTAATATATGAAGTATTTAGGGCCATTACCCTTTTTGAGATGTTTCACATAGTTGCCAAGTGCCATTCTGATTTTCTTGACTCCTTCCTTCCTCATAAGATCAGTCAAAGGTGTCCTTGGTTGGTCTTTACACAGTGTAACACAGATCTGTACAAGCAAATGGGCAAACAGATGTTATATTTCCATGTAACATGCAAATAGTTTTTTTTAGGGGGAGAGCAGTTTTCACCTACATCCAGATCGTCCATATCATTTTCATCAGAGAGATTTGGTATTTCCACAGTCCCTTTGTATTTGATTCCCATTTTATTTGTTCCTAAAGTGAAAAGAATTTAAGAAATAACATGTTGTATGCTTCATTTTAGATGCAAAAAAACTCACCAATACATTCAACGGTGTAAGTAAAAGCTAGTTTGACTCACCAATCCATGAGGCTTTTACATTCCACTCATAGAAAAAGATGAGTTTTCCCTTGCGGTTGTTTATAGAGGCCTCTCCGTCTATATTGCTGACGTCTGTGACCTCGCATGAACCTTCTTCACCTTCTACACGAATCCCAAGAAGGAGGCTATTAATTACATCTTGAGACCAGCTTGTCACATCTCTCTCTGTCCTGTAATAAGATTTTTTTTTAATTATTTATTAAATATCCAAGGAATGAGTTTAGTGCGTGGAGTTGTGTGTGATTCATGTTTTAGATGAGATGACTATTTACAGCAACTGTATTGTCTTCAAATTCTATGGAGAGGTGGTGTCCCAAGCACCTTCACAATTGATATGACAATAAAATAATTTTAAAAAAATCTATATAGAAAACAAATAATTATAGATTATTCACACATGTTAAAGGAATAGTTAAAAAAAAGAAAATTATTTCACCATTTTCTCACCCTCATGCCATTCCAGATGTGTATGACTTTCTTCTGCTGAACACAAAGATTTTTAGAAGTATATCTCAGCTCTGTTGGTTCTCACAATTCAAGTGAATGGGTACCAAAATTTGGAAGCTCCAAAAATCACATTAAGGCAGCATAAAAGTAATCCATACAACTCCAGTGGTGAAATCCATGCCTTCAGAAGTGATATGATAGGTGTGGGTTAGAAACAGATTTTTTTTAGTCCTTTTTTACTATAAATTCTCCTCCCTGCCCATTAGGTGAATGTGAATCACTAAAAACACAGGAAGAAGAATGTGAAAGTAGAGATTGATGGTAAAAAAGGACTATTGATCTGTTTCTAACCCACACTTATCATATCGCTTCAGAAGATATGGATTTAACCACTGGAGTTGTATGAATTATATTCATTATATGCCATTATATGCTTTAGGAGCGTCAACATTTTAGGAACCATTCACTTGCATTGTATAGGCCTATATAGCTGAAATATTCTTCTAAAAATCTTCATTTGTGTTCAGCAGAAGAAAAAAGTAATACACATCTGGAATGGCATGAAGGTGAGAAAACAATGAATTTTCATTTTTGGGTGAACTGTTCCTTTAAGTTCGACAGACAATTAAAAAGCCTTACTCCGTTTGCTTCTCATACAGAGTACCCAGAGATAGTCTAATTCTGTCTCACATTCATGTACTTCCAAAAATAGACCTTGCCAGGCTCTCACATTCAACTAAAAAGCATTCCAGAGGCTTCTTGCAAACCTTGGAGAATCTTTTGTATATAATATTTGCCATTCCTTCTAAAACCCCTCTAAAATGACATATTAAGAAGAGCTCAATTTAGTCCAACTTTAGTAAAACGCTAATTTAGAGAACATGTCCTCCAAAAACGTAGTAAAACAAAAGCGGACGAACAACAGGGGTGAAAAAAACTTATTTAGCACATACTTGTTGCAAGTTAGGTTACCTACCAGTGCCAGTTATTGACATTTGTCGCATCTGCCCTTTCTTCCACAATCCAGCGTGGGTCCCCCTCTCCCCACTTGGCCATGACAAAACTTACAGATGGTTTAAAATAGAACTAAGAAGATGAACCAAGATTGAACACTGTAGCTTCAGATAAACTTCGGATTCAGCATTAGAAGTTCATGGATAGACAGAAATAAATTCGTGAATTACAGGATAAACGTATGCAGCAGGAACTCAGATGATTTGCTGAGATGTTTAAGTCGATCATTTATGAGAATAAACAGGAACAGAAAACCTGCGAATAGAGGACCAAAGAAAAATCTAAATAGCTCCAATTCTGAGACAAATAAGGAAAACTCCGACGGAAAAGAAAAAAACGTAGGCTATATTAATGGGGAATGTAATGAGTAGTTGTGATGTTGTCCGCCACTAGTCAGCTGTTCCTCAAGCAGAGCTTTATTTAGAGAGTACTAGAACAGGATCTGTGTGAAGACGTTTTTGGCAAGAGTTTCTTACCGCTATTATAAGCGCAGCTCAAAATTAGCATAGTGGGGGGTTGGCTAGGAAAAAACACTAGTATAAAAATTTGATGTGATTCAGGAGCTTTAGCCTTTCATTCCAAAATTAAATATGGCTACTTTGAATTAGGTTAGGTTTATTATTGAATTTAACTTACAAAATAACACCACATTGTTCAAATTAATTGTCAAAAACATGAAGCCTAATGAAAGTGGATCATAATAAGATTACTTTAAATATATATTAGGGTACAAAGGAGCTAAAGGCCCACCGGGATAAAAGGCACCTTATTTTCTCCCAAAACACTAAATCAAAAACTACCATATCACTTTCCAAAGCACCTATTTGTCACTATGCACTGCAAAATTTTCCTTTTCCTAAGATCATTGCGTGTAATGTCTAAAGTTTGGGTTAAAAAGCCCCCCTGTTGCAGGTGCTAAAGGCCCCAGTTAAACACATTGTTTTTCTTAATTGGGGGGAATAGATTTGTTATGAATGTAGCCAAGTGGAGAAATTTAATGTAATTTAAAGTCGGCGTGAAATAAAAATGAACCCTATCTATTTTCTAAATGCATGTTATTGATCTTATCATGAACGATTCATCCATGCATACGTTTTATTGATTTATTTATTTTACTTTTCTCCCCAGTTTGGAATGCCCAATTCCCAATGCGCTCTAAGTCCTTGTGGTGGCTTAGTGGCTTAGGACGAATCTCGGTTGCCTCCGCGTCTGAGACTGTAAATCTGCGCATCTTATCACGTGGCTTGTTGAACACATTACTGCAGAGACCTAGTGCGTGTGGAGACTCCACGCTATTCTCCGCGGCATCCACGCACAACACACCATGCGCCCCACCGAGAGCAAGAACCACATTATAGTGACCACGAGGAGGTTAACCCAACGTGACTCTACCCACCCTAGCAACCGGGCCAATTGGCTGCTTAGGAAGCCTGGCTGGAGTCACTCAGCACGCCCTGGATTCGAACTTGAGACTCAAGAGTCAAGTAATACATTTAATATACACTGAATATTCATGGAGCAACATAATTTGTTTTAATAATTGGGTGGGGGGGTTGTAGATATAGGGGCAAAAGTAGGACAACATTTGAGATTATGCTTATTCGAAATAACCACTTCAGAAAAGGATCACATTTCGCATTTCATTAGGTGTCATTTTTGTAATTTAGTACAGTTTATTTCATTACAAATTGTATTATCAGCGTAACGGTTTGAGTGAAAAGTTTAACTGAACAATTAAAATTAATTTCAGAGTTCTTAATAATTTGGTATGCTTTAATGACATGCACTTGAGCTGAAATGGACTCCACATGTTTGTGAAAAACCTGATTCAAGGTAATACAGTGGCCGTGAATTGCAAAACATTACAACAAATCTGATAACACAATGGCAAATCCAAAAACAAACTAACA
This sequence comes from Myxocyprinus asiaticus, assembly GCF_019703515.2. Lineage (NCBI taxonomy): Eukaryota > Metazoa > Chordata > Actinopteri > Cypriniformes > Catostomidae > Myxocyprinus > Myxocyprinus asiaticus. Next base: position 20,670,292 of record NC_059368.1, read on the forward strand.
ATTCAGAGACACAATGGCAAATCAGAAAACACAACAACAAATCCTGAAACACATCAGCAAGTCAGAAAACACAACAGCAAGACAGAAAGTACAATGACAAGTCAGATGAAACATAAAGGGCCAGGTACCATAGCTTCTCACCTGATTGGCTGTGTGGATAATACCCTTTCTTCACGATTGGTTCACTGATTATTTCCAAATCCATTCCAAACTAACTAAAAAACTTAATCATTTAGAGTTGTTTCTCACTCAATAAAACAGAAACAGGACACTTTAGAACAGAGAGCAAAAAGAATGAGTGTGATAACGAGTGTGGAAAAAAGAGCGAGAACGAGTGTGTTTGGGTGAGAACAGACCAAAATGTAACTCCTTTTTCATCTTGGCATTGTAGTCTCTTGGCACATTCATGATTTCAAGCTCGATTACACTTCCTAGGGCTTGACCCATGCACAAATCACTAGATGGCGATAGAAAGTGTAAATGAGCTTGAAATCATGATCACCAAGGAGGCTGCTGATGTCAAGATTTATAGTGAAAAAGGAGTTACATTTTGGTCTGTTTTCCTCCATAACCGAGTGACCTATGAAGACATTGATTTAACCACTGTAGTGTTACAGATTACTGTCATGCTGTATTTATGTGCTTTTCGGAGCTTCAAAGTTTTGGTCATCATTCGCTTGCATTATGTGGACCTACAGAGCTTAAATATTCTTCTAAAAATCTTTGTTTGTGTTCATCATGAGGGTGAGTAAATGATTAAAGAATGTTCATTTTTGGGTGAATTATTCCTTTAAAGGTGCACTTAGTAACGTTTATGTTTGTGTCATTTTGGACTTACACTGACACCTTGTGGCTTGGATGCAGCAACATTTAAACACAATAATTTTCAGTTTCAGATGCCATTGTGGAAATTCACTATTCACAGTCAGCCATGGTTAGTTTAATTCATGAGTGAAAGTGTCAAGTAACAGGGTGGTAACTGAGATTAAGCATATAGTATTCAGCTGGTCATGTGTGATTCTAACATGGCAGCCCCTATTATGGGACCCTCTACTGAAATGACTGGAGTCTTAATCTAATGTGAGTGGTCATGATTTTATACATATTTAGCAAAATTACAATTCATTTCTTTGGGAGTAAACTTTTTTAATGAACTTTTTTCATAATAATTATAATAATAAAATAAATAAAAAATAAAAAACTAAGTGCACCTTTAAAGACAAAGAGATTACTGTAAGCCTCAAATGACTTTGTGAGGTGATGTAATCATAGTTTTGAATGTTCAAATGTGCGAATGCCATTCGTTGTTTAATCTATACCAGCAATGATTAAATGAAGATTTACCATGCATATTTAAATGTATTTTCACTGCAGGCAGTACCTTACTGAACTGAATTAAAAGAACAAGAAGAAATCCACTGGCTACCCTTGATCTCTTTCTTTTATTTCTTTCTTGATTCTTTTTTAATGTTGGCTCTCTACGTCCAGTCCAGAGCCAATATTAGAAATCACACGAATTATTTAAAGGAAACTGACAGGTGAGCTCATGCACTAGGCCAGTTGTGTAACTAATTAACAAAAAAAAATTAATCTTGACACATTGTGTAAATCTGAATGATGTTGTTTTCAATAACAAAAACTAATATTGTGATACAAACATTAAAATTTCACACCTGACGAAATTTCAGAACATTTTCTAATTTTACTTTACAACACTTTCTTTTGGGGGAGCTAAAGAATCAATCCTGGATCATCTGCTTGCAATCCAGTAAGAACATGGTCAAATGTACATGTATTGTACATTGCACCTGAAAAACATGATCCTTTTGCCATTGCACAGAGAGGAAGACTTTTTATGAAAAACACTGATGTTTTCCTTTGTCAGTCTCTTTTTTTTGTCTATCCCACTATGCTGACTTGGATCTGTCTCATTTAGAAGGATGCGTCCTCCGGAGGTCGCATTTGTCGGCCGCATACGTCATCGAGGATGTGTCGTTTCATTAAAGCGAGTAGAACACTTCGGATGCGACCTTCTTTCACGGGAATTCGGAGGATGCATAAGGTGTATCCTTCGTGGGCACTCACAACCCACAATTCTTTGCTTCACCAGAAATGTCTAAAAAAAATATAACGCCAATTTACCCGTAAATATGATGTTCAAACGCAAGTAATGTTAATTCCCAAGTTGAAGTACCTCAGTAGATGGGTGCAGAGTATATAATATGTATAATTATATTAATATATAATTAAAATAAAGTATTAGACTAAAAGTACACCTGTAAAATCTATTTTCTTTTCTCTTCACATCATTATAACTCTCCTAAAATGTACCTCATACATTCCCTTCTAAAGGGACTTTGTTCCCTTCTCACTCAAAGCGCTCGCGCTTGTTAAAGAGCGGCGTGCTGTCATAGCAACCAGGTTACGTTCCGTTTCCGTTTGTCCTACGAAGGCCGTCTCGTTTAAATGAGACTTGTTTAAAGGAGGACACTCGGTATACTGCAACCTTCAAAGAACGCGTCCTACCTAGCACGCAGTCTTCAAAACGAGACACCGCCTTTGTTCTTCAAGCTCAGCCAACCGCAGACTCGAGATCTTTCGTGTGGAAGTGACGCTCCCTTTTGGAGTTGGCATAACCCCCATGTGGTGTAACCCCGCCCTCTTTTTTGAGATTCCGCCTCCATTTGGAGATCTCCGGCCTACTTAGTGCAGTAGGGTACATCTACTACCCACTACCCACCCAAACCAGATAGAGGGCAGTGTTGTGTTTATGAGGGAGAACGTGGATGGCATTTCAATGCTTAGTCTGCTAAAAAGTCGTTGTAGAGAGGAATTAAGATATAGAATAGGAGAAACATAGCTGAAACTCTATATAGTGTTAACAGCAGCAGATGTATTCTCACCCGTTGTTGCATTATTAATGCATGTGTGTTTGTTGAAAGAAAAACGATCTGGGCTGCAGATAACCAACGCTACCTTACCTGTATGTTTGGTTGTTTAGCAACCAGATCCATGGAGTGCTAACATTATTTTTGAATTTACCAGATAAATCATGATATAAAATACTTGTTTGCTGCTCATCATATGCGTTTGTAGTGGTAGCCTTTATATCACAGAATACTATTTATAATCCTACTTAAATTTATAGGGTTTTCCCAAATCCCATATTACAGTTAGAGCAGAAAAATACTGTGAAAATATTACAAATCACATCCACTATTTCACTGGCTTTTCAGCCAGTACTGAAAAGGGATATACTTTAGGTAAAGACGAAAGAAAATGAACCAACACTTCGATGTGCATTAATGAGTTTTGCCTTCAGGAGGCAGTGTATGTACTATATTTTAAACTACCTTGTTTACTACATGCTCTCTGTATGTTTTTATATTTTTTTTTAGTCAGTAACCACTGTGAAATAAAGAGTTTCTCGACTTTTGTGGTGTAGGATTCTGAGTGACTAAATCACACATTTCCATTTTTTATTTGACATACTGACCTGCTACAATGTATTGCATAGAATATGACTGCCAAAGAAAACGCTTTATTATTTACAGACCTCACAAAATCTGTGGTCAAAACAGATAGCAACAGATTAAGGACAGTTTCAGAGGGAAGAGTAGGGTGTAAAGGCATCTGTTATCATTAGAAGAAAATACATCTAACCATGTATTCATTCAAAGTTACATTGGCTAACTACATTGTGTTATTTGCAATTAGGCAAGACATCACTTTATGTTCATATTTTCATATTGCACTTGGGACAAAGTGACATTTTGAGGTTTTCAAAATATTACAATTTCATTAGTTTAATGAAAGAGACAGGTTTACTCTAATGGCCAAATTAACAAGATGAGGTGATACTTAAAGCTTGTTATTTTGTGTCTCACAACCAAGCCATGTTAATACAAACTCTTGCTTTTGTATTCTCTGCGCAATTGGTACATCAAACGTACCATACGTTATTCAAAAGAGCTGTTCACAACAGAAGTTTACAACAAAATGTAAACTACTTTTCTCTGCAATTCTGTGCATTACTGCAATACATGCTCATAGACTGCACCTTGACATTAAACTTAATCTGAAACCAGAGGCTCCTGGGCTGACTGTTGTGAAACAACACTTCTGACAGTCATAGTGCCTTTTTTCGAGAGTCTGAAATTGAAGCAGCAAGAGAAAGAAATGAGACCATTCATTACATAAATGACCATATAAATAAGGGCAACAACTGGAAGTTTTCTTAAATGAAGTGAACCACATTGGCATTAAAAACTGATAAAAGCTACCAAATTAACTACAAGGTCCAAGGGAAATGAACACACTGTAAAGAAGATCCCATTGTCATTCAGTTCAGAGTCAGCACAAATTGAAACCTTTACAAATAATTTCAATGATAAAAGTCTCTTAATTCTGCATCATCTATTTACATTGAACTATTACTTAGAGGTGAAGTACAAATCACACTTCAAAAACAAATAAACACTCCTAAAGACCAGTCTACTGATCATATTTCAATCTTAAATAAAAGCAATACATTTTCTCATGATCTTCAGTCATCAAAAAAAAAAATATCAGCAAAATAGAAGAAAATATATAAATACAAATATATACATACACAAACAACAACAAAAAATAAAAACTTATCGAGCTTACGAAGCTACATACTCTATTAGATACACAGCTCTCAGCATTGACTGCTAAAATGCTGACAATGTCACCAAAGAGTCTCTCTGGTTTAGTTTTCTTTGACCGCCATCTCATACACAAGCATGTTTTCTAAAATCTGAGTGTAAACTTTGAGTGTCATGTCTTCTGAAGGGAAAGGCAGAGTAGGGTATTTGTGAGCCTGAGCCTTTAAAGAGCACAGGAAAGTCTGTTTATACTGACAACCTCACAGAAAGAGCTGAATGCACAGCATTTAAAATGTAAAGTTGCACAGCTTTACAATTTCTAATTTAATTTATTTGGAATGTCTAAATTTAACTCCAATTCAGACCATGACTCAATGGTAAATTTGGCCCTTAAGTATTTTGATCGTACAATCACAAGTGGTAAATTAGTAAGAGAGCCAGCCATGGGCAGGGAAAATATTTCAATATGAGTGAACAGACCAATTTGAACTGCTTCCATTTATTATTCTATTCCACATACACCAGACAGAGAACAAAGCTCCTCCCTTAACTAAAAATGATTGGTTGAGAGGAGAATGGAGCCCCTTGAGGCCTCACTGGAGGTGGAGCCTTTTATCAACACACACACCAATCCGAGTATTCACATACCAGCTGTTGTCAAACTCTCAATGTAGCCTTTACCACGAGCAAGGATCTCCACGTGACAGGAGCCCATTTGCCTTTACTCCCCCTCTCTTAATCTCTTTCTTGTCCTTACCCTCCCCCTTTCCCTGCCCCATCTTAATGCAGACTGCACCTTGTGGCTCAGAACACTTTCTGCATTTATTTGATTTTCAGCAGCCACTCCTTTTTAGTCTTTATGTTCAATGCATGTTAAAACTTTTGATTAGAGACATACAGCTCTAGGGGCAGAAGAGAGGGGCCTTTGCTCTAGTCCTCCATCTCACAAAAGCCATTTAGCATTCAACTAATAACTTAAAGGGAAAGAGAATGCAAGCGAGACATTAATTTGGATTAACCCCCACAGCTAAGGGTGTACGCTTGGACAGTCTGAAATGGGTCTTTAAAACCACAGCACAAGAGACAATCACAGACATCCACAAACAACTTTTTGCAGTGTAGATCACATTAACAGAGAACAGTAGTCAGGAGATGTGGACCCACTTCTTTGGAGGACAGAGGATTGTGCCAAACACTCAAAATGCAGCAACCAATCCACACAGCAAGCAAAGAGAGCTAAACAGGTGTAGAGCAAGAAACTCGGGCAAATCTATTTGCAGGTCCACAGTGTGCAGTTCATCGTCAGCAGTCTTCATTCTCCTTTGTAGGCACTATGTTCACATGAGGGATTCAACGTTGGTTTTCTGACAATCATGTACATGAAAAGTAGAAAGTGATTACAAAATATAGCTAGATCACTTTCAATGCAAGCCACATAGCTCATTAATTCTGAAACAAAGAGATTCAGAAACATTTGAAAAGAAAAATGACAAAAGTTCTACTTGGAAAGTTAAGGACAAGCATTTTTGCGTTTGCAACTTCTACAGCTATAACTTAGGACTAAATCCAGTTTTTTAAAGTTATTAGTGCGAAACCATTAAATTATAACAGTTGCAACAATGACAGTCTTTGTATAGAGAAAAAGCTCTTGGTATCTTGAGAGGTAGTGTGAGTGCTGCATGTGCATGACACGATCTGATAATCATAATAACTGACAGTAAATGTAATGCTTCAGAATACAGTGGCGATCAGTTCACAAAAAAATAAATGTCATTTATCTGATCAAAAGCCAAAATGTGTCCATTACGATTGACTTTATCAATCTCCTCCTCTTTAATACAACTCCAGAGTCTCTATCCAGTATAAACAGTGCCAATGGTAATACTTTGTTACTGAAGTCCCTGCATATTCATATCTTAGTTTGCTTAAATATGAAGGATGGCAGCGTAAGCTAGACCATCTTAAAAGTCTTAAAATGTGCATTTATCCTACAGTGGGAGTGTGTCAGGCAGTTTTCTTTTTTATATAAATATATCAGTCCTTTGTATAAAAATAGATAAAACATTTGTTTAATAAAAAAGGAAACGTATTGTATTAATCATTCCCCATATAAAACATTGGGATGGCTGTCTGAACGAGGACCCTTTGGTGCAAGCATTTCAGGAGCGCACCAGGATTTCCATAATGTGGTCCAGGTCATTGAGATCTGAGAGACAGAATTGTAGGCTGCTGTTGGAGGTGCAGCTGGAAAGGCTCTTGAGGCCATCGTCCACTCCGCCACTTCTCTGCCCAGGAAACGCTAGAACAGAAATGTCAGAAGAGTCGTACATCGACGTGTCGATGTCCTCAAAGATGTCGTCTAGTGGCAAGTCGGTCAAGTAGCTGGTGGAATTTGTGATCTCAAATGTGCAGAAGAGCGCATCTGATGACCTTGCGTCCTCACCTGCGAGGGATGGGAAAAGAGTCTTATTTTCGACACCACCCAACTGGACCTCCTCATCCTCTGCTGTTTTGAGGGGAAATGAAGGAGACAGTGCTCCAGTTAGGGGTGGAGGACATTCTAAGGGCACGGGCGGCAGGTCAGGAAAGTGGCTTGGGGTGGAGGGGTGATGGTGCGAGGAGATGAGTGGGGCTGGTGGCAAACAGATTTCCCCCTCCTGTCTCATTTCCTGCTGAATCTGGCGGAGGGTGTTGGCCAGCAGAACCGAACGGTGCAGGCTAGGTTCAGCCCGGCGCTGGCAGCTTTGTAGCTTGTCCAGACACAAGTCCAGCACCAGCTGCCTCTGCTGAGGATATGGCATGTCCTGGGCAGGGTCCTCATGTGCACTCAGCTTACGTTTCACCCCTCGGCCCAACATGTATCTGTAGAGGAGATAAAAAGTGGAGTTTAGAAAAGCAGTACAGGAACATTTCTTTCTTTACCAACTTTATAAACGGTAGTAAAATCAAACAATATGTTAATGTGCATGGCAACAGTCTGTACAGTGGATCTCAAGCTTTATCCAATAATATATTTTGCAAGAACACATCAGTGGGATGTTACAGTGCATCCGGAAAGTATTCACAGTGCTTCACTTTTTCCACATTTTGTTATGTTACAGCCTTATTCCAAAATGGATTAAATTCATTATTTTCCTCAAAATTCTACAAACAATACCCCATAATGACAACGTGAAAGTAGTTTGTTTGAAATCTTTTCAAATTTATTAAAAAGAAAAAGAAAAAGAAAAAAAAATCCAAATGTACATAATTATTCACGGCCTTTGCTCAATACTTTGTTGAAGCACCTTTGGCACCAATTACAGCCTCAAGTCTTTTTGAGTATGATGCTACAAGCTTGGCACACCTATTTTTGGGCAGTTTCTCCCATTCTTCTTTGCAGGACCTCTCAAGCTCCATCAGGTTGGATGGGGAGCATCGGTGCACAGCCATTTTCAGATCTCTCCAGAGATGTTCAATCGGGTTCAAGTCTGGGCTCTGGCTGGGCCACTCAAGGACATTCACAGAGTTGTCCCATAGCCACTCCTTTGTTATCTTGGCTGTGTGCTTAGGATTGTTGTCCTGTTGGAAGATGAACCTTCACCTCAGTTTGAGGTCCAGAGCGCTCTGGAGCAGGTTTTCATCAAGGATGTCTCTGTACATTGCTGCATTCATCTTTCCCTCGATTCTGACTAGTCTCCCAGTTCCTGCCGCTGAAAAACATCCCCACAGCATGATGCTGCCACCATCATGCTTCACTGTAGGGATGGTATTGGCCAGGTGATGAGCAGTGCCTGGTTTCCTCCAGACATGATGCTTGCCATTCAGGCCAAAGAGTTCAATATTTGTTTCTCAAGGTCTGAGAGTCCTTCAGGTGCCTTTTGGCAAACTCCAGGCAGGCTGTCATGTGCCTTTTACTGAGGAGTGGCTTCCATCTGGCCACTCTACCATACAGGCCTGATTGGTGGAGTGCTGTAGAGATGGTTGTTCTTCTGGAAGGTTCTCCTCTCTCCACAGAGAAATGCTGGAGCTCTGTCAGAGTGACCATTGGGTTCTTGGTCACCTCCCTGACTAAGGCCCTTCTCCCCCGATCGCTCAGTTTGGCCGGGTGGCCAGCTCTAGGAAGAGTCCTGGTGGTTCCGAACTTCTTCCATTTATGGATGATGGAGGCCACTGTGCTCACTAGGACCTTCAATGCTGCAGAAATTTTTCTGTACCCTTCCCCAGATCTGTGCCTTGATACAATCCTGTCTCGGAGGTCTACAGACAATTCCTTGGACTTCATGGCTTGGTTTGTGCTCTGACATGCACTGTTAACTGTGGGACCTTATACATGTGCCTTTCCAAATCATGTCCAATCAACTGAATTTACCACAGGTGGGCTCCAATTAAGTTGTAGAAACATCAAGGATGATCAGTGGAAACAGGATGCACCTGAGCTCAATTTTGAGTGTCATGGCAAAGGCTGTGAATACTTATGTACATGTGATTTTTTTTTTTATTTATTTTTTTTTATAAATTTGCAAAGATTTCAAACAAACTTCTTTCAAGTTGTCATTATGGGGTATTGTTTGTAGAATTTTGAGAAAAATAATTAATTTAATCCATTTTGGAATAAGGCTGTAACACAAAATGTGGAAAAAGTGAAGCGCAGTGAATACTTTCCGGATGCACTGTATGTAGAAACACTTGTGCCACTTATGCTTGCAAGTGAGATGCATTGCACAAGTCTCTCTATGCTACGAACCAATGAGCTAATAACTAAACAAATTTACAATCAGTCCCAAAGGGAAAGTAAAATGACTTGAGTTCGTTCCAATGTTCTTTTGGTTGCTCCAATGCGGTGGGCTGAAATGATGTCAACAATATTAATAAAAATTGTTGACAAATATTTTCACTGTTGAATAGTCATTTGATCTCACAAGACGTAACATGTGATCATATTAAATTCTAATGATGATGTGCATCAACCAGGAGTGCTGCAGGCCAAGAGTCTCACATAGCCAAAGAGGAAGATGCAGCTTACAGTCCAGTCAGCTCAAAATGATCTAGATATGAAGTATACCAAGTATGGAGGAATTACACAGAAATTCTAAATAAGTAAAATACAGTCATGACAAAGCAGAACTGGTGTTTTATTACACACTGCAAAAATAAGTACAGTTGAAGACAGAAGTTTACATACACCTTAGCCAAATACATTTAAACTCAGTTTTTCACAATTCCTGACATTTACATCCCCTGGCAAAAATTATGGAATCACCACACTTAGTGCTTTTTACTTTGTAGCAAATAAACATATCACAGATATGACACAAAACAATTTTTGTTTAATAGTTGAACATTTTGGCTTTGTGAAACAAACCTCAAACAAAATAAATTACATTATTTTAATTAATGTCATATTTTTTTCCAGATCAAGTAGAGGAATAAATTATGGAATCACTCAATGTTGAGGAAAAGATTATGGAATCACCTTGTAATTTGCATTTCTTAAACAAATACCGGTACAAGTCTAAAAATGCTAATTAGTCTGCAGTTAAAAGAGAGTGCTTACAGACCTTAATGAGCTGTTGGACTTGACTAATTGAAAGGAAACATGGCAACAAGAGAATTGTCAACTGAAACCATGGAAAGGAATATAAATCTCCTTCAAGAAGGAAATCCAACACAGAGTGTGGCAAAAGTTGGTTGTTCCCAGTCAGCTGTGTCTAAAATTTGGTGCAAGTATAAACAAAATGGCAAGGTTATAAAAGGAAAACATACGGGTAGACCAAGGAAGACATCAAAGCATCAGGATAGAAAACTCGATGCACAAAATAGAAAATGCACAACAAAACAAATGAAAAACAAATGGGTGGAAACAGGAGTCAATGTTTGTGACAGAACTGTAAGAAACTGGCTGAATGAAATGGGATTTACATATATAAAAGCCAAACGAAAACCATTAATTAATGCCATTAATTAAAATAATGTAATTTAATTTGTTTGAGGGATGTTTCATGAAGCCAGAATGTTCAGCTATTAAACAAATGTTTTTGTGTCATATGTGATTTGTTTATTTGCTACGAAGTAAAAAAGCTGGGTGAAAATCCTCTAAGTGTGGCGATTACATAATTTTTGCCAGGGGTTGTAATCATAGAAAACATTCCCTGTCTTAGCTCAGTTAGGATCACTACTTTATTTTAAGAAGGTGAAATATTAGAATAATAGTAGAGAGGATGATTTATTTCAGCTTTTCTTTCTTTCATCACATTCCCAGTGGGTCAGAAGTTTACATACACTTTGTTAGTATTTGGTAGCATTGCCTTTAAATTGTTTATCTTGGGTCAGTCATTTTGGGTAGCCTTCCACAAGCTTCTCACAATAAGTTGCTGGAATTTTGGCCCATTCCTCCAGACAGAACTGGTGTAACTGAGCCAGGTTTGTAGGCCTCCTTGCGCGCACACGCTTTTGCAGTTCTGCCCACAAAAATAGGATTGAGGTCAGGGCTTTGTGATGGCCACTTCAATAGCTTGACTTTGTTGTCCTTAAGCCATTTTGCCACAGCTTTGGAGGTACGCTTGGGGTCATTGCCCATTTGGAAGACCCATCTGCGACAGAGCTTTAACTTCATGGCTGATGTCTTGAGATGTTGCTTCAATATATCCACATAATTTTCCTTCCTCATGATGCCATTTATTTTGTGAAGTGCACCAGTCCCTCCTGCAGCAAAGCAACCCCCACAACATGATGTTGCCACCCCCATGCTTCACGGTTGGGATGGTGTTCTTCGGCTTGCAAGAATCACTCATTTTCCTCCAAATATAACAATGGTAATTATGGCCAAATAGTTCAATTTTTGTTTCATCAGACCAGAGGACATTTCTCCACTTTATCACCCTGTGTACTTGCAAACTGTAGTCTGGCTTTATGGTGGTTTTGGAGCAGTGGCTTCTTCCTTGCTGAGCAGCCTTTCAGGTTATGTCAATATTTGACTAGTTTTACTGTGGATATAGATACTTGTCTACCTGTTTCCTCCAGCATCTTCACAAGGTCCTTTGCTGATGTTCTGGGATTGATCTACACTTTTCGCACCAAACTACGTTCATATCTAGGAGACAGAATGTGTCTCCTTCCCGAGCGGTGTGATGGCTGCATGGCCCCATGATGTTTATATTTGCGTATTATTTTTTGTACAGATGAACGTGGTACCTTGTGGAGGTCCACAATTTTTTTTTTTCTGAGGTCTTGGCTGATTTCTTTTGATTTTCCCATGATGTCAAGCAAAGAGGCACTAAGTTTGAAGGTCTTAAAATACACCCACAGGTACACCTCCAATTCAGAAGCTAATTGGCTAACTGCCTAAAGGCTTGACATCATTTTCTGGAATTTTCCAAGCTGCTTAAAGGCTTAACTTAGTGAATGTAAACTTCTGACCCACTGGAATTGTGATATAGCCAATTAAAAGTGAAACAATCTGTCTGTAACAATTGTTGGAAAAATTACTTGTCATCCACAAAATAGATGTCCTAAACGACTTGCCAAAACTATAGTTCACTAATATTAAATCTGTAGAGTGGTTAAAAAAATTAGTTTTAATGACTTCAACCTAAGTGTATGTAAACTTCTGACTTCAACTGTATATAATTAGCCTTTGACTTGTTTTCTATTATATCTAAAAAAAAAAATAAATCTAAAAAAACACAACATTTACTAGAGAAGCTCTACTGCATAAGATATTTATTTTTTTCAGAGAATGTTTAAAATAGATTTTTTTTTTATAAAAGTATTTTTAAATATTTTACCTGAAAAACAAGACAAAAATACCAGATAAGACTGCTTAATAAAAACTTACCAGTAATTCAGTGACGGTCATTTCCAGGTATTTTAAAATATATTTTCATCCCCTTTTCTTTATTGTTAGAATTGTTTAATTCAACCTCTAAACTAGGCACAAGCTGAATTGTTGGTTAGAAGTTGATTAGGCTAATCATTGCAATGATCACCCGAATATTCGATCAATCATTCTAATAATTCTAATAAGCGTTAGCATAGTTGATTATCAAAATAATCGTTAGTTACAGCCCTACAGTGCGGTTTGCTCAATTTATACATTCATTTTTGCAATGGGATGAACCCAATAATTTGACTCTCAGTCATACACAGACTACTGCTAAACTCAGTTCTTTACGGGCACTTTCTATGCATGCTTTTGCCTTGAAAACCTCGTTAACTGATACATGTCTCTTTCTACAGCCCCCTGAGCGAGGCTTCCTGAGAGGTGGAAGCATTAGCTGAAGCTCCTCCTGTCTGCGACTGCGGCACTCTTGAGAATAGGCTCATGCTTCATTAGCACACCCTTCTTACAGCGGAGGAGGATATGCAACTCAGGAGTGCAATGCTTATTGCTATAGTTAGCCGAAGCCCTCTACCCTGTGCTGCCACAAGCCCCTGAGCAGTGCTCACAAGCATTGAGAGCTCCATGAGGTCTGATTCTGGGACTGCCATGAACCCTACCTGTGAAACTTAAAGCATTAATTTGTGAGAATGAGAAAAGGCTATTCAAAGCCTTTAAATATGCAAAACCAAGTTTAACGTCACTGTTCCAAACCACAATTTTTGTTTGGTTCATATCTCAATGCACAAACAGAACTGGACTGGTGTGCCTTGTGGACACAGGATTTTAATCACAACCATATCTGCTCTTGTCAGCTAGCCTCCTCACATATAGAAAGCTGGAGTTTGAGTGAAAAAGGCTGTAAATGCGAGAGACTGTCTATCCATCTCCTCTGTGCTCCCTGTGGTGTAGGCGGCTTTCCACCCTCCTCTCCCCTCCATCCATCAATCTGAACGCAGAGCAGACATCCCCCGCAGGTCTGCTCAGTGACTGCTATTCTCTACTGCAGGGTGGACAGGAAGCTGCAGGAGCCAAGAGCCTCGTGTTCAGAAGTGAGACGGATGTATTAGACGGCGTTATCTCGATACAATTTAGAAAAATGTATAGTCTGAATCTCCATTTGGATGCTGTAACCAGACATGAACCTTGAATCCAATTCAAAGCATGAAGTGATGAGCTACATTAGGGTTGCACAATTAATCTAATAATAATCAAGATTAAAATGACACCTACCAGTTAACTAATCTTGAAAAGCATCAATTACAATATTCAAATTAGGTCTACCTTTCTATATACATCTTTTGTTTTTTGCAGCGGTTGAGCATGGTAACCAAATCACACAGACTTGTGTTGCTCACTTTGTGTACTATATATATATATATATATATATATATATATATATATATATATATATATATATATATATATATATATAAATCAGTAACAGTTTCGTTTTTCATGCTGCTAAGTGGGACCATGTAAAGTCTTGATTCACTGGTGTTTTAAACAGCAGTAAAGTAATACAGAAACTCAAACTTGACATTAACATGCCCAAACCCAAAATATGTATTTTAAAGTCAATTCTATTGATCAAAATTAATTGCACTTACAATATCAACTACGATTTTTTGTCAATCTTGCAGCCCTAAACTATATGGAATACCTAACAATTTAGAATTACACACACAACCAACAGCAGTTGATGGCATCTAATGTCATCACACCAGTGTTGTTCAATCAAACACTTTCAATGACAGAACATTAACATTAGCCTGTTTGTATGCACTCATGGTCTGCAGCTCTAAAGTGTGTCACGCTTGGGCTAGTGGTTACATAACCATCCACACTAACAGAGCACTCCGAGTTCATTTCTGCTCAGCCCTATATGTGCCATTTCCACAAAGCAGTCACAAGGCTTCAAAAGGGACATTTTGTATTCCTGCAGATTTCACAGCTGAATTACAGCAGGAGCACACATAACACTTGGAAGAGGGTCTGCAGCCTGTGTCTGTCAGCAACAGTAATCTATAAATATGACTGAGAAAAGCACCAAAAATTATATAATCAAGATGAAAGAGAATAGCAGCATTCAGGTTACATTTGAGTTTTCATGCCTATAACATCAAACAAGGGTTAAATGTCACGTGGGTCACAATGAAAAGAACGTACAAGCTGAACTACTTGGAATTTGAATTGGTCTCTATAAAGTCTCAATCCATTAAAGCAGGGACTATGAAACGGCTAAACTCTGCTGGACTGTGGCCCTCCAGGAACCGAGTTTGACACCCCTGACATACACGTTCGCCCGGTACACATTCTATTGGAGCAGTGGTTCCCAACCCTGTTCCTGGAGGCCCCCCAACACTACACATTTTGTATATCTCCCTAATCAAACACACCTGATTCAGCTCATCAGCTCGTTAGTGGAGACTCCAAGACCTGAATTGGGCGTGCCAGATAAGGGAGATATACAAAATGTGCAGTGTTGGGGGGAACAGGGTTGGGAACCACTGTGTTGGAGAAATGGAGGTGGAAGGCTGCTGGTTCTTCAAATACCTGTGACAAGATGATAAGGGAGGGGGAGATTGTGAAGAAAAAAAAAGGTGCATCCTCCGTGGTGTGGAATAGGTATGGATTTATAAAAAGCTATACAGAGCAGAAAACAGTGATTTGAAAGGTTTGCATACTACGTATATCGCTAAGTACAATTACCTGCATTTATGTATACATTTGTCTTAAAATCTGGATTGATCTTCATCTAAGTTACAATAATGAACAAACACAATCTGTTTTAAAGGGGACATATTATGCCCCTTTTTACACGATGTAATACAAGTCTCAGGTGTCCCCAGAATTTGTCTGTCAAGTTTCAGCTCAAAATACCTCAAAGATCATTAATTCTACCATGCCTTTATACCCCGTTTTGTAGCCCTGTTCCAAACGGGCTGTTTTAGTGTCTGTAGCTTTAAATGCAAAGTGGAGGTGGGCTGTGCCTTTCCTGCTTGTGCCATGGATACCCTGGCAACAAAATTATAAATAACACGGAGAACACACTAAGTCAATCATCTTACTGTATTGTGCATAACAAAGGTTGAGCTATGAAATATGAAAAACAGCTATAGTTGTCAAAAATGCCACTAATCGCTTCATAATCGTTTTTGAAATAATGACCGATTTTATTACACAGAAAATCTTCATTGCATGACCACTCAAGTGGGACTGTGGAGGATGCCAATCAGTTTATATTGTAACTGAAACAGAGCTACAGCTTTAATTTTATGGAATAAGGTAGTTAGGAACTAGTTGCTATGTTACACAAAGCACAATGTTTTCACAACAAGCGTTTTTCACGCAACGTGCAAACAAGCAAATTCAGAAAGCCAAATTGCAAACATTAAAAAAAAAAGTACAAAGTGCGAAACTTACAACTTGCAAATCTGAAGTTGGGTCACGGAGAGTTGGTATCGATTCATCCTTGATCCTTAGCTTTGAAGCAAATCCAGCCTTGTGTTGACCATCATTGATGAAGCAGTCCGAGTTAGCACAAGCGGCTCTAGTGAGGAGATAAATATGGCAGACTGTACGCTGCTCGCTCAGGTTTTAATAAGGGCATATCTAAGCTACTCGGGCATATCTCTTCACCAGCCGTGGGCGGTACCTTTCCCCTTTTGACGTCATAAGGGGCTGCAAACCTGAACGGCTCGTTCGGAGACACAGTTTTTTATTGATGGGAAAAGAAAAGAAATGAGGGGATGGTCTTTTACCATATTTTGTGGTTGTCTACACACACACTGGGGACACAATTATGTTAAAAAAACAATTGAAAAAGTGGATTTTGCATAATATGTCCCCTTTAACTAATATCACACAAACTTTTGTGTTGTTCTTGTACATACTGAATACATCATTCAAACATTCACAGTATAGGTTGGAAAAAGTATGTGAATCCCTAGGCTAATGTCAACAAAAGTTAATTAGAGTCAGGAGTTGGCAAACCTGGCATCCAATTAATGAAACAAGATTGGAGGTGTGGGTAAGAGCTACTTTAACTTGTCAAACATTTTGAGTTTGCTATTCACACAAAGCATCTGCTGACGTGGACCATGCATCGCAAAAAATAGATCTCAGAAGACCTACGATCAAGAATTGTTGCTTTGCATGAAGCTGGAAAGGGTTACAAAATTATCTCGAAGAGCTTAGATATAGAGATCAACCAATAATCCTTTTCTTCTGATATTTTCTCCCGACATTTAAGCATTTTCCATAAACGGAAATCGTTTTTGTAATATCGGATCCACTGATAAATGCAGCCATCTGGTGGGTGTTTAAAAAATTGCATGCAAGACAGTCATTACAACAGTGAAAGTCAAGTAGGTATAGCTGCAAGCCGGAGACCTGCAAATGGGGGCGGAATCTCCAAAAGAGTGCAGAGTTACTCCAAAAGGGTGCTGCGCCAACTCACAACTGGGGCATCGCTTCCACTCACGGTTAAGGTTAGGGAAAAGTTTAGGTAAGGGGCTCCCTATATCTTTAAAGACGGACTGGAGCGATCGCCCCTTTATGGAGCAATATAGCCTGCAGCTATATCCTTCTCGTGCATGTGAGAAGCAATTTTAGAGCTCCTTGGAAACAATATGCTGTGTTTTCACAGATAAAGTAACTTGCTTTTGCAATGCATTGCTTGAATTAATACATTTTATTCAACTTAACAGTCATTCATACACAAGTGGGATGCTTGATGTGTAGTTTAAGCACTAAGAAATGGAGTCGAACTCACAGTGAGTTCCAAAGGCTGTAGTCCCAAAATTAATTTGTATTGTGTCGAAGAGCCTTGGATGATTGCATAAATAAAACTGTTTAATTTAATTATCTGTTACTTGCCTTCATTAGCCTCGTGAAGTTACTGTTCACCAGGTTGATGCTCAGGTATGTCCCAACAGAATGGCCACTGTACAGTGCATTAATAAAGTATTCAGACCCCTTCATTTTTTATTTATTTTTTCACATTTTGTTATGTTGCAGACTTGTGCTAGAATGCTTTAAAATGATTCTTAATTTCACATCAATCTACACTCCACACCCCATAATGACAAAGCAAAAACCAGATTTTTGATAACATTGCAAATTTATTAAAAATAAAAAACTGATATCACATTGACATAAGTATTCAGCCTCTTTGCTATGATACTTGAAATTTAGCTCAGGTGCATCCCATTTCTCTGGATCATCTTTGGGATGTTTTTATACTTTGATTGGAGTCCACCTGTGGCAAAGTCAATGGATTGGACATGATTTGGAAAGGCACACATCTTTCTATATAAGTTTTCACAGCTGAAAATGCATATCAGAGCACAAACCAAGCCAAGAGGTAAAAAGAACTGCCTGCAGAGCTCAGAGACAGGATTGTGTTGAGGCACAGATCTGGGGAAGGCTACATCATTTTTTTTTTGTGGCTGCATTGAAAGTTCCCAAGAGCACAGTGGCCTCCATAATTCTTAAATGTTTGTTTGGAACAACTAGGACTCTTCCTAGTGCTGGCCGCTTAGCCAAACTGAGCAATCGGGGGAGAAGGGCCTTGGTAAGAGAGGTGACCAAGAACCCAATGGTCACTCTGCTTGAGCTCCAGAGATCATGTGTGGAGATGGGAGAAACTTGCAAAAGGACAACCATCACTGCAACACTCCACTAATCTGGGCATTATGTCAGAGTGGCCAGACAGAAGCCTCTCATCAGTGCAAGACACATGAAAGCCTGCTTGGAATTAGAAAGAAAAAAGCACCTAAAAGGACACTCAGACTGTGAGAAACAAGATTCTCTGGTTTGAAGAAATGAAGACTGAACTGTTTGGCCTCAATTCCAAGCGTCATGTCTGGAGGAAACCAGGCACCGCTCATCACCTGGGAAATACCATCCCAACAGTGAAGCATGGTGGTGGCAGCATCAATGCTGTGTTTTTTCATTGGCAGGGACTGGGAGACTGGTCAGGGTTGAAGGAAAGCTGAACGCAGCAAAATACAGAGATATTCTTAATGAAAACCTGGTCAAAAGCGCTCAGGACCTCAGACTGGGCCGAAGGTTCACCTTCCAACAGGACAATAATCCCAAACACACAGCCAAGACAATGCAAGAGTGGCTTAGGGACAACTCTGTGAATGTAGCATAAGGCTGCAACATAAAATGTGGAGAAAAAAGAAACGAAGGGGTCTGAACACTTTATGAATGTACTGTATATGTTGCCAGCTAAGTTTTAAACAAGATCCACGTTTAAAATTAACCTAAATTATATAAACATTTACTATATCAAATGTATTTAGCTATTAATCATCATCTGCATTATAACAACTCTATGGAAATTAATTTATTATCTCTGTGACACTGTTAGAGTATAATTTTTTTGTAAATTCATAGATATCCATGGGGCAAAATATACGTGGCACAATAAACATGTTTGTTTGTTTATTAACTTTTAATGCCATGTCAGCAACAAGGCTATTCAAATGGCAAGCACAGGGTAAACAATAAATATATACAATTTACAAAGCTATATAAGACATTTGAGATTAATACAAGATAAATTCTAAAATACGTTCAGGTGATAGCTTTCTAAATATTTCCATTAAGTATGTCTCTGAATAAAATCATTGTCTGATGGTTTCAAAGACGCTACAGCTCATTAGGATGTGTTTGACAGTCAAAGGGGTTTGACAGTGAAGGCATAATGGAGGATCTTCAACAATCAGCAAAAACCCATGCAGGAGTCTTGAATGACCCAGATAGCACCTAGTGAAAATGACTTGATCATGCCTAGACTTGAAGATTGAAGATAATCTTCTTCTTATACTGGGGATAATTTCATATAGGTTATTATTGTTGCA
The DNA here is from genome assembly GCF_019703515.2 of Myxocyprinus asiaticus. NCBI lineage: Eukaryota > Metazoa > Chordata > Actinopteri > Cypriniformes > Catostomidae > Myxocyprinus > Myxocyprinus asiaticus. The sequence goes on from NC_059368.1 coordinate 20,689,653, forward strand.
TTCATCCCATCCCCACTTGTTAGAGATATATGTGCTTATTAATGATCTAAGGTCGGAAGGTGGCATTCCAGGTTGAGGGCCTCCTTAGCGGCCGTGTCCGCTCTCTCATTGTCAGCCGGACAAATATGTCCCAGGACTCAGCAGAAGAGGATTTTTAAGTTTTTCTTCTGTAATAGAGCTACTTTGGTTAAAATGTTTACAATAATGGGTGATCAGTCTTTATGGATTTGAGTGCTTGAAGGCAAGACTTGGAGTCTGTGGCGATTAAGAAATTCCGTTCTTGACTCTTCTCTATATTTTCCAGGGCTAGGAGCAGCGCTCGAGCCTCAGCTGTAAAGATGGAGCTTTGACCCGGGAATCAAATGCCGTAGTGCTGATCTCCTATCACTGCTGCTGCCGATACGCTGTTATCCGTTTTTGATCCGTCCGTCAATCCGGTTCCATGAAGTGGGAGATTACACCTTAACTAAGAATTGCTTTGAGAATTCATTTGGATGCGTTTGTCTTTTTATGTTGAGTCAAAGTCAAGATAATGGTTGTTGCTTTTTTCAGAGCTTGTTTTTTTCAGTGCCCAGGGAGGAAAAGGGCAATAATGAAACAGTCTTAAGTTGTCTAGATTGGTATTCAGATTCTTTAAATATGTTTTAATCCATATACCAAAAGGTCTTATATACTTAGGCCTAGTTTCATATAAATAAAGACATACCAGTTGGAATACTGCTAAGTATGCTGGGTTATTTTGGTTTGCCTTGAGTTTAACCACATACTGTAGGGCCAGTTTCAGACACCTGTTCTGGAGAGAGGGTTCCCCGGCTTCTGTATAGAGACTTTGAACATGGGTGATCCTGAAAGCTCCTACCACCAGACGTATTCCCTGATGATGTATCGTATCTAGTATCAGTATATAAGATTTCCTTGCCAGGCCATACACGATGCTCCCGTAATCCAGTCGGGATCTAAAAGAAAACAGTGGAATTCGCACCACATTTTGTTTTTGCCAGAACTTTTAAAATATCCATTGTTTAAAACATAATTTCCTCTTCAAAGCTTTCATGTATGAGATAAAAGTAAGTTTATTGTCACACACAAGACCTAGGAATTTAAGTTCTTTAACTACCTTGATGGGTTCTTCCTCCATATGCAGCTCTGGGTCAAGATATAGGGACCAGAGAAGACAGAAGTGTATACAGTCTTTGTTTAGGAAAATCTGATTCCATTTTTAATTGACCAGCCATTTATCTTGTTTATGCATAGCTGTAGCTATCGCTCAATTACATTCATATTTTTCCCTCTGTAGCCAATGCATAGGTTGTCATCATATAAACTTAAAATATGTGGATCTATAACCTTAATTATACTATTGATATTGATACTGAAAAGGGTGACAGAGAATGCTTCCTTGTAGAACCCCTAGCTCTTGTATGTGTGGGTTTGATAAGGTAGTTCCTATTAGGACATGAAAATGTCTATTAGTCAGGAAGTTGGAGATAAAAATGGGTAGGTTGCCTCTGAGCCCAATTTCATGTAGATCTTTGAGAATACCATATCTCCAGGTGGTATCATAAACCTTCTTTAGATTGAAGAAAACAGCTACTGCGTGTTCTTTCATAATAAAGCTGTTCCGAACAAATGATTCCAATCTGATGAGATTATCTAAGGTGCTTTTACTCCATCAGCCACACTGATAATCACTGATTTTATTCTGTCTGGTCCAACTGCAGTATTACGAGCATGTTTGAGAGCACTTGAGAGTTCCTCCATAGTATAGGTTTGATTATATGGTTCTGTATTATTAGAGTGGATATTCAGGGGATTCTACTCCTGCTGTATTCGTATTTTATTGAATTCAGGTCGACAGTTTTTTAATGAGGAGTTCTTTTCGAATAACTTTGCTAATATATTGGTTACTTCTTGATTCGTAGTTAAGAGGGTACCCTGATGTTTGATGTGTCATATTTAAGGCTCCTCTCCTTTGTTTTTCATCTTTCGGATTAGGTCCCAGATTTTTTTGGGTGGTGTGTTTGCTGAAAGACTAGATACCAATTTTCTCCAGCTCATTAATTCTACGTGCTAGTTCTCGACATATTTTTAGTCTTACTAGATTCTCTTTAGTTGGGTGTTTGTTGAAGGTCCTCTCTGCTTTTTTCCAAGCTTTCATGGCCATTTTACAGTTATCATCGAACCATGGGTTAGTCCTATGACTTGACTTTGATGTCTTAGGGACAGTTTCATTTGCTATTTCAATGAGAATATCAGTGAAACTTCTAACTATGTCTTGGAAGTCTTGAAGCACTTAATTAAATGTATCATAACATTGGGTCTGGAAGAGCTACCAGTTGGCTTTTGTAAGTTGCCATCTTGGGGTTTTATACTGTATATCTGATCTTGTAGAGGTAGTGATTAGGGGGAAGTGGTCACTTCCACATAGGTCATCACAAGTCTGCCACAAAAAATCAAGTAAGAGCTCAGGTTCGCATATCATTAAGTTGATTGCAGAATATGTTCCATGTCCTGGGTGCAAGTTTTTGAACCATCGAGCAGACACAGATCATTGTTACTAATGAAATCAGAGTTTTCTACCCTACGCATTAGTGCAGTTTCCTCCCCATAATGGGCTGTGACCATTGAAATCTCCCATAAGTATGTAGGAGGTTGATAGTTGGTCAACAAGCTTGTTTAGATCTTGGAGTGTCACAGAAATGTCTGGAGGTATATAAACAGAACACAGAGTAATGACGTAATGAAGAGTTAACCGTAGCGCTATTGCCTGTAGATTAGGGTTTAATGTGATCTGACTGTGAATTATATCATGTCGAACTAAGATGGTTACTCCAAGGATGTTGTATATTTGGTTCATATGCACTGAAACTTACAAACTTTTTCAGAGATATAGGGCTGTTTGGTGTTAAGTGTGTTTCTTGGAAGCAAAAAGCAAATGTTGAGTAACATGACTAGTCGTTGGAGTTCTGCAAAATTTGCCTTATCACCTCGACAGTTCCACTGAATGATGCAGCTACCTATCACGTTGGTAGGATCAGTATTTGACCTCTACTTCTACTCTTAGGTGTGGGACTCCTACTGCAGGGGTCTATGGTCTCCGCCATGTCTATGACTTTTATAGGGTCAGCTTTCTGTGATCTGTTCTCCTGACTAACCTTTTGTTGCTGTGCTCTTGCACTGTATTGTGTCTTCTTTCCTTTTGTAGTAAGAGAATGCTCCGCTATCGAACTTTGGTCTTCACTAGTTTCAATTTGTGTTTGACTTGAGGCTTGGGTGCTTTGCATCTTTTTTGACGAAGTCGAGATTTTATTACTGATTAGTTGTGTTTTTCCTTTTGTTAACTAGGACACATCTGTCTGGCACTCAACTGTGTGCTTGGCCAGTAATACTACAGAGGCAAAGGATTTCTCAAATTTGAAATTAAGGAGCTACTCAACCTCATTGCATGCTTCTACATAGTTCATTTTTTTAGGCATTTTACTTTTTAATTTATTTTCTTTGATCCACATAGGACAGTCTTTTGATGAGGCTGAATGGTCACATGTGCAGTTTCTGCATTTTGATGGTTTTAAATAAGTTTCTTCATATCCTTCCTCTCCACAATTGCAACAAATATGTTTATTCTTGCATCAAGCAGAACTATGACCAAACCTCTGACAGTTCAAGCATCTCAGAGGATTAAGAAAAAGATGCTGACAGGGTCCCTCAAATATCCTAATCGGATCCATTCTGGTGGTTGGGGTTTGTTGAACGTCATGATATACGTGCCCGTCTTTATTATTTGGTCTCCTTTTTTTATCATAATCCTCTTCACACTTTGAGCTAGTTCTGAGGCTATTTCAGCCTCATCCATATCCTGTAGTTCTCTAGTTCTGATTATTCCTTTACTGTTATTTAGGTATGGGTGGAAAGCGGCTTTCATAGGAACACCAGCCAAAACACAAAATACAAAACTTTTCATTTTTTTATACGTTCCCGTATCCAGCATCTAAATCATCCGAATTCTGTTTTAGTATTTGTCTTTTGTATATAGTGTATATCGCAATATGTAAATATCCATGTGTGAGGCATGTGCGTATCTATTAGTGGTCATGACTTTATGTGAGCCTGAGGGAATGGAAGAGGTTTTTCAGGGTCTGACAATTTTTGAATTTGCTTTGATGGCCACCAAAGCAAATTCAATGACATTTAGCTCACATTCTAAATATGATTTTCATCTGACATGCACAGCCTTTTATCATTCTATTTTAATTTGATTAAAGTTGAAAGACACCCTTTTTATGACAAAATGTAATCTGATTTGATAGGGCTTAGTGCAGGGGTCGGGAACCTTTTTTCACTAAGGAGCCAATTTTAAAATTTTCGGTTGATGCTATGGCTTTTTTCGAGAAAGCCATAGCACAAACTACTAATTTACTATTTAAAATTTTTTTTTTTACAATAAAATAAAATGTTTATGTCCATAGACTACTTAAAAACACAAAAAACAAACAAATATGCAACAGTTAATAGGTAACATGTTGCAATATGGAATTGAGTACATGTGTTTGTGTGGGTCTCCATAAAATTACTTCATTTTATATTTGTTCATGAAAAAGTTTACTTCCCTTTTGGGCTGGGCGATATGTAAAAAAATATTTTAAAGATAATTGCCTTAAAAATATTGTGATATCCGATTATATTGTCAACCCCAGTGAATATTTTAGCTTTATTGATTTTGCTTTAAAAAATTATTAATTTATTGAAACTCGAAAAACTTCAGACATTTCTAAATTCAAATTGCACTTTAAATGAAAGAAAAAAGCAATTAAATAATGAAAAGATCAAAAAAATCTTATTCATAACCACCCCAAATCCAAGCATTAACCATCTCCAACAGCCCTATTTGCCATCACGTAAGTATTCGTCAATGACAACAGGTGAAAAATTACTTATAGCCTACGAATGAAGAACTAAAGATAATAATAATCATCATCATAAAAAATAAGCCTTATAAATTCCCATGTGTTCTCAAAAAAATGCAGCGAAATGTGTGTTCTTATCTAATGTGTTTGTATTGTGCTTTGGTAATACAGTTAATGCTGCCTAAAGAAAATTAAATAGAACTCAATTTTAGGTTCAAGGTGTCTTGTATAATTTTATGATTTAATCACTTTTGTCTTTGTTATTATATATATATAACTAAACCTGCAGAGTTGCGTTCACAATGTGTAAGAGCGAACTGCTCCATGGAAATAAAGCGAAACTCACAGCACCTCCTGAGATGATCGGAGATCATTTGCAGCATTCTCATAGACAACATTATTTTTGCAAACAGTTTTCAGACAAATGAAACAACGTGTGTTCTAAGAGACAGGGTCCTGCTGCACGCCTCTGAACAAACAGCGAATCAGACACAAGCATTGATGGCTTTTCTGTTCTTATATGATCAAATATAATAACGTTTCTTCAAGCATGTGTCTTTGTGACTAAAAGCTTTTTTTGTCACTTGTCACTCCGAGACGTCATACAGATGCCCGCCTGTTGCGGGTATGTGCTAAATTACTCGCGCATGAAATGCCTGCATTCAGACGAGCTTGCAAACTGGATTGAGGCTCGTCGCATTTGGAGGGTGGCGGGTGCTATTTCACACCCTGGGTGCACATAAAAAAAAACGAACGTTCGTAAAATTGCTAGTAGAAAATGCTCTTAACCGGTAGGCCCAGAATTCTATGCAAGTGCGTGTCTTGGAGAAGCGCTTTCATTGCACTCGTGAACAGCGGAGCTCACTGTGCACACATATCATATCAGACGTGCATCGGCTGCTTTTCTTCGTCTGTTCTTCAAAATATAAATCGCACGTTTCGTCATGCACGTCTTTGTGTCTAATTTCTTGTCATATCACTCCAAGAAGTCTTACAGGTTGCCCTCCACAGTGGCTGGTACATCAGCAAAATTACCCACCACTCTGCATGAAAATCCACATTCGGTGGGTGTTAATTTCAAACCTTGTTCACCAGGAGTAGGCTGAATGACAAATTTGGTAGAAAGGAAATCAAAACTGTGTCATTCACTTCATGCTTTGCAATCGCACCCACACTTTCTGCAGGAAAATTCTCTCTAAATAGTTTTAAACAATCATGTGTTGGTGATGAATGGTGAGACACCCAGCGAGCCACTTGATTTTTAACAAAGAGCCTTGTGCCTCACGAGCCACAGGTTCTTTATCCCTGGCCTAGTGTAACTGTACTTTATTCTGCTGCTTTTACATCTAACAGCCCAGTGCAACATAAAGACAGTTTCACAAAGTAAAAGAGATAAGGACTTCATTCCCATCACTGTGGTTAGAATTTAAAGATAAAATAAATGAATAGAAAGTGAAATACACAGCACTTAAATGGTCATTTAGTCACTCGCACTCTCATGTCGAGAAAAGAGCTCATACGCTGGCCTGTTACGATATTTCCTGTATAAAAGCAAACCAAACTGACATGGTTGAGCCATCTTTCCATCTCTTTCTCCCTCTTTTCCAGTTTCCATACCTTGCCCCTCCCCACTGCCTCTAAGGGTACATTATGTTCCCATCCTGAGACAAGAGAAAGAGGACAGGAGGAGAGAGTGCTTTAAAAAAAAAAAAAAAAAAAGATCAAATGAGAGAGAGTGAACATAAGCTGGAGCAAGCATGAGTGAAAGGAAATGTTAGTTAATGAGAAAGTGGGAGAAGAAAGAGTTGAGGAGTGCAAGAAAGTGTGCAGAGGATTGACTGCAAGTTGGAGGGAGTGAGTAGGTGGCAAATGCCATTGACAAGCTGACTAAGTCCTGAATAATTAACCACTGGGTAGACAGGCCGGATGTCTCAGTTTGGGCAGCTTTGTAACTGGGTGGCTCCAACAGACTGACGAAATGATTTAGGGTGTTAGTCACAATGACAAACGTGAATACACGCTCATACGCAGCCCAATTGTCTTATCAATGGCATACACACCTTTGAGTCACTGGTAAAATCTCACTCTAGTAAGAGATTTAGATTAACTTTAAATTAATCAGAATGCCTGCCCAATAATAACGGCCATGTTAGTAAATGAATATTCTGGGTTCTATACAAGTTAAGCTCAATCGACAGCATTTGTGGCACAATGTTGATTACCACAAAAAATAGTTTAGACATGTGCTTCCTTTTCTCAGTATCATAAACCCCCCTAGTTCAGCACCATTCATTCACACTCCAGACCGAAAAAAGACTCATAAAATGGGCATGAACAAATGTAAAAATGGGGGAGTTTCAGGGAAGAAAGGGGGAAGACAGGAGGGGGTCAAGAGCTACTTCCAAAACACACTTGCAACAAAGTTGGCTGAACATCACATTATGAGTGGAGATTAAAACCAAAGAGTTTTGAGGCACTTTGCTGTATATCAGTAATGGGACAAAAGTGTGAAGAGTGAAGATGATGAGTTTGCAAATCTGTAAAAAGATTTGGAAGTTTTGTCTAAACCTTTGACAATGTAGTGAGAACAAAACTCAGGCTACGTTCATACAGTCAGTGTTTGGGATTGACAACCATATTTACTTCCAGTTGTGAGTCTTGAAATATGTCGTGCATACAACAGCATACAGTAGCAGTTTGAATGCTGTCTGTATGAACGAACAACCGAAGTCACAAACGTATTCTGTAACCATAGTGACGGTGACTAAAAGATGGCAACGTCCATAACACCGGCATGTATTATCACAACCACCGTGTTATTAAATAAATGAGTCCAATTGAGGTGCAAGTTCATCCATCAGATCCCAATTAACTGACAGCGGCTTTAAATGCTTTTTAACCAAGTGCAGAGCACAGCTTTTGTGTCGCACAGCTCGTGCCCGAGTAGCTAGTGGAAGACTGCAGCTGAAACTTTGGATGACACGCAGCTCATTTCTCAGTCTCCGTGAGTTAACAAATCCCCACATGAAACACATGCGTGTACAGTGCAGCGTGTCTCTCACTCTACATGACGTAACTAACAACTAGTTGTCCAATACGGTTCCGTTCACACAGCACAGGTTTGCCGAGAACGCGGTTGTGAGACCTGAAAATTTGCGGGTGTCAGTTCGGTTATAGAATGCGGTTGTCACATCGGTAAATAACCATCCAGTGTATGAACATAACCATATTAAGCACTCAAAACAGGTCTGACAACTGTATTCTGCTGCTGTGTGAACGTGGCCTCAGAGCAGACATTACCATCAAAACCAGCACTGCTTTGAGACTTTGCATTGCTTCATAGATATTAATTCGTACAAGTGTTTCAGGTTTAATACAAGTTAAGCTCTATTGACAGCATTTGTGGCATAATGTTGATTAACACAGAAAATAATTTAGACTCGTCCCTCTTTTTCTAAAGAAAGGCGCATACAGTGAAAGTAAAATGGTCCAATAAACAAAACATTAAATACACAGTTTTTCAAAAAGTACTTAAGCATAATACATTTTAATATAACTCTAGTGTGATAAAATTGCTTACCTTGTTGTCTGTGTAATGTTATCCAGTATATCAACTCCACTGTCATGATGACGTAATGCTGGTAAACCAAGCAGGCGTAAATCTGGGATAATTTCACACAATGTATATAGATCTGGATTGCTGATGCAACAGTAAACTGCCAACAGGAGGTGAAGCCAGTGTTCGAGCAGTCATCTTGATGTGCCCTAACTGCAATAGAGTCTCAATGACTGACCATTTCATGGTCTCCAACCACTAAATATGACAGTCGCATTTTGCCCTCTAGTGACAATCATGTTTAATTTGCTTGTTATGGATAATATTCGTTACGAGGGAGAAGATATATGTGGATCGCTAAGTCAGAGCATCTACCAGCCCCAGTGTGCAGCATATCTATGCAGCAAATGTTCATCAATAGATGTGGCAAAACTGTCCCGTCTCCCTTGCTTTTGCATTTTAATCTCTAATTTTCATATCAGAAGTTCAGCACAGTGCACAAACCGACCTAATTTGGCACTACAACCAGAGACTTTTGAGACTGAAATATAACTACAAAAAGGGGATTTACTGTGAAAGCGTTCTACCAGCCTTCTACTACTGGCAGTTTACATTCCTGAAAAGGGACAACACAAATGCCTTCACACAGACAGATGAGAAAGAAAATGCCTCCTTTCAGATCAAACTCCACTTGCTGCACAAACTGCCATAGACTTCTACAAAAGATCGTATTTCTTGAAACAAAACTACTTGCAGTATTGCCACCCTTGATGGAACATACAGGAGAGCACCACTGTGGACCCCCTCAGCCTACAGCCCGTGAGTCCTGTGAATCTAATGTTCCTCGACAGGCTATACTGAACTTAGAAAAACTGAAAAGTGACTGGTTTTAGCTCTCACTTTCATCAATGACATAAAAAGGGAGCTAGCCCCAAATGTGCTCGACATATCAGACAGTCACAAGCATCGCATATTGCAGCTTCCACTTCAGATATGACTCGACTAACCAATACTGTTATTCTTCTACCCCAAAACTAGTAAATAGATTTGAACCATTAACGAATGTGGAGGAAGAAACCCCAAATGTGATCACATCAGCCAGCAGCTAATATTGCAGCTGGCAGGTGCTCACGGTCAAGCAGGCAGGGGCATTTGGCTAAGACCACAGCCGAGCCCAGCACTCTGATAGTGGGGACTTCATTATCAGAAACATTTTTGTTTCATAAGACCAGTGGACATTTCTCCAAAAAGTAAGATCTTTGTCCCCATGTGCACTTGCAAACTGTAGTCTGGCTTTTTTATGGCAGTTTTGGAGCACTGGCTTCTTCCTTGCTGAGCAGCTTTTCAGGTTATGCCGATATAGATACTTGTCTACCTCTTTCCTCCAGCATCTTCACAAGGTCCTTTGCTGTTGTTCTGGAATTGATTTGCACTTTTTGCACTAAACTGCGTTCATTTCTTGGAGACAGAATGCATCTCTTTCCTGAGCGGTATAATGGCTGCGTGTTCCCATGGTGTTTATACTTGCATACTATTGTTTGTACAGATGAACGTGGCACCTTCAGGCATTTGTAAATTGCTCCCAAGGATGAACCAGTCTTTTGGAGGTCCACAATTGTTTTTTTTAGGTCTTGGCTGATTTCTTTTGATTTTCCCATGATGGCAAGCAAAGAGGCACTGAGTTTGAAAGTAGGCCTTAAAATACCTCCACAGGTACACCTCCAATTCAGCAAACCTCCTATCAGAAGGTAACTGGCTAATTGTCTAAAGGCGTGGCATCATTTTCTGGAATTTTCCAAGCTGCTTAAAGGCCCAGTTAACAGTGTATGTAAACTACTGACCCACTGGAATTGTGATATCAGTGTTTCCCACAGATCTGAAATATATTTGTGGCGGTAGCCTGTGGAAAAGGCTGGCATTACCTGCCGGCACAAAAATGGTCTACTACATGTGACAAACAACAAATAATGCATGACCTTTAACAATATTTTGATTTCTTGAATATTTATATTAACTTCACATAATATATTTCACAGATCCAACACCCCCCACCAACTACCCACATGGGAAGAGTAAGACAAAGTAAAAAAAACAGCATGTACATAGATTGCACTGTTCGTAAGAGCACTTAATCTTTCTAGGTTTTTCAAAGAAGAGCTCCAGCACCTGTGCATGTGTGAACGCTTCTGGTGCTGGCCCATTTATCGATATTCGCAAACATGCAGCCAGGTGCTCCCCTTTCAGTCTGTTTCTCAGGTCAGTTTTGACCTGAAAAACAGATGAAAAAAAAAAAAAAAAAAAAAAACGCTCACTACTTGTGCCAGCAGCTTCACTGACCGACTGTAATTGAGAACAAGCTTGAATCTTAGTTTGGTCTTTGCATTTCATTTCATTGTTGACTGCAATTGTAATTTCACATCAAATTAACTGACACACGTAATTGAGGCTTTTGCATTTATTTATTGCCATTTCACGCTAAACGCTAACGATGGCTAAGTTACCTGTGGTGTTGTGCATCTCTCTTCCTCATCCACACGCTGTATTCTCTCAAAATATTTTTGAACACTCATATCTGCTGAGTAAATGCATGAAATATTTGTAGTCTAACCTTAGCTAAAGTTAGTCTGTGTCTTTCTAACTGCCTTAGCCCCAAAAGAAAACAACTTTACTGCATGTTGTGTATGTTATGTGTGCTGAATAGTCTTGTAGCTACCAACGCAGCATACTTGCCACTTTCTTTCATAGAATTTGAAGCTACTACCAAAGTCAGAACAATTACAAAATAAGGAGAAAAGAACGAGTTGCTTTACCTGGTCCGTGTTTGTAAAATTTCCACAGTGTCCGCGTCTTCTAACGTAATACCGGAGAACGTCTCTCTCTCTCTCTCTCTGCGTTTCTTTGCAGCGTATGTGCGAATGTCAATAGACCCTTCTCGCGATAGCAGAACAAACAGGTACGGGAAGGGTAGAGCAAGGGGAGATTGTCCACTAGTTAATTGATCGCAGATGCCGTTGTTCTCTCGGACGGATAAAAAAAATAAAAATACAAAAATAAAAATGGGTCGCCAAATATACTTTGGCGGCCATTAATATACCTGGGCGGCCCGCCCAAGTAAAGTCTTTGTGTGGGAAACACTGGATATAGTCAATTAAAAGTGAAAAAATCTGTCTGTAAACAATTGTTGGAAAAATGACTTGTGTCATGCACAAAGTAGACCGAAATGACTTGCCAGAAATCCACCCAACCTGAATGGCACACAAACACTACCGCAGTGTCAGGACGACCACAGGATCGCACTTCTGCACCTGGATGGACATTTGATTGACAAATCGCACAATAACACAGCGAAGACACAACATCCACTGCTCAGAGACACAATCCACGGTGAGCCTCACACACAGAGCATACTACAGTCAGACTGTGACAACTTAGAACTGCTCCAAGATACAGGATCCAAGGACGATTTCCTGGAAAAAGCCAAGGGAGCCAAGATAACATACTTCAGCCTCCAGAAACACCAGAGCCACTTCTGAGCTTCTCAGAGAAAATGGAGGAACTAGTATACGCTGGAAGAAAGCTCTCCCACTCCATTGCTGCGAGCCCCCAGATACAAACCAAAAACGGTGGGCCCCTTCTACCACCAAAGCCTGCAGGCCCAGCTCACCCACCCTCCCCCTCCCTCAGAGAGAGCTCTCCGGCCGCTGCCACAATGCCAGGGCACACATCGTCCTCCTTCTGCTCTCGGTGAACAGCAAACAACTGATAACAGCTCTCAGTGATATGTGTCAGGTCCCCGCTAAGGTAGCAGCAACACTAACAAATGTTTACAAAACAAGCAGGAACCCGCTGTGCCAGTAGCTTTTTCTATATCTGTTATGTTAAGTGATAGGAAGACTAAGGCCTTCTCAAGACGTATGGCAAACCGATCTAATCTGTTGCCAATTAGGCGTTGATCCGACATTGCTGTGGGGCCAAAAACAGATACTATCAAGTTAGCAATTTTAAACAGCTTCTCACTAAAGGACAAGTTGTTTTTAGTCAAATACCTCATCACCACAAACAACCTGGACTTTGTTTCTAAATGAGACCTGGTTAGATAACAGCTGCAGTGCAACAGTCCTCAATGAATCATTATTAGGACAAATGGAGGATTATCTGCAATATTTAAAGATGTCTTTCAATTAGGGCTGCAACTAACGATTATTTTATAATTGATTAATCTAACGATTATTCGACTATTCGGTCGATTATTGAACTCTTAACCGATTATTCAGCTTGTGCCCTGACGTAAAAGGTTGTATTAAACGTGCTTACTAACAATAAAGAGGACAAAATCATCTTTTAAAAATACCTCTAAATGAAAATCACTGAATTAAAGGGGAAAAAATACTTTTAAGTTTAATTCAGTAAAGAAATTCACTGCAAAAAATACTATTGTTATCAAGTGTTGTCTTGTTTTCCATTTAAAATTGTCTAAAAATCCTTAAAACAAGATACATTTACTTGAGAATCAACATATAAGATATTTAGACTTGCTTTAAGAGAAGGTATCTTAAATATAAGTGTATTTTTTCACATGGTTATACTTCAGCGAGTGCAGTAAAAACAAAATATACTTATATTCATGACCTGTTTTCAAAAAGCAAGTCTAAATATCTTATATGCTGCTTCTCAGGTGAATGCATCTTTTTTTTTTTTAAAGGATTTTTAGATATTTAAAATATATATATATATTTTTTTAAATATTATATTCAACATTCTCAGATAACAATTTTTACTTCTGCAGTACAGCTGCTAAAGAAAATGTATATTAAGTTTTAGATATTTATATTGGAAAACAAGCCAAAACAAAATCAAAGACGTATTTTGTTGCAATGTATAATGGGGCAAAGACTACCCTCTCTCACCTTTCTGTTCACTTCAATCCATCTTTAACTCACAAAAAAAAAAAAACTCTCTCTTATTAATAAAGCTGTGTATTGCCAATTTTCTTCATGATAAGAAATGCACCGATAAAAGGGCGACATGATTACAGAAATTAAAATATGAAAGTTATTTTCAATATCATAATGTATGAAACAATTACATTAAAATCAGATTATGTGTAGGGTCTAAATTTCCCTTAATTCCGACTGAGAGAGTTATTGTTGCGCATAAAACATGTTCAAAACAATGAAAGGAATGCAACAACAACAACAACAAATAACACTAAAAAAAAAAAAAAAGCAGGGTCACGTCCCGCACAATAGAGGCGGTAAATCAGTTGTTTGGTACAGGGGCCACATTGGGCTTTTAAGGAATATTTCACACAAAAATGAAAATTCTCTCATCATTTAATCATTTTTAATCATTTAATCTCACCTTATGCCATCCCGGATGTGAATGACTTTCTTCAGCAGAACACAAATTAAGATTTTCAGAAGAATATCTCAGCTCTTTTGGTCCATACAATGCAAGTGAATGGGTGTCAAAATTTTGAAGCTCCAAAAATCACATAAGTCAGCATAAAAGTAGCCTAATCCATGTGACTCCAGTGGTTAAATCCATGTCTTCAGAAGAGATATGATAGGTTGGGTGAGAAACAGATCAAGAACTTTTAGCAAAAATGGACTTAAATAATGACCTTTTTTTCACCCACACCTATCATATCACTTCTGAAGTCATGGATTTAACCACTGGAGTCATATGGATTACTTTTGTGCTGCCTTTATGTGCTTTTTGGAGCGTCAAAATTTTGGCATCCATTCACTTGTATTGTATGGACCTCCAGAGCTAAAATATTTACTTCTAAAAAATCTTAATTTGTGTTCTGAAGAAAGAGAGTCATACACATTTAGGATGGCATGAGGGTGAGTAAATGATGAGAGAATTTTCATTTTTGAGTGAACAATTTCTTTAAGTAGCACATGTGGGGCCACACTGTCCTCCTTTTGAGATACAATGTTCCACATTGATTTAGTTCTTGTATCTTTTAAGCCCAGAAATAGTTGTGTTCTCATTCTAATGCATGATGCACAATTTTCTTTGTGACTGGTGGAATGTTCTGCCTGAAGTATTGCTCTACAAAAGTTGATACTTTTCTATCAGGCATTAGTAAAATCTTGATAAATGCTAAGCATAATTATCAATTATTTGATCATCTCTACTTTCCTGGTAATTTATTATACAAATTAACACACTATATCAGGGGTCAGTATTATTAAAAAAACTAACAATACATTTAATAAATATTAGTATTAAAAATGTCACTGTTTTATTCCATTACATTAATACTTTTAAAGCTACTCAAGTTATTCAGCCAAAAGTAGTGATTTTCTCATTTCCTTGTTATTGTTGTTTGATTAACAGCCTTTATATGACAGCCTACTAGACAGTGCTCAATTCGCTAACATGCACACTTCAAGTCAGACATTTTGATACAAATATGCTTTTTTGTCCCAATGTTTACGTTCACTTTAGACCAAACCGACTGCGTTTACATTAATGCCTCACCAAGACAGGCATTGGCGTAATTATAAAGTGTATTTGACCATTTAGGTGCGTACCCGCATTTGCGCACAAACATTAGCCGCCTGTCAATCAAACAGCACGCAGCTACAGACGTCAGGAAATAAAAAGTCAATCTTTTTATTTTATCTAGATCAACCAACCAGTGGTTGTCTTTCTATCATGATCGATGTAATGAACACCCCTGTTCTAGATGTAGAACATAAGTATAGAAAATTACTTTTTTTTTCTTTTTTTTTTTAAAGATTATTTTAAATCGCCCAGCTCTATTGATAACATTGCCTTAATCTCTCACATCAACCCAATAATCTCAGTGATAGAAAGCTAATTTACAGGCTACATTATAGACACACAGAATCTAGTAATCAGAAATATGAAATTTACCTTGATATGTTTCTTAAAATTAGAGGCAGGATTAATACTGATAACTGGCTTGAGCAAGTTAAACTCACATGACACAGTCAAGCAATTGGCCTTTTTCACTGTGAAAATCCCTTTCAGGTGCGGCTGTGATGTTCAGGTGTTGAAATGTGTTTGAGGCATCCACCACATCCAACAGTTGGCGCAAGATCTACAGCTGCCATTCAAGTTTTTTTATGTGTGATTTGATGGGAGCCACGAGACTCTCCCTAGCCAATCACGTTGATGGATAAAAATAAAATCAGGACAGGGAAGTAGCGAACACAGACGGTGGGAAAATAGCGCATTAAAAGTACAGTTACAGCACTTAAAATGTACTCAAGTAAAAGTATACAATTTTAAAACTACTTAAAGTACAATTCCTGGGAAAAACTACTTACAGTAACATGAGTATTTTTAATTCGTTACTTTACACCCCTGCTTGACACACTCCCCACATCATTCAAAAATGCGTTTAAATGTCTGGAAAAAGATTTGTTAGAAATAGTAAATGCGTCACTCCTTTCAGGCACATTTCCGAAGTCCCTGAAAATTGCAGTTGTCAAGCCCCTTCTTAAAAAAATAAATAAATAAATAAAATAAAAAGAGCAGTCTAGATAACTCGATATTGAACAACTACAGACCAATTTCAAATCTTCCTTTCATAGGCAAAATCATTGAAAAGTGTGTTTTCAATCAGCTGAACAAATTCTTAATCTCGAATGGCTACTTGGACAATTTCCAGTCTGGTTTCCGACCGCATCATAGCACAGAGACGGCACTCAAAGATCCTTAATGATATTCAGCTAAATACTGATTCAGGCAAAATATCAGTGCTGGTATTATTAGATCTCAATGCTGCTTTTGATACTGTTGACCATAAAATTATCTTAAACAGATTGGAAAACTGGGTAGGGCTCTCTGGAATGGTCCTCAGCTGGTTCAGGTATTATATAGAAGGGATCGACTACTATGTGAACATAGGCAGCTATGAATCTGAGTGGACATCCATGACATGTGGAGTCCCACAAGGCTCAATACTTGCACCACTCCTGTTCAACCTGTATATGCTCCCACTAGGCCAAATTATGAAAAAGAACCTAATTGCATACCATAGCTATGCAGACGACACCCAGATCTATCTAGCCCTATCACCAAATGACTACAGCCCCATACACCCTCTGTCACAGTGCATTGATGAAATTAACCATTGGATGTGCCAAAACTTCCTTCAGTTAAACAACGACAAGACAGAGGTCATTATATTTGGCAACAAAGGCAAAATTCCCAAGGTAAACACATACCTTGGCTCCAAGGGTCTAAGGACAAGAAATCAAGTAAGGAATCTTGGTGTCATTTTGGAGTCAGACCTTAGTTTCAGTAGTCACATCAAAGCAATAACTAATCAGCCTCCTATCATCTCCAAAATATAGCCAGAATTAGATGTTTGTATCCAGTCAAGACTTAGAGAAACTTGTTCATGCATTCATCACTAGTAGGGTGGACTACTGCAATGGACTCCTCACCGGCCTTCCCAAAAACACCATTAGACACCTGCAACTCATTCAGAATGCCACTGCCAGGATTCTCACCTGAATCAAAAAAATCAGAGCATATTACTCCAGACCTCAGGTCTTTACACTGGTTTCCAGTTACGTTTAGAATTAAAGTACTATTACTTGTTTATAAATCGCTCAATAGCCTAGGACATAAATACATTTCAGATATGCTTGTTGAATATAAACCTAACAGACCTTTCAGATCATTAGGATCATGTCAGTTAGACATACAGAGGGTTCAGACAAAACAAGCTGAGACAGCGTTTAGCTATTATGCAACCCGCAGCTGGAACCAGCTTCCAGTAGAGGTCAGGTGTACTCCAACAGTAGCCACATTCAAATCCAGACTGAAAACACATCTGTTTAACTGTGCATTTACTGTGCACTGTGCTACACTTACTGATTGCACTGCATAATTTTATTTCTGTATTCTTTTTCTTTATTCGTTTTAATAATTTTTATGTATTTTTTTTTAATTCATTTTATTACTTTTGATTCTCATTTCTTGAGATTTTTCATTAAAAAAAAAAGAACTTGCCTTGCCTAAGAAACGCTGAAAATTTTGCATGTTTTGGTGTGACAACACGTCATTCCCCCGGAGGGTCCTTAAAAGTCAAATTGGAATTTTTAAATCGTAATTCAGTGAACATGCTTCCATTCAGCTGATCTGTTTGCCACTGAAGTTTGTTAGAGGTATATACTGTTTGATATAGATATACATAACTCACTCTGGCTTTCAAGAAACAGGAACAATTCCCGACTTTAAATAATTACATGTGTGGGACATTTGCACTGTAGGGATGTACAGGCAGATTTCAGATATAAAAATCAGTAACTGAATGACAATTGTATACTCACTGAAAAGTGAAGATTTTTCAATCAGTCAATAGGGACACTGGAATCTTTGGGCAAAGCAATATGGCGGCGCAGAGGCTTCACTGTTATTAAGTCATCAGCTATACAGTTCTATCCACCTTATTTTGCAAAGCGGAAGCAAAGCAATTGGCTGCATTTCTGGCAAGTGAGAGTGTTCCACTGTCATTAACCTAGTTTCCATCCACTTTTCGCAACAGTGAAACTGCGTAAAAACATTTTTGCGAAATTTGCCGTCTTCTGCACGTTTCCATTCAAATGGTCTTTTATTGATAAAAATGGTGTGTGTGATGTCATGCTTAAAAAAAACACTTTGTTGCATAAGTTTGAGTTTATCGCAAAATAATTCTGCCCTTAAGCCATTTCCATACAGAAGTGTATGTGTGTAAAATAAGGTTGTCCAAGGTGTTAAAATGAGAAATCTTTTTTAAAAATCTAGTTTAAAACACTTGTCAAGTTCTCAGATATGTTATCTTTGCGTCCAATTTAGATTCATAAATTTTTGAAAAACCTTTATAGCATTTTCTACACTAATATTTATAACTTTAAAATTGTCATGTGGTGTAACCATCAAGTAAAAAGTATAATACTTTTTCACCTTAAATACATGAGTATAAGCAACTTCATTAATTTCCAAAAAGTTTTCAAATACATTTGTCAATGTACTTTTTGAGTCAAAAATATCAAGTTTACTCAAGGTTACACCACATGACATGAACAAAAATGTGCCTTTTCATAAAAATGTCTGTGACGAGGAGGAGGGCATGGCCGGGCCGTGAGGGTGCATGGCCGGCGCTGAATCAGTGGGAGAGCGACATAAAGGGGAGCTGGAGATGCCAGTTCGAGAGAGGCGGCCATGCTGCATGTGTGTTACATTAAACTTTGTTTACTGTTCAGCCGGTTCCCGCCTCTTCCTTGCCCATCCTTTCACTGTTACAATGTCAAAATAAATATTAGATGTTTTTTTAAAACTTCAGGCTCAGTCTTGAGAGCCTAAATGTTTCCACTCTGTTTTATGGTTTTTATGGTCAACATAAACAACAAAATAACTACCTACATGTTGGTTTCACCCAATGACTTTGATTTGGTGGACAAAAGCATTTTTAAATATGAATCATATTTTAAAACACAATTGTTTCACTGCTTTTTTTAACTGTTTTTTTAACTGCTTTGTTTCACTGTTATTTTTTTTTAAGAAATAACAATAAAAGATTATTCTGCACTAGCCTTGCCAACATTTCTTTTTGCAGGAATTTCAGCTTTTAATGAGACTGGACACCGAATGACATTTTCATATTCAAGTAAATTCAAGTTTATGTAAAATTATTATTTTTTTTAATTTATTTTTAATTTAATAGATCTGGACAAACATGAGTGATAATATGCAAATATTACATTTTGTTATTGCATTTTATGATGAATTCTGTGAAAAGAATCCACATTATTTATCTAGATCGCTCACTCACTGTCGCAGACACACATTATTTTCTACTCCAATAACCGATCTAGTAAAGGAAGTTTGGGCTGTTTATGAAGGATGCTTAAACAGTGGTGTAAAAAGTTGTTCTACACACAAAAGTGTTTTATGGGAGAAATCCTGAAAATTGTTTGCGTTAAAAAAAATGTACATGTTGTAACTGTACGCTCGTCATAGCAGTACCTCACCTTCTGTTCTCTTTTATTTATTTTTTTATTTTTAAGACAAAATATTTCCTCGAACTGTTCTCTTGGCCATTTTTGAAAGTGCTTGAAAATGTGAAAACTTGCATTACCTTCAGTGGCTTAAGTTTCATGTAAACACTAGGAAGGACAAATCAACTCATGCTAAACTCCGACATAACTGTTTTACAATGTTTTCAGAAAACCGTCATCTGTTCACTGTGGAGAGCTCGTGTGCTCAAGGTTGCCAGATTGCATGACTGAAGCGTCACCCTGGCAGAATATTTCCAAACTGTACAAGTGTCAAGATTTGATTGGGGGATATCACCTATAGAAATCTGGCAATCTTAAACATGTTGAAATCTAATTCTGACTGGCTAATTGCCCTTATTTAAAGTCTGTTATTTATTAAACAGAGAAAATTTCACATTATGCCACATTTCAGTCTGATGTTTACTAGAATTATTATTTCTATTATAATCTTTCCTCAAGAAACTTGACATCTTCTGAAAGAAATGCAACAAAGGAAATAATCCATAAGTAAAATAATATATACAGTTGTGCTCAAAAGTTTGCATACCCTTGGAGAATTGGTAATATATGTACCATTTTTAAAGAAAACACGAGTGAGCGGGCAAAACACATTTATTTTATTTCTTATGGGATTCATATTCAACTGTAGGTTATAACAGAATGGCAAAATCATAAAACAAAACATGGCAACAATGAAAAAAATGAAATGACCCCTGTTCAAAAGTCTGCATACCCTCAGACTGACAGCGTGCAGTCTTTTGTAATTGTCTATGAGGCCCCAAATTCTTGCAGGTGGTATAGCTGCCCATTCGTCTTGGCAAAATGCCTCCAGGTCATGCAAAGTCTTTGGCCGTCTTGCATGAACCGCACGTTTGAGATCTCCCCAGAGTGGCTCGATGATATTAAGGTCAGCAGACTGTGATGGCCACTCCAGAACCTTCACCTTTTTCTGCTGTAACCACTGGAGGGTCAACTTGGCCTTGTGCTTAGGGTCACTGTCGTGCTGGAAAGTCCAAGAGCGTCCCATGCGCAGCTTTCGTGCAGAAGAATGCAAATTGTCTGCCAGTATTTTCTGATAACATGCTGCATTCATCTTGCCATCAATTTTCACAAGATTCCCCATGCCTTTAGAGCTCACACACCCCCAAAACATCAGTGAGCCACCACCATGCTTCACAGTGGGGATGGTATTCTTTTCACTATAGGCCTTTTTGACCCCTCTCCAAACATAGCGCTTATGGTTGTGACCATAAAGCTCTATTTTGGTCTCATCACTCCAAATTGCAGTGTGCCAGAAGCTGTGAGGCGTGTCAAGGTGTTGTCGGGCATATTGTAACTGGGCTTTTGTGGCACTGGCGCAGTAAAGGCTTCTTTTGGCAACTCAACCATGCAGCTAATTTTTGTTCAAGTATCGTCGTATTGTGCTCCTTTAAACAACCACACTGTCTTTTTCCAGAGCAGCCTGTATTTCTCCTGAGGTTACCTGTGGGTTTTTCTTTGTATCCTGAACAATTCTTCTGGCAGTTGTGGCTGAAATCTTTCTTGGTCTACCTGACCTTGGCTTGGTATCAAGAGATCCCTGAATTTTCCACTTCTTAATAAGTGATTGAACAGTACTGACTGGCATTTTCAAGGCTTTGAATATCTTTTTATATCCTTTTCCATCTTTATAAAGTTCCATTACCTTGTTACGCAGGTCTTTTGACAGTTCTTTGCTGCTCCCCATGGCTCAGTATCTAGCCTGCTCAGTGCATCCATGTGAGGGCTAACAAACTCTTTGACTATTTATACACAGACACTAATTGCAATTTAAAAAGCCACAGGTGTAGGAAATTAACCTTTAATTGCCATTCTGGAAAGGGCTGCATGTGTGAAAGGGGCTAATGAGATTTTGAAGTTGATGTCATTCGCTTTAGCAAGAAAATAAGTAAAGGTCAACTAGCAAGTTTTTGCAACTTTTTGATCAGCCCTGTTACAGCAGTAGGCTATCTTGTCCAAGGGCTAAAAAAACATCCCTGGTTCGAACATTCAGATCTTCAGGCAACACATGATGCATTGTGAAAAAACCTAAAGCAAATTATCTTTAAATAACTCCTACTACTAGCAAAATTATTGGCAAAAGCACCCACTCTGTGCCTGTCCTCTCATGCAATGACTCTTTGTAAACTGTTCACAGTAGAAACAGAGAGGGTTAGCATCTCTGTCTACAAGTGAAACACATGAAAATCATAACCCCCTGATTTGATCAAAACAATGAACAAAAGCATTTACAGAAGGTTACTTTATTCTGGCTAGTGTTCTTTTTGAATATGAGCATTTGTACAAAGTTATCCACAAAATACCTTTAACTCTGCAGCATGGTATACAGTACAGTAGTTTAGTACATGTAATATTATAGCTCATTTTAAGCAATATATCGACACAGCTCTTGACAGTTGTACATGTCTTCAGTCTTGCCATTTCACTCACTGCAAACTATGGAATTCACTTCCGAGGGGTCGCTATATACTGAAACTGCACTTAAGTTTAGGATTAGATCACTCCTTAATTTCTTCGTCACGAGTCGGCACCAAGAGAGCATTATGCCAAACATATAATCAACCATTTCGATTCGCGTATAAGGATCACATATTACACGAAATTTTAAACTTTATAAAAGCTGAACAGTCTTGAAGAGAATTTTTGTTCTCTCGCTTTTTTTTCTTTTTTTTACATTTCTTGGCGAAGATAGCAAATGACCACGGGAAGTTTAAAGAACATCCTTTTTAAGTTATTTAACAAGACGATGCAAATTGGTTCACGTTTCGAGTGAACGTTAGTCGGGTCCAAACATCACAGTGTGGCCAAATCGACCCCATTACGCAAACACGAAAGATTTGAACTGAGAATGGCGGTATATCAAAGTCTGTGTTTTCGGCTCATAGCAATTTTTATTTAATTTATTTTTTTGCAAGTAGTCCTCCAGTTATATTGACACAAGTGTGGACGGAGAAACCTCCACACAAGCTCAAGTATCATCAACATAAACTCGAAGATGTTACGTAAAGCAGGAAAGAACTGAACTGTTGAGCGAATAGTTATAAAAGAACAATTTAAAAAACGAAATAATACGTAAAAGACCTCTAAGCAGATCATCCAGAAAAAGAGTTTATGGCTAAATAAGTCGCGTTACCTTAACGAGGAAAGGGCACCATCTCCTCCGCCGGGCTCAACTTCCTTCTTCACATCCAGTCGACACATAGAGAAAGTGGGAATTCCGTTTTTTCTTTTCATGGACGCATCGTATTTTGTGATATCCCTTTGACCCATACCATTATGTTTGGAGTTGCTTCGTTGTTTAGCGACTCGCAAAATGAACGCGCGCTGCTAGCCTCCGCGGCTAAACTCACTGTGATGCGCAATGAATTAGCCAGTTAGCTAGTCCGTACTTGGCGAAGTCTTTATGAAACTAAGAAATTAATTTGCCCGCGGTCCTCGAATGGTCGCTACATTCTCTTGCCTGATGCAAATAAGACATACGCGTGTTTAAAACGGTCGCTAAACTCAGTGTTGAGTTTCTGGTCCAAAGTCTGAACATTATTTTGAGGAAAACTACGCGACCGACTGCGTTTCTCAGTCACTGTCATACAGGCACGAGCACAGAGCTCTCGCTTCACTGTAGAAACAACAGGAAAGCAGCTCAGCTGATTGACGGTCGTCAGGTGGGGTGGCTATGATTGGTCGAATGCGCTCTCAGACCCGCCTAGTAACGGCACCCGATTGGCGTGTTCTGTCCCCAGTGTTCTGCCCCACCTCTCTAGTTTATCACATTCATCCCGTTTAAATACCCACACAGATCGAAAACGTGACCGTGTGAAGCACTGGCTGCAAGCACGGAATAGTCGCTCAGAAGATGGCACGTTTGTGGATTGCTATCTTCCATTTGCTACTTATTTGACAATAAACCCATGTCTGTTGAAAGAAAGCTAAATGCTTAATGAGTACTACCAAAGATGTCACCATTGATATATTTATGGTAAAATATTTGCTTAGTAAAGATGCCTTTTAGTTCATTCTGTCAGGTTTAGATAATAAAACCTCCTCACAACTATTGGGGTTGGATTGCAAAACACTTTCTGACATGCAGTCTAATATCATGTAGTTGGAGCAGAGGGATTTAAACATGGACGTTCGTTGAGCCACATCTGTTGACATCACTTGTGCGAGTTTGCTCAGTGCAAAATTGAGTCCTTGACATAGACTTCACGCTCAGACAACTTAAGTTTTGTGGCTGTTACTATATATGTTGTTTTCTTGGCATTATTAATAAAGTGCATTTATTTTTCATGCTATACACTGTCTCTCTGATTTGTAGACAAGCCAAAATGTTCCTTCATTATACAAAACAATAGAATATGCTGAAATCTTTCGATAGGATTTAAAGAATAAAGTTCTTGAGACACCAAAACCATTTCTTAAATCTTAACTCAGTAACTGGGTAATCTTGCCACAGCAAATCTTATACCTATCAGCCACAACATTAAAACCAACTGCCTAATATTGTGCAGGTTCCCCTTGTGCCACCAAAACAGCGCCAACCCGCATCTCAGAGATGCTGTTCTTCTCATCACAATTGTACAGAGCGGTCATCTGAGTTACCGTAGACTTCGTCAGTTCGAACCAGTCTGGCCATTCTCTGTTAGCCTCTCTCATCAACAAGGAATTTCCATCTGCAGAACTGCCCCTCACTGGATATTTTTTTGGTTTTGGCACCATTCTGAGTAAATTCTAGAGTCTGTTGCACGTGAAAATCCCAGGAGATCAGCAGTTACAGAAATACTCAAACCAGCCCGTCTGGCACCAACAATCAAGCCACGGTCCAAATCACTGAGATCAAATTTTTTCCCCATTCTGATGGTTGATGTGAACATTAACTAAAGCTCCTGACCCATATCTGCATGATTTTATGCACTGCTGCCACATGATTGGCTGATTAGATAATCGCATGAATGATTGTTGGCGCCAGATGGACTGGTTTGAGTATTTCTGTAACTGCTGATCTCCTGAGATTTTCACACACAACAGTCTCTAGAATTTACTCCGAATGGTGCCAAAAATAAAAAATATCCAGAGAGCGGCAGTTCTGTGGACAGAAATGCCTTGTTGATGAGAGAGGTCAACAGAGAATGGCCAGATTGGTTCAAACTGACAAAGTCTACGGTAACTCAGATAACCGCTCTGTACAATTGTGGTGAGAAGAATGGCATCTCAGAATGCTATTCTGAGACGCGGGATAGCGCTGTTTCGGCAGCACGAGGGGGACCTACACAATATTAGGCAGTTGGTTTTAATGTTGTGGCTGATCGGCGTATACTTCTCAGCCACCACTGCATCCACACAGACCTTGATGAACATGTTTGATGGTAATGCCATGGTTAATGGCTGGATACATAAGAAATCACACAATAAATATTTCAAAGTTGTACCTTTTATTAAAAAATGTTTTAAAAAAAAAAGCTACAATGCTCATATAAAAGGTTTATACTCTATACTAGTTTAAGATCATACAATAAAAACAATTTCTCCTCTTGGAATTTAAGTGTGAGACAATGTAGACGAAAACATAATTATCCACGTGTTATAACCTATGATTTGCACAAACATAGTTTATGCAAAAAACAAAAAATAGACAAAACCAAATAATTTATGTAACATTGGGGGAAACTGTCAGGTAAAATAAAACCATCTCTTGTTGACTCATTCTGAAATAATATATTTTTAAAAATGAATACTGTACTAAATGCATCTTTAAACACTTCATGCATAGAAAGTGTGTTAAGACACTCAATGCATAGAACTAGACAAATGCTTTCTTATTATGAGGGGTCCAAAGGATTAAGAGACAGACATACTTAAGCCGTTTACCCATATTACCATATTACAGTTAACTCATTCAAAACCAATACTTAAACCAACAATTGATGCAAACTAACTGACCAAACACTGTGACAGCGTCCCATACACTCCAGATTTCGTATGAGCAAAAGGCTTTGGTGAATGAGGCCCATTAAGTCCTCTAGAGTTAAAAAGCCACCCTGAGTTTGACCACAGCCAACACTCAACATTTGCAGTAAATAAATTAAATAAATTAAGTCACAATATAGAATGGGCTGGCCCCATTATTCTTCATTTGTTGATAAGACAAATATAACATTGACATCGATCAACAAACAAAACCTACGGCTGAGCTGACTGACAGCCAACTGCAATCAAACTATGAGGAAAAAAAATATTTTGTGCAAATGAGCACGTAAATGTAAAACATGCATCACTGTATATATCCTTGCTGCCTTTTTCAAATTCGACCATTGAATGAAGTTCCTTCAGTTTCTGGATTTGATAAACGGAAGACTGCTCTTTCACATAATAAGAATCTAATCTCTTCGGTTAAAATCAATTTGTAGAACATGTACAGAATGTACAGTAACATATTACAAGCAGAATCTATTTTAAAAATATATATTTATGTACATAATTTAGACAAACTTTTGTCTCCTTATGAAAATATCTCAAGTTTTACAACTTTTGTATACATCTTGTTCTGCTCTCTGTAGTGTCATGAGTTTAACAAATAAATTAAACAAAACAGCATGTCTGGACAGACAAATACAGAGGAAAAAAACATTAAAACATACAAAGAGTATGCAAATACCTATGGTCAGCTCATAAAATCAAGGCCTTCCTTCACAAGACATCAATTTTTTTCCCTGAAAGGACTCCAGATTTAACTTGCTTTCCATAGAAGGCAGACAAGCCAGTAACATTAAGACAAGCATGTAAGTCTCTGAAAAGGATTTAACCTAAGAACCCACAATGATTTCCATGATATGATCCAGTTCATTAAGGTCAGAACGACAGTTTGGGGTGGACACTATGGATGGGGAACTGTGTGAAGGTGCCAAGCTGTCAAGGAGGTCATAAGGGCCCATCTTGGGTGCACTCTGCATGCCAGTAAGCATGGTGTCCAGGTCATAGTAGGAGGTGTCCACATCTGAGAATAACTCCTCAAGAGCAGAGTCTGGACCCGGGGAACCGTTTTTTATTTCAAACGTCCCAAACACTTGTCCCATGGTCTTTGGACCCTGCCTGGAAGCCTCTTCCTCGATCTCCTCATCTTCTCCTGAACCTAGCCTAGAGTCTTCAAGGACCTCTTCGTCCCTCTCTACAACACTGATCTCACCCCTCTCCCAGCACTGGCCCATGCTCCCTGCCAGATACACGTTAGAGACAGTGTTGCTAACTGAAACAGAGCACAGTGTCTCATCAGCTACCACTTCCTCTTCACGGCAACCTTCGTAGCTGATGACAGAAAAGAGCTTGGGCTCTGCGTCTGGTTCTCGTGACCGACAAAGGACCTCGGTGGCCACTAAGCGCTCAGAGGGGCTCTGGCCTGCACTGCAGAAAGCTTCAGTGACCACCTGCCAGCTGCCATCGTGGGTCATCTCCTCCTGAATCTGCCTGACTGTGTTGGCGATGAGAACTGAGCGGCAGAGGTTGGGCTCCACCAGCATGTGGCATAACTGCAGCTTGATGAGGGACATGTCCAGTAACGACTGCCGTTGCAAGCTGTACGAGGATGCCACTCTGGCTCCTACCAGGCTTTCGTCTGATATCTCTTCACCACCATCAGAAAATTTACGCTTAATGCCCTTGGAGAACATGTTTACCCTAGAGAAAAGAAAAGGAGATAGGGTGGATCAGTTCACATTTATCCATTCCCATTTAGGGGAACAAAAGCAATCCAGTTGAGCAAATTTCTGTTACATTTAATAAAAATGATAAATCATTAACAGAACTAATCCAAAATGTCAAAGTAGTGTAAAATCAAGGTTGTTTATGCAAAATGCATTTAGCCTATTAGAAGAGCATACAAACAATACAGTTACATTATTCTCTTAAAACACTTAAATAGAATAAAAATGTCTGAAGAGATTATATTAAATATAAAAAGAATACATGTATAATTATAATGAAAAGTTAATAACTAGCTAATGTGTAATTAATAACACGCATATTAGAATTATATAAAATGGTGTATATAGATCCTGCAATTTCATAAGAGACCTTGGTGATTAGATTCTACTATTACTATTATGAATAAAAAATGCTGAAGTCTAATTGACAAATAATTCAAAAGTAACAAAATTTACAAGCTTCAATCAAAACATCTGGGAATATTTTGAGGCCACAGATCACATCTCACATTCAAGGTCAATCCACAGGCACCTAAAGTATGCAAGATAATGGATTTTTAACTAGGAATTATAAACTATCAATATCTGTTCAAACACTACATCAAATGATTTGGCTAACAAAATGTTGGAATTGTGCTTCAAGTCTTTGAATATGAATAAAAATTGAGTTGAAAGTAGATACCGCAAATAGTAAGTCTAATGTGGAGAGCCACAGTACTGAGACGAGGACTCCCTGTCTCCGTGGCCAGCCAACCAGGGTAACGGGAGCCTAAAAGTAACAAAAATGTATCCAGTACAGAAAAAAAACACATGACACCAACCAGCATGACAAAGTACATAATCTTGTCATCACACCAGCTCTTGACCGACTGAATGTTTGTGTGCGTGACTGTGCGTGTGTATGAGTGTGTGTGTTGGGAGGGGGCACAGGGACCTCTGATCAGCAACTTTTGTAAAAAGACTAATGGGTAGGTGAGAGGTGGAAAGACATAGGACGATAGCTAAACAATGGTAATGAGTTACATTTTACACATCAAACTCTATGCAAAACAAGTAAACCAACAAATCCATTGAATGCAAGCACACAAAAACCACCACATGTATTGCAAAGTCATTTCATGTTAAGAGGGATGACTTAACATAATGGAGATGATTTGCTTGACGGTTACCAAGATCACACACAAAAACTTTAAACCCATAACCACATTGTTAACCAGATATATTAAGGGCATGGTGGTTTGCCTACCTGAAGCATGGGTGACATCCCAGCACTGTTGGAAAAAGAGACCAGAGCGCAAGCTGACACACATCCACTGCAACTAAAACTACAACCAACATTTCGCATACCAGCACTGCATTCAATTATTTACATATAAAAATGTTTTTTTTTTAGTCTATATGACTAACAGTTTTGCAATTATTTGAGAAAACTCTATATGGGTGAATCTCACAAAACCTGTATGATGTCCTGGTCATTTTTAAGCCCAAATTAATACAAAGAAAATATGAAATTATATTTTGCCTAAATAAAATTAAGACTAGGCCTACATTGAGGACTATTATGATTTTTGCATTGTGACATTATTTTCAGGACACTTAAGTACATTTTACCATACCAATTCTTCATTAACGTAACATGTCAGGATTTTTTTACTTTTACTATTGCTTTAAAGACGATTCTCATTACTGTACAATTTTTACATGTATTACAGTAAAAAATAGACGCTGCTGTACAATAACTTTTTTAAATGTAAAATCAGCAGAAATGGAAGGCAGTACCTAAAGAGAACTTTACGTAGAGTCACATGGGGTAACCTCCTCGTGGTCACGATTAGTGGTTCTCGCTCTCAATGGGGCACATGGTAAGTTGTGCATGGATCGCGGAGAGTAGCATGAGCTTCCACGTGCTGCGAGTCTCCGCGGTGTCATGCACAACGAGCCACGTGATAAGATGCACGGATTGATGGTCTCAGAAAAGGAGGCAACTGAGACTTGTCGTCCGCCACCCCGATTGAGGTGAGTAATCGCGCCACCATGAGGACCTACTAAGTAGTGGGAATTGGGCATTCCAAATATGGAGAAAAATTAATACAAATATATATATATATATATATATATTAATAAATTATTTCAAGTTACGGAAACGAGAATATCATAATGACCTTTTTTCATGTTGCAGTAATGAGAATTGGGTGCAACTGTCAAGAAAACCTTTTAATAAACCACATCTAAACAGGCCTCACTTTTTAAATGTTTAATTTTTCAATTGTTTCTTTTACTTTTGAAGTAAAATAGGAACAGGACATTTTCTTAACGGATTTCGTGTGAATCACTCATATGGCAAGTTGTGAGACAAAACAATCAAAGAAAAATAAACTATATAACTCTTCCAGTAGCTGGAATCTAAACTAGTCAAACTTACAGCAAAGGCAGTGAATGAATCATTACAGGCTCCACCCAGCCAGACTCACTTCCCCTCCCCCACCGCACTGACGTGGTCAAAAAGTGCGCTACTGGGTAAGTAACAAAATAAAAACAGTTAAATAAACACCCCAATTCTTAAAATGAAAGTTCGTTGGACAATGATCCACTGCATGAAGATAAAAGGAAGTTACTCACAGACTCCCTGACATGTGAGACGGAGAAACAAAGGTATAAACCTCTCTGCTGAGACGACAAAGATGGAAGCCATTTTCATTTTTTTTTTTTTCAAACGGGTCCGCTGGCTAGTCAACTTCCCTGCAAACAGCCTCTTCCACTTTCCAAACGTTTACCGTGTCGACAAAATGTACGTGAGAGTGAAATATATTTTGGAAACAAACACATGAAATATAAAGGCATATAACAGGGGCGGCTAAACATGGAGCGCGCGGTCACTTCCGCAAACATGCCGCTTTTCGAAATCGACCGCGCAATTAACCATCGCGGATCAAGATCGTGTTAAGCAGTGAAACTACATAATACACAATGTATTGAAATCTCATATCCCAGTACGCCCAAACTCACCTCGTGTTGTTGGTGTTATTTGGTGGCGAGCGTCATAAGCGTTTCGTAGGCCGGGGTGAACACTGAAGCTGTCGCTCCTTCGGCCTCTCCAGCACAGATTGCAGTGAGCAGCGCGAGGCGGCCAGCTGCAGCAGTGAAAGGGCAGATGGGGGCGGACGCTTTGCATCTTGATCGACAGCAGGCCATCGCAGGAACGGGGAGACCCGAACAAAAGCCTCTTGTGATTCCACCCGGGGCCCCCATCTTCAACAATGCACGTCTTGTTTTTGAAGCATTTTAAAAATCATATGGATGTACACGAGTTTACGATTTCGCAAAGTGCACCATAAGTTATTT
Source organism: Myxocyprinus asiaticus (assembly GCF_019703515.2). NCBI lineage: Eukaryota > Metazoa > Chordata > Actinopteri > Cypriniformes > Catostomidae > Myxocyprinus > Myxocyprinus asiaticus. The sequence goes on from NC_059368.1 coordinate 20,720,218, forward strand.
ATGGTTCCCATTTCGCAACACTTCTCAAAGCCTGAGAAGGTTTTAACTGATGTAGATAACAAGTGGTTGTATTCAACATTTAGAAAAGCAACAAAAAATTGATTAGTTTCGTGAAGCGTGGATGGGATTTACCCAAACACTTCAGCTACTGTAATAGTGAAGTTGACTTACAAATAAAGTGTTAAATGTATAGAATTTCTCTGCATGATTTCTGCTGTATGTTAATGAAAAATCATGGACGCAAATACTCACCTTTTAGCTTTAGTCACTTTTTCTGAAGCTAATTTCTCCAAATTGTTTGGTAAAAGTTTCTACATTTTCCTTATGGGAATCACTTGTAAGGGTTACTTTAAGCTTTAACACTTAATAAATAAATAAAAATACAACAAAAACTTTAAATGCAACAAACAAAGTAACTGAAAATATACATCTGGAACACCTGCTATGACTTTTTCACCTCCCATCATGAGTTCAACAACTTTGACAGGATCAAACAGAAATGGTCTTATGAGCAATGAGAGCTTTTCTCCCATTCTCCAATACACCCCCAAAATATTTTAGCCTATTCTGAGATTTATGCATTTCAATTAAATGACAATATTCCATCAAAATCGATTGTGCAAATTTTTATTTATTTATTTATTTTTTTACAAAATTAATACAACTTTAAATATTTAGTTTTTATGTTGTAAAAGATTACTCAATTAAATTTGATGGAAATTTGTTATGAAATGTAAATGCGTAAATCGTATTATTATTTAATATGTATAATATTTTTTAATATTTATTATTTATTTATTTTGCAAATTATATTGGGGAATAATTCAATATACAATTAGCTTCTGTCCATTCTATCTGATACTGTTTGTCCATTGAAGACAGTTAAAATCTAAGAGTGAACATGCTTTTTCTACAGTATCTTCCAAACACTGGAATAATTTTCCACAATAAAGTACATCCATTCCTAGTTTAGACTTTCAGATATCGTCTTGAGACCCACTTCTGAGTTAGAGCAATGAAAATGGTGAAAGAGAAAATGTCTCATTGTGTTCAAATGCTTCTTGTTCTTTTAAAAGTGTTGTTAACGATTTCAGACATTTTGCTAACTTCAACCACGTGCCTTCTTAAAAAAAAAACTCCCTCCAAAAGACATATCAGCAAACCTGAATGTGGAAAATGATTCACAGATTATATGATTCAGAGTTTGCTGATTGGCTAGTGTTTGATGGGCTAAAAATAAAAATACTTTCTGCTACCCTGACTCTTTTTTTTTTTTTTTTGCTGTTTACAGAGCCTTTTAAAAATCTGTCAGGTATGCACATTTTATGCATGGTTTTCCTCCCAAAAAACTCTTACAGCACCTTTAACTGTAAATCAATTTGGTCAACTTTGTTATTATTATAATTATTTTATTATAATTATTATTTTAAATGTGCTTAGAAATAAACTTTATCTTAAAATATGTTATATATATAGGAGCAGCATATTATACCAAATATCTTAATACTTCTATATGATACAATTACAAGACGTTAAAAAATGAAAGATGACTACAATTAATTTACTTCTAAAGCTAATTACTAGAGGTCTAAAAATACTTCTTTTAAAAGGTTAAAGCTAACTCGATTCTTATTGTGCAATGTACAGAATCCAGATTCGTTAGACTCTGTTAAGAGTCTCCATCTAGTGGTGTTACATGAAAAACACTAAACGACACCATTCTGTCTGCGCAAAACATGCCTGCTCTCAAGTCACAAACGCTATTACAAACTAAAATAACATTACAAAAAATGTCAAAATTAGGCCTATTAATTAATAAGTGTGAAATGAGGTTAAATGCTGGGGGATCTCCGCCATCATAGAATAGATTATTTAGTGGTCCACCACCGAGAGGGTTTTTATTATTATTATTATTATTATTATTATTATTATTACCTATACGGTCTCTAGAGACTAGGTGGTTGATTGCAGAAATAATGTCTATATAGAAAATTAAATGGCTGAAAAATAATGAACACATATTACTATACACAATATATACACAACACAATTATTGAACAGAAAGTGTCCATTGACGAGACTGTCAGTTGATTTGGAAAGTGGAGTTATTGTCCAAGTGGACAAGTGATTAAAATGTAGGCCAATCTCAAAATGGCCAATTATCCGCAGATTAATCGGCCAGGTTGATGTATCAGTCCATCATTAGAACCGACGAAGACCCTTGCTTGCGCTCAAACATCATAAATAAATAAATGAAAAGAACATGTCAAAATGCTCCAGAATACATTCTATGGTATAGAAAATTCTGCAATGACTTTGTTGACTGAACATCACAGACAAGTAAAGACTCATAAAAGATGAGATTTGAAAAATATTGCATGTTCATGAAAATATCCCTTAATATTTCATACTTCAAATAAAACCAATAAATAGCTCATACAACTTTTATTCCATCCAGAAGCTTTCTGGGAATGATTTTAAAGGGATAGTTCACCCAAAAATGAAAATTCTCTCATAATTTATTCACCCTCGTGCCACTTTCTTTCTTCTGCAGAACATAAATGAAGATTTTTAGAAGAATATCTCAGCTCTGTAGGTCCATACTATGCAAGTAAATGTTTACCAGAAATTTTAATCTGCAAAAATCACAAGTCAGCGTTAAATTTATCCACAAGTCACCAGTGGTTAAATCCTATTTATTTATCTTATTATCTTCTGAAGCGATATGATTGGTGTGGGTGAGAAACAGATCAATATTTAAGTGTGTTTTTACTATACATGTCCACTTTCACTTTCACTTTCACTGCCACATTCCTCTTCTTTTTTTTTGTTTTTGTTTTTTTTTTTTTTGCCATTAGCATTCTTCATACATATCGCCACCTACTAGTCAGGGCTGGTCAAAAGTGGAGATTTTTTTGGGGAAAATGTTGATCTGTTTCTCACCCACACTTTTTCATATCCCTTCTAAATCATGGATTTGCCCACTGGAGTCATAAGAATTATTTTTATGCTGACTTTGTTATTTTTGCAGATTCAAAGTTCTGGTCAACATTCAGTTGCATTGTATGGACCTACAGAGCTAAAAAAAATATATATATAAAAAAATAAAATAAATAAAAAATATTCTAAAAATTTTAAGTTGTGTTCTACAGAAGAAAGAAAGTCATACACATCCAGGATGTCATGAGTGTGAGTAAACGATAAGAAATTTCATTTTTGGGTAACTATCCCTTTAAGGTGATACCTTTCAGGGAATGATTTGTCACACCAATCACGAGTACAATTGCTGATTATTACTTTATAAAAACTTATTTTTCACTCTGTTACTCACCCCCCGCTAAGTTATGATATCAAAACACTTTTACTTTACGCATGATTTGAAAAATGATACATTTTAACACCTGTATTACACACACACCTATACACACTTATTCCCAAATCATTACCTTGCTTGGTAGCTCACCTGCGTTAGACTTTGGACTCCATGGCCACATTTTTTTGTTTTGTTAAATGCTCATTTATCTTTTTGGACACTATTGGTTAGGTTTAGCGTAAAGTTTTAGGTTAGGCAGGTATGTTTTACTTATTAAAACCTCAATCTAAAATTTACCTTAAAAACCTCTGATTACAACTTCATTTCGCTCGGTTTTGGCGCCCCCCGCTGGATATTTCACTTGGAAAAATGCAACCAAACCTGTAATGAAGCAATTTTGCAAAAATATTGCAATGCTCACATAAATTTCATGAGACCAGGCTGGAATATTGATGCAACATTGTTATGAAATTAAAATATTTTTTTAAAGTTTATAAAGTTATTTTGACGTTCGACATTCGTTAGATATTCGGTTGCTCTTACCCGCGCGCTCTTCAGTCGACAATCTTACAAAGATGTCATTAGCACACTTGGTTTAAAGGGAGTACAACAATACTATATGGGCATACAAATTGGATTAAGAACAGTCAACGTTTGGTGTGGCTGCAAAATTGTGCCTGAAATGCTCCGATGCGGTTTGACTGCCTAGCACATGTAAGGGACCGTCTGAAAACTCCACCATTTCGGGATCGTAGTTTCATTCGGGCACAAATGGGCATGTGTGTTACAGCAGGTCTACAAACAGTCGTGTTTGTGCACTTGACTTTAGTGTATGCACTAATATCAGCTCCTGTTTTTTTAACTCTATGTTGGTGTGCAGTCGACAAACTGTAGGAAAAAAGCTAGATCTGCTGTGTTCTTAGAACACTTATACATGTTACTGAAGTGAATAGATATGTAGACACACTTTTTTTTTTACAAGCATATAATATGTATATATGAATATAATACGTATATCATACTGGTATATTAATATATACTGTAATAAATTAATAATGCACTGTAAGTGTTGGGTCAGTGTGAGCCATCTACTGACAGCTGTGTGCCTGAGACGCAAGGGGAAACGAGATGCAACGGTAAAAGACGTCCGTATAGCGCATGTACACAGGAAAATTGAAAACGAGCGCGGACGGACGCAAAAATGCTTTCGGTGTGAACAGCCCCTTAGACTGTTCTGGGTGTCTCCATCTAGTGGTGTTACTGAAAAATATGTAAAGGCGAAATTCAAAGTTCACTACCACCTTACCAGGAAGCGTATGCTTTATCTATTTGTATCAGGTAAATACAAAATATTGTGTTTTATAACCCTACATAATTAATATTCATACAGATAAACTCTTATTATTTTGCGATTATATTTTGTATAGACTATGACTAAGCATTTCCCTGCTTTGCTTTCACTTTCACTTTAACGCGGATTTAATAACAAAACCTCTTCAGTTTTCTAACACAGGTTGGTCTTTTGAAGACACCGTCTGTGGAACGACAACAACAAGATAAAGTTTTTTTGTTTTTTTTATTCTCGACTATTTAAATGGCAGAGGCTGTGCTCAGAGATCACGAACGGTACAGCTGCCCAATATGTCTGGATCTGTTGAAGGATCCTGTGACAATTCCCTGTGGACACAGTTACTGTATGAGCTGTATCAATGAGTACTGGAATATGGAAGACCAGAAAGGAACTTGTAGCTGTCCGCAGTGCAGGCAAACCTTTTATTCAAGGCCTTCTCTCAACAGAAGCACTGTACTTGCTGAAATAATGGAGACATTGAGGGTCACAGCACTGCAAGTGTCAGAGTCTGCTCAAAGTCTTTCTGGACCTGGAGATATTGGATGTGATTTCTGCATTGGAAGAAAGTTCAAAGCTGTCAAGTCTTGTTTGGAGTGTCTGGCCTCTTACTGTGAAGCACATGTACAGCCCCACTATAATGTTCCTGCCCTGAAGAAACACAAGCTGATCAAAGCTACTATCATGCCAACATGCTCCAAACATGACAAGCTCTTGGAGGTTTACTGTCGTACAGACCAGAAATGTGTCTGCATGCACTGCTTAATGGATGACCACAAAGGCCACGACACAGTGCCATGTACGACAGAACGGAATGACAAACAGGTAAAGATGTCTCTCTTTTTTTTTAAATTTCTTTCTTTAATGACTAATAACTTGGATAACATATTTACAATAATGTAAAATATTTTTTAAAGGGGTAGTTCACCCTAAAAATAAAAATTTACTTATCACTTAATCACCCTCATGTCATCCCAGATGCGTATGACTTTCTTTTTTCAGCAGAACACAAACAAAGGTTTTAGAAGAATATCTCAGATCTGTAGGTCCTCACAATGCAATTGAATGGTGATCAGACCTTTGTAGCTCCAAAAATCACACAAAGGAAACATAGAAGTAATCCATAACACTCCAGTGGTTAAATCCATATCTCCTGAAGCAATATAATAGGTGTGGGTGAGAAACAGATCAAAATTTAGTTCAGTTTTTTACTCTAAATCTCCACTTTACCTTTTACATCTGAAAGTCACATGTGGTGCCTGTTTAGTGAAAGTTAAAGTGGAGATTTAGAGTAAAAAAAGAACTTAAATATTGATCTGTTTCTCACCCACACCTATTATATTGCTTCTAAAGACATGGATTTAAACACTGGAGTCATATGGATTACTTTTTTGTTTAATTTATGTGATTTTTGGAGCTACTAAGGTCTGATCACCATTCACTTGCATTTTGAGGACCTACTGAACTGAGATATTCTTCTAAAAACCTTTGTTTGTGTTCTGCTGAAGAAAGAAAGTCATACACATCTGGGATGGCATGAAGGTGAGTAAATGATAAGAGAATTTTCATTTTTGGGTGAACTATTCCTTTAAATAAGATTAAACATAACATTTAAGTAAAGATCAAAAGACTGTGTCTGTGACTGGTTTGCATTTAGATAAAACTAGCAGATAATCAGACGAAACTCAAGCAGACAATCCAGGCAAAAGAAAAAGAGCTGCAGATGATGAAAATGGACATTAAATCCCATTCAGTAAGTTCTGGTATTAAACAAAAATAACTTGCACATTTAAACAGACAATAGATTTGTCAATTGGATCAGATCTCACAGGTGTAAACATTATTCTATAGCTAATTGTTTGTTTTGTTTAAATTCCTCTTTGGTTCTCCTCAGAATTCTGCAAAGAAGGCAGTGGAGAACAGTAAGAAAGCCTTCATTGAATTAGTCCGCTTCATTGAGCTGAGAAGCACTGATGTGATTAAAAAGATAAAAGCTCACGAAAAGGCCGATCTGGATCAAGGTGCGAAACTACAAGAGAAGCTGGAGGTGGAAATCAAGGAGCTGAAGAGGAGAAAAGAAGTGCTGGAGACCCTTCTACAGACAGACGACAGCATCAACTTTCTTCAGGTACAATGATGTGCTGTATGACTACATATTGATATCATGGGCTATCAAAACATATTTATATGTTGTATTTCTAAAAATGTGGCAGTATATGATGTACTCCAAAAACTAAATAAATGCCAGTTGAGTCTATGAAGGCATTTTTCATCCCCACAGAATTATGAGTCTCTGTCCTCTTCATCTGGCTCTGATGATTTCCCGAGTCTCTCTTTTAAGCCGTGCTGCTCTTATATGGATGTAAGCAAACTTGTGTTTGAACTTAAAGAGCGACTGGAGACTACATTCAACCAGGAAATAAGTGAAACATCTAAAAAAGGTAAACTAACTCAGGATTACTCTACTTTTCATTCAAGTGACTGATTGCATTTGGTTGTTCACATGAGTGATAAAATTGATCTTTTACCAGTTTCCGATCTAGTCACAAAAAATGCTCCAGTCTGCATCAAGGTCGGAGACAGAGTCCGAGTGAAACCTTCTGTTAACACCCCAAAATATGAATGGGGCAGAAATGTCACACATAAGAGTGTGGGTTTGGTAAAAGGCAAGAACTGCATATTTCTCCTAATAGACACAAATGGTTCTTTATGGTACAAACCATCACAAATATGAGTATGCATATACATATAAACTTTTCTATTTATTAGATATCAAAGGTGATGAGAGCTTGGTGGTCGAGTTTCATGGACATACAAACTGGAGAGGAATTCTCTCTGAAATGGAGCTAGTCACTGATGATGATGAGTGTGGTAATTATGCAAAGCAAGATTACAGTTTGTCTCTAAGTAGGCCTGGTTTGGATAAATTGTTTTACAATTTTCCAAGGAAACATTACATAACTAGAGATGCATGCTTTTTCAACCCAGCTGTCTATCTATACAGTGAGAATTTAATAAGAGTTGAGTAACAACAATATGGTCCCATGTGATGAGATTATTCAGTCAAATGTAAAAATACTCATTCCATACATCTATGTGACATTTATTGTATTTCAGGATTTCTCATTTGCTATATTACATTTATTACACATTAATTAATCTATGTTTTGTGCCAGTCCGTACTTTTAATGATATATGTTGCTGTTTAATCTGTTGTAAGTAGAGTTGGTCAAAGCATTGATTTTTAAACTAAATAAAGGCCACTGTTATTTATTTATTTAATTGTTTTTTTTTTACACAATTTAGTATGCTTGGCAAAAATATATTTGTTACATGATTTAACTAGGATTCTTGGTGATTTAGATCCTTCAAGCATCAAAATTGGATCAAGAGTACGTGTGAAAGCCTCAGTTGACACTCCAGAATGTGGCTGGGGAGATGTTACAAAAAATAGCATTGGAATTTTAAAAGGCAAATGTTTAGACATTTCTATAATTTTGCCATGCAATCAATATTAAAGGTGTACTCAGTATTTTGTTCCCCATTAAAAAAGATTTACTCCTAAAGAAATTATTTGTAATTTAGAAACTTATGTATGAAATCATGACCACTCACATGAGTTGAGGACTCTAGTCAAATCAGTAACCTTATAAAAGCTATTTTATTCTACATGGGGCAGGGGCGGCCGCATGGGTGCTGCTGAATTAGAATCACATAACCAGCTGAATACTACTCGCTTAATCTCAGTAACTGTCTTGTTATTGGACACTTTCACTCTTGGATTAAATTAATCATGGCTGATTGTGAATAGAGAATTTCTACAATGGCATCTGTAACTGAAAGCTATTAATTTTGAATGATACTGCATCCACACCACTAGGTGTCACTGTAAGTCCAACAAGACATGAGCAAAAAGTAACTGAGTGCACCTTTAAACAGCTCTTTTAATGGAAGTTCCATTGATTATTGGGCCAGAATAAATAAACAGAACGAGAGTATTCTGTAGAAATGTAACAAACAGCTGTCTCCACTTTCACCCTTAAACAGCTGTAGATGGTGATACAGTGAGTGTGGATTTCCCAGAGCATTCAGACTGGACCGGTATGCTCTTGGAGATGGAGCTTGCTCCTGATGATGACGCAGGTAATCCAAAAATATGATTTTGTAATTTTGGTAAACACGTAACCATCGTGCAGTAGAGCAAAACCAGCCTCTGTTTTCGGACATTCAGCGTATGATGAATGACATTCAGGCTTCAGATATCTTCAAGGTTTCATCCAGGTTTACCTTTCGGACAGTAATATGCTAACTTTAACCCTAACCCTTAACAATACATTGTAGGGTCCCCCACTCATGACTGCTTCAAGATAGGAAACAGAGTCCATGTGAGATCTTCAGTGAAAAACCCAAAACATGGATGGGGGGAGGTCACTCACAGCAGCATTGGTGTCATTAAAAGTAAATACACTATCCGACTCTGTCTGTCATTGATTTTTGTCTGATTTTACAAAATGTTAATGCATTATGCAAGACATCAGTCTAAAATGACACAATCTATAATGTAACATGCAAATCTGTTTTGGGGACGGTCAATATAATTGACTTGTTCTTCTTTCTGCAGAAATTCAGGGTGAGAGTTTGACTGTAGATTTCCCTGAGCAGATAGATTGGATTGGCACAGTTTCTGAAATGGAGCTTGTGGACAATGCTGGTTCAGGTAATCTACTGAATGTTATACTTAACGAAACAAAAAACTGAGTATGTAGCATCAACCTCTTTGTTTATCACATATTCTATATGGCATCTGAACACATGGACAAAATATTATATTACATAATGCATTGGCTGCAAGTAAAATGTAGATTTCAACATACTGTAGTTAACTGGCATAATTTATAGGCACAATCTTGGGGTGAATCTTTAAAGGAATAGTTCATCCAAAAATGAAAATGATCTCATAATTTTGTCACCCTCATGCCATCCCAGATGTGTATGATTTTCTTTCTTCTACTGAACACAAATGAAGAAGAATATCTCAGCTCTGTAGGTCCTCTCAATGCAAATTAATTGCAACCAAAATTTTAAAGCTCCAAAAGCACTTAAAGGCAGCATAAAAGTAATCCATAAAACTCCAGTGATATGATAAGTGTGGGTGGGAAACAGATCAATATTTAAGCTCTTTTTTACTATAAATTCTCCTCCTTGCCCAGTAGATGGTGATATGCACGAAGAATGTGAATCACCAAAGTCACAAGAAGAATGTTAAAGTGGAGATTTATTGTAAAAAAGGACTTAAATTTTGATCTGTTTTTCACCCACACTTATCATATTGCTTCTGAAGACATGGATTTAACAACTGGAGTCATATGGAATACTTTTATGCTGCATTTATGCTTTTGAAGCATAACATTATGGTACCCATTTACTTGCATTGAATGGACCTTCACAGCTAAGATATTCTTCTAAAAATCTTTGTTTGTGTTCAGCAAAAGAAAGAAAGTCATACACATCTGAGATGGCATAAGGATGAGTAAATGATGAGGGAATTTTCATTTTTGGGTGAACTATCCTTTAAGACTATCAGAGGAGTTACACATTGTTCCATGACTGTTAACAAATTTGACATTGCAAATATTTCTCTACAATACAGAACTCTGTTTAAGCCCTGGAGCAAAGGTCCGTGTTAAACCCTCCATCATCACTCCAGTACATGGCTGGGGATGTGTTACCAAGGACAGCATTGGAGTGGTTTTAGGCAAGTGTCATTAGTCTTAGTTAGAATGAATTCACAGCTACTGCTTTCTTTCTTTCTTTTTATTTATTTATTTTTTATCCCCTTTTCACCCAATTTGGAATCCCCAATTACCACTACTTAGTAGGTCCTCGTGGTGGTGCGGTTACTCACCTCAATCCGGGTGGCAGAGGACAAGTCTCAGTTGCCTTCGCTTCTGAGACAGTCAATCTGCGTATCTTATCACGTGGCTCATTGTGCATGACACCGTGGAGACTCACAGCATGTGGAGGCTCGTGCTACTCTCCGCGATCAACACACAACTTACCACGCTCCCCATTGAGAGCGAGAACCACTAATCGCGACCACGAGGAGGTTACCCCATGTGACTCTACCCTCCCTAGCAACTGGGCCAATTTGATTGCATAGGAGACCTAGCTGGAGTCACTCAGCACACCCTGGATTCGAAATCGCGACTCCAGGGGTGGTAGTTGCTATTGCTTTCTTTTAAACATAAGTGCCAAAACCCGTTCTTAAATTACTGATGATAATGAAAACTGCAAAAACAAACATGTTGAAAAATAATACTAACAATGTCTCCCCACAGATACTGATAACACCAAAGTGACTGTGAACTTCCCTGAGCAGTCTAACTGGACAGGCATTGTCTCAGAGATTGAGGCTCTTCCTAATAATGACACACTGGACCAAGGAGCATGTCGTGTAGATTAATCACATTAACATTGGTAAAAAATAATGATTATGGATGATATTCTAGAAGCATGACGTCGCTGTGTTGCCTGAGACCTGTTCAGTTAAACGTAAATGCACAATACTCATAAGGATGGCCTTGTCCTTACACCCTATTATTCATTTTAAAAGGTATGCTAGTATAAAATTGATATACACTCTCTGAGCACTATATTAGGAACACTACACTAATACTAGGTAGGGCCTCCCTTTGCTCTCAAAACAGCCTCAGTTCTTTGTGACATGATTTCCACAGGATGTTAGAAAACATTCCTTTGTGATTCTGGTACATGTTAACATGATTGAATCACACAATTACTGCACAATCATGCTGCAAATCTCCCATTCTACCACATCCCAAAGGTGTTCTATTGGATTCAGATCCGGTGACTGGGAAGGCCGCTGAAGTACCATGAACTCATTGTCATGTTCATGAAACCAGTTTGAGATGACTTTTGCTTAGTGACATGGTGCATTATTATGCTGGAAGTAGCCATTAGAAGATGGGTAAATTGTTGCCATAAACGGATGTACTTGGTCAGCAACATTACTCAACTAGGCTTTGGCACTCAAGCAATTGATTGGTATTAACGGGCCCAAAGTGTGCCAAGAAAACGTTCCCCACACATTTACACCACCACCGCCACCAGCCTGGACTGTTGACACAAGGCAGGTTGGGTCCATGGATTCATGCTGTTGGCGCCAAATTCTGACCCTACCATCTGTGTGCCTCAGCAGAAATTGAGATTCATCAGACCAGGCTATGTTTTTCCAGTCTTTAACTGTCCAGTTTTGTAGAGTGTGTGCCCACTGCAGCCTCAGCTTTCTTGGCTGACAGAAGTGAAACCCGACGTAGTCTTCTGCTTTTGTAACCCATCCGCCTTAAGGTTCAATGTGTTGTGCACTCTGAGATGCTATTTTGCTCAGTACAATTGCACGGAGGAGTTATCTGAGTTACCGTAGCATTTCTGTCAGCTCGAACCAGTCTGGCCATTCTCTATTGACCTCTCTCATCCATAGGGGGTTTCCGTCCGCAGAACTGCTGCTCACTGGATGTTTTTTTTTTTTTTTTGGCACAATTCTGAGTAAACTCTAAAGACTGTTGTGTGTGAAAATCCCAGGAGATCAGCAGTTACAGAATTACTCAAACCAGCCCATCTGCACCAACAATCATGCCACAGTCGAAATCAATGAGATCACATTTTACCCCATTCTGATGGTTGATGTAAACATTAACTGAAGCTCCTGACCCATATCTGCATGATTTTATGCATTGCGCTGCTGCTACATAATTGGCTGATTAGATAATCGCATGAATAAGTAGGTGTACAGGTTTTCCTAATAAAGCACTCAGTGAGTGTATATATATATATATATATATATATATATATATATATATATATATATATATATATATATATATATACACACACTACCATTAAAAAGTTTGGGGTCACTTGCCTGAAATGTTTCTCATGATCTTAAAAATCTTTTGATCTGAAGGCGTATGCTTAAATGTTTGAAATTAGTTTTGTTGACAAAAAATATAATTGTGCCAACATATTAATTTATTTAATTACAAAACTAAAATTTTATTTAAATAAAAAAAGTTTTTGAAATGGATAACTTGGACCAAATAATTAAGAAAAGCAGCCACTAAGTGCCCAGCATATAGATGGGAACTCCTTCAATACTGTTTAAAAAGCATCCCAGGGTGATACCTCAAGAAGTTGGTTGAGAAAATGCCAAGAGTACATTTCTGCAAAATCTAGGCAAAATGTGGCCACTTTGAAGATGCTAAAATATAACATAGTTTTGATTTATATTTTTTTAGTCACAACATAATTCCCATATTTCCATTTCTATTATTCCATAGTTGTGATGACTTTACTATTATTCTAAAATGTGAAAAAAAAATTAAAAAAAATAAAGAATGAGTAAGTGACCCTAAACCTTTGAACGGTAGTGTATATCAGTACTGTGCAAACGTCTGAGGAACTGTTTCACAAAAACATTTGTCTTAAGATGGTTATTTTACAGTATATCTTCATAGTGTGTCAATAAGAAATATCAGTTTTACATTTCTGAACATTTCTTATGCAAATAGAAGTAGAACAAAGAGTTCTGCAACAGATTCAAAATCTCAGCATCATTGAGTCTGGGAGTTCATGAAGAGACAGAAGTAATTGAGACCTAAATACACAGAACTGTGGCAAGTTATCTAAGATGCTTGGAGCAACCTTGAAAATCTGTGCACAAGTGTACCTAGAAGAATTGGTGCTGTTTTAAAGATACAGGGTGGTCACACCAATTATTGATTTTTTTATTTTTTATTTATTATTTCTTTTTTTATGTTTACTGCACTTTGTATGAAGTTTATTGATAAATGAAAATGATTCATGACTTTATTTTTGAAAACATCCTCACAATACAACATTTTTTTCACAGCTGTGTAAAACTTTTGCACAGTATTGTGTGTATAGATAGATAGATAGATAGTAAATGGCATAGTGTGACGAGGAGGAGGGTGTGGCCGGGCCATGATGGTGCACGGCCGGCACTGAATCAGCTGATCAGCAGGAGAGCGAGATAAAGGGGAGCCGGAGGCGCCAGTTCGAGAGAGAGAGACGCACGCGGCATGTGTGTCTGTGTTCGTTTATGTTTTATGTTGTTTTAAGTTAATTTATTTCATTAAAGTTTATGTTGACTGTTTAGCCGGTTCCCGCCTCCTCGTCACACTTGGTTTCATTTAGCCTTTTTCATAAGTTGCTTATGGCCTCAGAATTGTTATTTCTATTAATTACTGTAAATAATTATTAAGAATAATTGCAAATTCTGTAAAATTATTATTCCCCCCCCCATTTTGGCATGTTTTCAAGGGGATAAATAAAAATGTTGCCAATTATTTTGTGCACTGCTCGTGTCCTATGTCTGTCACTTGGCCATCTCCATAACACAGGTATTGACAAATTGCATAAAAAGATGGCAAAAAGAATTGTGAAAGACAACAGGCATTTGTGAGGCATTATGAGGATATGTCTTACAAACAGATCAGACTACTTTCTATGGTCAGATGAAACCAAATAATAGCTTTTTGGCAGTAAACACCAGAGATGGGTTTGGTGCACACAGAGATGAAGAAGTACCCAATGCCCATGGTTAAATGTGGTGCTGGATCTTTAATGTTGTGGGGCTGTTTTTCTGCTAGAGGTCCTGGACATCTTGTTCAGATACATGGCATCACGGACTCTATCAAATACTAACTGATAAAAAATATAAACCTGGCTGCCTCTGCCAGAAAGCTTACAATGGGCCCTGGCTGGGTCTTCCAGCAGGACAATGATCCAAAACAAACATCAAAATCAACACAAAAATGGTTCATTGACCACAAAATCAAGGTTTTGCCATGTCCATCCCAGTCCCCTGACCTGAACCCCATAGAAAACCTGTGGGGTGAACTGAAGAAGAGAGTCCACCAACATGGACCTCTGAATTTGATGGATCTGTAGAGATTGAATATGGAGGAATGGTCTCAGATCCCTTGCCAGGTGTTCTCCAACCTCATTACATTTACATTTATTCATTTGGCAGACGTTTTTATCCAAACTGTCTTACAAAAGAGGAATACATTGTAAGCGAATCATCTTAAGGAGACAGTGGTACGAAAAGTGCTGTATTACAAAGTTTCACTAGCAACAGAATAGTAGTATTCAAGACAGATTAAAGTGCAAAAAAAATTTATTTTATTTTTTAGTGTCTGGTTAAGTGCTCATGGAAAAGATGTGTTTTTAGCTGTTTTTTTGAAGACAGAAAGTGAGTCAGCTTCACGGATGGTGTTGGGAAGGTCATTCCACCAAGGTGGCACGATGAAACTGAATTCCGGGAAAGTGTTTTGGTGCCTTTTTGTGTTGGTACAACAAGGCGCCATTCCTTAGCTGACCGCAGGCTTCTGGTGGGAACGTAGCTCTGCAGAAATGATTTTAGGTTTGCTGGAGCAGACCCAGTGACTGTTCTGTATGCCAGCATCAGAGCCTTGAATTTGATATGTGCATCAACCGGCAGCCAGTGAAGAGAGACAAGGAGTGGTGTAACATGCGCTCTCTTTGGTTCATTAAAGACCAGACGTGCTGCTGCATTCTGGATCATTTGCAGGGGTCTCAATAGGCATTATAAGAGAAGACTCTGTTATCTTGGCAAAGGAATGTTGCAAAAAATATTGAATAAAAGGGTGCCAATAATTATAATTTTCTTTATTTATCACACATTATACATATACAGTGAAATTCTTCTTTTTCACATATCCCAGCTAGGCTGGGGTCAGAGTGCAGGGTCAGCCATGATACAGTGCCCCTGGAGCAGATAGGGTCAAGGGCCTTGCTCAAGAGCCCAACAATGGCATCTTGGCAGTGCTGGGGCTTGAACTCCCGACCTTCTGAGCAGTAACCCAGAGCCTTAACCGCTGAGCTACCACTGCCCTCGTAAGACTTGAGTACTGCACGAGCACAATTGAACACAAAGGCGTCACCAGCTTTTTGCGTAGTTTAGAGTGACAAATCCTACCAGCGTACTTAGATGTTGAAATGCGTACAGGTTAGCAGGTCTGCACGTAGATAGCGGAACTGGCGAATTGGCAATAATTATGGCCAATTCGTTTTGGATAAATATTTGTTTAATAATGAGATATTTCCCCTGTTTCAATTGTTTTACTTCAATTAAAGGTTAGATTGTTGTGATTTTTTTGAATGAAAGATCAAAAGGATAAACAATGCAGATTTTTTTTTCACAGCCTTCTTTGCTCATATTTACCAACGGTGCCAATATTTCTGGCCACAACTGTAAAACTGCTTGTGAGGTTACTATTAGAGCTGTATTAAAGAGGTCATAGAATACACTGCTATGATTACAATGTACCCTGAGGTCCACTTATAATGTTTTGTAATAAAACAAGTTGTAATTCAGCTTTTATTTTTGACCCTCTTTCTGACTTCAAATATACAGTAGGCCTTCAAAGTGCAAAGCAAAGTGTTCAAGGACAATTTTATCTTTATGAGATGAGATACATTTTTGTCTAGTACAGTCTGAAGATAATCAAAGCCAAATTTTGTAAGAATTGAGAATTTTAAATTTCTAAAAGTGAAGTGAAGTGAAAATTCAGTTCACTACATGGCATTGTCCTTGGACTGCTCTGGTACCTTCTGGACAAAGTGAGTAGAATTAGGATTCAGGGGATTCTGTTGGAGGGGTGAGTGACAAGTAGACTCAGACAGTTCAGCACTATTGTGGCAAGCGAGTTTTTGCCTTTGTCACAGTGTGCCAAATCAAATATTGTTGATTCTCTCTGCTTACCAGTCTCATAGAGTTCCGAGATGCCCACCTGCTTCAGTTTGACTGTATTTTACAAATATTGGAGTTGATACTGAATTCTGATTGGCTTGTTCTCACAAAGATGATGTGTAAAGGTGTAGCTATAATTAGATAAACAATTATTGTTTGGTACCACATTATTTGGTAGATTTGGTAGAGCACATCATGATGGTGTCGCGGATGGCTGCCTCGGTGTGGAGCGCTCCTATTCTTTTGTTGTTTTTGATTGTTTGTCCTGTGTTTAGTAATCTTTTTCCAATCAGTTTTACCAGGGACGAACTGCTGAACATTCGGCAGCATATACCAGAAAATCTTTTCTCGGTTTTTGAATATTCGGACGCTGGACATTTTAGTCAGAGCTCAAAACGGTAGAGATGATTGTGGACTTTAGGAGGAACACCCCAACACTGACTCCCCTCACCATTTTATACAGCACTGTGGCAGCAGTGGTACCTGGGCACTACCATCTCACAGGACCTGAAGTGGGAGACCCACATTGACTCCATTGTGAAAAAGGCCCAGCAGAGGTGGTACTTCCTTCACCAGTTGAGGAAGTTCAATCTGCCACAGGTGCTGCTGATACAGTTCTACTCAGTAGTCAATGAGTCTATCCTCTGCACTTCAATAACTGTCTGGTTTGGTTCAGCTACGAAATCGGATATCAAAAGACTACAAAGGACAGTTTGGACTGCTGAAAGGATTATTGGTTGCCCCCTGCCCTCCCTTCAAGAACTATACACTTCCAGATTGAGGAAAAAGGCTGGAAAAATCACTCTGGACCCCACTCACCCTGCCCACTACCTTTTTGAACTGTTGCAGATGCTTTAGAGCTCTGAGCAAGAACTGTTTTTTTCCTCTCAGGCTATCCATCTCATGAACAGTTAAAACTGCCCCATTGAGCAATCATTATGTGCAATTCACAGTCTTGTCTTTTTATATTTATCAAACACATCCAACCTCTTCTGCCATTACATTCCTTTGCACTGTATATATCACATTTGTATTTAGATTTGCATTACGTTTGTGTGTATGTATGTGCATGTCTGTGTGTTTATGTATGTGTATGTATGTATGTGCATGTATGTATGTGTGTGTATGTATATATGTGTATATGTACGCATATATCTATATATATATATAGTCTTATTGTGTATTCTATATATACTTTATTTTCTATTCATTTTCATTTTTTTATTCAATTTTTAATGATTTCTTATTATCTCTGTCTTGTTGCTGTTTTGTATTGTTGTGCACTGGAAGCTCCTGTCACCAAGACAAATTCCTTGTATGTGTAAGCATACTTGGCAATAAAGCTCATTCTGATTCTGAATTATGTTATAGTTACCAAAGAAGGTATCTTCTCTTAAAAGTTAACTTCTACTCAAAAAACTATTGTTCATGGCATGGAATTTATTGTGAAAACATATTTTTCATGTTAGATATACTAAGTCTACCAAATCAAAATGGATAAATACGATGTTAAATATCTTGTTCATGACACACACAATTTTTATTAAAACATTTTTTTTTGCAGAGAGCCAAATGTGCAGTGCACTCGACAACAGACTTTTTTTCCTTTTTGGACCTTGACAACCACTGGTCCCCATCCACTTTCATTGTATGGAAAAAGAGCAGCATGGATAGTTTGCTGGATTTGCACTTCTCCCCTTACTCCTTACTGTATATTACTCTCCTTTCGCATTTCACAGAACTAAAATTCAACTAAATCCAAATCCAACACATTATCTATAGGCGTTTTCTGATTTTGAAAAATATAATATTAACACAAAATGTAAAATTATCAACTTAAAAAACATTTTGGAGAATAGTATTTATTCTTTGCTTAGGTATAAGAGAGAAGACATGGCATCTTTAAGATGGGCCTCTGAATCTGCCAAAAAAGAGAATACTGTTGGTGAGGTTGTGCCTGATCAAGAACAGGAAGGGGTGATCAGCCATGAAGTGCTCCTCGCGTATCATACAGAAAGTCACAAGGCCTGCCGTAGCTGCTGCTGCCTCTGTGCCCTCTTCATTTACCTCCACAAAGGCCTTGTGGGCCACTGACGAAAGGAACAGGCCACCCTGACTGCTCATGCCTGTCAGATCAGCCATTGGCCCCTGGAACAAAGAGGTCATACCCATCCCCACCAATATTTCAGCCAAGGAGCTCTCAGCTTCCAGTTTGAACTTGGGCAAATGCACTACAATCTCTGTCTGGGTGTCCATATTGTTTCTGTTGGTCCATTCGAGCAGCTTGTCAAGGGTCAGCTCACGCTCCAGCTTTTAATCACACAAACAAATACTTTGTATTTCAGAACATCCAAGATTCCAACACAGTCAAGGTCTAGGAGATCATCATAACAGGTTTTGCTCACCTTATGAAGAGAGTCGGTGCCATCCTGAGTTTCCTCAGGCAGAAGGACCAACATGCTGAGCTCCTCCTGTACGTATGGTAACTCCAGAACTTGCAAGCGGTGCTCATGGATGTAATTGAAGGGGAACTTTTTCATCTGGTACATCATTTGAACTGGCCGGCTTTCATTCTGATATAAGACAAATACACATAATGATACTTACCAATGAGAGAGACAGCAAATAGAGTAGGGCTTCTCATATTCATCATATGTACTTTTTAAATAGGTGTGAATGTGTGTTAGAGCACATCTCTCATCTATGTTAGCCTGAGCCTTTTTATCAGTGTGTAGTGGGGAGAGGTGTGTGATGTACCTCTGAAATTCAACAATAATCTAAAAGTTTTATTTATTCTGTTTCAGCACTGTGGCAGAGCGGAGGGCGGGCCGGGTGTGTGGAATCATGACTAATCATGATTAATAAGGCTGATTAAGCCCCTAATAAGGCTGATTAAGCCCAAGAGGGATAAGGCCGAACGGAGACGGCAGTTCGACAGAGAGAGATTTACGGACAGCAGTCCGACACCTGTGTGTGTGTTTGTCCTTTTGGTTTATTTTATTATTAAAATATTATTTATATTGTCAAGACAGTTCTCGCCTCCTCCTTTCCAATAATGTGTTACACTGGTGCCGAAACCCGGGAAGGAGGAGGGATGCGTCATACTAGAGTTCTCGCCACTACCATCCACCCCAAAGGAGCACCTGCAGCCATCCGCCGTGGGACGGAGGAGCCCGGCCGCCTGAAAGCGAAGAAACAGCTGCCGACCGCGAGGGGAGGAGGGGCTCCCAACCAACCGCCTGGAGCGGTTACCGCTGCCAGGGGCGGGGGAGACCCCTACCATCCACCAAAAAACGCGGCGGGGCGTTCCGTCCGCCAGGGGCCGGAGGACTGCCTCCGATCCACCCGGGGAGGCACGGCTATCATCCACTAGAGGGTGGAGGAGTAGCCGAGGACCAGACTACAGCGTATCGGAGAACCGGCAAGTAAATTTTTTTTTTCTCTCTCTCTCTCCCGCTGCCGCTCCGTGTTGGCCTTTTCCCTATGTTTTTAAATGTTTGTGTTAATTTGGCAATGTCGCCGTTACGGCGTACAGGTGCCACATTTTTTTTTGTTTGTTTCCCTCCCCTTGTCCCCTCTCTGATCCAAGTAGACAGGAATGACCTGCCGGCAGACGGGGCGGAAGGCATGCCCCCCCCAGGGAAGGGGGGGGGGAGGGGGTGTACGTCATGCCGGGGGCTCCCTGGCCTGAGAGAATGGGGGAGGAATGTGGCAAGGCAGAGGGCGGGGCCGGGTCGTGATTCCGCACACTCGGCCCCTAATAAGGCTGATTAAGCCCCTAATAAGGCTGATTAAGCCCGAGAGGGATAAGGCCGACTGGAGACGGCAGTACGACAGAGAGAGAGTTACGGACAGCTGTCTGACACCTGTGTGTGTGTTTGTCCTTTTGGTTTATTTTATTATTAAAATATTATTTATACTGTCAAGCTTGTTCTCGCCTCCTCCTTTCCAATGATGTGTTACAAGCACTAAAATGGCTTTGTGTGAAATGTGGATCACACCTGGTTTATTTTGAATGGCATTTCTTTAGTCTCTTGAGCATTAAATCTCTTCAGCCAGTTCCCTTTGAAGTAGATGGCATTAACCAGAGCTAGTCGGGTCATACCGGTGACCATATCAGGCTTGAGAAGATCTTTGATTTTATCTGAGAAACACAAATTTATGTCATACGCAAAATAACAAGTAAAATGAGTAGAGTAATGACAAGTCTAAACAGCATCTTTAAAACTTTATTTGTATATATTTTTTATATGAAGAGGAACTAAATGGAACTATTCTCACTCTCTGTCTGCTCTTCCACCCATTTATTGATTATATGTCGCGACTCTTCAGATGCTCCAATGAAGTCCACCGCCTGAAGGTCAGCGTGGTACAGCTTCAGTGTGGAGTCCAAATACTCCTGCAGCACAAAATAAAGGCAGAATCAGTTTCTCATTTGCAAAAAGAATGAATGCCCTCATGCATTCATTTTACTAGTGTAACTTATACATGGACGATGTTCTCTCAGATAAGTGCAATATCATTTTGAGCACAATGCACAAATGATGAAATCAAATAAGTATAGTATAAAATTGAGCTATTATTTTATATTAAACTATTACTGAGCTATAATTTATTGATAGTTAAGATGTGCAACTCAGCCAGGGCCTGGGTAGCTCAGCGAGTATTGACGCTGACTACCACCCCTGGAGTTGCGAGTTTGAATCCAGGGTGTGCTGAGTGACTCCAGCCAGGTCTCCTAAGCAACCATATTGGCCTGGTTGCTTGGGAGGGTAGAGTCATATGAGGTGACCTCCTCATGGTCGCTATAATTTGGTTCTCGCTCTCGGTGGGGAGCGTGGTGAGTTGTGCGTGGATGCCGCGGAAAATAGCGCGAAGCCTCCACACGCGCTATGTCTCCGGGGTAATGCGCTCAACAAGCCACGTGATAAGATGCACGGATTGATGGTCTCGGACACAGAGGCAACTGAGATTCGTCCTCCGCCACCCGAATTGAGGCGAGTCACTAAGCCACCACGAGGACTTAGAGCGCATTGGGAATTGGGCATTACAAATTGGGGAGAAAATGAAAAAAAAAAAAAAAAAAGATGTGCAACTCAGCCTATCCATTTCTTTGACTTTCTCAAAAATGGTATAAGAGGGACAAGTTAAAATTTGGCAAAGCACTTAACAAAATGTCTAGTATCATTTAAATTAAAGTCAGAATGGACTCACAGGTAAGAAGCTGAATGTTTTCTCTCCATAGAGGCGGTTGGCCAGTTTAAGGATGTAGGAGGCAGAAGGACTATTGATAGCAGAGGTGAGGGTTGCAAAATGAGGGTGAACATCAGAGACAGAACTGAAGGACAAAACCTGCAAAGAGATGGATGAGTATTAAACAGTTTTCCTTTTCAGTACACATTAACTGTTGTTTTTGAGCAAAGTCCCTTTCACGGCAAATCATTCCACTTGGTGACCATCTCTAGAAGTTATTTTCTATGGATACAAGTGATATGAAATTATAGCTCCTATCTACTTGAATGCGAAAAGATTGAAATCTCCAAAATGGTTGGTCAAGATTATGATCAAGGAAAATATTTCAAATCAGCAGTAAAAACTGACAACAATATTATCACAAATTGTGCTTCTTTAGCTCTGTTTTTCAGGCTGGACAAGCTAATGCACATGCACGTTCTCGAGCTGACTGACAGGCGATGTCTGTATCAATAAGGTGATTGACTCTTTTATCTGTAAGGCGGGACTTCCTTTTCTACATCCGCCATATTAGGCGTTTCAATTTCTACCATTCATTTTAATACAAGTAGTCTATCTTGGGCTAAACAGTCTTTGTTTTGAGGCTACCATAATGTTATAATATTGTCATATTGTTTATTTATAATATATATATATATATATATATATATATATATATATATATATATATATATATATATATATATATATATAATCTAAAAACTGCTTGACCAGTTGAAAAAAAAAAAGGCAATTATGTGAGTCATAAACCATCACACACTGCTTGGCTACTGAAGTGTTTGGTTAATCTGTGTCTAGGATATTAATAAAAATGCACTGCATTCTGCAATTTCACTCTAGGCATTCACAACAAATGTAATATTAGCAGCACCTTAAATCTGAAGTTTGCAACTTTTTCAGTGTTGAAATACTTTCTTCTATCTCAGCTTAATACGCAGAGACCATTCATATGTTAATTTTCTCGTAAACGGTAAACTCTGTTTCTATGGCGCTTTGGAAACTGCTCTGTTTTGAGCAATCCACTTAGACCCGCCCCAACAACATTACTCAACCAATAGCGTAAGTTGGGGGCGGGACTATCTCTTTGTTCGACCAATGGCAGACCGGGGGCGTATAAAAAAAAACTTGTTTTGAAAAAAGAAAAAAAAAAAAACTTTATTTTTGCCATTGTGATTGGTTGCTAGCTTCACAGAAATTACATAATTCTGCTTTAAAAATGGGATTGTGTGTGGTTAGATATTTTAAATAAAATTCTAAAAGCTTAAAAGAATAAAAACATCTTAAGTATGATTGTTGTCAACATATGGATACTGCTGTGCAATTAATATGCTACTACAATGCATAAACCAATACTGTAACTTATAGTTTTCCTGTTCTATTTTGTGACTGACTACACAAAGTATTATTCTGAGTAATGTCTTATATGCACTTAGTAGCTTGTTGGAGTTGGGCAAGAGATCTCACTTAACTGAAGGACAGAAGATTTCTCTGAAAGAGCAACTTAGTTCTTGGGACTATTTAAAAAAAATCTTTTTTGGTTTATTACTAAGTTTATCATAAATGTGGAAATAACTAACTTAACTGACGGTCTAATGAAACAGGCTTTATTCTCTATGCAAAAATCATACTATGAACAAATATTTACTTTTTGACAGTCACAGACCACACCCCATTCTTCCTTCACCGATGGTAAAATTTTATTTTTCTGGGTTGTGGTTTTCTTTTGAAGTACGACTTCCCAATCACAAATGGTAAGGCTAGTTTAAAATATACTTTATATATATATATATATATATATATATATATATATATATATATATATATATATATATATATATATATATATATATATATATATATATATATATATATATATATATATGCATTAATAAAATATGGCCGCAAGCGTGGCGCCCAACCCTTACCTTTGCCATTTCTTTGGATGTGTTTCCTCGGGCTCCCAAGTAGACCATGCTGAGCGCTGTGCTGATGCTCAGCGGGGAAAAGAACATGTTTCCCGCGGCGTTGCTCGCACTCAGAGCCCGATAGAGGTCCAGGGCGAAGACACTATTAGCACGAGTGAGACCATCCATGACTGACTGATATCACTGCATAGAAACACAAATTGTGAGTACCACAGTTTATGCAATTATATAACTATATATATTGACAACAGTCAAATTCAAACATTTCCACCTTCCACATTTTTACTTAAGTGTGTCTTCAGAGAGCTTGCCTAGGGAATGTGCATTCTAGCCATTTAAGATGCATTTTGTTTTCTTATTCGCAATAAATGTGCTAAAAAATACGTATGAAAAACTGATAGAGAAACGCGGAAGTCGCAAAGCCAATAGAATTTGCCTTACATGTAATGGAAGATGCTTGTTCCAAACGTAAATCTGTGTGAGAGAGAAGCCTACCCCACAGTCATGCGTTATAAATGGACTAGTAACGCCCATAATGCGCAGAACAAGCCAGACAAGCAAACTGTAGAAGTAAAATAGGACAGGTGAGTCAATCTCACACTCACCCATCCTTTTTATGACCTTTTTATATGCTTTCTTTATTGTATTGCATGTACAACTTATTTGTTTTCAACCAGCAAAGTCAAATTTTGGTGGTGAACATTTGAGCGTGCTGACTTTTTGGAGAGCTAAAGAGTGATGGACGATAGGAAATTCACTTTATGTTTTGTCAGCAACACAAACCAGTTGCAGTCAATGACTGTGACAGTGCTGGACTAATCAGTTGGACTTTGTGCATAAAGGGTGAGTCACAGTTGGATCACAGGTCCTATGCAATAAAAACTTGTCAAAGGCCCTTCACAACAGGGGCTTTGTTTGTGGAGGAAGTATGCTATCTTCAGTGGTCTTCACAACCTAACTATTTTCTAAAAACAAATCAGTTATTTTTGGTACTCTCTGATATATTGATCACTAGCCAAAGAATATCAATTTCTACAGGCTACCGGAGGCTGCTACCTTAAGAGATAAAACAATCAACCAGGGGTGCTGTAAGTACCTCTGGGCCCATGGGCTCGCTGTTCCACGGAGGCCCCATTCCAGTTTTTGAGTGGTACTATTGTGCGTTGAAAATGCGCTACACCAGGGGTGTCCAGACTTTTTCAGTCGGGGGCCAAATGCAGAAAAATATAAGAAGCCGCAGGCCACATCGCTGTAATAATTTAAAAAATGGCTAGAAGCTACTAGATTGCCACTATGCATAAACTTTATATTGTATGCTTAATATTATGCAAGTTTTAATCAT
The DNA here is from genome assembly GCF_019703515.2 of Myxocyprinus asiaticus. Classification (NCBI taxonomy): domain Eukaryota; kingdom Metazoa; phylum Chordata; class Actinopteri; order Cypriniformes; family Catostomidae; genus Myxocyprinus; species Myxocyprinus asiaticus. Next base: position 20,745,214 of record NC_059368.1, read on the forward strand.
AATTTGTGCTCTGTGATATGCTTGTGTAGGCCCTACATATAATAAAGGATAGGGTATTTCACTCACAAAGAACTCTTATAATGGAACAGTGATGCGTCTTATACAAAATATTATACTCATTTATTCACATTTGTATCTTTTTTGACATCCATTCAGTAGCATTGCAAAGCACATACAGAGCTGCTCTAAGTGTTGGGTGTGACCCATCACAATGATCAGAATCAGATTCCATTTTATTATATTATGAAGTGATGCAAGGTATTACTGTGTAACGATGTTGGCTGCGGCAATGATGAAGATGGAGACGATGAAGATGAGAACCCAAGTGCAGTTTATTTACAAAAGTGAATCCAAAACCTTAACTATAAACGTGATTTAACAAAAACATGAACTTGACATAAACTAGACTTGACTATGGCTTGGCTTGACTTGACTACAAAACAACATTCACATCCAATACTTGACCACCACACAATGGAAAACATGAGGCTTAAATACATGGACATGGGGGAACATAAACCAATGAACAAACAGAACTGATAACAAGATAATTAAACAATAAACCAATGAAAACATGACACATGAACATGGAGGGAAAACAGGAATCACATGACAAGGGAAACAGGAACTAAACATTTCAAAATAAAAGACATGAATCAACAGAATACACATGACATATCCCCCCCACTAAGTGGTGGCTCCCGACACCCCAACACATAAACAAAACACGTAAAACATGACATAAATTCAAAGTTCTGTAGGGAGCGGGGGGGTGTCTTGAGGCGTGGGGCGTGGCGTGGCGAGAAAGGGCGAGGGTCATGGGACCAGGGCAAAGTCCGTGGGGGGTGAAGCCATGAGAGGCTCGAGGGGCGGAGCCATGGAAGGTGGAGCCGTGAGAGGCTCGAGGGGCAGAGCCATGGAACGTGGTGCCCGGAGAGTAGCCGAAGACTCGAAGGGCCAGGGTGGAGCCGATGGCAGGGAGGACCAAGGTGGTGCTGGAGGCTCGGAGGAGCAAGGCGGAGCTGAGGGATCGGAAGACTGAGGTGGAGCCGGTGGGACTGAGGAACAAGGTGGAGCCGTAGGGAAGGAGGTCCCCGGTGAAGCTGACAGATCGGAGGGACGAGGCGCAGCCAGAGGATCGGAGAGCCAAAGTGGAGCCAGGTGACTGACAGACCAAGGAGGAGCCGGAGGGACGAGGGACCCCGGCACAGCCGACAGGCTGAAGGACCGTAGTGGAGCCGAGGGAACGCCGAGCTGAGGCAATGTCGAGGGACCGACAGGCCAAGGCGAAGTCCAGGGCTCGGAGGGTCCAGGCGGGATCGGAGGGCCGAAAGTTCCCCTTGCCTGCTCAGGAGAACTAAGGGTGGGTATAAGGGTGGGAACCATCTCCAGGTCCCACTGCTCAGGTGTTGCGGTGACGTGGCATGGAGCAGGCTGAGGCGTTGCTGTGATGTGGCATGGAGCAGGCTGAGGCGTTGCTGTGACGTGGCATGGAGCAGGCTGAGGCGTTGCTGTGACGTGGCATGGAGCAGGCTGAGGCGTTGCTGTGACGTGGCATGGAGCAGGCTGAGGCGTTGCTGTGACGTGGCATGGAGCAGGCTGAGGCGTTGCTGTGACGTGGAACTCTGGCTTGGCGGCGGCCATGACGTGGAACTCTGGCTCGGCGGCGGCCATGACGTGGAACTCTGGCTCGGCGGCGGCCATGACGTGGAACTCTGGCTCGGCATCCGCCTCCCCCACAGTGAACATGGAACCAATGATCCGTAGGGCGAGGTCGATATATTGAACCAGGCTGAGGGAACTGCGACTGCCAGGCATCAAAAAAGAAATGGACTCATTCAATCCAAATCTGAAACAGTCTTTGAGGGCAACCTCATTAAAGTCCACCTGGCAGGCTAGACCGCAGAAGTCCTTGACATAGTCCTCCAGGGGACGATTGCCGTGACGAAGGCGCTGAAGTAAAACTGCTGGGTTCATGGGTGGTCAAGTATTCTGTAACGATGTTGGCTGCGGCAGTGATGAAGACGAAGATGATGAAGATGAGAACCCAAGTGCAGTTTATTTACAAAAGTGAATCCAAAACCCTAACTATAAACGTGATTTAACAAAAACATGAACTTGACTTGACTTGACTTGACTTGACTTGACTTGACTTGACTTGACTTGACTTGACTTGACTTGACTTGACTTGACAACAAAACAACATTCACATCCAATACTTGACCACCACACAATGGAAAACATGAGGCTTAAATACATTGATATAGGGGAACATAAACCAATGAACAAACAGAACTGATAACAAGATAATTAAACAATAAACCAATGAAAACATGACATATGAACATGGAGGGAAAACAGGAATCACATGACAAGGGAAACAGGAACTAAACATTTCAAAATAAAAGACATGAATCAACAGAATACACATGACATACTGTTTATATTTCAAAGAATTACTCTTTATAGCTATACAATTATAACTTCTGTTCTGTTGTTACTTGCGTTACAAATAAGATTTTAATTTGATCAAAATTATTGCACTTCATGTGCAAGCTGAGCGCGCGCATCAGGCACAGATGTGCAAGTGTTAGTGTTTTAAGCGCTCTCTCCTTACAGTATGTCCTCACTCATATGGCGCTTGGAAGCCCTTGAATATTTTTTCTTGTTTCAATGAAATATCAGAACAAACCAGTTAATATTACAGTATATTTCCCAGTGCTACAGAGGACGTGCTGGAAGAGTATGCTCAGTTCGTGCGTCTCTGTGCACGCTCAATAAACTCTCTGTTCAGCCACTCGCACAAAAACAGCTCTACTCAGTTGTATGATGTGAGGTATCGGGACATTTTAACAAGAACAAGTACATGAGTAAAGTGTCTAACCTGATGTCAATCCTTTAATAAATGCATCATTCTTGGAAATAAGGAGTTTTTTGGAAATAAGTTTGCTTCAAACAGAATGTCCATTAAAAATTACTTTAAAAGTGAGTTCCGAATGACCAATAACCTTTCAACCCTCCAAATCTCTCACAGAGGATGGTAGACTTCAAAAGGAATAGGGCATAGGGATGATCACTTCTGAATGGACGCACCCATAATAATATAATTTGTAAGCCACTGAATTAATCAGGTTTTAGCATTTGGTGCATAACGCCCCCTTTTTTCTTTGGAAGGCAGTGCACAGTTAAACATTTATTTCTTTAAATTTTACTTAAATAATTATGGGAACAGAATATGCCCAAAACGTGAGGAACACCCATTCTGGGCTTTCTATGTGCTATATAGATATGTTTTATATATATGCACACACACACACACATACACACACCATTGGTGCTCTTGAATTACACACAGACAGCAACACTTACAGGTCAGATTGAGGTTGAAAAAAATAATAATGTCAGCAACACGGTTTGCTGTTTCCACACCTCACACTGCATGCTTACTTTCTCCAGAGTGTCTCTGTGCAGAGAGAGAGAGAGAGAGAGAGAGAGAGAGAGAGAGAGAGAGCAAGAGACAGAGAGCGAGAGAGGAGAGTGAATTAGTCAAAGAGGAAAGGGAGTATGATTTGGCTCCCTTGGTGCTAGGGGGGATGGTTGGATATAAATATGTAACATTGCTCTTTTGCTGACAGACAGGCAGGCACACATCAGCTCCCTAATTGTATCAAACATCTGGAAATGTAATAACTGCCCCCCCATAGACTGAACTATAGGGACCGAGAGTGAGGAGCAAAGAGATCATCACCTGTTAAAGTGTCTCAAGTATGCCAAATTTGGTCTAATCCATTTCATCCCACTTAAATCAATATCATTATTCTAGAAATGGCATTCTTAATAACATAAGTATAGGAACTGTTGCTTATGTACAGATATGGATTTGCCTTCTCAACTCAGTTTTACCACAGGTGTTAAACCTTAACCTGCATTGTTGCAAAAATAGTGCACACCTAAGTCTTACAGACTTTGACTGTGAGGTAGTTTCTAACTGCCACTTCAATCACAGCTGAAGGCTATAAATAATATTAGTGATGAGGCAAAGGTTTTTAGTCTTCAAAAGCCAGGGAGTTGGTCCTTACCGCTGCATTATCTCCATATGATGTATAGGAAAATCTTCTTTCCTATCCATTAAACTTTTAATTTAAGCCTTAAAGCTGTATATTTACTCTACAAATGTCTACAGTGCCTTTGTGGTGGATAAATCCCTCCCCACCTGTGGGACTAATGTGTGGCAAATCAATATAAAAATTTAAGAGCTAAAATGTTATTTCACAAATTGTAGACGAGTCCCTCCCGAACATACACACAAGCACATAGCACTGAAATTCCACACCCTCCACAATAACATGTCTACCCCCCGCCCCCCAACATATTTACACTTGACTCACATCTAGCTGTGCTGACCCGTTTCTACAGGGACATCCTACTGACTTTCTCTCCCTACTTATTTGACTGTGTGCCACATATACAGTGTATACTGTGAGAACAACAGATCATGTCTCAGACTGGTCAGAGATTTACCACACAACATCAAGACAGACTGTGTTTTACATAAAAAAAAAACTAAAAAAAGGAAGCGAGAAGGGAGAATCTCAATCGGAGTGAAAGAGAAGACTTGCCCAATTAAATGTAAGTTGAAACGAAATTACTCTTTGTGTCTTGTCCATGTCTGCATTGTCACATCTTTAGCAAATCACATAATGGCATTAAGAATGCAGTACTGCAATCATGCACATTTTTATTGAATCCAACAGTTGCTGTATTGTTGCATAAACAAGCCCTTACATGCAAACACACATATGACATGCCTAATAGATAAAACACTTTTAACTCTCTCAATCTGAATGCTTGTGTAGAGTATTGTTGTAAGTGGAAATTGGTGTAAGTGGAAAATGCTTTGAAGTGTGTGTAATTTTACACTGCACTGCTATTGAATTAGGCAGCTGCAAGAGTGATGGTGTTGATACAAGATCAGAGATTAAACGTTCCGTGGTGCTTGTGTGTATGTGTAAAAAATAGCGGCACAGGCTTTACAGTCATCATATTTATTTCATTTTACAAGAGATTAGTCATCATTCAATTCACTCTGAATTAATTTACCAAAAGTTTTATCATTTCTTGGCCAGCATAGGTTTAAATCAATATGAAAAATCCACCTTTTCATGCTATTGTGCAGCTTGCATTAACTTCTGTTCATAATTTCTGTAGATTTGGTGTTTTTGAAGTGTCTTGGAGATAAAGTCAAAATGATCACATGGGAAATTGTCTGTTAGTTCTGAGTTATTTTCCACTCGAATAACCGCCACCATGTGGCTTTGACGTTACATTCCTTTTTTTACATCTCTGTGTAACGAACTGGCTATGGAGACGGTGTTAGGATCCACGTGCAGGAAGTTTATTAAAGTACACAAGCAAACAATCCAAATCGGCAGGCAAATAGAGATAGTTGTTAAGCAGGCAGTATAATCCAATAAACCAAAAAGACAGTCCAACAAGGCAAACAAAACAAAGGGGTATCAAAGGCAGTAAATCCAGGAAAACAGGCAATGGTCATAACAAGAGAACAATCAGCAATGGCAACACGCTTGGTAAGGCAGGGTAAACGGGCAATACTTCGCAAAGTCAAAATGGAACAGCATGGTATTTATATAGTTCAAACAGGAAATCACCAAAAAAGAAATGGTACAGAGTTAGTATTCGGGAGAGGGCTCCCTCTGGTGGTTGGTAGGAGAGGTAACAAGAACGGATGTTACAGAACCCCCCCCCCACAAACAACTCCTGGTGTTCTTCTACTGGGACGTCCCCTTGGTCATGGTGCTGGACGATTAGGATGGGCATGATGAAATTCTTGGATCAGGGACGGGTCCAGCATTTCCTTGGCGGCTACCCATGATCTCTCCTCTGGTCCATAGCCCTCCCAGTCCACCAAGTGATGCATTTGGCTCCCTTGTCATCGAGTCCATGATCTCTCTGACCATATACGCTGGGGCTCCATCAACCTCCAATGGAGGTGGTGGCTCAGAATCCATGGTTCCAGAGCCAGACGCCGGGTGGACGGGTTTCAGCAAGGACACATGGAAGGAAGGAGAAATGCGGTAATTAGCAGGAAGCTCTAAACGGTAAGTAACTGGGTTTATTTGACGGATAATTCTGAAAGGACCCACATAACTTGGACTGAGCTTCCTGCAGGGTAGCCGCAACTTGAGATCCCTTGTGGACAACCAGACCCTCTGTCCTGGCTGATAGTTGGGATGGGGGCACCTCCGTCGGTCAGCCTGGAAGCGTTGTGCTCGGACCGCTCACTGTAGGCGGACATGTGCGCTGTCCCACACCCTCTCGCTTCGCCTAATCCAATCGTCCACCGCTGGCACCATAGAAGGTTCTTCTGACCAAGGGAACATCAAGGGTTGGTAGCCCAGCACACATTGGAAGGGAGTTAAACCCATAGAGGTATGAGTGAGGGAATTCTGTGCATATTTGGCCCAGGACAGGAAGTCGCTCCACTTCTCCTGTTCACGGCTACAATAGCTATGAAGATATCTGCCAATCTCTTGGTTTAGACATTTCACCTGTCCATTGGCCTAAGGGTGATAACCAGAGGTGAGACTCACATTAATGTCCAGTTGTTTGCAGAACGCCTGCCAAACTTGGGATGTGAACTGTGGACCTCGATCGGACACGATGTCCTCTGGTAATCCATAGATCCTAAACACTTGGTGGAACAAAGCATTAGCGGTTTCCATGGCAGAGGGTAAACCCTTGAGAGGGACAAGTCTACATGATTTAGAAAATCGATCAATTATTACCAGAATGGTAGTATATCCATGGGAGTTTGGCAGGTCTGTGACGAAGTCAATGGACAGGTGAGACCATGGTCTTTGTGGTATGGGCAGTGGTTGAAGCAACCTGTGGGCAGTTCTCTGGGGGTCTTGGATTGGGCACACACCTGACAAGACTTCACATAGTTAGTCACATCATGAATCAACGATGGCCACCAGAAAGAATTACGTACCAGGGTAACAGTTCTTTGAATACCAGGGTGTCCTGTGCTCAGGGAAGTGTTGACCCATTGGATAGAGATGATGTAGAGCTTGGGGTACATAGTGCTTGGTAGGGGGGCAGTTAGGTGGTGACGGTTCATGCTGTTGTGTTTGTTGTATCTCCTCCATGAATGTCCCAGCTAATCGGTGCTATGATGACAGATGTTGGCAGGATGGACCCAGGGTGAGGTTGGAGGTGTGGTGGATCATGTCTGCGTGATAGTGCATCTGCCTTGCTGTTCATGCTGCCAGGACGGTAAGTGACTGTAAAATTGAACCTGGTGAAAAACAAACAATGACCATCATGCTTGACGTGGGTTCAATCTCTTGGCTGCCTTGATATATTCAAGATTCTTGTGATCGGTGATAAATTGGAATGGGTGGACTGCCCCCTCTAACCAGTGACGCCATTCCTCGAGTGCCGCTTTCATAGAAAGTAATTCTTTATTCCCCACATCATAGTTACGTTCAGCTGAGTTAAACTTCCTGGAGAAAAAGGCACAAGGGTAAAGCTTGCCTGGTGTTCCGTGACGTTGTGACAGGACCGCTCCAGTCCCACAATCTGAAGGGAAGATTGGGGTCAGGATGTTTCGGTATCGGAGCGGTCGTGAAGCTTGACTTGAGGGAGATGAAGGCATGGTATGTGGCATCGTTCCATGGCAACTTGCTTGGCTTTCCCTTGAGCAACGACGTGAGTGGTGCTGCAGTGGTACTGTAATTCCTAATGAAACGGCGATAGAAGTTGGCAAAGCCCAGGAACTGCTGTAGTTCCTTGATTTTAGAAGGTTGAGGCCATTCGGTAACTGCTGTTACCTTTGAGACATCCATCTCCACACCTTGATGGCTGATATTGTAACCCAGGAAAGTGGTATGAGAGGTATGGAACTCACACTTTTCTGCTTTGACAAATAGTTGGTGTTCCTGGAGACGTGATAAGACTGTCTTGTCCTGCCGGATATGTTGTTCCATGTTTTGTGAGTAGATGAGGATGTCGTCAATGTAGGCTACCACACAAAGATTCAGTAAGTCTCTGAATATTTTGTTAATAAAGGACTGGAAAAATGAGAGGGAGTTAGCAAGTCCATACAGCATGACCAAATATTCATAGTGCCCCCTGGTGGTGATGAAAGCAGTCTTCCACTCATCCCCTTCTCGAATCCTGATGAGGTTATAAGCACTCCTTAGATCAAGTTTGGTATAGATCTTGGCTTCATGGAGTTGTTCAAGGGCTGAGGGGATGTGGTAATGGGTAACAATATTTTATGGTGACAGAGTTCAGGCCTCGATAGTCGATACAGGGACGTAGACCTCCATCCCTCTTCTCTACGAAAAAGAAACCTGCAGCAGCTGGGGAGGTGGAGGGACAGATGTAACCGAAGACAAGGGCTTCCTCAATGTAATTCTCCATGGCGAGGGTTTTGGGGCGTGACAATGCATAGACCTTGCTTCTCGGTGGAGCTGTACTGGACAGAAGTTCAATAGCACAGTCCCATGGATGATGAGGAGGAAGTTGCGTAGCTTTAATCTTACTAAACACTTCACTGAACTCTGCATACTCCTTGGGAATCATGGTCTCCTTCTGTGATTCAGGACTCTCAATGCTGGTGATAAGGCAAGGCCTGGAAACAGCAACATGGAGACAATGTTTATGACAGAAACTTGACCAATGTGTGAGCTCACCTTGGTTCCAGGATATCGATGGGTCGTGGATGGCCAGCCAGGGATGACCCAGGGTAAGAGCGTGCTTGGGTGAGTTGATGACATATAGTGAGATTCTCTACATGAAAAATTCCAATCTTGATGGTTATAGGATCTCCTGATTAATGAGATTAACAGCAGCCCCAGAATCCACTAATGCTGTAACACATCTTACATGATCACCAATGGAGACCTCTACAGGCAACAGAAAATTATGCGAGAGGGGTGATATAATGTTCATGGTACTCACGTGCTGCCTTGACTCAGGGGAACTTGATTTCTTGTGTGGACACGCAGCATTGAAATGACTTGGTGAACCACAGTAAAAGCAAAGGTATTCTATGCGTCGACGTTGGTGTTCCTCCATGGAAACACGATTGTATGCAACTTGCATGGGTTCGGGTGATACAGTGGATGCCTGGGCCTGTACTGAGACTGTAGAATTCGAGGTGAACCAAAACTGAGGCCGTGAAGCATTCTGAAGCAGGTTATCAATCTTGATGGCCATAGTTATGTATTCAGAAAGATTCGTACCTTCACCCTTGCAGGTCAGTTCCGTCCTGAGTTTCAGGTTAAGCCCTTCGTGGAAAACAGTCTTCAGAGCGACATCATTCCACCCACTCTGAGCCGCTAGTGTCCTGAACAGAACTGCATAATTCGCTGCTGATCGATGACCCTGGTGTAGATGAAGTAGCTGAACAGAGATATCTTGGCCGCCTGCTGGATACTCGAAGACTTTATGGATTTGTTGAATGAAGTAATCAAATGAAACCTGGATTTGAGTATCTTTATCCCAAACAACGGCGGCCCAATCGAGAGCTTTGCCGGTAAGCAGTGACATAAAAAAAGAACATTTCCTGGCATCTTGATCAAATGATTCAGGCTGATTTGAGAAAAATACCATGCATTGTCGTAAAAACCCCCGGCATTTTTCAGCAGAACCATCAAACTTATCAGGTAGAGCAAAGCTTAACGGTTTAGCATGGGGAGCTGGCAGTGAGTGAATGTATTGTGTCAAACATTCGTTGGCAGCTCGTAGGTTGTTCAGCTGGTCTTGGTAACTCCTTAATACCTCGCACTGGTGCGCGAATGCGACCTGGAGCTGTGAAATTTCACTGGATCCATTTTTGGCGAAGTATTCTGTAACGAACTGGCCATAGAGACAGTGTTAGGATCCATGTGCAGGAAGTTTATTAAAGTACATAAGCAAACAATCCAAATCGGCAGGCAAATAGAGGTAGTTGTTAAGCAGGCGGTAAAATCCAATAAACCAAAAAGACAGTCCAACAAGGCAAACAAAACAAAGGGGTATCCAAAGGCAGTAAATCCAGGAAAACAGGCAATGGTCATAACAAGAGAACAATCAGCAATGGAAACATGCTTGGTAAGGCAGGGTAAACGGGCAATACTTCACAAAGTCAAAATGGAACAGCATGGTATTTATATAGTTCAAACAGGAAATCACCAAAAAGAAATGGTACAGAGGTAGTATTCGGGAGAGGGCTCCCTCTGGTGGTTGGTAGGAGGGGTAACAACCTCGGATGTTACACTCTGGCTAGTGAGATATAACATTTAGCATAGAACGATTTTAGCAGACCTCCTGTTGTAGATTTTCCAATGAGATCAGTGTGGAATAAGTATGCTTTGATCAACATAGTCCTATGACAACTCGGAATAATTCGTATGAGATGGCAAAATTGTAAGATATTGTATGAATTGGCTTGTACGAAAAGGTATAAATTTAAGACCAACCAATCAACATACAGAATTTCAAATTCATACAATACAGGCTTCAAATTTTAGGTAACCTCCTACCCATCACTTTATTATAGAAAAGGAAACTTCTTTGAACAAATCTGTTCACTCATTCTATATTTATTTATGCAATACAAATGACAGATGTACGTCTCTAACCTGTAATACACTTCCCTTGTCTCAATCCAAACTCCGCTGTTTTCTATTTTCCATGCCACACAAAAGTTATTTTCCTGTTGAAATCATGGTTAGGTTTAGGGTTTTCTTAAAGGATTAGAGCTTATGGTTAGATTTAGGTTTATGTTAGAGGTTTTATTTTTCTAAATAGGAGTAAACGTTGTATGCTTTTGTACAAGACAACTCAGATGATTTCAGTATCTCGTATTATTACTCACCATGAGACTAGGTTGCTTTTGGCCAATCTGTCCTGGTCTCAGCGCTCAAAATTTTCCCCTACCATATGCTGTCAAGTAAAAACTGCCACTCAAAGCTAATTAAGATAAGTGACGTCAAGAAAAGTTTGAGCACATGCGTACTGCCAAAGTCCTGCTGCATTTCTGGCTTGAGCTACAGTTGGGCAATAAATACAATCAAATACTCTCCTGGCTTCCTACGAAGATTTAAATTGATTTGGCAAAGAATTAACTTAGATTCCACAACCAAATACCAAATGTACTTTTCTTGCTAGATGTTGTTGCCTAAAATACTGTTACAAACACTGAATCAGAAATGTAACCATGTTCATAAACATATACAAATATAAATGCTAGCAAGGAGAACCCCATATTGACGGTTATGTTAGGTAACTGTGAGAATCTTGGGATGTCACAGTCAGAGAGTCAGAGAGTTTGACTTTCACAACTGTTGCTAGCATAAGCCATTGAAAGCCCTTTAATTAAGACTCTGTAACACGGCACCGAAGAATACGAAAGCAAGGCCAAGATCACGGTACACAGTCACGCACATATTGCACCATACAGGATGAAACACCAACTGCGTGAGCAACTATGAAGTTTCCCTAGAGAAGGTTTTTGTAAAAAAACAAAAACAAAAAAATCTGAAAAATCAATTTTAGAAGTCTTCAGTAATGATTCTGAATTGAGATTTTATGTGTTCTTAGGTTGTCAAGAAAACATAGTGTTTTGTTTTTTTCTTCAAATCCTTTTAGTAAATTAATTTTCATAGGGCTTTCTTTGCACACAGTATAAATGTCTGATATTATGGTAAGAGACCTCAAAAGAAACTTAAAGTGAATCTAAAAATAAATGTGAGATAAGGGTCCCACAAACTAAAAGAGAGAGCGCAATCATAACCAAAAGACTTATTTAATTCCAGGGAATAATGCTTCCACCACAGGCGCCAGATCAGATAAGGGGTTGTGTCTGGTTTGAAAATAGAGCGTTGCTCTTGTTGTTGGGGTGTCCCTGCCCCACAGGGCCACTCCAGGCAAGGACTTTCTGTTATCCCAGGGTATGCTGATGGTTCAACATGCTATGAGTTGATGACTAAAGGCAGCCTGAATTATTGCTGACAGATACAGTGCATAATCATGGTTTTTGACGTTTTACATCTCTCTTGTTTCAATGGATGTCATCATGAAAGGAGCTGCAACTTATTTCTAATTTTTTTAAATCATTTTTCAGATGCCATGGTTTTGTATGCCAAACATCCTTTTATATTTTCAGTTTGACAAGTCCCAGTATTTACAAATAATGATAAAAAAATATCAGTTCTGTTCTTTTTCAGCCCATACACAAATCTAACTCAAACCAATCAATTATAGATACTTACCCTTAAATTGAAAATTGATTCCCTTTTTTATTGTTCACACATAACACAACTTAAAGAATTAATAAGCATAATACAACTAACTTCCAACACAGTATGCATAGGAAGGGTTTGGAGAATAGTCTTATCAGTTGTGGGTCACCACCTGACTTGAGTGTTCAAAATCAAATGCACAAAATGACCATCTGACCCCCGTAAAAGACATAAAGCTGCTGTATAGCTGCTGACCCCAGCCATCACCCACCCAAAGACCTCAGCATAGCCCAGCACCTGCTCACTGACCCAATGCAAATAACCATGAGCTCATACACACACTTCCAACCTATCTGTTCTTTTTGTATAATAGAGCCCACAAAACCATCAGACTTTTTATCTTTATATCTAAAGAAAGAGACTTGGTAAACATAGACACAAAGGACGACAGACAGACAGTCCAATGTACTGTAATAAGCTTACAACAAGTGTGATCATGTAAATGCCTTAAAGAAATAGTTCACCCAAACATGAAAATTCTATCATCATTTACTCACCCTCATGCCATCCCAGATGTGTATGACTTTCTTTCTTCTGCTGAACACAGACAAAGATTTTTAGTAGAATATTTCAGCTATGTTGGTCCTCACAATGCAAGTCAACAGGGTCCCAAACTTTGAAGCTCAAAAATGCAAATAAAGGCAGTATAAAAGTAATCCATATGACTCCAGTGGTTAAATCCATGTCTTCAGAAGCGATATGATAGGTGTGGGGGAGAAACAGATCAATATTTAAGTCCTTTTTTCCTATAAATTCTCCACCCTGCCCAGTAGGCGGTGATATGCACGAAGAATGTGAGTCGCTATAAACAAATGAAGAATAACTCTTAGGAGAGAAGTGCACTTAGGAGGGCTGTTTGAAAGTGGAGATTAATAGGAAAAATGACTTAAATATTGATCCACTTTTCACCCACACCTATCATATCGCTTCTGAAAACATGGATTAAACCACTGGAGACATATGGATTACTTTTATGCTGAATTTATGTGCTTTTTTGAGCTTCAAGGTTTTGGACCCTGTTGACTTGCATTATATGGACCTAATGAGCTGAAATATTCTTCTAAAAATCTTCATTTGTGTTCAGCAGAAGAAAGAAAGTCATACACATCTGGGATGGCATGAGGGTGAGTAAATGATGAGAGAATTTACATTTTGGGGTGAACAATCCCTTTAAATGGCTTTGGTTTATCGGGGTAAGGTCATATATGGAGCATGGACTGATCGAAACACGTAGATTTTGGCCATTTAACTCTGTAGGTACATATGGTTACTCTGATTTCGCATTGCATGTAAAAACAATAACGTCTTATCCAATGTGCGCAATTGTTGTGCACATGCCTGTTTGTTTTGAAGTTAAAAGCAGAGAATAACTAGATGATTGCAGTTGCCATGTTAACGCTGTTTCTTGCTTGATGTTTTTAAACAAGCTGATTTTTGGTCCTAATTAGCATATTGGTGTGCAGGTAAACCTATTAAATTAACTATTTTAACAATGCCTCGTTACATTTAGCAAGTATTTTTCTGATTTAGCTGGAGTGTGTAGAATAATAAACTCTCTTTATGCTCATTACAAAACCTCTGTATTGGTATTTGTATGCCCTATTGCTATTTCAAACACTAAATATATTTAGAATGTGCATTTATGAATGTGTGAAACAGATAAATTATAATTCACTGTTATTATTCTGCTGCAAATCATCATCAAGGATAATCAGGACAAAAAGGAAAATCAGAAATGACAGTACTAGTATCATTTTGCCCCTACAGATAACAATAAATAAATAAATAAATAAATAAAAATAATAATAATAATAAAATGAAGGTGGAATAAATAAGGGTTGGATGTCCACTTTGGCCAGTGGAACATGGCATATGTCTGGAGGAATTTTACCATATTTTTTTATTTTTCTAAGACTATTCAACCTTGGTCTGTTACAGTTTACCTGAGAGACAATACTGGTATCAAAGCAATAAAGCATGTCTTCAGAAACTTCTGCTTTCTCCAGGTTTATGAAATATCCAAAATGCTTCAATCGTTTCTCTTCTCTCTGTTACTGGTTACCTGACAAACAAGTAATGTTAATAATATTCATATCTTCAGAAACTTTTGCTTAACTCAAGGTTTATGAAATATCCAAAAATGATTTAATCTTCTCTTTTCTCTATTTTCTGCAAACAGCTCAGAAGTCCGGCAGACAGGAATAGGGTGTGTGTCAATTCCAATAAAGTAGACACTGCCCTTCCATGTCCTGCATTTCTTAACAACAGAGCCATGGAGGGGCAGGAATCACAGGTCAAAGAGCTTGGCATGAGTCGACAGACATTTTATCGCCACCTTGAAAGAGTAGAGACAATGCGTAGCTACTGGGAGCTTAAACAGGTCCAACTGAAGAGTCTGGAACAGGTAACTCTCTAACAAAGCAAACACACACACACACACACACACACACACACACACACACACACACACACACGCCTTTTGGAGGTTAATTAACATGTTATAGATATTTTGCACTCCAGATACCACAACAGTGCTGTGTGATGAGTATATGAGACAAGGCTGTTACTTGATTATCATTTCATAAATTTTTGTTGTACTGTTTAAAATATACCAATAGAGGGAGATGCAACACCATTATGGTTCACTCTTATTCACCTCAAGTGTTTTATTGTAAAGACTGGCTTTATTGTCTGTGTTCTATCCATAGACCTTAATTTGAAATAACCTGGAAAAGCTCCATTTTCATTTGAATATTTTAGCATGAACTGTTAAACTGATCTAAACTTTAAAGCTACACACCAGACTTACATACTTCTGGTTTATTTTAAAGGACATTAAACATGCACACATTAACACACAGTTGAACATGGAAACACATACAGTACACATGCCTGCACACCCAAATACATTTATCAACTTTCAGAAAAGAAACAAGGTTATGTATAGCAGTGGTTCTCAACCTTTTTGACTCCAAGGCCCTATTTGCAGGCCCCACTTGCCCCTGATGTATACATTTTTTATGAGTAAAATTTGTTACAAGAGGACAGATGTGAAATGAAACTTGCAGCAGTGAAATGGGAAATTTAGTCTGTGCAGACCTCTACATTGCAGTGAAAAAACCTGGTCAAATGGGAACTCACCAGTACATTTTCAGAGTTACAAATATGATGTCAGTTTACATATTGTATTCCTACATCTTAATTTTTAGTAGTTTTTAGTATTTTAATGAAGTTTGATTATCTTAAATTATTTGAAAATATCGTGTGGCCCCCTTGAAAGTGTGCTTAGGCCCTCTGGATGCCCCGGGCCCCCTAGTTGAGAACCACTGATGCATACCATAAACATGCTGTTTGGCACTGTGCAAGCTCACAGATCTTACAGGAGGGGGTACCAGTTCATGTAATATACATATTCTTCTGCATTGCTTTCTTGACTCACCAGGACATTAAAAAAAATGTACAATGTCTAGTAGTAACCTATGAGATTTCCCATGAAAAGTGTCAAAAATGCTTAGGTCTTTGGAGCAGGAATAGCTTTTTTAAAGACATTTTATGCCTCTGTTTGCTGGTTATTTTAGTTATTTTGCTTAGACTATAGCTACTACTGTTACATTAGCTTTTGGTTTCAGACAGTTATGTGGAATTGGAGATTTCTCCTGCATGTTTTACTTTGATTTTCGTGTTTCATTTCTCTGTTTTCACATGATGGCCTCTAAACATTTTATTAGCACACCTTGCACACTGTTGTAAATGTACTGGTTTTGGTATATTTGGTGCTCATTCATACTGCCCCAACAAATACTAACAAACTTGTTTGTTGTATTTTGTTGGATCATGATTAACACTGTTGGTGTGAAAATCGCAGTTATGTTTCCCAACATTCTAAATCCAGTAGCAAACTTTAGAATATTTGAAATGTTGGTTTTTGTTTGGGCAGTGTGAAAATGACAGTTGTTTCCCAACATTCTAAATACAACAGCCAGCGTTAGAATATTTGAAATGTTGGTGTTTGTTGGGACAGTGTGGAAATCATCAGATATGCCAAATTTAAACTTTTCTTTGAAGCATAATGCAAAATTTCTTCGCATGAGCTCGCGTTTCAGTGAAAGTGAATGGAGCAGGAAGTGTAGTGTGACTGACACTTTAATCAAACAATTCACTTTAGAATGTTTTAAATGTTGGTGTTTGTTCGGGCAGTGTGACAATAACAGTTATGTTTACCATTATTCTAAATCCAACAGCCAGCATTAGAATATTTAAAATGTTGGTGTTTGTTGTGGCAGTGTGAACCAGCCTTAAATATCATGTAAAAAAAACCAAGCAGGGCAAAATATTACCTCATACTCCTTTCATGCTTTTTGTAAAATGTTGATTGACACAAACGTAATGTATATGCACAACAAGGTATAGGCCAGGGCACGTTTCCAGGAAGTGCTCCACCAAGTTGGAGGGTAGACTGGAATAATTGGTCTCTTCAGAGTAGGCTAAACCTTGGCACATATAGAATATGCCAAACCTCCATAATGGAGATATAAAGCATCTCATTATGCCAAAACTTTTTTAGTATAGTATAGAGTCAGAAAATATTCTGGAAAACCATTGTACTACTTCGCTGTATAAAAAAAATAACCAAAATGCAGGGGTGAAAGAATGATTTGAAAAGTGGGGGGAGACATTAAAGCATAATGGAGCTATTAATTATCTATCAAAATTGGGGGTGAGCAACATGGACATTTCTAAACATCAAATAGTTAATGTTATCATGCTAAAATTTTCACTACTGCATATAAACACAAAATGCCACAAAGATCCCCATAGATTCAGTGAGTCTTTTTTTTTCTGTACTAATTTTTAGTTTCATGCAAGTTCTTTTTATTTGTATTATTATTATTTATCCCCTTTTCTCCCAGTTTGGAATGCCCAATTCCCTACTACTACTTAGTAGGTCCTCGTGATGGCGCGGTTACTCGCCTCAGTCCGGGTGGTGGAGGACAAGTCTCAGTTGCCTCCGCTTCTGAGACAGTCAATCCGCGCATCTTATCATGTGGCTCATTGTGCATGACACCGCGGAGACTCCCAGCATGTGGAGGCTCATGCTACTCTCCGCGATCCACGCACAAATGACCATGTGCTCCATTGAGAGCAAGAACCACTAATCGTGACCACAAGGAGGTTACCCCATGTGACTCTACCCTCCCTAGCAACCGGGCCAATTTGGTTGCTTAGGAGACCTAGCTGGAGTCACTCAGCACACCCTGCATTCGAACTCGCGCCTCCAGGGGGTGGTAGTCAGTGTCAATACTCGCTGAGCTACCCAGGCCCCTAGTTTCATGCAACTTAAAAAAATATATATATTTTTATGTCTTGATTTATTTTCTTATTTAGTTATCTATTTTTTTTACACCACAGCTAGTGACAAACTGATATTTCAGACAATAATCGGTATCAGCTGATATAAGTAATTATCATATACTGTGTGAAAGAAAATGTCTCTTGTGTAGGAAAATACAACTTTGATAACTCGCCTTAAAGTTTTGTGAAAGCTAAAGAGTAGCTGCTTCAAATAAAAAGGGATGAGCTTCATCATTCAGAATTCAGTTAATGTGAGTTAAGAATGTTAATGTGAGTTTATAATGTGCTTTTTGTTTGTGTTTTGTTTATACCAAAAAATACCAGTTACCCTGAAACATGGAAAGCATGTAGAGACATAGAGAGTAAAGTTATTATTTGAATTTCTTTCGAAGTTGTGTAATTAATTATCAGTGATTTCAAACAAGGTAGCATAAAAAAACAGAACCACCAAACTATCGGTATCGGAAGATGTTCAAAATCGGATATCGGTATCAGCACACAAATTTTGTATCGGTGCATCCCTACACATTACGTTACTTATTTTTCATTGGACTCTTATTTTTTAGATTACTGTAATGCACTTCAGTGGCAATGTGTCATGTGAACACATACAAATTCTTATTATTACTGTCTATTGTGACTTTGGGCCAGATGACCTATCCATTGCAAAGCAATGCCAGAGAGGAGAAATCCAAGAACTCCAGTCTATTTAAATCAGACTGCTACTGTTGCGGTCCACCCCCCCCCCCCCACACTTTCTTATCATTTTGTGAGTGCGATGATAACACTGGCTTGGATCAGCCATCTGTGTTGTGAATAACTGTGACTGTGTGGTTGAATGTCAGTGTGCACGTGCACATATCTCTTCTCTGATTATAAAAGACACACGTGCTGTATCTGTGACAATTTGCCATTTCTCTTTAAGATGTTCTGGACCTCTGATGTCCGAGTATCAGCGCACCATAGATACACTGAGCTGTTATAGATATCCTGAGTTTTTTTTAAACAAAATGTATATGAGCAGTTGTGTGTTGTGAGTGAGCACTTTAAATGCTGTGTCTAATGTTAAAGGATACACTGAGTTCTGCTAACTACCCTTGGTTGCCGTGGAGCCAGAGTTCCACCTGTCCATCTCTCGTCTCGTTGACTGACAGATGTTTTGCTCCTTACATGGATGGGAGGGGGGGCGTGAGGGGTTCTTCTCCCCTTTAGCCATGTCTATCCCATACTCTATCTGCCCACCTATCGTAATCTGTAGCTCGCCTGTAGAGCTGATATCAACAACCCGACCAAAGTAAAGAAACTTAGGGACAGAGAGAGAGAGAGAGGTAGATGAAGACAGAGTACTAAAACAGAGGTACTGAGTTAAAAAAGAAATAAGAAAAGGTTATAAGGAGGCTTGAACAGGCCTGCTGGGAGTGAATGTAGTTGCCATGGAGAACTTCTTGCAGGATAAGGACCTCTGGATTGTGGGCAGTGTTTGTTTAGTTGCATCTATCCTATGGAGACGATTTTGGAATTTATTTACATATAAGAAGAAAAGAGACATTACACCAGAAATTGCACCTATTGACATACAGGTAAACTCATTTACATGTTCAATTTTTCTTGCAATACTGACTACGTATATTGAAAATCAATTATCATTGTCATGAGATCCTAATGTATCAATCTACACTAAATTCAGGTAAATGAAAATATGATATGCAGCAAAGCACTGAGGTCTTTCAGTAATTTATAAAGGTATTCAAATAATCCATAGCTGATGAAAATGTCAGTCATGATGTATATGTTTTATTTGCCCAAATCTCATAAAACAAGTGACATGAAATAACATGACTAGCAAGTAATCTGAACAGAAGCCCAAAAGACTTGTGTTACTAAGAACACCCAGTAACAAAATACAATTTAGTAGCACTTAATAAATCTTTAAATACATAACAATTATGATCACAGTAAAGAAGCACTTATGAATTGACCAAACCATAAAATACTACCATGAAACCATGAAACTGTTTTGGCACTGCGTTAACACTAGTGTGAATGGTTTTATTGGTAAGTGAGGTTAAGTTCTTCTGCTTGACTTGACTTGCAAGTAAATGATGTATATTAAATTTAATAGATGCACTTGCCTCTATGTCTTCAGCAAGGATGTAACCAAATATTCAAGAATAGTAGGGAACAAATGTAAAACTTTTAAGAATCTGTCATTGAAAAACCCATATTGATAGACTAATATTCTGACATGTAACCACCTTTATGTCTATGGTTGTTACGGCCCTGCAGCCAATTGCAACAAACCCCTTAAGTTAAGAAAACTCTTAGTAATAATACCCTTATTATTATTTTCTTAACAAGTGTTCAGTAAAAAAGCGACTACAAAGAGCATACATTACATCAATCTCAAGTTCTCATTTTACATTATAGTGAGGATTCACAAATTAAACAGAATTTAAAAGATAACCAATTCAATCTTTATAAAATCAAGTTGGTTTGGATTATTATTCTTGGGTGTTTCAGTATGACAGTTTCAGAATAAAGAAGGTACAGTATTACAAATGACTTGCATCGCTGTAGAAGGTTTAAATTAGATGAATTCTGTGCTGATTTTATATATATATATATATATATATATATATATATATATATATATATATATATACAAACATACACAGTGCATTCAGAAAGTATTCAGACCCCTTCATTTTTTTCACATTTTGTTATGTTGCAGCCTTGTGCTGAAATGCTTTATTATTTTTTTTCACACCAATCTACACTCCATACCCCATAATGACAAAGCCAAACCCAGATTTTTGATAAGTTTGCAAATTTATTAAAAAGAAAAAACTGAAATATCACATTGACATATGTATTCAGACCCTTAACTCAGTACTTGAAGCACCTTTGGCAGCGATAACAGCCTCAAGTTTTTTTGGTTATGATGCGACAAGCTTTGCACTCCTAGATTTGGGGATTTTTTGCCATTCTTTTCTGCAGATCCTCTCTAGCTCTGTCAGGTTGGATGGGGACCGTCAGTTGACATCCATTTTTAGGTCTCTCCAGAGATGTTTGATTGGGTTCAAGTCCAGGCTCTGGCTGGGCCACTCAAATACATTCACAGAGTTGTCCCTAAGCCACTCTTGTGTTGTCTTGGTTGTATGCTTAGGGTCGTTGTCCTGTTGGAAGGTGAACCTTCGGCCCAGTCTGAGGTCCTGAGTGCTCTGGACCAGGTTTTCATTAAGGATATCTCTGTATTTTGCTTTCCTTAAACCCTAATCAGTCCCCCAGTCCCTGCAGCTGAAAAACACCCCCACAGCATGATGCTACCATCACCATGCTTCATCGTTGGGATGGTATTGCGCAGGTGATGAGCGGTGCCTGGTTTCCTCCAGACATGATGCTTGTAATTGAGGCCAAACAGTTCAATCTTCATTTCATCAGATCAGAGAATCCTAGGCCCTTCTCACCTGATTGCTCAGTTTGGCTGGGTGGCCAGCTCTAGGAAGAGTCCTGGTTGTTCCAAACTTCTTCCATTTAAGAATTATGGAGGCCACTGTGGTCTTAGGAACCTTCAATGCAGCCAAAACATTTTTGTAGCCTTCTCCAGATCTGTGCCTCGACACAATCCTGTCTCTGAGCTCTGCAGGCAGTTCCTTTGAACTCTTGGCTTGGTTTTTGCTCTGATATGCATTTTCAGCTGTGAGACTGTGTATAGACAGGTGTGTGCATTTCCAAATCATGTCTAATCAATGGAATTTGCCACAGGTGACTCCAATCAAAGTGTAGAAACATCTCAAAGATGATTCAGAGAAATGGGAAGTGTCAAGTGTCATAGCAAAGGGTCTGAATACTTATGTCAATGTGATATATCAGTTTTTTCTTTTTAATACATTTTTAAAAATTCAAAGTTTTCAAAAATTTGGTTTTTGCTTTGTCATTATGGGGTATGGAGTGTAGATTGATGTGAAAAAAAATATTTTAGCATTTTAGCATAAGGCTGCAACAACAAAATGTGAAAAAATGAAGGGGTCTGAATACTTTCTGAATGCACTGTATATACAATATATATATATATATATATATATATATATATATATATATGTATACACACACACACACACACACACACACACACACACTGGTGGCCAAAAGTTTGGAATAATGTACAGATTTTGCTCTTATGGAAAGAAAGTGGCATTCAGCTGATCACAATTTATAATCAGGACATTAATAACGTGAAAAATTACTATTACAATTTGAAATTTTTACTTAAACTACTTCAGAGTTCTCAACAAAAAATCCTCCATGTGCAGCAATGACAGCTTTGCAGATCCTTGGCATTCTAGCTGTCAGTTTGTCCAGATACTCAGGTGACATTTCACCCCACACTTCCTGTAGCACTTGCCATAGATGTGGCTGTCTTGTTGGGCACTTCTCACACACTTTACAGTCTAGCCGATCCCACAAAAGCTCAATGGGGCTAAGATCATAACACTCTTTTCCAATTATCTGTTGTCCAGTGTCTGTGTTTCTTTGCCCACTCTAACTTTTTCTTTTTGTTTTTCTGTTTCAAAAGTGGCTTTTTCTTTGCAATTCTTCCCATAAGGCCTGCACCCCTGAGTCTTCTCTTTACTGTTGTACATGAAACTGGTGTTGAGCAGGTAGAATTCAATGAAGCTGTCAGCTGAGGACATTTGAGGCATCTATTTCTCAAACTAGCGACTCTGATGTGCTTATCCTCTTGTTTAGTTGTATATCTGGCCTTCCACATCTCTTTCTGTCCTTGTTAGAGTCAGTTGTCCTTTGTCTTTGAAGACTGTAGTGCACACCTTTGTTAGAAATCTTCAGTTTTTTGGCAATTTCAAGCATTGTATAGCCTTCATTCCTCAAAACAGTGATTGACTGATGAGTTTTTAGAGAAAGCTTTTTGTTGTTGTTGACATTTTTGACCTAATATTGACCTTAAGACATGCCAGTCTATTGCATACTGTGGCAACTCAAAAACAAACACAAAGACAACGATAAGCTTCTTTTAATGAACCAAATTGCTTTCAGCAGCATTTGATATAAATGGCAAATGATTTTCTAGTACCAAATTAGCAATTTAGCATGATTACTCAAGGATAAGGTGTTGGAGTGATAGCTGCTGGAAATGGGGCCTGTCTAGATTTGATCAAAAATGACTTTTTTCAAATAGTGATGGTTCTGTTTTTTACATCAGTAATGTCCTGACTATACTTTGTGATCAGTTGAATGCCACTTTGGTGAACTAAAATACCAATTTCCTTCCGAAACAGCAAAATCTGTACATTATTCCAAACTTTTGGCCACCAGTGTATACTGTGTATAATATATATATATATATATATATATATATATATATATATATATATATATATATATATATATATATACACACACACACATAATGTAGAAAAGCATCATTTGGTGACTAAATGTGCTTCTTGTTTTTAAGTTTATGGATATTGAGAGTTGTGGATTGGTACATAATCATAGAATTTAATGATACATACAAAATCAATAAATGTCCTCAATTTTCAGTCTGAGCAGTTTGCAGCAATGCAGAAAAGAGTGAATGTAAATAATATGGACTGTGATTGTCATCCACTGTCTTCCGTTTCGTGCTAGTTTTAACTGTTGTAATTTAAATTATCTTAAATTGGCATGTGTCTCAAAAACACATATTAGTGTTGCTTGTATAGTGCATGAGGTCATTATAAACTTTATAAGTGACTCATAAGTGGCTGTCTTATAGTTCTGGCAGCAGATTACCTATATACCCTCTACTAGAAATATTTTACAAGAAAGTTTTGCTTGACTCTACTCCACTAATCTGGTCTTTCTCATTAACAGGATTTCTTTCATACAGCAATTAACAAACATCATTCCCCTAAAGACATTAACAAATCTGATTTTGTCCTTAAAATGTGGATGTAAAGCTTGGAAGTGTGTTGTATTGGTAAAAATCTTAAAGTATGGCATTACTCCTTAAATAACCGATCCCTTAGTTTAGAACAGCGTGTACTAATGTGAAAATGCCGGCTTAACTCAACTCTTCTTGTTTCTCAGTCAGACAGATTTAGAGGTGCCTGAGGAGGTGAGGAATATGAAGATGGAATTGTTTCATATTAACATACAAATGAAAAGAGATTCATAAATAGAAAGTTGGTTCTCACAGTGAAACATCTGAAAAAGATCGAAATAACCAATGAGTCAATTATCACTGTCAGAACATGTTATAGTACCTCCTAAAACATTCACACAAAAGTGCTAAAATGCAAAATTCTAATAAATATTACCATACAACTGCTTTTATTAAATACATTAACATAATGTAAAACCAAATTAAAGTCATAGCAGATCTTGTACACTGTGTAATATAGGGTATTAATTTATGGTTTGTGCTCCTAAGATCATCTAATATGATTCATGTTTTATAAAGCCACTATATGTACTACTGATCTTTTGTAGTGTCTGTTTTGATCTGCCATGGAACATTAAGAGTAAAGGTTTTGATGACACATTTCAGTCAAGAAACTTGGTTAAAATAAAAATAGCGGACTCATACAGTCAGCAAGGTTAGCTGTAAAGCTAATGATCAGGACAATCTACAAATGGGCAATTTTCAGCTGTTGACATTTAACAAGACACTACACGTTTTTAACCAAGAGAAAATGATACAAACCTTAAATCACAGTATTCCTCTGAAGTCCATTTCTTTAAAAGTTTGCAGCCTTGGAGCTTATCTGTATGTGCTTGATTCCATGCTCATGAGAGCTGTGACTCTGGTCCCGCCCTGATAGTAAAACAAAGCGTGATTGGTTGAAGATAGAATGTGCTACGATTGGTCCAAGTAATGTGGCCGTTATCTGATTGGCTTGAGTAAACGATGGGTGGAGTCCACCTATTTGTAGATGCACATCTTGATGCTAGATTCGTTTCAAAATTGACAAATGCATGTAGCGATCCGCAAATGCACAGGAAGTGATCCACAAATAAATGCATGCAATTCACAAATGTATGCTGGACAGAGTTGTTTTTGTGAGTTAAAAAATATATTTGTAAATATTTTTTTTATTTGCAAATCTCATTTTATTTATTTGTGAATGCACTTTATTTTTGTGAAACTCCTAACATATATTTATAAATCTCATTCTTTTTATTTGTGAATTCATTTCATTTTTATGAAACTCCTTACATTTATTTGTGGATCTGATTCAATTTATTTGTGAACCAACATTTTATTTGTAAATCTCTTTCCATTTGTATGTTAATATGAAACAAAAATAACCCCATAGAGGAAGAAGGGAGAGGGGAGAGAGAGAACGATGAATAGGAAGAGTTTTATTTTGAAAGCTCAGAAGACTTGTTAGTTAAGTGTCAGGTGTTACCATGTGACCATGTATGCATAGAGACAAGTATGGCACCTTGCATTCTTTGTCTTGCGCTATGTGTTGTCAGCACAGTCGCATGAACTCAATTCTGTGCCGTATAGGATTTCTTCTATATGTCAAAGCGCATTCATGTCCACTGCAAAAATCTTAATTTGTTAAACACACATTTTGAACTTTCAGAATCCATGTTATGCCCTGCAAGAAAATGAGACTTCTGAGGAGTAAGTGGAATTGTGAAAGTATTTGTAGTACTGGTTTAATTATGCATATTTATGAATTGTTACTTTCATGTAGTTATGAACAATTAAGTAACAGCAAAAGCAGGTAATCAGCCAGAACATTCTTTAATATATTTTCTTTTATATTGTTGAATTTGATGTTCAGTGAAGTCTTTGACACAAATCCTATAGAACACTGAATGTGATGGCGACTTTAAGAAGTATAGAGAATGGGCTATAGGTTATTGTATTTCTTAATCCATTAATTCCTTTAATTTCTCCAACACAACTGACTGCCTCTAAACATTTGCTAAATATTTGAGATGCTGATACAGCTCAATCTACATTTAAAATCCCTCTCTAAAGGCCTATTCATATTGTGTTAGATCATAATACTGAACTTTATCTGCATGCTGATATAAAACAGGTCTGGGGGAACCCATGGGGTCCTATCAGCTTAATGTAGCTTCATAGTTCAAGGAATAGTTCACCCAAAAATTAAAAATCTCTAATCATTTATTCATGCCACCCCAGCTGTGTAAGACTTTGTTTCTTCTGCTGAACACAAACAAAGATTTGTAGAAGAATATTTCAGCTCTGTTGGTCCTCAAAATGCAAGTGAATGGGTACCAAACTTTGAAGCTCAAAAAAGCACATAAAGGCAGCAAAAACGTAATCCATAATACTCCAGTGGTTTAATCCATGTCTTCAGAAGTAATATGATAAGTGTGGGGGAGAAACAGATCAACATTTAAGTCATTTTTTACTATAAATTCTCCTCTCTGCCCAGTAGGTGGCAATATGCATGAAGAATGCAAATCACCCCCCCCCCCCAAAAAAAAGAAGAAAAAAAAGAGAGAGAAGAAAGTGAAAGTAGAGATTGATATTAAAAAAGGACATAAATATTGATCTGTTTCTCACACACATCTATCATATTGCATCTGAAGATATGGATTTAACCACTGGAGTCTTACTGATTACTTTTATGCTGCCTTAATTTGCATTTTGGAACTTAAAAATGTTGGTACCCATTCATGAACCTACTTAAATATTCTTCTAAAAATCTTTGTTTGTGTTCAGCAGAAGAAAGAAAGTTATACACATCTGGGATGGCATGAGGGTGAGTAAATTAATGAGAGAATTTTCATTTTTGGGTGAACTATTCTTTTACGCTAAATTGGTCAGGAAGTGATTGTTTGGAATATTCTTGGAATATTATACATCATCCCTACATCAATTTAAAGAAGTGTGTAAACAAGAGAAATTTTCTGCAGCATAACTAAAAAGTGTTAACGAGAATTAAATTTGATACAAGTAGCATTTTGTTACTGTCACAGTTGAACTGTGTTGTAATACTACTAGGTATGCCAGTGTTTTCCATTTGAGAGTCATGAGATTGCATTAAGTGCCATGTTGACATGCCTGTTCATGACTGTATATATTTCAATGAGATGGACACATGGGAATTGATGGGAAGGCTTTATGTCTTTGGATTGGCATTTGACTAGAAAACAAGATGGTACAATGGGGCTAAAGGCACCACTTAAGGAAAATGTACTTTTTTCTGGTTGCAAAATGTATCAAGATTGAAAAAATTTATTTATTTTTATTAAATATTAATAAAGCAGCATAATTTGTGTGAAAAGAAACAATAATGGAAGGCTGTTTTGATTAAAATTAATAATTTAAAAAAAAGGATAGTGAGGGGGCCTTTTACCCCACACTTGATATAGTGATATAGTGTAGATATAGGAGTAATAGTTATAAGGCAAAATCTGTCTAAAATAGAAAGATGCTTTACAAAATAAGATAATGCATATTCAAAATAACCACTTTAGAAAAGGGTGCACCATTTTCTGTTAATTCCAATCACATTTGATATTTCATTACATTTCAAGTATTCTGTAAACAAATAAATCCCCCTTGTGATTGGATGAGTCAATGTGAGCCCACTTTGAACATTTTTCATAACAAATCTATTCCCCCCAATTAAAGGTGCATTATGTAACAATTTTCATGCAATATTTGCCTTTTTTTTTTTTTTTTTTGCCAATGTGTGAACAGCTTGTAACGCAACTTAAAAATGATCCCTTCCCGGACTTCCTAGGTTGCCTATTAAAGCCTGTAGACTGATTTTAATGCGAAGGGAGCGGGTCGCTTTTGCCAGGAAAATCCAAAGGATGTGACGTTTATGCGTGCTCCCGAGAGCCTTGCCTCAACAGTAATCGCTTCTCTTCCGCTATTCAACAGTGACAACAAACTGCAACACTAGGTAACGTTATCTTAGAGATGAAATCCAACGTCTGGCTCCCAGCACAACACCGACTACTACACAAACTCAGAGTAAGCCAAAAAAAAACATTTATATACTGAATCCCATCTGGCTAAGTGGGAACATGATCGTGGTCGAGCAAAAACTAGAGTGAACATCAGCAGGGCATTTAATTCCTGGAGGGACCTTCGTTCGGTTTTGGGGATCAAAACTGACCCTGAATTGCCGTTCTTCTTATTGGACAGATAAGCTTACATAACTGCAAAACATGTGAAATATAGTGCCATAAGGATTGATCTGTGTAATTTTAGCTAACTTGATATTGCCTGCTAACGCTGACGAATTGCAAGATACCTTGCTTTGTAACTTTCAAATAATTTCAACGATCTTCTCTTTATACTAAAAGTCAGGTATACAGGATAAATTTAAGCAAATACGCTGGTTTCTTGATTGTAGTACAACATATGACATACAAAACATACAATAGTGCAACATAACAGTGCAGTGCAACAGTAAACTGTCTGGTAGAGTTCGGTAGTATGTAGCTGTATGTGTGGATCAGTATGCTATGTTAGCTGATAAGTAGTTTTAGTTTAATCTCAAAGTTTGTAGTAAAACAATCATAATTGTGTAATTTTAATTATGCTACCTCATCTGTCAGCATGATGCCGGTGGATCACGTTCAGTCTCTTTGTACGTTACGTCATTGTTCTGGCTGATGCTCCTCGCGCTCGTCCCAATGGAGTGTGTGCACGAGCGTGAGCACGAGCAACAGGTAGCTGACTGCAGTTTACTTAATGACCACAGGTGTCATTAATAACAAGGGTTTCTGAATCTTACATACTGCACCTTTAAGAAAAACAGTATGTTTCTACAACAAGGGGGCTTTTTACCCCAAATACTACCTTACTCTTATTGGACTGGTAATTAAAACATTAGATTTAATCACCTTGAAAAAACAAAACTGAATGCAAAACAGAACTGAAAATGACAAATACATTTTTGTCTCAAAATAAATGTGATATTTCAAGGATTATCATTAGCCACATACATTTATTACACACAGTGATCTCATGAAACAGGGACATTTTTGCAGTGCATAGTGACAAACAGGTGTTTAGGAAATTGCTTTGGTACTTTTTGTGGCTATTTAGTGTTTTGGGTGAAAATAAAATCAAAAGTGCTGCTTACTGACCTTGCTGGGACAACGTGCTTCGAAAGGAATAGGAGGGTAGAGAGGATGGGAGTCCATCAGAGGTCGGGGGGCATTTTGTTACCTCCCACCCTGAAATAGCCTCCTGCGCATGCTCTTTCTAAATATACATACATTGACACGGAGATGCTCATGCACTGTAGATATCTACACATATGTAGACATACAGTGGGGTTCAAAAGTCTGAGTTCACTATGAAAATTTGGGTTTCAAATGTAATATAAACCTGGAACTAAAGAAAACAATTTTTTTTGATGGTAAAAAATGTTAACAAATAAAAAATATTTAGGGTTCTACACTATTTGTTGGTCACTTATCAAATGAGCTGATTTGTGACATTGGCAATGTTAACTCCTTTGTAAAGGTCAGATTTTCTTGCTTTCATTGAAGCACACAGGACAATTTCTGAAACATTCTCAAATCATGCTGGGATGACATGAATCATCACAAACTTGTGGAATACATGCCAGCATGTGTGCATGCTTTCATTATAGCAAAAGGGACTTACTATATACTACAATTAGTAATTCATGGAATTCATGTCAGTTTTTCAGTTAATTGTTTCACTCAAATTGTTATGCAAACATATTCATTAGAAAAATGTAAAGTAGAAGCATTTTTACAAGAAGACTCAGACCTTTGTGCCCCCCTGTACATGCATTCACACACACACACACACACACACACACACACACACACACACACACACACACACACACACACACACACACACACAAACACACACCACTTTTAAAGTTCTCTGTTTACATAGTCTAGTTTAGTAAGGATTGCATTGTTGCTCTGGTGCTCAGTTACTGTTGGACCTGTACATTAGCTCACTCAAACAAGCATGCACGTTCGCAGGCCATCTCAATACAAACACACACATTTTCCCATGCTTGTGCCAACACAACACATCTAACAAATTTATAAGGGGATTAGTTTTGAGGTATTAAAGAGGTGATTGACACACTGTCTCTACAGGTAGTTAAAGAGATATTCAGCACCAGTCTGACTTTATGGGCTGTCAACACCTTCAGAATGGTTTGTCTGGGGGGCAGGGTAGACAAGGGTAGAAAAACACATAGCCCTTTTCCACCAACATGGTTCGGGTTCCGGGGCCGGTGCGAATTCTCAAACTGTTCCGTGCAGTTCCACCACGGAAAAGGCTGTTCCAGTGCCGAAAACCTGGTTCCGCACTGGCCCCAAAAGCTTGCTGGTCTCTACGCAGGAACCGATTACATCAGGGGACGGAGGGAGGGATAATGTTTCATTACAATGGTAAAGTTTTCCCAAACAACAACAGTAGCTACCATCTGCAGCAAGGAGTACTTCTTCACTTTATAACAACAATAAAAAAAATAAAAACACAATTATCAGACATCAGAAGCGTTCAGGTAACATGATGAAACGAGTGCTCTACATGCGATATGATATTTACGAAGATCCGAGATAAACTAGAGAGATCACAAAGGAAAAAAAATACTCTACGAGAATGAAGATACAGCACAAAATGATGCACGCTGCCTTTAACAATTGACCAAATCATAAACAAATTGAAGAAAACATAAGGGAGTACAGGGACCATAAGAAGGACATAAGCGAAAACTACAGTGGATGGATCAATGATGTTTTGGACTTGGACACTGACCAGCCTGCTAACTAAGTTGTTATATTTACCAACTTTGTTAGCTTTTCTCACTGTTTCATCTTATTTTGTGCATTGTTTTTTTCTGTAAGGGGATTTTTGACCAGCTACTCACTAAGTTTGGAAGATCGCGGCTATCTGTTAAGTAAAACGGTGGGATTCTCAATCAATAATATTATATGCTATGGCAAAAATCCAAATAAATCTGCTGCACCAATGTTAATAATGATTCCACTGTAACAATTTACAGAACTTAGCATGTTAAGCCATAGTTCATAAAATATAATGTAATTGCATTACCTGTCATCTTTAGCGTAGATCAGGGCTAATCAGCTGGCGGCCCGCGGGCCAAATCCGGCCCGCCAATCATCTTTGTATTGCCTTCCGACTGATTTTTGATCAAACTGTCTCGCCATCTGAAACACCTGAGTGCTCTCTGTGCAAAACTCAGCGTTCATAGGCGTGAGCCTCAGCAATCAGCCGTCATTAGTTGTGCGGACCAGAGCGCGCGTTTAAGCATTTCTGGCGATAGTTTATTTACACTGCTTTGCTAAACATGGATCACACCGTTTAGGTGAGCATTTGATAGCGTCTTTTTCAATCAAATGTATTTATATCAAATTGCTTAGTTGTGTGGAGTGCAGTCAAATCTACAGATGTAAAAAATCACCGCAGTTGTTACAGAAATGTTGTCAGCACATCTTAACATTAGGCAACAAAAGCAATCGATTATGAAAACTGAACGTTCAAAGAAAATGCGCTGAAAAGTTTGCTTTTATTCACTATTCTTGAAGTGTCAAACGATTCTATCTCATCTGTTCAGGGTGATAATGTGAAACTGAACCTGCAGATATCCTTATTATATTTGGTTCTATACAGCTCTGAGTCAGCCTTCTCAGCACCAACTCAGTTTGTTGTTCTCTTGCCAATGATTACCTACACAAAATCTGGCTCCTGCACTGGCTATTGTGTGCAAATTCACAATATTTGCAGGGCTATATTTTTCCTCACTGAATAAGATGATACTTTATAGAGACAATGGAAGAATAGACATTTTATCTCTTCCCCCCCCCCCCCCCCCCCCTTTAATTACATTTAAATGCATTCTTAAGTAAACATGACATTTTTAATGACCATTGTTTTCATATGTGGAAACATATGAAATATTGTAAGAGGGCTTTAGCAGGTCTAAATGTTTCTCCTCAGTTTTAATAATTTGTGAACAATAGCCCTAAAATGTCAAAATGATTATTATGTTTTGTTTTTTTCAAAGTAAAATTGATCAAAAGTTAATTGCTATTTAAGAGTATAAGTCATTTTTGTTCTTCAGCCATATCTTATGAAGGAATTTATGGCCAGACCTTAAAAAATTATAATTAGAGAGGTCACGTGACGCCATGCAAGGAGCAGACGTGTAAACGGCGAGCTCTGCGCACTTTGCTAGTTTTTAAATTATTTTTATGTTATAATCCGGTGAGATTTGATACACCCAGCTACATATTTGTTCTGTGAGGTAAACTTGGCAAAGAAGTCAAAATCCTCGGGCTCTGAAGACATTAAAAGACACTTACGTGCTCAAGCTGGAACCTCTGACAGGCCTGCTGACCAGGGACTCGATTTGAATGGTGCGGCAGGAGAAATCCAGCATCAACTGTCCAACATGTTTGTGATGCCGACAAAGGTTGTTGCTGACTTGGAAGATCTTGCTGTGATACATAGATCGATTACGGCAATGGAAACAAAATTGAGTTGGTTACAAGAGTGGCAGATATTTATTATCTGGAGTCATTGGAAAGGGAATTATCCGTTAATCTACCAGCGACCAAAATAGACATGGAAAGCATTTTGGAAAAATTGGAAGATTTGGAAAATAGGAGCCGACGAAATAATGTACGGATTGTTGAAATTCCTGAGCATGAGGAAGGCAGAGATATGGTGAAATTCCTAAACAAGCTCTTCCCGAGTCTGCTCAACATAACAGGCCACAAGCTGGAAATCGAGCGAGCTCACAAAGTCCCGGCTTAGAGATCCGCTGAGGGAGGCAGGCCCCGATCAATTCTGGCCAAATATCTGAGATCATCCGATAAAGATCTTGTGTTGCGCGAGGCGAGGAGTAAAGGAAAGCTTTCTTGGAAGAATCACAATATTCTCTTGTTCCCGGACTTTGCGAATTCGACAAGAGAGAAACATGATCGATTGAAGGAGTGTAAGAAACTCTTACATCAATGGAAGATCACTTTTGCACTGATGTTTCCGGCCAAACTGAGAATAGATACAAAGGATGGCCGCAAAGTATTTTCGTGTCCCAAGCAAGCACTGTCCTTCATAGAAACAATGGGGGAGTAAGCCATTTGGTGTTTCTCATGTAGCTCCAGAGTGGATTAACTCGCTGTTCTTACTCTGGCTGTCTGAGGAAGCTGGGCGCCATTTTTGTTTCTGATTGTGTTGGTTCCGCCTAGCGGCTGGAGTTTGTTTTGTGGAATAACACTCCTTCAAGAAACTTTTGCACGGACGGAAGATCGCTTTTACAATGAAGTTCCCGGCCAGCTTGAGAATGAATATTAAGGGTGGCCACAAAATATCTACATGCCCACACAAAGGATGTCTTTTATAAAGTTGACTGACTGAGTTAGTCATGGTGAATTTTTTTTTGCGGCCTCCGAGTGAATTTGACTCTTGACCATCTGAGGAACTGGGACGCCTGTTTTGTTTCTTTTTGTGCTGGTTCCGCCTAGCGGCTGGAGTTTGTTTCGTGGAATAGCACTGCTTCGGGACAGTTGTGGAAGAATCTGTTCGTTCTTTGTGCTTATGCCTCCTGTTGGCTGGAGTTTGTTTTATGGAGTATTTTTGTGGGACATTGAAATGATTACGTCATCTGCTGCACTCATAAGCAGCCGCTCACTGAACACTTGTTTGTCTGTCCGAGGAAACTGAATGGCTTTATATTGGCTGGAATCTGTTTTGTGGAGGAACACACCTTCGAGACAGTTCTGTGAATGATTCTACACGTTCTTTGTGTTTATTCTGCCTACTGGCTGGGGTTTGTTTTACAAAGTATTTTCTGTTATGTGATTTTGCCTCACGGGGCAAAGAAAAACTTGTCACGGGGGCTCTCGTAGGCATACATGGACCTTTTGAGTTTAGAGGGATGGACGCCGGTTGGCGCTATTAATGCGCATTTTTCTTTTTTCTGTTTTTTCGGGGTTTGATTGTTGCACTAATGTTTGAATGTGGTCTGAATAATCTTGTTTTTGACACACAATTTATTTTTTCTATATATCAATATGTCAAAAGTTAATATGAGTCTCTCTCCACGTGGAATGTGAATGGGTTGGGGCACCCCATAAAAAGAAGGAAGGTTATTTCTTTTCTTAAACGTAAGAAATATTATATAGTGTTTCTTCAAGAAACATACCTTTCTCCACAGGAAGCTGAAAAATTTGGGAAGATATGGGGTGGGCATGTTTTCTTTAGTGCTGGCTCAAGTAAGAGCAAGGGAGTCATTACACAGATAAGTAAACATCTACAATTCAAATCTCTCAAACAGATTAAAGATGAATTAGGGAGAATCATTATTGTTTTAGCAGAAATTCAGGGGCAAAGGTTGGTTTTGGCTAATATTTGCGAACCTAACGTTGATGATCAGGGCTTTTTTATTGATCTTGAAGGGATGTTGCAAGCCGCTGGCACCCCTCATGATATAATACTAGGAGGAGACTTTAATCTTTTGATCAGTCCTTGATCATAGTGAAGCAAAAATGTGTAAGCCCCCTAGAGCAACATTGATGCTTCATTTTTGGTCTTGCAGATATTTGGCGACTTTTGAACCCATCTGGTAGGGACTATACATTTTATTCATCAGTCCATAAGATTTATTCTAGAATAGATTTTATTTTTATATATATATCTAAGTCCCTTATTTCATCTGTTGTTGATTGCTCAATTGGAAACATCTTAGTCTCAGATCACGCCCTGGTGAGTTTAGAGATGTTGCCACATACAAAGAAAAAGAAATCATATAGTTGCCGCTTTAATGTATCCCTTTTGCAAAATCCTGATTTCCAACAAATGTTAAAGACTGAAATCAATGTTTATATGGAGACCACCTGGTCCTCAGTATCTTCTGTGGGCGTAGTGTGGGAGGTACTTCAGGCGGTTCTCAGGGGTCGGATCATACAGTATGCCTCATTTACCAAAAAATCCAAAGCATGAGAACTCGTGGAGTTGGAAAGGAATATTAAAAGTGCAGAGGCAGAGCTGAAGCACCGAATGTCGTCTGATGGCCTCAGAGAATTGACCCGATTGAAATATAGATATAATACTATTTTGTCGCGGAAAGTGGAGTTTTGGTTATTCAAGGCAGGACAGTCAAACTTTGAGTCAGGGGACAAAGCAGTGAAGCTTTTGGCTAGATATATAAAGCAAAGAGAGTCTTTTTCTACCATTCCCAATTTTTACCTCAGCCATTGATATTAATAATGCCTTTAAAGAGTTCAATCATGATCTTTATAGTTCCACGTCTTTGTCTACTGATGAAGATATTAGAAAATTTGTGGAACCATTAGAACTCCCTAAATTGACGACTGAACAAAAAATTTCTCTTGATTCTGAGATAACCTTCAAATCAAATCAAAATCAAATCACTTTATTGTCACACAGCCATATACACAAGTGCAATGGTGTGTGAAATTCTTGGGTGCAGTTCCGATCAACATAGCAGTCGTGACAGTGATGAGACATATACCAATTTACTATAACATCAAATTAACACAACGCAATTTAAACATCTGTTATACATAATTACACTCAACTTAAAACATCAAATTAACACAACACAATTTAAACATCTGTTATACATAATTACACAACTTAAAACATCAAATTAACACAACGCAATTTAAACATCTGTTATACATAATTAAACTCGACTTAAAACATCAAATTAACACAACACAATTTAAACATCTGTTATACATAATTACACTCAACTTAAAACATCAAATTAACACAACACAATTTAAACATCTGTTATACATAATTACACAACTTAAAACATCAAATTAACACAACACAATTTAAACATCTGTTATACACAATTACACTCAACAATATACAAATAATAACATACACTGTACAGTATACAATATGCTGTTTTTGTTTTTTTTTTTTTTTTTACTATATAGATACTATATAGATACACATTATTCAATAAAAATTAAAATATATATGAAAAAAGTATATATATAGAATGTACAGTATTGTACTGTATTGACATTCAGGCTGTCGGTTGATAGTCAGTTGTTAAGAGAGACATAATATAATGACAGTAATATAATTTATGACAGTCCGGTGTGAGATAAAAGAGTAATAAAGTGCAGGGCTGATGTATTTTGATCGTGGGAGATCAAGAGTTCAGAAGTCTGATTGCTTGGGGGAAGAAGCTATCATGGAGTCGGCTGGTGCGGGTCCTGATGCTGCGATACCGCCTACCTGATGGTAGCAGTGAGAACAGCCCATGGCTCGGGTGGCTGGAGTCTCTGATGATCCTCCGAGCTTTTTTCACACACCGCCTTGTATATATTTCCTGGAGGGAGGGAAGCTCACCTCCGATGATGTGTTTGGCAGTTCGCACCACCCTTTGCAGTGCTTTGCGGTTGTGGGCAGTGCTATTGCCGTACCAGGTGGAGATACAGCCAGTCAGGATGCTCTCCACAGTGCAGGTGTAGAACCGTGTGAGGATGTGGCGGTTCATTCCAAACTTCCTCAGCCGTCTCAGGAAGAAAAGGCGCTGATGAGCCTTCTTCACAACGACTTCAGTGTGGACGGACCATGTGAGTTCCTCAGTGATGTGGACACCCAGGAACTTGAAGCTGCTGACTCTCTCCACTGGTGCTCCATTGATGGTGATTGGACTGTGTTCTCTGTCTTTTCTCCTGAAGTCCACCACAAGCTCCTTTGTCTTACTGACGTTGAGGGAGAGGTTGTGATCCTGACACCAGTGTGTCAGAGTGTGCACCTCCTCTCTGTAGGCTGTTTCATCATTGTCAGTGATCAGACCTACCACCGTCGTGTCATCAGCAAACTTAATGATGGCATTGGAGTTATGTGTTGCCACACAGTCATGTGTGTACAGGGAATACAGTAGTGGGCTGAGAACACAGCCCTGTGGGGCTCCAGTGTTGAAGGTCAGTGATGAGGAGATGTTGCTGCCTATTCTAACCACCTGGCGTCTGCTTGACAGGAAGTCCAGGATCCAGCTGCACAGCGAGCTGTTTAAGCCCAGAGCCCGGAGTTTCTCATCTAGCTTGGAGGGCACTATGGTGTTGAATGCTGAGCTGTAGTCTACAAACAGCATTCTGACATAAGTGTTCTTTTTTTTCCAGGTGGGAGAGAGCAGTGTGTATTGTAGATGCAATGGCATCATCAGTGGAGCGGTTGTTGCGGTAAGCAAACTGCAGCGGGTCAAGATTGAGTGGCAATACAGAGCAGATGTAATCTCTGATTAGTCTCTCAAAACATTTGCTGATGATGGGGGTCAGAGCAACAGGACGCCAGTCATTTAAACAAGTTATTTTCGATTGTTTTGGAACAGGCACAATGGCGGATGTTTTAAAGCATGTGGGGACTACAGACAAAGAGAGGGAAAGGTTGAAAATGTCCGTAAAAACACCAGCCAGCTGGTTCGCGCACGCTCTGATGACGCGGCCCGGAATGCCGTCTGGACCCGCGGCTTTGCGGATATTCACCCGTCGGAAGGATCGGGTTACATCCGCTACAGAGACGGAGAGTGAACTAACCTCTGTAGCTTCGGCCGCGAGAGCTCTCTCCGCGAGGGCGGTGTTATTTCCCTCGAAACGAGCATAAAAAGTATTTAGCTCATCCAGTAGAGAGGCAGCGGTGTTCATGGCGGAGTTTTTATTCCCTTTAAAGTCCGTGATGATGTTAATTCCCTGCCACATGCTTCTAGAGTTGGTGGTGTTAAACTGTCCCTCAATCTTACTCCTGTACTGGCGTTTTGCTGTTTTGATAGTTTTTCGGAGGGCATAACTGGCTTGTTTATGCTCCTCCGCGTTCCCGGAATTAAAAGCGGAGGTCCGCACATTAAGTGCCGCGCGAACATCGCTGTTGATCCACGGCTTCTGATTCGGATAGATTCGCACAGTTCTGGTCGGAATCACTTCCTCTACACACGTTCTGATGAAACACATTACGCTATCAGCGTAAAGCTCGATGTCGTCATCAGAGGCGGACCGGAACATCTCCCAGTCCGTGCGATCAAAACAGTCTTGTAGCGTAGAGTCTGATTGGTCCGACCAGCACTGGATCGTTCTGAGGGTGGGTGCTTCCTGTTTCAGTTTCTGCCTGTAAGCGGGCAGAAGCAGAATGGAAGAGTGGTCCGATTTGCCAAATGGTGGGCGGGGGAGGGATTTGTAGCCATCCCGGAACGGAGAGTAGCAATGGTCCAAAACCCGGTCCCCTCGTGTGTTGAAACTAATGTGCTGGTGATATTTTGGTGCGACTGATTTTAAACTGGCTTTATTAAAGTCCCCGGTCACAATGAACGCGGCCTCAGGGTGCGCGGTTTCCTGCTCACTTATACTCCCATACAGTTCCTTGAGTGCCCGGTCTGTGTCGGCTTGTGGGGGAATGTACACAGCTGTGATAATGACCGCTGTGAATTCCCTCGGTAGCCAGAATGGTCGACACAGAAGCATAAGAAATTCCAGATCAGGAGAACAGAAAGACTTGATGGAATGTACGTTCCTCTGATCACACCAGGATTTGTTGATCATAAAACATACACCACCTCCTCTAGTTTTACCTGAGAGGTCTTTCGCTCTGTCCGCTCGGAGCATGGAGAACCCCGTGGGTTCAATGGCTGAGTCTGGAATCTCCGCAGACATCCAAGTTTCCGTAAGGCAGATAACGCAGCAGTCCCTCGTCTCTCGTTGGAAAGAGATCCGCGCTTTCAGCTTGTTATCCAGAGACTGAACATTTGCCAGTAGAATAGTGGGTAGCGGGGGTCGATTTGCGCGGCGTCTTACTCTGATGAGAACGCCGGCTCTGTTTCCCCTTTTCCTCCTGCGTTTCCGCGGCCGTGCTGCCCAGACAAAGGGCTCCGCTTGCGTGTTTGTAAACAGCGGGTCGGCATTGAGGAATGTGAAGTCCGGTTTACGGTGTGAGATCGCTGAGCCAATGTCCAAAAGTGTCTGATTCTTAAAAAAGACAAAAATCCAAGCGAGTGTAAAAGTTACCATCCAATTTCCCTGATCCAGCTAGATGTAAACAATTTTGTCAAAAATTTTAGCTGACCGATTAAGTAAAGTTATGACATCTCTTATACATATAGATCAGGTGGGGTTTATTCGAGGATGCAGCTATTCTGATAACATTAGGCATTTCATCAATATCATGTGGTCAGTAGCGAATGATCAGTCTCCGGTCGCTGCCATCTCACTCGACGCCAAAAGGGCATTTGATATGGTAGAATGGGATTATTTTTTAAGATTTTGGAAATGTATGGGCTCGGGAGTATATTTATTGGTTGGATTAAGTTACTTTATAAAAACCCTGTAGAGCAGTACAAACAAATGGATTAATTTCAGATTATTTTACTCTGAATAGGGGCACTCGGCAGGGTTGCCCTCTTTCCCCATTATTGTTCTGTCTTGCCCTGGATCCATTAGCAGCTGCGATAAGGGGTGATGGCCAGAGGTGTGACGCATAAGCTTCTGCTTTACACAGATTATATTTTATTATTTGTCTCTGACCCTACTAGATCGATGCCTTGCCTCCACAGAATTATTAAATCTTTTTCCAAGTTCTCAGGATACAAAGTCAATTGGTCTAAATCGAAGCTTTGGCTCTGACAGCGTACTGTCCAGTAACGGCCTTCCAGCCGGGCGTCTTCCAGTGGCCCAAACAGGGCATTAAGTATTTGGGTATTTTATTCCCAGCAAATTTGTCTGATTTAGTTAGTGTTAATTTTGACCCTTTAATAAAAAGCGATGGGCGATGGGACAGGTGGGCTTCATTACATTTATCGATGATTGGGAAGGTTAATGTTATTAAAATGAACTGTATTCCAAAATTCAACTACCTGCTACAGTCACTCCCTATAGATGTCCCCCTCTCTTATTTCAAGCAATTTGATAGTATAGCAAAGTCCTTCATTTGGAATGGTAAACGTCCCAGACTACATTTCAACAAATTACATAGGCCGATTGACAAAGGTGGGCTAGGCCTACGCAATATTTTGTTTTATTATTATGTGTTCAGTCTCTGGCATTTGGCTCATTGGTCGCTTCCACCTGAAAGAGCCCATTCCTGGTTTTCTATTGAACATAAAGTCCTTGCCCCTATTTTGCCATTGCAAACCCTTTCTATTAAACTAACCGGAGAAGCTAAGTTACACCCCGTTATCTCGCATTTGCTCTCGGTATGGACAAAGGTGTCCAGAGTGTTTAATTCAGACATTTATTTGAATGCTGCGTCGAGCATATGGCTGAACCCAAAATTATGTATTGATAAGTCCCCTTCTGCTGGTCAGAGTGGATTGTGAGGGGGGTTACTACACTCGGTGACCTATATGAGAGTGGAGTGTTGAGATCCTTTGGTAATTTGGCTCAACCTTTTGGGATCCCAGTTTTTAGGTATTTACAGTTGCGCCACCTGCTCTGTACTATTTTTGGGAGTAGCATACACCCCCCTAATGCGGCAGACACACTGGGAGTGGTGATTATTGCTTTTGGAAAAGGTCATGAGACATCAGTGTATTACTCCCTGCTAGTTAAGAGTCTGGGGGATGGAGCTTTAACCTCTATCAAGAGATTATGGGAGAAAGATTTTAATTTGGTATTGGAGGAGGGAGTGTGGGCTGGGATTCTAAAAAACATCAAGTCTGTAACTAGAGATGCATGGGTGCAACTTATACAATTCAAGATTCTACATAGATCCTATTGGACCCCCTCTAGACTGTATAGGCTTGGTCTTAAAGACACACCCACCTGCTGGCATTGCCAATCGGAGGATAGAGACATGGCCCATGTTTTTTGGTGGTGCGCAGAGATTCAGGAATTTTGGTTGAATGTACAGAGTTTTGTGTGTGACGTGTTGGGCATTCGGATTTCGTTTTGCCCCAGACTTTGTGTTTTGGGTGATGGGGTGGTCATCGACGTAGGTGACAATACACCAATACACACCTCACCAGTGCGATGATAGGCAGGCAGATTGTTTTAAGGGGTTGGAAGTCAGCGGGAGCACCCTCGATTCGGGAGTGGTGTGAGGAGATGGGAAGGGTGGCAGCCTTCGAAGAGGTAACATGTAGAAGGCTGGGGATATGGGATTCTTTTAATGGGAAATGGGGTAGATATTTAATGTTTTTGGGGGGCTCTCGGAGTGGGACTGTGGAGAGAGAGGCATAGTTTTAGAGTTTTGTGTTTATTATATGTGTATGTATGTGTATATATATATGTATGTATGTATGTATGTATGAATGTATATGTATATATTTTATTACATATATTTTATAAAAATGTTTATTCTCTCTCTGTGTGTGTGTACTTATGTAAGACCACTGGGATGTTTGTTCAAAATACAGTATACCCTGTGACTATTTTAATATGAATAAATTCACAGTATTAAGGGTGTTTTTTTTAAAGTAACATTATTTGCGATGAAAGTGTTAGCTAAGATAAATACAGAGAAAAATTTGGCCCCTGCCATGTTTTCATCTGGATAATCTGGCCCCCGCAAGAAAGTAGTTGAAGAGCCCTGGCATAGATGTTGTCTCTGACAATCTTTTTGAGCAATGTAATAACGATGGATTGCATTAATCCTTATGTTTAAATATGTCCTCAAAAACAAGAGTAAAATCTGTATACGCACACACTGTGACTCGCCATGCTAGTTTATGTTTGAGGTTGTCACGTGAAACTACCATGTAGATAGTAACCCGTTATGTCACCGTTCGGCTCTCAGGTCAGTGGAAAAGTGTGTCCGGTTTACACAGGGCTCGAAATGAACTTTTTTACTTGGTAGCACTGGTGCTCCCAACTTCAGAAAGTTAGAAGCAACAGCAAAAATTTAGGAGCACCCACCGAAAATTAAGGACCACACAACTACAATTTATATAATACTAAATAGGCTATGTATTTAAAAAAACATTCTCACCATCAGCATTGGCGTGTTCCACCTCAACATGTCCGACGAGGATGTTTGTGGTAGTGATGGGTCATTCATGAACGATTCGTTCATTTTAAATTAACCTTTTATGTGACAAGTAGTCTCAGAGTGTGATTCGTTCATTTTGTGTTGACCGTGCATGTGCATTGCGCAACCTTCGTTCGTTTGTTACGTGAAAACCGCATAAGCGCTGTACAGGAAACAGAAATTATTAGTTCACCTTTCAACGCTTTTGGTCAGAGTCATTCGTTCTTTTGTCACGTGACAGCCGAATACACTATGCATTGCTCACACAGGAAATAGAAATGATTATTTCACCTCTCAAGTCTTCTGATCTGAGTCGTTCGTTCTTTTGTCACGTGACAGAAGAACGAACAACTCGGACAAGAAGATTCCAGAGGTAATCATTTGTTTCTCATAATTTGTCCTTGGCTGCATTATACAATTTCCTTATTGGGACTATAATCAAAGTTTGCGTAAGTAGACGTGTTGGGGGGATTTGGCTATTGAAAATTTAACATATTAATTTAATTCTGCTCAAATGAACGAAATAAACTAAATGACTTGAAAAAAGGTTTGTTCATTTTGCTGAACGAGACTCAAAGATTCAAGTCAGTAAAATGATCCGATCTTCCCATCACTAGTTTGTGGGCTGACCATCAAGCAGGATGCGGACATACACTACCACACACTCCTTGACAGACAGGTCGGTGTCTCCATCAATGATGTACTGAGCTGACGATACTTTAACTGCGGTGTTCTCGCAGATGGTATCTGCTATCACACCGATGATGTTGGCACATGACTTGTCATTTGCGTACGTCATGTTGATCTCAACGGTGTTCATTTTCATGAGCTACAACATGGGTTTAAATTTAGTGAAGGCGAGCTCTTTTTTGGCGATGGTGTAGGCGGTGTTAAATTTCATGTTCATCTCTGCCAATTGAACGCAACGTCCGGCAGCATCCTGATGATTAAAAGCTTCAACAATCGAACCTGATCCTGAATTCTTTGCCACACACTTGTCCCGGCATTTCTTGTGCTTGGCGCTCTCCCCGTGTTTAATCAAGCACTCGCACTTAAAATGTGGCGAACGCAGTGTTACCGGCAACCTCTGTCCCACAGTCTTTACAGTGAAAGCAGTGCATTAAGCCATTTTCATAGCGGAGCCACTCGAAGTCTTTCAGCCACTCTCTCCAGAAATGGCAAGACTTCTTTTCCGCTGGTGGATCCACATTCACCACATGATTGCCATCAGCAACTCCAGGAGTTACATTATCTGTAACTTTAGGCAGCTTACAAAAGAAATTTCTCAGTGTTCTTTTCATCTTCTCTCTTCAGCTCTTTACATTTCACGCGCTAGTTAGCTCCCTGTCACGTGACAACGGAGCGTGGTGAAAGGGAGTGATTGACGGCTAATATTAACCAATCTAAAATCTGCATTAAAGTTAAGAATGTAAAGATGAAGTTTAATTGGTTATGTAAGACTGAATAGAACAGTGGACCGGTCACTATCAGCTCACAGCAGGCACATAGTGCAGTAATTAGCGAACGTTTTATAGAGAAATGAAAACAGGTCGCACCACAACAATTATTTGCACTCACACAAATGCTCCCAAATATATTTTGAGGATGCACAGATTACATTTCGGGAGCATATGCGACCAAAATGGTCGTAAATTTGAGCCTTGGGTTTACAATAGGCTCCAGATTGCCCTGGCCTTAAACCAGCAGAGCACAGGCTCGGCACGAGAACCATTCCAGTTTTGGTGGAAAAGGGCTAACAGTGTGCTTGCATTTGCACACACATTCAGTTACTTAAAAGAAAAAAGGATGACATTTTTTTATTTTTTTATTTATTTTTATTTATTTTTTTTATTTGTAATGTTAGTTGTTTCTATAGGATGTGTCCCACAAAAGCTTTTGTATTTGCAGAAGTAAATGTCTAGCACATGGTGTTTCATGCATGTCCCTGCCCTCTTGTGGTGGATCAGATCAGTGTTGTGGGTGTTCCCTAATTGTCAAACTTTTTTTTTTTTTTTATGTATTTATTTATTTAGTCATTTATGTATTCATTCATATATTTATTATATTTCTTTTTATTTAACAATAAACGTAACATTAAACACAATTTAGATTTAACAACAATGAACAAACGTGACAATAAACAGCAGTTGTAGTTGGCTTTGAGACGTATTAAACACTGGCAGCAATTTGTGCATTTTCAACTTGAACTTAAACCAGAGTCTGAATCTAATTGTATCAATGTAAATATATATATATATATCATTTCATTTTAAAGAAGATGATGATGTGTTTATAAGTCATATGATAATAAATAAACATGCAAGAATAGTTTTTTCCGAAATTGCATAACATCAACTGACTTTTATTTACGTCTGTTTGCAGAGCTGAACACCAGTATGCAATTAGAGTGACATTTTGATTTACAAAAATTATATGCTATATTTTAATGATCTCATTTTGCATCTGTCAGTTTTTATTTGATAGTTGCTGTATACACAGTCAGTCAGAAACTGAACCACAATTATGAGGCCATCAAACCTAACATGGGTCTAATGAGGAGGAAACGAAATGACTGTAATTTTGTATTATATATCATATATCATATGATAACATGTTTTTGAGAACTGGTTGTGATTCTCTGATGTTATAATGTTGCAGCACTGAAGGGATGTGTCATCCGCTGTCAGACAGTTTATACAATCAGTATGCAGCTGCTGAATTAAATGTCTCTGTGTGTCTCCTTTGCTTGGCATTCTGCACATATTCTGCACATTATAATCCCAAGCTCATTGTCCATCTGTGATCATCTCTTCAGGGCCGTCATCTCATATTTCCCCATTTTGCGCAATATTAATCAGCCTCTTTCCAAAGCATTTATGAAGCATGAGCAGTATAGCCAGATCTCTCTAAAATACAAGCAGCCTATTCTGTCAGAACAAGTCAAAAATAAGTGACTTACCTCTCGAAAACAAGCCTAGAGTGCAACAGTGCCTGCCCACTTGCCGCCATCTTGGTTCCTGTTTATTTTTTCGATAGGGATTTCACAAAGTTCTTCATAAAAGAGTTCTATGAACCAACCAG
The DNA here is from genome assembly GCF_019703515.2 of Myxocyprinus asiaticus. Taxonomy (NCBI): domain Eukaryota; kingdom Metazoa; phylum Chordata; class Actinopteri; order Cypriniformes; family Catostomidae; genus Myxocyprinus; species Myxocyprinus asiaticus. Next base: position 20,789,938 of record NC_059368.1, read on the forward strand.
CTCCAGGGTGAATTACAACATTACAAACCTTGATTTGAAGCAAAAAAAATTTTGATAATCAGATAAACAGACAAAGCTACAAGACTGCATGCTTAACATCTTTCATGAGGGAATAGACTACAATCCCTTGAAGGATTGCGAATTATGTAATTGAATTAAAAGCGAAGGATAAATGTAAAACTATTGATTTGAAGTTGTTGATCATAATACAAAATCAATTTATTTCGATTTTATTGAAAAACATTCTGATAAATGCATATATGTAGCCAAGTGGAGAAATTTCATGACATTTAACTCCAGACATAAATTGGACGTGGCCCATTTAAGAACCCGAGTTTTGTGACACCTGCTTTCCGGCACTCCTCCTGTTGCACATGTGTGATGGTTAGAAACAAGAGAACATGCATTGTGCAAGAGAGCTCCCAGTTTTGTTCATCGGTTGAGAATTCTTTGGGTACATATAAAATTTCACAAAATTCGAAAAGAGTCGAATGTTAAAACTGAGTGTTTGGTATGGATCATTTTTGAAGGATGCATATGGATTACATGTGTGGAGTTTTACCACATTTTGGCACACATGCAAGGACTGGGTATGTAAATTTAGAATTAATCATATCTTATTTTATGATATATAGCCCAGAGTGTTTTCCAGTTTAGTGAATAAGTGTAATATGTGTTAAATGTGAAAATATGTGTGATGGGAATTGTATTGTTTAAACTGTTATACAAGTCCTTAAAGTCTGGTTAAAAAATAAGTAATATGCTTTGAGTGATTTAAGCATGTGATAAATGCATAAAATGCTTTGATTGAGTTAAGCAAGTACTTAAATGCATAAAATGCTATAAATGATATAAGCATGTATGTGATGTATGCTGAAGCATATGTGTAGGCTAATGCCTTGTTTGTATTTTCATTTCAAAACTAGCCTCTACCGTATTTCATTTCAGTGTATTTCATTGTACCTTATTTCAGTTTTTGTATTTTTTTCTTTATTTTAATTTTTTAATACAAGACGGCCCCATCGACTGCTGTATTTATTTTTTGTTGTTGTTTTTATTTAAAACAGCCATCAGAATATAACCCCAAAATATATTTTTGTATTCTGTGTGATTTTTTTTTTTTTTTTTTTGCAACCCACCAGCTGCATATATCAGTAGTTTGATAGTGTAGGTGAGATCAAATCGATTGTGTCATTCACTATGCGTCCTGGAAGTGAACAGTCGATTCTGAGCTGTTTTTTATACAGTTTGATTGGTGCGATTCTCTATTTAGTGGAATTTCCCCCTTTTAGGATCATAGTGTAGTTCTTCACCAAGAATTCCACTATTAAACACAGTTTAAAAAAAAATTAAGTTACAGTACATAGACTGATGGCTTCAACAGAAGCATAAACCATCGATTAACAACCTCGGAGCTCATCGTCTGTCTGGTAAGGATTATAAATTATCATTAAGAATCAGTTCCCCAATGCAAGAAACTAATGGGATTTTTACTTCCAAGATTTATGGTACGCCACTGGCCATAACAAGACTGTTGTGCTCTGTAAACAACCCCATTTTTTGTGCAGATTTAAATCTATTAGTGGTCTGTCACACTTTGGTATGGGGGCTAAGCTCTAGCAAGCCCAAAAACAAGACTGTATTCTTGAAATAAGCCCAAAAAACACAACACATGACTGCCTAAATTCATGAGTGACTTTATGAAAAAAAAAAAAAAAAGCCCAAATGGCTTATAATAAGAGAACATGACAAAACTGAACATGTGTTATAGATGGATTTATGTAAAAATCACTTTGCTTTCAATCCTTTTAGAGTGTCAGTGGACAAATGGATAAGTGCTGGTTCCTGTATCCTCACTAATTGAACTTACCTATCAACTGCAGCTTTGTATGCAATGAAAAATATTCCTATTATGTAAATAACTATGGCAAACATATTATACCATGCAATTACATATCCATGTGCAGCTAGACGCTTTTATAATCCGCAATTAAATTGCACATGCACACACTCATATACGTAGACAAACACACTCAATTACACACAAAGGAATGTGAGCACTTAGTCCCTTTTTATAAGCTCTTGTTGTCAGTACGGGGAAACTCGCTTAACATTATCAAGTTCCCATTCCACAGGCGCTACCAATCCTCCAGAGATTACTGAATGTTCAGAGGCTAGCTATTTATACATCAGCCTATAAGAAAACAAACCATTACGCCTCTAAGAAGTCAGAGGTTCGCTATTAATGAGGTGGCCTATCACATAGAGAGTCCACACATAATAGGGCCTTAAGATCCAGGCTATATTAAGATTATTGTGTGCTCATGTTTTCAGGCCCCTCTGCTTATCTGTTTTCTTCATATTTACAGGCTGTTTAAATGTAGCATGAGAAATGGGTGTTTAGCTGGACTAAATCTATTTGGGTATGGTGTTTGAGGATTGTCTCATTTCATTCTCTTTACTTGTGCTAATGTGGAAATGTAGAAAGGTCTGACCGAAAATTGATGTTCCTGTGGATATGGATATGTTGTGCCAAAAATAATGTCTGTTGGACATTTTTTAGTTGTACTGAAATGTGTTGTGAAATGGTCTACAAGAGGTAAGAGTCACTGAACAATTGGCCTGTGTGGGGATCTCACATATGTTGTGTTGTAGGGGTGGTGGAATGAAAAAAGGAAAGACCAGTTTGCAAAGACTAGGAGAAAGGGTTGACAGTTATGCACTTGCAATGGAAGTTGATTGTACAAGCATACAATGATTGCCATTGCCATTTCTGTCAGCAAATTTTTTTCTACTTGTTTTTCTATTTGAGTGGTTCTCAAATGGTTGGTCGCAACCCAAATAAGGATCACCGGTCTGTTCTGACAGGGTTGCGCACAGCAGGGAAAACAATGCTAAATGCAAATTAACAAGTGCAACTAACTGTAAAACCATGCATAGCATAGGTATCATAATTCTGCTGTTTATGCATTTATAAAATTGCATTTTCAGATTATGTCATGTTATTTATTTTACATATAGATCATTGGGCCTGTGCACTTCATAGTAAAATGAATTAATTCCGTGTTTGATTTTAAAAATGATTTTGTTACTTTTTTGTGTGAAAAAAATAGCTATTGTTTTGGGTCACCATTTGATATAAAACCAGTTGAGAACCACTGCTTTAAATACATTAGTATGGTGCTATAGAAGTGTGTGTGTGTGCAATCATATCCTTGTTTGTCATAGCATTAGCATAGCATTTTTGCCATTCATGGCTAGTAGGGCAAATTCAAGCTGAGATGCAGCTTTGCAAGAACATTGAATTGTATTGAAAAGGTCTGAGCTATTGACTGTCTTTCTACAGCTATTCTGTACCAGTTTCCTTTTCAATTGATTTTACTTCACACAACTTGTTTCTACTTCACACAACTGCTCTCATTCAATCACACATTTACACTTGTCATGGCTCATCGTGTTCTCTAGCCCGGAAAGAAGGGGACAATTTACAGTACACATGCGTTCGGTAATGCACATAAAGTCACAAAAATACAAACAGAAGTGATGATTATCAGCTAGGACAGCAAGTCAGTGGAAATCTACTGCTTTAGTCAACTGATTTTTAAAGGTAGTAACAGCAACAAAATACATTTGAAAGTGAAATTGTCTGTCGATCTTCAAATGCGTCACTCTTGCTTGTTTTCCCACACCAACTCTGGTTTCAGTAGCTTCACACCTGGCTCTAGAATTCACACTCTAATCATGCAGAATATAACTGCCCCTCCTCCTGATAACTACGACATTAGAATGAACACTCGCACACAGGCCAATAGGAGGAAACATGTTGTTCCCTATATAAGGCAACAGTTTTGAAGCCAGAGATGCCAGACAGAGGGAGACAAGAGAGAATAAGAAGGTAAAAAAATGAACTAGAGGTTGAGAAGCAAGAAGCCATTGTCTAGGACAAGAAGAAAGCAAGCTAAACCTCTCATCATGAGCTGTAATATTGTGAAGTCTCTTGCCCGGGTTTATGACCCCAAACCACTTCACGCTCTGAAACGTATGAATGGTGGAAGAACGGGGGCCAGAAGATCTCCTCTTTTTGCACCGAACAAACATCCATCTTCCTACTCCTCTTCCCAGCTTTCTGCTTCTGATAAACCATCCTCGAAATCTTCATCTTCTGGTTTTGTACATTTTGAAGGACGGGTCATTGCACTGAGTGTTATGATGGACAAACTGCTTGCCCTCCAGGAGGCAGCTCTTAGACGACTGGATGCCATTGGTCAAGAGCAAGTCCACAGGTGGACGGAGTGTGGAGCAGATGTTGTGTGATACGCGTGTTGCATAGAAACTGTTCGAGAGAAAGCGGAACAACAGGATCATAGGCTTGATGCTTTGGAGCGATTGGTCAGCAGAATTTAGCAGGTTGTCAATTTCATTGCCGAAGTGCTGAAACATTCAAGATTAGCCGATCTCTTGAAAAGCAAACACTCAAAATCCAACAGCAGAGTTTAAATGCATGTTTGAAAGTACAGATTCAAAAACCATTTCATTAAGTACAGAAGAAATGACTACACTAAAAAAATTTATTAAAATTTTTCATTTAACTGTTTTATTCAAACTCAAAAATATTATTTAACATGACTAAATCAACCTGGCTATTAGCTGTACCATCAAAAGTAATTTTTAAAGGGATAGTTCACCCCAAAATGAAAAGTCTCTCATTATTTACTCACCTTCATGATATCCCAGGTATGTACGACTTACTTTCTTCACCAGAACACATTTGAAGAAAATGTTAAAAATATCTTAGCTCAGTAGGTCTTAAAAATCAAGTGGATGGTGATCACAGACAGTCAGCATAAACATCATCCATACGACACCAGCTGTTAAATTAATGTCTTCTAAAGCGACACTTTTGGTGCGAAAAAGACAAATATTTAAGTACTTTTTTTTAAACTCTAAATCACGCTTCCGGTCAGGAGCGGTGTGCGTATGATGTAATCGCATTGACACTTGAAACACGTGAGAAACCTGTCACAGCTGGAAGAGCAGAGCTGTTTGCAAGTGAGAAGGAGGAAGGCTGTACTGTAGCTTGGTTGGTTTTGGTTTAGATCTGTATTTATCTGTTTCTTTACTCACAATTGTGCATTTGTGTGCTTATTCTGGATGTCTCAACAGAGTGAAGAACGTGAGATTACGTCTGTACCATGGCAACTCGAATATGTCACACGAGAGACTGCTTGAACTCCACCCTCTCGTGAAGCTTACCGGAAGCGTTGGAGTATAGTTAAAAAGTACTTAAATATTTATCTTTTCGCAACAAAAGTGATTGTATCACTTTAGAAGACGATGACGTTTATGCTGACTGTCTGTTTTTGGAGATTCAAAAGAGAAATCACAATCCACTTGCATTTTAAGGACCTACTGAGCTAAGATATTTTTCTATTTTTCTTGAAATGTATTATGGTAAAGAAAGAAAGTCATAAACACATGGGATATCATGAGGTTGAGTAAATAATGAGAGAATTTTCATTTTTGGGTGAACTATCCCTTAAAGGGTTAGATCAAGTAGAAATAGGTAAAAAAAAAAAAAAAAAGGTTACCACTTGATACAGTGTGTACTGTAAAAAAAATTGCCATTATGGCGAAGAGGAGGGCGTGGCCGGGCCGTGATGGAGCACGGCCGGTGCTGAATCAGCTGATCAGCGTGAAAGCGAGATAAAGGGGCGGCCGGAGACGCCGGTTCGAGAGAGAGATGCACATGACCTTTTTGTTTACCATTAAAGTTTATGTTTACTGTTCAGCCGGTTCCTGCCTCCTTGTTGCCCATCCTTATACTGTTACAGCCATGTGACTAAATTATTCATATTAAATCTAAATAAACTGGTTTTATTTAAGTCAAAAATGTTATCTGATTAAATCACACTGACAAATTAGGTTACACTGACAAATGTAATTTTTATGGGTTATATTAATTAGAAAAAGATCCTTGAGGAAACAGTTTTAGGTTACCACATTTTATAGTTTATTTTTAAAACACCATTCACACACTCCAGTAAAGGAATAAGCCAAACACAAACATATCTCCAAAATAAAGATGTGAGTTTGAGGAGTGTAGTCTTATTAAAGCCTGTCAAGCAGCTGATAGTGTGAGTGGATTCAAAAGTTCATTGTTACGTCCACAACAGTGGACTTCTAAGAAAATAAATATTTGCATGTCTGTAACTCTTTTTTGTTTGATTATTTGTATGTTCAAATTTTTCCACATTTGCTTTTCATGTTGTGTGACATTTGTTTGCCATCTTGATGACATAAATGTTAATGTAAACAAAAAAATTGCAAAGGAGAAAGGCATTATGTGAAATTTGCACTTCAAACAGGAGCTTTTATAGAACAAAGGGTTGAAAGCTTTCTTTATCATTGTCCTTGTCATTGGCTGAAGCCATTTATAAAACAGAATGATTGATGACATGAGTGATTCTCAGTGCTAGTCCAAGGACACAACTGTGCATTCAACTCACTACAGACTGTGTGTGTGTGTGTGTGTGTGTGTGTGTGTGTGTGTGTGTGGGCAGGTTTAAGTGGCTTACGAGGACTTTTTTTTAGGTTACAAACTGGTAATTACAAGGGTATTATGCTATAAATGTGGCTTATGAGGACATTTCTAGTGTCCCCATAATTCAAATCACTTAAAAAACATACTAAACAATGTTTTATTGAAAATGTAAAAATGCAGAAAGTTTTTTGTGAGGGTTAGGTTTAGGGGTAGGGTTAGGGTTAGGGGATAGAATCTATAGATCGTACAGTATAAAAATCATTATGTCTATGGAGAGTCCTCATAATGATAGCTGCACCAACGTGTGTGTGTGTGTGTGTGTGTGTGTGTGTGTGTGTGTGTGTGTGTCTGTGTGTGTGTGTGTGTGTGTGTGTGAGATATCAGATTCATTACACGTTAGCAGCTCAGAACATTCGTGTGAACATAATCTCATTGACTGGAATGAAAGCAGGTGCTTTTATTTGAAGGGGTGTTATTAAATAATAATCTATTTATATGTGATAGTTGGGCTTTGTATTATAACCATGATGAATACATACAGTCAGTTTATTTAATGGCATTGGTGTCCTTTGTGGTTCAAAATAACTTATAATAATAAAAGCATAAAATAATGAACTGTCACATGTCGAAACTTTCATATTTACTGATATCTTTTGCCAATCTGTCCAAAGATTGGACAGATTATATCTAGTCTATCAAATAGTAACATTTGGAATACTTCACAATTTAAGTAAATTTTTCTAATAAACTACACATTTTTAAAGGAAAAAACGAAATCTCCCTTTCTCTCAATTCTTTTATTTCTCTCTCTCTTTTTAGCTGAGAGATAAGGATGGAAAGGAGAAATCTAAAGTGTACCCAAAGGGTTTGAAAACCCAGAAGAAAAAGAAACCACTAGATACAACAGGTAAATAAAATAAAAAAGTCAACATTTAAAGTTATATGTTGGGAAGAAAAAAAATCTGCACTTAGCTGGCCATTTTTTCGCTGTTCATGTAGAACAATTTTTGTCATTCAAGATGACGTCATAGTTTAAATCCTAATTTTAAAAATAGTTGTGACATGAAATAGTTGTCTAAATGGCTCTGTTTTTGGTCTTACACCCTAACAAGTTGACTTTACTCAATTGAGTGAGTAAACTCGTTCTCTCAGTTGTACTGAAGAATGGCTTCTCCAAAGCTTGTGTAATTAAGTTCAATTAACTTGGTGATCGTATAGAATGAACTTAACTATTTAAGTTAAGGTAACTAGATGCAAGTAGACATAACTCATTTAAATGTTGTTGTTTCTACTTTTTAAATGAATTGACAATAAACACAGCTTAAATGAAGATTGTTATTGATTTTAGGTTAATCATTAAATTCACTTCACTCTACTTCTCCACAGAAATGCATAGAAACCTGTATTTTAGTTGCACATGTTAACAGGGTCCAACTTGACCAAAGAGGACACAGATTACCCTAATAGTGACCTAACGCAAAACTTCTATTTGCAACAAAACAACATGAATATTACAACAAAACCTCTATGAGTTCTTAACAACAAATTCAAATGCACCCGGATGTTTGCTTTGACCAAGGAAACATAATTAAATAATTCAAGCACAAGGCATTGAGGGTATTCCCCATAGCCTCAATTTTGTACTCAATCATTTGAGTTATTAACACTTAAGTCTATTGATAAGATAAATAAGTCCAAGTAACATAAGCTATGAGCCCAAACCTTGACATTAAGTAATTTTTAATTAAGACAACTTGATTTTTCCCTTAATGACAACATTAGGGTTTACAGTGTAATAAATGTTGTCAAACCTTAAACACATAAAGATGGTTTTAACCAACCATGAAAAAAAAGTCATTAATTCTACTCTTCTCTTTTAACCAGACTTAGTCTCAGCTGGTTTAGAAGACGTGCAAAAGCTCAATGAACAGAACACTCAGCTTTCCCACTGTGCAGCAGAGACAGCAGCCAGCACAGCAGTTCCCCTGGATCTTATTGAGGAGGAGCAAGAAGGAGAAAGATATAGGGACAAAAAGGCAGTGGTGGAGGAAGAGCCAAGAGATGAAGAAACTGTAGCTGAATTGTTGCTGATAAAAGAGGAAGACAAAAAGGAGGAAGAAGAGGAGACAGAGAAAGAGGAGGAATTATTGTTGTCAGAGGAAATCCAACTAGCTGCTTCAAATTCATCTGGCCTGACCAATGAAAGCATCACAATCACACTAGAAAGGTAGGTCTTGTATAGATCATATAGCAAATAAAACTATGAGCTTATAATATTTAAACTATAAGAAGCAAAGATGAAGAAACTTACAAGCACACAAACAAGGATTACCAGTTCCTTCACAGTCTTCAGTGTGTCAGAAAACTCAGTGTGTCAAAGCAGGCATTCATAAATCAGTTCTCGTTGATGTGATTGGTGGGTGGACAGAAGTAATCAGTTAGGCTATCAGCAATAACGCGCCCTTCTAGTGGAAAGTCAGAATTCTAGTTGATACCTGAGTTTCCGAGTTGGGATGTTGGAAGGGGCGTCTATTTGAAAGATGACAGAAACCAATAATTTTGCTAAATTATTTCAAATTCTGTACTTTATTTCAATAATATTATTTTGTTGTATATGACAGCCAACTAATGACTCACACTTTACGGTTTGTTTGAAGAAAATTATTAATAATATATGTTAGATACCATGCATTAATAAATCATACATGTCATTTATAAGTGATGCAGGTTTATTCACTAATGTTTATTCAGTGGTTCAACAGTAAGAGAGCTTTTGCCATTGTTAATAGTGTATTTGTTTAAGTTTGGCTTCTTCCGTAGTTTGTTACCCACTTGAATGCGTGACATGTCGTAAAAATGAATGCCCGACTTGGAGGTAAGAGCTTCCCAGGTCCACTTGAATCTAGCATAACTAATTTGTAGAGGAGCTGGGAAATGAATGAATAATGCTGATGGGTGTTGTAAAGGGTAGATCAATAAAAAAAATTAAAAAAATACAACTTCTGAAAATTCTCTTTGAATTCATATATTCATGTAGCCACGAGGAGCATCTGGACATAACTTGCAGCACTAAGAGGCATGTTTCTGATGAGAATCTGGAGACAGATGACCTTAAAAAAAGCAGAGTGGAGGAGGCTTCAGAGGAGGAGGAGAAGGAGGGATTAAAAGAGGAAGAAGAGGCAAGACCTGAAGCTGCAGAGGAGCCAGTACTTGAAGAATTTGTCATTGGTATGAAAGGAGATGCAAGGTTTGCACTGCAGAAAAATATTTTTCTTATTCAGTAGTTTTGTCTTGTTTTATCAGTAACACATCTAAGCATCCTTAAAAAAAAGACAAAATACTGATTATGAAAATTATTTTTGCAGTGTGAGAATCATTGTAGTTTGACTTTTACTCATCCTCCCCTCTTTCTCTTTTTCTTAGATTCCTCACCTCCTCCACCTGCACCATTTGAACATCGTCTAGTCACAACCAAAACCCACCAGATTACCAGCTACTACACTATCAATAAAGAGGAAGTTCTTGGAGGGTAAGTTACAGAAAGATGATAACTTTTACAATGGATGGATAGTGTAATTTGGCACATTCCACATTTTTTAAGTAAGTGTAACTGGGATGCCAGTTAGTACCCATAGTATTAGATTCCTAAGAATTTTCACAGCTTCCAGGATACAGGATATGCAAGGGCATGAAAATGTCGGACAGGTGTGTGTATGTGAAAGAGAGGGAGAGTGAGATGTATGGCATATTTTTAGCCCTTAGTGAAAGTGAATACCTAGAGACTGGACAAGATTATTGTGGATTAATGTGATAAATGTGGGAATTTAGATTTTCAGGATGAGATGGGTTTGTGATTTGAATTGGGTTTTTATTGTGTTATTTTTATTTTAATAGAGGTCGCTTTGGCATGGTGCACAAATGTGTGGAGAAATCTTCTGGGCTCATATTAGCAGCCAAGATAATTAAAGCCAGGAGTCCGAAAGAGAAGGTAAATGCCATTCAGTCCATTTTAAGATAGCATTACCACGAATTTATGGGATAGTTCACCCAAAATTGAAAATCCTGCCATCATTTTACTCATCCTAGTACACTGTCTTCTGCGGAACACAATCTCAGTCACCATTCACTTTCACTGCATCTTTTTTCATACAATTAAAGTGAATAGTGACTGAGGCTGTCAGTACCTAGTATTCTGCCTAACAACTTCCAGTCACACTTTATATTAGGTGTCTTTAACTACTGTTGTGGAATATTGGAGTCTTGTTCCCTCTTAGCAAGAAAACTCTCAAAGTCCAGGGGTTCCAGGTATCAAAGATTAGAATTTATTGAACAAAGCAACAAAGCCGAGATGCCAGTTGATCACCTAGCATCTGAAATTACACTTCAGAATCATGCATCCTTTATACAGCTTCTGTTCCACACTCTCTCTTTGAGTGATAGCCTCTTCATCCAATAAAATCATCTTATGCCCCCCTAGTTTCGTCATCACCGTCTCCCTTCCAGCTGGTCACCTTGCTGTTTCATCTCAATGACCCTGGTGTTATCAGCACCAGCTCTGCTCATTAAATTTTCCTTTTAATATCCCCATGCGCACCTCCCTTTGTGTCATACAAAGTTTAATAGAAAACTCCCTACTCATTTGCTTGACACCTGCATCCCTTCTCCTGTTTCCCAAGGTCTCTCACTGTCTGTATCACATCAACTCATTTTCCCTTGACCCAGAAAGGCCTTACACAGAGAGAGACTGCAAGATAAGCTGTTTTCCATAGTTTCAAACTGCATCAGAGTAAATCAGAGTATTAAATCAATAAAAGAATGATTAAGTATGTAACATATTGAATAAGATTGATAATGCAGTTATGCATAGTACATTGATTACACATTGTCATTTTAGATCACTGCATATTGCACACATATTAATTCAATTATTATCTGAATGATTAACTAAGTACTTTTTCTATGATTGATATATAAAAATATACTATAATATATAAAAAATATAATATACTACTATATACTAACATTAAAATACATACAATACAATGTATTTACTGCATTACTATGCAGTAAAGATTCACATTTGCTGCTACTGTGATTGAGGTACAGGTAGGTTTAGGAGTAGGGGCAGGGTTAGGGTTAGGGCTGGGGTTAGGGGTTAGAGTTAGGGATTATTTTAGGGTTAGATTTGGGGTTAGGGGTAAGGTTAACAGTGTAACTACAAATGTAATTAAATGCAGGTACTTTAAATGTAAGTACAATGCAACAACACGCATGTACATAATAAGTACATTGTATCAAATGCTTAAGTACATAATATAAAGTGGAACCCAACCCTTTTGTGTTCCAAAAAAGTATGGGTTTGGAACAACGTGAGGGTGAGTAGATGGTGATATTTTGGGTGAACTATTCCTTTAAAAAGCATAACTTCAGCAGACTATGATAAATGTATACTAATGGATCCTTAATTTGACACACGTTTGTGTTGTCAGGAGGTAGTGAAGGGTGAGATTGAGGTAATGAACCAGCTGAGCCACTCCAATCTGATCCAGCTCTACGCCGCCTTCGAATCTCGCCATGAAATCATTCTTGTGATGGAGTAGTGAGTTATATTCACAAACACATGAAAGTCTCACACACTCAGTTGTTCATACACAGTCTTGCTCACTAACTAATTCACATATGCATACGCATTGGGCTCCGAAGTTAACTTTTCATTAAGGGGCAATATTTGCTCCCTGGGATTGATTGTATTTGTAGGCATTTTTAACCAAATTTTTACCTATTTTGTACCTCCTTTACCTCCACCACATAAAACAAGTGTGTCATCCATTTATGCTAAATACTACATTAAATCAATCAAATCAACATCAAATTCAAGATATCATAACACATTTAAAAAAACTGGCCAGCCTCTATGTCAGATTATATAGCTCTATGCTGTCTACAGTCACACAAAGTCACATGATTTTAATGTAATCGTTGATTCAAAATTTGAAGTTATTGAGAGTTTTTAGTTTTCATCCAACTCACTTTTTATTAGCTACAGATTAAACAACCCTTGCCTCTGAGTCAGTGAAAAAATATATCTTACCACAGGTCACGCCTGCAGAGACACTAAACCCATGCTAAACTGGACAGGCTTAGATAACATGGGACCACCCCCCCCCCCCCCCAACACACACGCGCACACACATTTTAAATGTATGGGGCATTTTTGCATTTTTTGGTAGCAGTTTTGCCCCAAACACCTTGATTTATGAACCTGATACATATCCACCCACAAACACAAATACACTGAGTCTACTGTATTGTTTATTTGCATTTCATAAGTAATAATAAAAAAGCACTCAAGGTATCATATACTCATGAATGCTGTCTCATACTTTGTTTCTCTTTACACTTTTACGATTTCACTTCAGAATGTGCTTTGTATTGTGTTTACGTTGTGTGTCCCCTAGTGTTGATGGTGGAGAGCTGTTTGACCGGATCATAGATGAAAACTATAAACTGACAGAGTTGGACACAGTGCTGTTCATCAGGCAGATCAGTGAAGGGCTTCAGTATATGCACAAGATGTACATATTGCACCTTGACCTAAAGGTAAAACACATTATTGTAAACAACATCCATTTAAAGGCTCCATGAAATCGCAAGACGAGCAGAGTTTTCTTTCCAATGTTGAAATATTTCCTATTTCATATTTAGTTGTAACAGCCATAAACCAGTGTTTACTATTTGCTAGTCAGCTGCAGGTGGTATCAGGAGGAGGGACATTCTCATTCTAAAGAGCATTTTATTGGACAAGATTCTGTGTAGTGTAAGATGAGTCGTCAATATTTTTGGTCTGTTTTCCAAGAAGAGAAAAAGTCAAGATTTTAAATGCATATATCTGCCAAAAGTTAATTTTGTCACCTTCTAGGAGTAGGCCTACACTAGCATACTGTATAGATGGCTTCAAAGCTAAAAGACAAAACATTTTGCATGGGCTCTTTAAAACTCTGCATACGAAGAGTAAGAAGTTTGAAATACCTTTACTGTGTCAACAGCCTGAAAACATTCTGTGTGTCAGTCGACAAACGAACAAGGTCAAGATCATTGACTTTGGGCTTGCAAGGAGGTTAGTATTTGTATATATTGTATGCATACAGTAAGTATCTGTGTTTGTATGTGTCTAAGATATCAATAATATTGAAGAATACCTGATGCTGAGGTCCAAAATAAATCATGAAATATAAGTTATATAAAAAAGTAATTGTTTATCCCTAGGGGTCCCTGCAAATACTGAGGGATCAACTCACAATCTTTGTAAAAAGGTGGCATTTTTGGAGAAGGCAACTGACCTTGAGGCAAACGCTAATATATTTGCAATTTTTTATTTTTATGATTCTACAAGCTATAACATTTTAAATAAAAGCATTATTTACAAAAAAACAAAAAACATGGAAAAGTATTATGTGGGCCCTAATGTGTTGGAAAATACTATTGAATTCATTATCAGGGGTACCTTTATACGCTTGCCCTTTTTATGGTTATATCAAATGCCTGTATTTCTTTTGTCTTTTTAAATGAATCTCTATTGATCTCACTGATTTGTGTTTCCATTGCCATTTTCCTTTTAGATACAAACCCAGGGAAAAGTTAAGGGTGAACTTTGGTACACCTGAGTTCCTGGCCCCTGAAGTGATCAACTATGAATTTGTCTCATTCCCAACTGATATGTGGAGTTTAGGTGTCATAACTTACATGCTGTGAGTCTGTACCATAGAAAGGAATGAACAGTCATAAATTTGAGCAAACCTAAATCTCCTAGAAGGAGGCACTAGTGTAACACTAACTTGTGTTTGTTTGTGTAGGCTTAGTGGCCTGTCACCATTCCTGGGTGAGGATGATAATGAGACACTTAATAACATCCTGGCCTGTCAGTGGAGTTTTGAAGAGGCAGAGTTTGCCGACATCTCTGAGGAAGCCAAAGACTTCATCTCACGCCTCCTTGTGAAGAGCAAGAGGTTTGTGTGTTTGTAACCTGGCCATTCTTTGTGGATAAACTTGCTGGAAAATGTCCCAATAAGTTAGCTAAATATGATAAAACCTCCTTTAATGGGACATCCTCAAAGGGAAAAGTGAAGGGAAAAATCACATATTCTAATTACTTTTTAAGTTACTGTCAGGGGTTTAGCGGAGATGAAAAACCAAAATACTTTATTTTACAATAAACCAAACATAAAACTCCCACGAGGGAGAAACCAACAAAAACTACCCCGTAGGGGAAACAGGAATCCAGGCTGGGGCAGAGGGAAAACGGTGAATCAGGACTAACCAGACCAGGCTACGGGAACAGGGATTCAGGACCAACTGGAACACAGAGAACACATACAGGACTGACTAGAGAACAAGATGAACTGGCACTGGACAGCCAATACGAGGAGACTAAAATAGGGAGAGAAATCAAGTGGGTTAATAAAGGGCAGGTGTAAGTAATGAAACAATAATGAGTAAACAAGGAGGCGGGGTGTGACGCAAGAAGGCAAAACATCCGAAATGGCATGAGCGCACATTGCCAAGACAATGAGGCAATATACGCTCATGCCAATTGACAAACAAGACGAGAAAGGACACTTGTATGAGAGTTCAGCCACACACACATCCGATACCTTACTGAAGTGACCGAACCTCAGCACAACATGAAGACAGCTCGCGACCCAGGCGCACGGTGCAAAGCGAGCGCAACGTGCGCCCGCGGACGCGAGGGACAGACACAAAGACCAACATAGGTTGATGCGAGTGCATGCAGCCAAGATGACACAAGCACGATGCACCCACGTCAATAACTGACATACAAAGAATATGAATGTCTGGGTGCCGACACAGACCGAAACCAAACTAGACAGTAAGACAGGACCCAGACACCACACTCCAGACATGAAACACAACAGACGGAAGAGCGTGCGGCAGGGAATATAACCGAAACTGCGTGCTCACACAAAGACAGACATAGGCGAATAATGCCACGTGACAGTTACTTTCTAAAACACTTTTCACAGCTTTTGTTTTTCCACTATATAAATTCAAAATAATGTCTATTTTCCTCCTTGATTAATGATTTGTATGCCCTTCAGCTGTCATAGAAATGCAAACAGATGTACACTTTAATGTAATTCATTTTTTAAATGTATTCTACATATATAAAATTATTTGAGAAATGTGTGGAACCCAAGTAAAATATTAAAAGTAATGAACTTATTTGAAAGTCAGTAACTGTAATCAGATTACATTTTTAATTACATTACAGAAGTTAATTACTAGGGATGTGCCCGAAGCTGAAAACCTTATTTGAAAAGGCATGAATAATGACTTCAAAACTAACAACGGATTCATCCGAATAATATAAAAAATATTTGTATGACTGATTATCCAAGAAGCACTAGGATAAAGCGGCATTTTAAACAACATATCCAAAATTACAACGAATTTATGAATCTGTTCAGCCAATATTTCTAAAGTGTAAACCTTATGAATGGAAATGCGCACGTTGTTATTTCAGATCGGATGGGCAAGTGTAACATTAACTAAGATACAACATCATTTACACTTTCCACTTCTTGAAATGTCTGTTAATGTATCACACGATTCACACGTGATTCTCGTGTTCATTTATAGTCTAAACCTGAGCGCGATGTTAAATTCTTGACCTGAAGAGATGATTTCATGTCGGAGCTCGTCTGTCTGTTGATCGCATTTATATCCACATCAGTGATTCAGGTAATTATCTGGTTAAGACTTTATTCTGAAAAAACAAACAAAAAACATTCAAATGCTCCATAATGCTCAATAGAGTAGGCCATTCATCTCATAGGAATATTCCTCCTTGCGTAAAACGAAGAAACTGAAATATGCTCCGTCTTTTTTTTTTCTGCTTTAAACTGTGCTAAATTTGAGAATGTTAAGTGTTCTTGAACTTATTATTATTATTATTATTATTAGCCTGTTATTATTATTATTATTGTTATTATTATTATTTGAATAAATAATGGTGTCCTATCATAGAAATTCCTGACAGAGTTACGGGACTTTCACCTGTTTGTAGGCTATATTAATTTTATTTTCATTTCTTTTAATGTTTGAATTTGTATTTATTATTCACTGCAAAATGTGTGCTTGACATTTCGCATTTTGCTTGACACCTCCTGCCTCCAGGATAATGTTGTTATACTGTATATGCACAGACAAAATAAAAATTCTGTGTCATGCAGATATTAATATCTGAAATACCAGGAGAAACCACATATTCCACAGTAAATGTAGCGTACAAATTCAGCTTCATCTGGTAAGAAAAAAAGAATAAAATAATATTTTTTTAAATAATAATTGAATAATATAAATAATAATAATAATAATTATTATTATTATTGTTACTATTATTATTATTAGGCTATTATTATGAAAAGGCATATACAAGGCATATTTTATTAATAGAAACTATAAATGTTTCATTTAGTTTTGACACAGTTCCTGTTTAAGCCCACACCCAGTTCTATCCGAATACAGAGACAGATACAAATAATTTTGTTATATGAACAGATACAGATACAAATACAGATAATGGCTTCACTGCAGACCCCTATTAATTACTTTGGAATTAGATTTCACCCAACACTGCTACCATGTGTAACTGTGTCGTCTCTTATAACAGTTGCGGCTGTGAGTTTAAGTATGCTTGTGTTTAAATGCACATTTCTGTTTTTTGTGCAGTTGGAGAATGAGTGCGTCCCAGTCACTGAAACACCCATGGCTTTCCGACCAAGGGCTTCATTACCGTCTGCACCAGAAGGTTAGTTAAAGCTTCAACTTTGCAGCAAAGTTGTTGCATACCTTGTTGAAAAGGGCAGCACTGCTGATCACCAGCTTATGTTGTGTTTGGCGTCCTAGTCCCCAGGATGGGAAGGAAGTTGGTGCTGTTGGTGCTGGTGTCCCCATCAGCATGGGTGGCACTAATGGTGGGCTACGGGGGCTTTAAGGAATTGTTCACCCAAAAAAAAAAAATTCTCTCATCATTTTCTCACCCTCATGCCATTCCAGATATGTATGACTTTCTTTCGTCTGCAGAACACAAACAAAGATTTTTAGAAGAATATTTCAGCTCTGTAGGTCCATACAATGCAAGTGAATGGGTACCAACATTTTGAAACTCCAAAAGCACATAAAGGCAGCATAAATGTAACCTATATGACTCCAGCAGTTAAATGTATGTCTTCAGAAGCTATATAATTGGTGTGGTTGAGAAAAAGACAAATATTTAAGTCCTTTTTTACTATAAATTGTGGTGGTGGTGGCGATATGCACAAAGAATGTGAATTGCCAAAAACACAAGAAGAAAGTGAAAGTGGAGATTTATAGTAAGAAAGGACTTAAATATTGATCTGTTTAGGGTTGCGCAGTATACCAGTACTAACAAAATATCGCGATACCAAAAAATTTAAAATGGTACAATATCATCTTGTTGTTAATTTCGGTACCATATTAAAGTATACTGCCATTAGCAAAATGTAATTGAGTTTTGAGATGAAATCAAAGACAATGAAAATAATTTAAAAAAAGTCTCGATATGTCTACGTGTGATCATTAAACATCAGAAGGATGTCATTTAATTAAATAATATATAGTCACATGCGCTGCACGCCGCAGAATGAATGAGAGGCTCCGCTCTGCTCTGTCATCTCCTGCACACACACACGCAACACACACTACTACTGCTTAATTTTCATGCAGTGTGTCCAATAATATCCATCTGCAGAGCCGCAGAGCAGTGTGTTTAGTGTATAAATGGCTGTGAACTCTCAAATGACCTTTTCACAGGAGATTTCAGCCACGAGTCACGGGAAGTTTGATATTAGGAACCCTTCAAAAACAGGAAGAACTTCAAAGGTCTTTCAAAAAATAATCCAGCTGAAATGAGAGCTTTATTTAACTGGATGTGTGAAATTTAAGTTCTGGCCACTATTCACCTGCATTAAATGGATCAACAGAGCTGAGAAATTCTTCTAAAAATCTTAATTTGTGTTCTGCAGAAGAAAGAAAGTCATACACATCAGGAATGGCATGAGGGTGAGTAAATGATGAGAGAATTTTCATTTTTGGTTGAACTATTCCTTTAAGCCCTGAATGTTTTTATCATCTTGTAGGGATGTCAAAGTATCAGTACTTCGGTATCAAGTCAATACTGAAATATAAATATTTTTTGCTGTAAAATGAAGTGATATAATTAGGTAATTCTAAAGTAGTCCAATCAGTAAGAAATACAGACTCAGTTCTGCTTTTTAGCTCACATGCGTATTTGCACACATGCAAGAAGAGTGTTCATGATGATGTGATTAGTATTTAGATACATAACCATAAAAACAAAGAGTAGCTGAATATAAAGATGTGCTCGAGAAATTTGCAAACTAAGTAATGAACCAATACATTTTTTATTTTTTTTGTACAAAACTCTTTTATTAAGACACAGTTTAATGAACTTTAGAAACTTTGGCAAATCAACTAATTGTTCCTCATAAGCACCAAAATATCTACTGACCCTAGAACATAATAATATCTATTCCCCCTGCACATAAGGCTGCTTAACTGGTTTAATCTGCAAGACTTCCTTGTTAAATAAGTTTCACCAGAAACTTACTTATGTATAGCTATGTTGGGCCACCAGCTAGACCAGCACTGAACCTGCACAAACCAGCATGAAACAGAATATAAATGAAAGCTCTGAGCTAGTCTTTTCAGCTGGATCAGCTTTTCAGATGGGTATTAAGACAAATAAGAAAGAACTCTTTTTCTCTTACAGAAAAACAAGTGTCACTCTTCACATGCCCCTCCTCCACAGGCATAAACAGGTGAGACATACACACACATGCAGCATGTCCTACCATTATCATTTGAAGTCTTTGCCAACCATTTACATTAAATTAATACTGTGGACAGGATGCTGTCCACAGATGGTCTTTGGGTTGGGGGGTTACCACCTTTGTTCTTGTACATCTGGAAAATATTGACATTTGCAGTTATGA
Source organism: Myxocyprinus asiaticus (assembly GCF_019703515.2). Lineage (NCBI taxonomy): Eukaryota > Metazoa > Chordata > Actinopteri > Cypriniformes > Catostomidae > Myxocyprinus > Myxocyprinus asiaticus. The sequence continues at coordinate 20,809,534 of NC_059368.1, forward strand.
TGAAACTCAATTGATTGCACTTAACATTTGTTGTCTGTCCCAAATAATGATCTTGTCATTTGTGTATAACTTTGTGTATTTCGTGTTTTCTGCAGAAGCAATCACTGGCTCTCCTAGTGGCGTGGCGACAAACTGGACCAATACTGCTTGAACAGTTACATCTATTTAATCTTACAGTTACATACTGTGTTTTACAAAGACTGTTTCCTAATTACCTCAACACAACAGCTCAGAATTTTTCCAACCTTGTTTGCTGAAACAATACTGCCCACCATTATGGTACAAGAATATTTCACCATTTTGTAATGGTAATTCATGGTAACCATTTATGGCTGTATGAGAAACTATCCCTGTGCTTTAGTCCTAGGTTAATTGGGCTGTGCGGCAATTTGAACTTTTTGAGCTGTGGTCTTTTATGATAATACTACAGTTATTTGGTCTTAGTGCAGTTTACAATAGGCCAGGATAGGAGGAAGTAAACTTATGGCTTTGAGGGCAAAGGAGAAATCATAATTCGAACTCTGTTCACACAAATGTATTAAGTTAGTTGTCATACTTTGAGTCTTATGGTAATTTTCTGTATTTTTTAATTATAGGTAGCACTGCAATCACTTGATATTTATGAAGACATTGCAGGGTTTTCACAGAAATTCACACAGGAAACTGTACTGTATTTTACACTTGAAACACTAGCACACGTAATGTCTAAATCCTGTAAATGATCTATTTTCTGCCAGTTGTCAAGAGGTCCAAGACCTAAGGGGATCTTGGAGTTTGTCTTTGGCATGTACCACCCTCATGTTCTTCCAAATCCATATGACTCTCTTTCTTCTGTGGAACAGGAAAACACGGAGATGCTTAGCAGTATGTCTGAGCTGCTCTCTTTTATACAATGAAAGTGGATGGGAAGCAGCTGCTGTCAAACTCCATAAAGGAAAACAAAAGCCCCATTCAAGCATCATAAAAAGTAGTCTATGTCTTGTGCACTATATATAAGTCTTTTTAAGCCATATGATAGCTTTGTGTGAGAAACAGACTGAAATTTGTGTTGTTATTTAGTGAAAAGATTTGCTTGAAAATCTTGTTAGACAGCCATGGTCACCTTTCTTTTTCATTGTGTGGAAAAGAGCAGCTTGGACATTCTGCTGAAAATAACTTCTTTTGTGTTCCATGGCATGTCATGCACATTTGAAAGTTTTTGTGTGGACTATTCCTTTACTTTTAAAGTGTTAGTTCACCCAAAAATGAAAATTCTCATGATTTACTCACCCTCATGCCATCCCAGAAATGTATGGCTTTTTTTTCTTCTGCTGAACACAATCGAAGATTTTTTGAAGAATTTCTCAGCTCTTTAGGGCATTGCAAAGTAAGTGAATGGGTGCCAAAATTTTGAAGCTCCAAAATCCACATAATGGCAACATGAAAGTACTCCAGATGACCCTGGTGGTTAAATCCATATATTCAGAAGCGATATGATAGGTGTGGGTGAGAAACAGATCAATATTTACGTCCTTTTTCCCTATAAATTCTGTTCCCTGCTCAATTTCTACTTTACTTTCTGATTCTCTTTCTTTTGTTTTTGGTGATTCACATCCTTCATGCATATCACCCCCTACTGGGCAGGGAGGAGCATTTACGACAACAAATGACTTAAATATTTATCTGTTTCTCACCCACACCAATCATATTGTGTCTGAACACATGGATTTAACCACTGGAGTCATATGGATTACTTTTATACTGCCTTTATGTGGATTTTGGAGTTTCAAAGTTTTGGCACCCATTCACTTGCATTGTGAGGATTTACAGAGCTGAAATATTCATCTAAAAATCTTAATTTGTTTTCTGCAGAAGAAAGAAAGTCATACACATCTGGGATAGCATGAGGATGAGTAAATGATGAGAGAATTTTCATTTTTGGGTGAACTGTCCCTTTAAGTGCATTACTCAATCACAGTGAAGAAAGGCCCCAAATACAGCTCTCACATCCCACTTTCTATTCTTTAATATGCCATCAGAGTTTCCTCTAGGAAAAATGTGCAATCTATGCCTTTAACGGAACTTATAACAATGCCTTTAGCTGCTGATCTCATACTTTATTGTATCTTTTTCTTTTTTTCTTTTCAAGCTTGAAATTTGAGACTGGGATTCTGACTCTAAGACCTCACTGACTCTAAAGCTCTTTAAAGCAACAATATGGTCTTGCTCACTCCCTGTCTTCTCTCACCTTCCATGAAGACAAATGAAGAAAAACTAAAAACAAAAACAGAACACTACCTACCATTTTATTGTGTGATTTTGTGTGGTTATATAAACATATATATAAAAATAATGTTTTGCATTGATCACTCCATCTAAAGTTTACTTGAAAAGCTTTCACAATATAGTAGAAGGGGTGAATAGAAATTTACATCAGTTGTTGACAAAAAAAAAAATAGTGTTTTCAGATTACACTAGGGAAAAGTGAAATCTGAAATTTAGAGTATCGCATTTTTGAGTTGTTTAAAATAATATTTTATTATTTTAAATAATAAAATAAAACTATTTTTTATGTGTTTGATTTCAATTTCTGACTGGAAATTACTATAAATGTGAGGACTGGTCTTTTTTTTTTTTTCTATAACTACTGTAGGTAAGGACTGAATTGAGTACTGATGAAACATACTGACTCATTACCAGGAACTACTTTCATTCTTCACTACTTGTGCATCATTACCTCCAGCATTTGAAAGATATTTTGTTGAAAGTGCCTTATGTGGTGTAAGTGCCTTGGAACTTTAAATAATATCAAATAAACATGATCTAAATAATAATAAAAAAGTTATAATGTTTTTGAGTATTAATCATACTTGATTTATTTATTGAAACTTTGATCACATTGTGCTATGTACCCGCTTTCATTTAGATGGTTTTTTTGTTTTGTAATTTTTTTTTTTTTTTTTTTTGCTTGATCATTAAGCATTTAAGAGCCCATATGACATCAGTTGTTCAAAACCTTGATCTAGGGCTATGACACACTCGATCAGAACACCTCAGGTTAACTGATTCATTCATTCATTCATTCATTGTGACATAGGCCTAGGGCAACGAAAATCTCAGAGGTTTTTTTTTTTATGTGAAAGAATGGATGGATAGAAATAAGTAAATAAATAAAAATAAAAAATGATATTTAAAGGGTTAAACTTACTAATCCTCTCTATTTTAAGATTTAATTCCTTCTGAACGCCTTTAAATGGCGCTGTGAAAACTCTAAACCCCAAAAGCAACATGATTTCCAGTCTCCTTCTAACTCTGTGTTCTGCGCGTCACAGGCGCTCTGCTCTCTGATTGGCTGCTGACTGCAGGTTCCTGATGTGTTGCACAAGCAGCTGGAGTTTCGGATGTCTCTGCATCATTCGCGGTTAAAGAAATCACTCGCATTGGAACCAGAGCGCCTGAACTCACCCGACCGAAAGCAGCTCCAGATAATGGCTCAGTGCACAGCAGCGTGGGGCAGCGGTGATGTGAACGGACGGCAAGACGAAGAGGAAAGTGGCCATCATTACAGGCATAACCGGTCAGGTAACATGAAGTATCTCCTTTCACACATGCGAGAAACTCAAGGAAAAAAAAAAGAAAGAAAAAAAAGAAACGTCCTCTCACTTTCAGCTGCTTTTATTTTCAGCAAACTTAACATGTGTAAATATTTGTATGAACATAAAAAGATTCAACAACTAAGACATAAACTGAACAAGTTTCACAGACACGTGACTAACAGAAATGGAGTAATGTGTCCCTGAACAAAATCAAAAGTAACCGTCAGTATCTGGTGTGGCCACCAGCTGCATTAAGTACTGCAGTGCATCTCCTCCTCATGGACTGCACCAGATTTGCCAGTTCTTGCTGTGAGATGTTACCCCACTCTTCCATCAAGGCACTTGCAAGTTCCCGGACATTTCTGGGGGGAATGGCCCTAGCCCTCACCCTCCAATCCAACAGGTCCCAGACGTACTCAATGGGATTGAGATCCCGGCTCTTCGCTGGCCATGGCAGAACACTGACATTCCTGTCTTGCAGGAAATCACTCACAGAACGAGCAGTATGGCTGGTGGCATTGTCATGCTGGAGGGTCATGTCAGGATGAGCCTGCAGGAAGGGTACCACATGAGGGAGGAGGATGTCTTCCCTGTAACGCACAGCGTTGAGATTGCCTGCAATGACAACAAGCTCAGTCTGATGATGCTGTGACACACCGCCCCAGACCATGACGGACCCTCCACCTCCAAATCGGTCCCGCTCCAGAGGACAGACCTCGGTGCAACGCTCATTCCTTTGACGATAAACGAGAGTCCGACCATCACCCCTGGTGAGACAATACCGCGACTCGTCAGTGAAGTGCACTTTTTGCCAGTCCTGTCTGGTCCAGCGAAGGTGGGTTTGTGCCCATAGGCGACGTTGTTGCCAGTGATGTCTGGTAAGGACCTGCCTTACAACAGGCCTACAAGCCCTCAGTCCAACCTCTCTCAGCCTATTGCAGACAGTCTGAACACAGATGGAGGGATTGTGTGTTCCTGGTGTAACTCGGGCAGTTGTTGTTGCCGTCCTGTATCTGTCCCGCAGGTGTGATATTCGGATGTACCGATCCTGTGCAGGTGTTGTTACACGTGGTCTGCCACTGCGAGGATGATCAGCTGTCCTTCCTGTTTCCCTGTAGCGCTGTCTTAGGCGTCTCACAGTACGGACATTGCAATTAATTGCCTTGGACACATCTGCAGTCCTCATGCCTCCATGCAGCATGCCTAAGGCACGTTCACGCAGATGAGCAGGGACCCTGGGCATCTTTCTTTTGGTGTTTTTTCAGAGTCAGTAGAAAGGTCTCTTTAGTGTACTAAGTTTTTATAACTGTGACCTTAATTGCCTACCGTCTGTAAGCTGTTAGTGTCTTAACGACCGTTCCACAGGTGCATGTTCATTAATTGTTTATGGTTCATTGAACAAGCATGGAAAACATTGTTTAAACCTTTTACAATAAAGATCTGTAAAGTTATTTGGATTTTTACAAAATTATCTTTAAAATATAGTGTCCTGAAAAAGGGACATTTCTTTTTTTGCTGAGTTTATATTTAAAATGTCCAGATACCCTGTTTTGCTGATAAGTAGTGATAGAAGTTCTAAGGCCTTGTTGACTGTGTGGCCCAGCCTGAAAGGATGTACACAAGGCATTCATTTTATTTGTCCAGGTCTTAATTGTCCAGGGCATTGATTTTTGTTTTTAACTGGTCATTGTTATAAGACAACTTTATATTAACTAAATATAAGCAGACCAGCTACAAGGGTAGACCTCCATAGTTCACTTCCTTGTGGTTCGCTTACAAAAATTACCATAGTAATCATATTTTCTGGCAAATTACCATAGTTTGTAAAGTCAGGGCTTAATATTAAAGTTTTTTTCCGGCCTGGCCTAACCACAGAAATGATAGCCTACACATTTTTTAGCATGTGGCAGAAAAACTATATTCAATTTTAAACTATATTTAATGTAAATATTTTTCATTAAATATTGAGTTTTCATTTCCATAAATACTAGGTTTTTAGTAAGCAATAGTAGCTGGAAATTATACAGCTATAATGAAAATTCATAACATTTATATTAACCTGCAAGTCACTCGCAACAAAACCTTATCTGTGTGGGCCAGCAAGATGACTTTACTTTGTTGACAAGTTTAAATCAACAGAGCGTCCAATAACAATATTCAATACATCATGCATAACAGAAAACCATTGTTTATGCAAGGCACAAAAACACATGTGTAAGTGACATTTCCGTAAACTGGCTTACTGAGCCTTGGAAATGATATAGTTATTGCTGTAAATACCCAACTAATATGGGATCTCCTTCAAACCATGTAAGAAGCTTTCACAATCCTTCTGTCATTGTGTTCATGTCTTATTTTGATGACAGTGGTGGCTGATGTTGTAAGTTTCATCATAGCTACTACAATAACTATAGAATCTATGGTAATTTGCTAGAAACTGATATTAGGCTTCATGGCACAATGTTGGTAGATCAGGTTCATTATCTCACACAATCATTTCCTGGCTCACTGGAGGGTTATTTTAGGTTGTTGAAATCGCATGTTAAGCAACATTTACAACAGGTGTGTATGACAGGGAGTCTGAGGCCTTTAACTGCTGCTTACTTTATCTCACCCCACCCATCACATTTTTTTTCTTCAGTATCAGACTATGTACAGTATGTGTGGACTATACAGTAACTGGAGAACTGGGTCATCATGTATTTGATCAAAACAGGTTCACCAACGATAAAATGTGGTAGCATGGTGTAACAGTGCACTGTAGATCTTCGTCCAAATAGCTGGTGTAAAGGAGCAAGTCATTCACAACAGGTAATAGACAAATGCAAATAATGTAGTAGTATTTGCAGATTATAATAATACATTATAAGGGTCATATTGGCTTAAGGTGGCTCAGAAAAAGTACTTGAGCACCTTTCAACACACTTTAGTGAAATGAGATTGATATTCAAGTCAGGGTTTGGAAAGAGGTATGCAAAACTATGGAAACTGTACTTGTGTACAAATGTGCCTGTTTAATATAATGTGTGCACAGTCTGTTCTTCAGTCTAATGGTCTGTAAACTTTGGGCATTATAGTATTGCCTTATTATTGGGCATTGTTACAGGTGTATGTCGGAACCATACTTAATTGAGGAAGCTTGAATCTCACCAAACCTTGCCTTTATTTGTCAGTTGTTTTACTGTCGGCAGGTGAAAGACAGATGGGGGTTGAACACAAATGCTTTTCAAAGAGTCTAAGTTTACTGTAGAGTGATGTTGGAACAACTCTTTCCTCACCCATGTTCTCTCAGTGTGTTGAATTTGATCTTTTGTTGGCATGCACATTTTTTCCCCTTTCAACTTGTGTGTTTGTTTTTATATGTTTACTAGGAACTTGCCACATGTGCACTTGTGGTCTAAATATGTCCTTGTTGTTTTACATGTTATCGGGCGACAATTTTGATTATCTGTTTTAAAAATGCAAGAAGTCAATGAATTAAACTCTGTTGTAAAAGTTAATTGACAAACTTTTAATTCACGACACTTTACAGTACACAGAACATCAAAGCTATGGCTGAATTGAATTCCAGGAAATGTGATGTGGCATGCAGAACGTTTTTACTCACTAAACTGGTTTCATTAACTGGAAGACCAGCTTCCAACATATGTTTGCCAAAGTCTTTGTTGTCAAGAAATTTCAGCATAATGTTTGAATGTTTAAAAAGGAAAAGGAAAAGTTTCTGTTTTGTTTCAGGATAACATCTTCAACATAGGCAGAGCACAAGCGTAACTAATGAAAACCAAGTGAAAGTCTGGGTGTAGTTTGCTGGATGAACAGCAGACGGCGTCATTAGACTGTCAAATGCATGTCAAATGACAACAGTCAAGTCCAAAGAGAAATTTACATAGAAAATAAAAAAAGCTAACAAGACATATCTACTTTTGAAAAAAAAATTGTTTGTAAGGAAGACGGCTGATGTATTTATGTTGGAATATGATAGATGAATAAGCTCTTGTAAACATGATTGCTTGAATGTACTTGCTTTATAACAACGTATTCCCCTGTTAAATATCATAATAAAAAATAAAAATGCATGTTCTTGGCAGGCGCATTCTTTCCGAAGCAATTTAGAAGAAAGACCATTGCTTTGTGTTGAAAATAATTCAATTACGTTTGAGTTCTGAAATGCATGATGTTTATAAAGCTGGCCCTGTGAGTATATATTGTTTGTATCTTTATGAATTGTTCACAACATGTTTAAATGTTTTTGCACGGTGGTTTGGCTAATCGCCAATAGAGCTGTTCAGGTTGTAGACCAAAAACTTGGAAGAGAATTGGCCTTTTCGAGCAATGTGTTCCCCCTGCCATACCTCAAATGTTAATTTTGAAGCTGTCTGGTATATTAAAAAAGCATGTTGCTAAGAAGTTGCTAAATAAGTACTACAAAGGTTTACGGTTTCGTCAGGCACGTACACTCACATGCTTGTTGTAGTTCTTATTTTGCTACTTGTTAGCAACACATTTTTTAAAAACATGGTGGCTCCGGGGCCTGGGTAGCTCAGCGAGTATTGACGCTGACTACCACCCCTGGAGTCGCGAGTTCGAATCCAGGGCGTGCTGAATGACTCCAGCCAGGTCTCCTAAGCAACCAAATTGGTCCGGTTGCTAGGGAGGGTAGAGTCACATGGGGTAACCTCCTCGTGGTCACGATTAGGGGTTCTCACTCTCGATGGGGCGCGTGGTAATTTGTGCGTGGATCGCGAAGAATAGCATGAGCCTACACATGCTGGGAGTCTCTGCGGTGTCATGCACAGCGAGCCACGTGATAAGATGTGCGGATTGACGGTCTCAGAAGTGGAGGGAACTGAGACTTGTCCTCTGCCATCCGGATTGAGGTGAGTATCCGCGCCACCACGAGGACCTACTAAGTAGTGGGAATTGGGCATTCCAAATTGGAATGCTCAATTCCCCCCCAAAAAAACACACGGCAGCTTAAAAATTCATGTTTGAGGTATGTAATTTATGTTCTAGAACAAAACGTCCAATTATCTTCAAGAGCTTATTTTATTCAAAAATCCAAAACTGGCAATATAAAAACCCATAGGAAAATCCAGAGAGAACCCACGGCAAGCTGTCTGTGTTCGTCTACAAATTGACGTCATGGCAGAACGACTCTATACACTTTTACCCCTTATTGGACAAGCGGTTGCCATAGCTGCACAAATGAAGAGTAAAAACACTTTAATTGTATGTCATTTTGTTGATGTTTTCTTTGCGCTTAATTACATTAAAATTGTTGCACACACTTGTGGTTCATAAGGGAACACAGAGCCATTTATTTGGGCTTGGAGCTTGATAAAGAGAGATTATGTTTTACTGCGGTCGCAGGCAAATGAAAAGGACTTATTTTCACACACTGGCAAATCGACATACTATGTAAACAAATAGAGATGATACGTCACACACAGAGAGGCAGAGATGCATACACACACGGACTGTTTTGGTTGGAGAAGTTAAGTGGTCTTATTTGGTTAGTTTTCATTTTTTCCTTTACAACTCTGGTTTTCACCGTATATACATTCACAGTTTGCCCTCGACAATCAGTGGGTGTGTCTAGTGCAGAGATCTAAAGGGCAACAGATTAATCTTTTTGTAGTGCTCAAAGATAATGATGATTGCATTGGAAGGTATTCCAAATTAGCCAACGTTGCTGAGATGTTTTGCACATGTGGTGTGATTTAAAGCTAGATAATTAAAGAGAGAGTTCACACAAAAATGAAAATTCTGTCATCATTTACTAGCCCTCATGTTGTTGCAAACTTCTGTGATTTTCTCTGTTCCGTGGAACACTATAGGAGATGTTTAGCAGAATGTTAGCCTTAGTCACCATTCACTTTCAGTGCATCTTTTGTCCATACATTAAAAGTCATATGAGTTTATAACAACATGAAGGTGAATAAATGATGACAGAATTTGTATTTTTGGGTGTAATATACCTTTAAGTAGTAAAAGTGATTTTATTTTTAAAGGGTTTATAATTTGTGGAATTAAGCAGAGAGTGATTGGTTGAGATGGTGGCTTACAAGGTAGACCGATTATGTGTTTCAGTGCACAGACCGGTTGGAATGTCGTGTCCGTCTAGGTTTCCTGTCTATGAGCGTAATCTGCGGGAAACAGGCAATGTTTCACAACAGTCTCAGTGTGACAATAAGCTCCTTTTTATCACAGAGGGTTATGAGTCCACGCTGCAGTTGGAGTTGGTCAAATCACAAAAAAAAAAAAAAAAAAAAAAAACACGTACACACACATAGAATGACATTGAGCCTCAGGTGGTCAGAGGCATATGGCACATTGAACAGTGTGTATGCAAAAGCTTAGTGAAGGGTGTCAAAAGGAAATGGAAATGTGTCTTTGAGCACATCTTTTCCTCACAGAGCCGTGGTCAAATATATGTATATACATGTATTCTATACAGGCACACACACTGCTGGTAGAGCTCTTTTTCTCATTTTTTCCCAAAGGTCTTTGGGACTGTGCCTGTATCACCCCAGCAGGAAGCAGGGGGCGGAATGCCATGGCCGGTGCGGAATGTTCCAAAGTTCTAGAATGTGCGGTCGGGAAGTCTGAGAGGGGAAAAAGGGAGAATGAGAAAGAGACTAGAATAAGAATGAGAGAGACTCTGCAAACCTTGAAAGTTGTTGATGTTTTAAAGGGATAGTTTACGCAAAAATGAGGATTTCATCATTTATTCACTCTCATGTCATTCCAAACCCATATAAATTTCTTTCTCCAATATGTGGAACACAAAAGATGTTTGCTGGAATTTTAGCCTCAGTCACCATTCACTTTCATTTAATCTTTTCCGTACAATGAAAGTAAATAGTGTCTGAGGCTATCAGTCCCTAACATTCTGCTTTCCTGCCTTCCCCAGAAAAAGAGTCACACTGTTTTGGAACAACATGAGGGTGAGTAAATAATGGAAAAAAATTTTCAATTTAAGTTGATCTATCTCTTTAAGGTAGTCTTAAGGGCACGATGGGGTTGCTTTTTGACAGTCATGCAGATTCAGTAGGTTACACTGAGCTGTCAGGCTTTCGCTGATGACGGCATGTCCTTGTTTGCTTGATTAAAACCCTTTTGAATGTGTGTGATGCACCTAGATGATACAGTGGGCTTGTATTACTAGCTTACTGTGTGTAATGTAGCCCACAGACCATGTATTGAGCCTGCTTTGTTGAGGAGAGTTGGGCATTTTGTTCTCCGTGGTTAAGCCCTCTGTCGAGTCTTGACAGGAGAGTGTGTGTGTACAGTACATATTCAAAAGTGTGTATTTGGATAATGTAGGCGTGTATTTGCTGTGGTCTGGCTTGCATGTGAAATTCAGAAAGAAACGTTCATTGTGTTGCGTATTCTCTTGGGCAGTGCTTGCCGTAAATGTGAGTGTGTTTTTAGTTGCGTGCTTGTGTGTATCCCAACCCTATGTAATTCCCCCTCTATGTGGTTTCAGGATGGTTCCTACCTGGCAGAGTTTCTGCTGGCTAAAGGTTATGAGGTGAGTAAGTCAATGTAACCCTGAAAAAACATCCTACGAACTCATCAGAAGTTATTCTCACTTTGATCGAGAAACTTTTTTTGACATTTGTCATCTTCTATTGCAAAACTGTGTCGCGCCTGTATACAAATGATCTAATAATCTAATCTAATGTTTGAAAGTCCTACCTTAATGAGATAAGCATAAAGGAAAATGATGATATGTATATTTAAGCAATAAGGTATGAGAGGTCATGCTATATTGTGAATGTAGTCATGGCTAAATGTTGTTGTTAGGCACAGTCCACCACAGAATAGTGCCTGCAACCCCTTTAGCTGTGACCATATTCACAATATTGCACAACCTCAAGTGCCTTATTGACTTTATAAAACAGTAACTGCATAATAAAACAATATTAAGTACACAAATTTTCATTAAAACTTTTTTAAATTTTTTATTATTATTTCATTAAGTGACATCCTTCAACTAGAGTAGACAATTTAGTTCTTGACAAGATAACAGAGTATGTTATCTATGGGTGTAATGCAGTGATTAGCAGTCTCCAGGTGAACACTTGTTTCACATCAAAGCTGTAACTTTATCGTGTAGCCTATTTTAGCATGACTGGAATGTTTTATGGAATCAGCATCCAGGATCGGAACTAGAATTAATTTTATAATCTGAATTATTGTTGGCTGTTTATATTGCTGTCACTTTAGGGATGCTAAAAGGACTCGTACTTCGGTATCAAGTTGATACTAAAATGAAAAACATAAAGACACTAGCTGTCTGCAGTCCTGGTATTACCGAGTTCCCACTCATTTGGTTTCCACTTGCTGTCAATATTGAGTGACAGGTGGCTTCTTGCTATGCGCACCGCTTATGTGCATGTGTTTTCTAAAAGCTTGCGCTTATGCAAATATGTGCCTGAACAGTCAAATTCACTTTAAAT